>NC_092644.1:27199142-27843608 GCF_039555335.1 Amphiura filiformis | reverse complement strand
ACACCCATACTGGTTTTAATGGGGAACGAGTCTCCAGATTTTAATATAATTCGTACCACAGATCGAGTTATTCCTCACAGAGGAAAAAAGACTGCATATTAATAATTGATTACCAACCATGTCGATGTATTGTACAGATGAGACATTTGCATTCAGACTTTTGGGCAGAGACTTTGGGAGAGGACGTGTAGTTGAGGGTTTTTGATGGCCATGACTCATGGGGCAGAATTTGCACTGCGACATGGACCCAGGTAGAAGCTGAATTAGTATGTCGTCATATGGGATACCGATGGGCGATTGCAGGCACAAAACTTCCTTCTGAAGATGGAGCACCACCTAAGATTATGTCAATAAAGTGCCAGCAGTGCATTATCTCTGGATGAATGTACTGTCCAGGAGATAACAGTTGAATGTGCTTGTGGCGAAATGGATGCTGCTATCATTTGCTCTAATAGTAAGGAGGAGTTCTTTAATATCCAATATAAAATATGGTTTCATGTCAGTAAACCTTCTTTCGATGTAGATAATATATATATCCTTCATGCTCTTTACAACTAAGGATATGAAGCAAACACATCATGTTGCTCTTGATATTCGAATAACCAACAGATTTTATTAAGTAAATATCTCACACAAAATTCTTGTGTATTATCATGGATCATAAAATTTATCATCCATTCAAATTCATCAAAATTTAATTTTCTGATCATATTTCATACATCTCAAGTAAGCATTTTGTTATCTAAGCTCCGTTATGTCTTCATTCATTCCTCATCCCACTTATTTCCATTTTTGATATCCAACTTCCTGCCCCAATTGATATTTTCCAGGAAACACTTGTGTCTTTTATTGTTTTGCTAATTTCCTTTTCCTTTGTGTCCATGTTTATGTGTATAGTCCATGTCCATATAATATGCATATTTGTGTGTTGTCTTGTCATTCATGTCCATATATGTGAAGTGTGTGGTACCATTTGTACATAACAGGCAAAGGTACATTGAGTGTTTATGTGGTAATAGAAAAAGCCATGAAAATAATGGGATCATATGTCAACTTTCATTACATACTGACCGACCCTCGTATAATGGTTTAAAATCTCTTGTAAATTAATTATGTCTACTCCAAAAAATTACACCGAGAATACTTTTTTAATTTATTATTAAATTTAATCATCACACACAAGTGGTTTATATGATGTATTTGTAACAGACACGAGATGGAGTAATGTAAACGAGATACAAAATGTGATTTTGCGCCCATCATACAGCTACGATAGCACCGTGTCTAATTACTATGTGGAAGCTCAATTAAGGGATGAAGGTATATGGCGCAGAATTTGCACTGATCATAATTATGATTTGGACTGTCATTATTTCGATTTCGATTGCGAGGACGTTCAAGCGAATAATGTACAAAATAAGATTGGTTTGAATTCCACAAGTGTTTTTATTGGGACTACGCGATTGGAAGGTTCGCTTAACTATCGTATGGGTGTGGTGATTGATGGGTGGGCGATTGGAAGCTGTTCTGCTCTGAAACTAGTTGAAGTCACTTGCTTTTGTGGTAGGTACATGTTAGTAATCGATACCATGCTACGATAACCCATTTTTGGTAATTTTGAGAATCATTTCTGATTATTCCTTTTAATTTGGCTCATTAGCATAATGTTCTTGTACAAACATTAGCGAATAGATATGTATTTAAAAATGCATTCTTGAACCATATTTTGCACTAGTCCTCAAAGTTTCAAAAAAGGTCAATTATCGTAGCAGGTGACGTAATGGATTATGGTGATCATCTTCTAGAAAATATCGTTTTCAGTATGCTCAGTCGCCACCGCTGCCGCGGTATAAGATCGGCTCTTTCATTTTAAAATTGAATATACTTTTATCTCTGTGAGTACCAATTTTCCCTCCGGAAATAAGCAAAACAAAATATAATTTTATATTGAGTCATCATTTTATTGTCATCATTTTATTGTCATGTGACACGCGGTCAAACTTCTTTTCACCATTATCGTAATCTTTTACATGTTATAGACTTGATTACTGATGATAAAACCGACTGAGGTAGTAAATGGTACAGGCATGTATAAGACATTCGATAGTAGCTGCGAAGGTCGATGCGATCACGACGACTTCACTACTTGCCAATGTGACATTGATTGTGCATTCTTTGGTGACTGTTGTTTTGACTACGACACTACGTGTCAAGGTGTGCATATCGTAACTCAGGGAATTTCCCTGTCAGAGACGCCTATGATTGCATCAATGTCTATGACTCAACTTTGAAGCGTGGCCAACGCGTTAGATCAGTTTATCTTGTGACTCGGTGTCCTCGATCTTGGAAGGAACCATACATCAAATCACTTTGTTTGTCGGAAGATACCAATGCAATGCATGTTTATGATCTTAAGGGTGTCAACTACCAGAACATGTATTGCGCAATATGTCACAAGAATAAGCCATATGATATTTTTACGTGGGGTTATGAATCTACGACAGACCGCTGTTACCATGAGAGAAATACACGCGTAATATCTCGTCACTGCCGTGATTATCCGGAATGTCCCGAATCATTCCAAAATGACACAATTAAAACAGCTTGTCGGTCTTACTTTTTACCCGATAAGCATATCATGTTTTGCGTGATCCGCAGTCATATTTCTACAAAATCCACATTGTAAAATATGCAGCGAGGAATATCATGATGAGAACGTGTGCATTGAACATGTTCAAGCATTAATTCCCAACCAACCAGGTCTTGTTAGTATGTGGGACTTTAGCACCAAAGACTCACATCTGACCCGTCTTTCATTTGTCCACCTGGAGAAACGCCCGATCTGGTATCCCTACAATGCAAACCTGTCGTATGTTCGTTTGGATTTGCGTTACAGAATAACAAAAAAGAAAAAAAAAATGGCACTAAACACAGCTATGACATAATCGACACATGGGAGTGCAAGCAACAGCAGGTCATCGTCATGTTTAAGGGACAAGCAACATCTGGCCTGTGTTTGCGCGCCATGATTAGCAAATATGTCAAATCTGATCCACGTCAATTTGAGTATCGCATATCTATTGATGACCATTCTCTTTGGATTGCACTTCGTTATGATAACATAAGAAATGCCGTTACTCTGGTTCAAGGCATTGAAGAAATATTTCGCACTGGTACACACACCCCTGCATGTAACATTGACGAGATTGATTTTGCGGTATATTGTAACCATGGTAACAGCGATATGAACGTTGATTTTAACTGCCATCAAAATTGGTTTTCTTTAACTCCATCTGAAATAATTCCAGTCAATGCCTCTAATCATGGAAATGCTTATTTTTATGACGGCCAGTATGTCGCCCCAGATCACATTATTTTTATTTTCAATTATGCTATTCGAAGAGGGAAATTTACACCAATGGAAGTAGTGTTTTTCTGTGGTCAAATAATAGATATTCCATTGTTGGATTGCGAAATGATAACGATAGAGTCCTCAGAGTATCATATCAATGAAAGCGGTTTGTTCCTCGGTAGTGTCAATGGAATTGTTGATACTGGCCGTTTTATTTTGCTGAAAGACAGATCCGCCCAAATCTGCATTGATTCTATTCCTTCTGAAATCGATCAAACTCGATCTCAATACCGGTTTATTTCTGGAGCTCTTAATTGTGTCGGCTTTGTATTCACATGCCTGTCTTTAATTGCGGAACTTTTTACGATCATAACTTACTCAAAGTTCAAAACCAATCGTCATGTGTATGGCCTTGGTATTTTGTGTCTTACTGTTAGCTTATTTTTTGCACAGATTTTCACTATTCTTTCTGATAAGATTATATTGTCGGATGCATTTTGTATCGTATTTGCTGCGCTAACGCATTACTTGTGGCTTGCTGTCTTTACTTGGACGACCATACTAGCGGTGGTTCTATTAGATAAGTTTGTTATTCATTCAGTCTATCAGAAAAGTGATACATGGATGAAAAAAACTGGCCTGTCTGCTATTTGGTTTGTGCATCCCATTACTGATCGTGACCTTGGCGTTAGTTGTACACTTCTTAATACCTTCTGACGTAGGTATCTATGGTAGAAGTGTTTTATGTTGGATAATTGATTCCAATGCTAATCTGTATGCTTTTGGAATTCCTGTTGCATTGGCGATTATCAGTAATATCATTCTGCTGACAGTAACGATGGTTGCTTTGGTTATGCAAAGGAAACGGTCTAATGAGATGCAGCAAAAACCTGCCAATAAAGATGGAATGCGAGAGGCGCTTATGTTTTGCAAGGTAGGATTCACAATAAAGAAATATAAATAGTATAGATTTCAAACCAAAGAAATTGACTGCGAATAAATTCACATGAGGACTCGTGTGTAAGTGAACGTCCTCAGTTGCATGGATATAACCAGGTCATATAACACAAAACAGGCAAATAACATAAAAATGCATTCAAAACGGGTCCCTGTTTAGGGGGGCACAGGACGGCCTCGGTTGGATAGTAATTGGTCTGGTGTGTGGGGATAGGTCCACGGTGTGTCGATTAAAACGGTGTGTGCGTCCTCGGTTAGATAGGATTAAATCATATACAGAATGAGGTCCTCGGTTGCAGGTAATTAGAAGTAAGGGTGTATGAATGTGTTAACCTATACATAGTTCACCTCTTAAGTACTAGGCAATATTTTAAGAGGGCGCAAAATTAGAAATCATCACAATGACCGTATCCAAAACGTATTTAGTGGGGAAAACGTGCGCCACGACAAGAATTTGTGCAATTTAACACTATTTTGGTCCAATTTCGGTCATAACCAAGTTGAACAGTTGATTGTTCTTTTTTCCCCAGATTTCATCTGTTCTGGGGCTTTGCTGGATCCTGATGTTCGTGGCAAGTGCAGCTGATACTGACGCCATATGGTGGATTGCAATCATTGCATCATCCCTACAAGGTGTTCATATATTCATCTCCTTTGGATTTAGCCACCAATCACGTAAATTGTGGAAAGATTTCATCGAAAGACGTATCAAGTAATATCCGTTAATCACACGATTATTAACTTGGTGATGGTGAACCACTATCATATAATTATTATTGTGGCATTCGATACTCCCGTACTATTAAATGAATGCACTTGTCAATTGCGTGTACATAAAAGCACTTTCCAAAATAATTACTATGTGATACTACACGAGTCTTAAAACGGGCCTGATTCGGTTCTTATTTTTTGCACAAATGTCAAAAAAACAATTTAACTAAAAAGTATCATAGTAAACCGGTAAAGATCACTGCATAAGTCTGTAGATGTTAGATAAAAATCTTCTTTCATCGACTTTAACATGACATACTTCACGAATCCCATACTGGTAAATCAAGTAAAATACACCAAAAATTCAATGTTTAATCCTGTACACATGCACCATTATCAAAATATGGAATTGTACCAATAATTATGTAATCATAATAATTAGTCCGTGTTAATGACATAATTCACCAAACTCACATACCAGTATTAAACCAGCATAAATGTCGTTGTAGAACTTTGATACGCCCTTGGCCAAAACGTTGGAAAAAATCTCGGAGCATTTACAACGGTGTTTTTTTTTCAACGTTTCGACACAATGGCCTTTATCGGAATCCTACAACTACAAATACCTGGACACCTTGGGAGAACAATGCAAGTGCAATTAAAGGTTAACCCAGGTTAAATAAGAATGAAATAAATAAATAAACAAACAAATAAATTATAATCTAACAAACTCCTCAACAAAAGTTTGGAAAGTTTTTTTCAAGCATCAATATCTTAGACTACTTGTGACATGCTCATATCGTGTTGTATTACAATGGACAGCTAATTTATTCCCCTTTACCATGACGTCATGTTTGAAACAATCACATTTTCACGTCTTGTGAATGTAGTGTTCAAACAGAAGGTACCAAATTGACCATTACTCTTACAACAGTAATAATCGCTAACCTCTATAGAGAGTGGAAAACCATGCGCAGCCACAACATCATGGCACCTCCTCCTTGTGCTGCTCACCAGCCTACTCACACGTTGCTGCGGAATGGCATTCCATTCTTCAACAAGAATTTAAAAGTGGTTGAATTGGCTACTCCGACACGTACAGCACGACCAAGTTTGTTCCACGAGTGTTCAATCGATCGGGTTGAGGTCTGGGCTGATTGCAGGCCATTCCATTCTCTCTACTCCCATATTCTGTAAGTAGTCGCTGATTACCCGGGTCTGTGAGGGTGAGAGTTGTCATCTTGGATGATTGCATTAGATCCCAGGTTGTGAAGATATAAAATTGCAGCTTGCTAAACAAAATAATTTGGCACATTCTGTTTGATACTCCACTAAATTCACAAGACGTGTATTCAGCCGTACATGTGTGATTGTTTCAAATGTGGTATCATTGAAAAGGGGAATAAATGGACATGTCACAAATAATCATAGATATCGATTCTTAGTAAAAACTTTGTTGAGAAGTTTGTAAATAAAGGACAAAAACAATTGTATAATAATTATATTATATCAAAAATTTAGAAAATATCAAATTTTAATAATATGACATAAAATTTGTATTATATCGAGAATTTCAAAAAAAAAAAACTCAATATGACCAGCTCTCACAAAATGAGCATAAAGTTGGCTCCTTGCTTTGGTCTTCACAAATAAATATTTCCTTCACAATGTTTTTTTGTTTTCTATGGAATTTTGTCATGATATACTGATCTCCTATAGTGCCCTGGCGACTTTATGCAGGAGCAGGTGATTGTGAGTTGAGGCTTTCTGGCTCTTAACCCTTGATGTGTTCTTGGCGTTTGTGATTTTTTTTCAATGGTCAACAGATGTGCATTGTATTTCCCTCATTCTTCAAATCCTACCCTCTTCATCGGGCTAATTTAAGGATACGATACACGATTTACCGACAAGTGATTCATTTCGGAATGTGATCATGAATTTTAAAGAAAAATAAAGTTTCCACAGACTTGGATGGGACTCGAACCAACGATTCCAAGCGTCGTTCATTTTCAGTCCCGATCTTTACCGCTCGGCCATGGAGGCAGATGAACAGAAGAGTGTAATAATAAAAGATTAATCTTATAATGCTATCTTTGTTTACATAAAAATGACGTATTTTGTAAAGATAGATTGGCCGTTTTATGCATATATAGCACGAACGTTTGGAAAAGGTCTCAAACAAATAATAAAGACACTAATACGATGGTGAAATTGCATAAGTCAGGGAATATCTGCGTCGCAATGTTTTGTTTTGATTTTAGGAATTTGACCTTAAAATTTACGACATCATGACATTATCATTCGAAATCAAAAAAAGATATTTCAGCAACATATGTTCTCATTCTTTCTCTAGAGTGTTTTGAACATGTATGTGAAATAGTTTTAACAATGGTTCGCTGCATAATGAAAAAAAAAAAACAGCCTTGACCTAAAAAAAAAAGGGCGAGAGGTGCCATATTTACGGATTCAGGCTAAATTCAAAATTGGTATAATTTTGATCTTGATCGATTACAAAAATTCATTTTTGTCATTCATTTTTTGTCATTGTGTCTGGCGTGAATTACACAACAGTTTTTATTCCTAGAGCTCTTTGATTTCTTCAAATATTTTTTACGATAGAGTGAATCCCTGACCCTCTATAATTACGCACAAAAGATCGCCTCCTTAAACAGTTTAACCTTGAGCGCTATTAGGGGCTGTGCAATAATTATGAGCCCTGTGGAGGGTGAAATTGGGTGGGGCAAACAACTTTTGGCAAGCTGAGGGGGGCAAGTGATTTTTGGTACACATTCATGGTGTGCCTTTTAAATAAAACGCTCTAAAAAGGTTTAGGAAAACTGTACGTTCGTAATATATATCTAGGTCATTTAAGGCTTACAAATTGGGATCCAAAAAATTTGGCATATGCAAAGGGGGGATTGGCCAAAGATTTGTTGGCAGGCCTAGTGAGGGGGCTAGCGATTTTTGACAGGCCGAAAGGGGGCAAGCATTTCTGCCAGGCCGAGGCGGCAAGCATTTTTTGCAACACCGTTTGGAAATTTTACCCCCCATCCGGCATACATCTCCTTAACCCTTGTAGCCTGAGAGTTCATAATATCGGAACGCAGGTAGCGCCAGTGTTCGACTTACATATTGCGCCATTTTTGTAATTATTAACCTATGGTCCTTGTTTGTTAAGTTTCCAACGGATAGTCTGTAGCCTAGTCAAAGAGCACCCTTGACCATGTAATCTGCAAAGAATAACTTGCATATTCTGGATAAATCAAAGCCGTTTAAATGTGATGTGTAGATATCTCAAAAGTCACCGTCATATTGAATAGATTTAAAGAATAGTTTGTAAAGTACTATACTTATATTTAGTCCTAATTTATTCAAGTTACCTGGCTGATATTGCTAGACACCATACAGTATACGCAATTGTATTAAATCAGTTAACAAATGTCTAATTGATCGGTTTTACTGGTTACTGGTATGAGAATTAGGTGGCACCGATAATTATATTGCACACTCGTTAATGATATTATAATAAAGATTGAAGCACATCTTATGTTTATGTTTTTTGTTTATTAGTCATGTCATGTATGTATAGGATAATTCCAAGGATTACTCCCTAATCCAGAAAAATACAGAATTTTTTGGATTAAAAAATATTATCCTGTTTTGCCAAATGAAACATAGCTAAATCATACTCCTTTCAGGCAGACAGATTTTGGGTGCAGGGCGTTGGTCCGACACGTCGCTAGTCCGACACGCCGTTAGTCCGACACACCGCTAGTTTTGAATCTAAAATACAATCTGCCAGTTCGACACGCCACTAGTCTGAATCTGGAAAGCATTTTCCCAAGCCGACACTGCGCTAGTCCGAATCTGAAAAACACTGCTCTAGTCCGAAAATGAAAGCCACTGTGCTAGTCCGAATCAGAAAAATACTGCGCTAGTCCAATATTCGAACTAGAGCACTTTTTCCCAGATTCGGACTAGCGGCGTGTTTTTAGAATTAAATTTTGGACTAGCGCTGAGTCGGACTGTTGCAGTGGTTTTCATTTTCGGACTAGCGCATGCTTTTTTCGGACTAACGCAGTGTCTTTCATTTTCGAACTGACGCACCACTATAGTCGGATTTTCGGTGTTTTGACAACATCACACTTGGGCCAAAGACAACTTTGCTGTTGCCGCACTTGAACCCTCTCCTACGAAATTTGTCGATGATTTGAACACTATTGAAGAACTTCTGGATATTTACGCAAATTGGAAGTACACATGTAATAAAAAAAAAAAATGCTAATAAATTAGCATTTAAAAATGCTAATAAATTAAAAATGCTAATAAATTATAATACATAATTTTAAGTTGTGAGAATTAAGACGTACTTCAAATTATCGGTCACAGTTTTGACTTTCATCCCGAGACTGGCAACCCAGGTTCGGGATCAGTGCTTTTTTGGTCACTTGACTCCAAAAATTGGTTATTCTTGGGAGTGGCCTATTTTGATATTTTCGTTAACTTCTACATGACCTCGAGGGGGCCCTTCGAAAACCATCCGGTCAACATGCTTTTCCCGTTACCTATCCATATCTGAAATTTCGGCTTGATGCGTTGAAGCGTGGCGAAACGCATAGCCGGACAGACAGATAGACAGACAGATAAAGACCGCTTATTATTTCATTAATATAGATATTTACGGAAGTCTTTGATTCCATCTCGATAACTGATAAATTTTCTGTACCGAAAATCTGCGCGACTTAGCATAGCCTACCAGTATGCTGTGATACCCACATAACGTTTCAAAACCATCCAAACCCAATATGTGTGAACATGGTCGGTAGTTTAAATTGAAGTTTGAATATTAAAATATTATTAAGAACTTGTCAATAACCAATTATGAACATTTCGACAAATCCCGCATTTCTTTGCGATTGAAATCTTAATGACGTAAGCACATCGTTACTGCGCAAGTCAGCTGTAGTTTCCACAACAGCCAGTTTGTGTCGATCCTAACGCTCGTGGTTCTTAACAAACATGTTATGTTCGTGATAGCCACATGCAGTTTGCCCCGCACAGCGATATTTCCCTACCCAAAAAATAACGCCATCTCTTGATATACCGGAATGTTTGACGGCGATATATTGAGGCGTTTCCGAAACATTCCGAGTAACTGAACCATGAAAAACTATCCATACCAAAAATTTCAAAACAAAACCCGGCATTTAGAAGATCATTTCACAACTCTCATATTCCCAAGAATACATACTGTATTGTAGAAAATAAATGGGTTGATATTTGAATAGATTCAAGCCATTTCCGAAGGGCTATTTTGATAAAATGTTTATCAAAGGCCAATATGATGATGACATTTTGTATTTCAATTTTACAATATTTTTCGAGTTTTGTTGAAAATTTTGGAAGTTTTCTAGGGTACGATGCACAGATACATGCATATGGCATCTTCCGCCTTTTGGCAGATTTTTTCCGCCTTCAACCATCAATTTGGTCATATCTTCGGATTTTATCGGACCTGCCTTTTACTACATATTCAACACCTCGGCATGCGATCGGATGTATTACAGCACACAGACATACTTAAACAGGTAGAGGTTTATAAAAGCGAGTTTCAGTTTGCAGTTAAGTACCGAATAATAGCATGGAATGTAACTATACCTCATGGTATCAGTCAAAATCTTTAAGTTCCTTTTAAGATTTTTATAAACTCATCACAAGAATACTCTGTTAGCAATATGAACAAAAGAGTTTATCCGAGTATTCATGATACCAGCATGGTAGCCTTCATGATACATGCCTGGTATTGTCTCTTGAACATGCTTTGGCCGTGCTTGGTACATCCTTGACAAAAGGTACAATGCAGTCTTGGGTTCGAGTCCAGTAGAGAAAAAATAATTTGGTACGTGGTCAATAGGTGAAATATCGCTGTGCCCCGAGACTATGACAACTGCAGTAAAGATGTGCGTATCGATGTTACGTCATCAGGGTTACTTTCGTAAAGAGTGGATTTTTTGGGAATGGTCTGCTCATTTTTTTGTCAAATCCCATAAGCCTTTGCTGGTAGACTTCTGATGTTGCCACGCCGATGCGCACATCGTTACTGCGCACTTCACGGCTAGGCTTTAAATTACGCAGTAATGATGTTCGCTGAACGATGTGCACATCAGCGTGACATCAAATGACGACATCAGGATTATGGGATTTTTCGAAAAGATGAATTGTAAAAGGCACTATATGATCAGTGATATCCGCAAAAAGCGTTAAAATATTTGAAATCTATAATATTATGTCTATTATAATTCTCATTAGGCATTAAGCAATACTGACCAATTGTGACAACTCGATCGATGTGTCCGTACGGACGTAAACCTCAACCTTGACTGAAATGCCAAGCTATATTCTTATTAGATTCCTATCAGTCTTAAAAAACGAAAAAGATTTCTGCCATCCAATTTTTTTTTAATTTTCTTGGATACTTTTCGTACTAGGGTAATCGACCGGATAAGAGCCAAGCAAGAATCTATCTTTATTATAATGAAATTTGAGATCACAAATATAAATGATTTCATCCTATGAAAGATATTGGAAGAATTAGTGGATAATAAATTATTTTTATTATACGTTGCTAACTATTTACTATATACCTCTATGAATCATTTTATCAAATAGACTATACAATAATACAAACAAGCTTAGATTATAGATATATGAGAACCTCAAAATCTTGGGGATGTCTCATAGTCTGATTTAAAACCTAATGTTATAGGGTATCAACCTTAAATGTTAAAGTGACGAATAGTGAACTTAAACAGAGTAACAAGTAACAAGGACCAGACCCTAAAAATTACACACTCATCGTTTTTGTTGTAAAGTATAATGAGCAAAACTGCAAAACTCTTACGGCTCCAAAATTAATTAAGGCAATATAAATTTTGTGTTATAAGCAAATAACTGATTTATTTCCTTTCAATTTTTCAAATACAATCCTTGTCAAAAATGTGTTGGGACACTTATGGAAAAGGTGCAATATATTTTTATATGGCCTTATTTTTAACCCCTGGACACTACTGGTCATCTAACAGCATTTCTGATTGGTTGATAACTGGAAATGCTCATTTCGATTGCCAATTATAACTAGACTTTAAATTATTTGTGGTCAAACTTGCATTTGCAGATGATCATTTTTAATACCCTCCTTCATTGGTTCAAAATTGAACACCGGCAGGTAGTTCCCTTAGGGTTAACGTGCTGAAATGGAGGTTTCTGTGTGTCTAGCCTAAACGTTTTCCTAATATCACAACCCTCCCCTACCCCATCCCACCAATCAATGTTGAGTGTCAATAGCAAAAAAAAAGGAACAATCAACATTAATCGGGGGAGAGGCCAAATTGATTTGGTCTAAAAATACAACTTAAGCAGAGTACTATATCAGCCAATTTTGCCAAAATAATCGCCATTTTGAATTCACATGCACACCAATTTTACTTTCATGTGATGTGTTACTTTATATCATCTAGGCATGTTACATTTACCTCTAATTTAGTACATGGTGTTACGTAACTCAGTGCAAAATTTGCTACATTAGTGGAACCAATGCTTTTTAGCTTCTAAATACTCCTACGAACAAAACCTGAGTTGGTTCCATTTTTTTCGAATGTGTCTTCGGCGGCCATTTTGAAATTCAAAATGGTCACTATATTTAGCCTTTTTTAAGCCATATTTGTTCCGAAAGTGCACAAAGTCATATTTTTCTTACTGATTATTTATACTTTTGATTGTCCAATCCACTAAGAACATAATTAGGATCATTTTCTAGAATCCAAGATGGCTGCCAAATCCAAAATGGCCGCCAATTTGTCTAAAATGGTCTGCCAGCTATAAGGACATTGATTTCTTTCCTTTTTGCTGATTTATTCACTACTTATGTTTCTGAGAATCCACTGAGAAATAAAAACTTAATTTGGTCCATTTTCTCCAATCCAAGATGGCTTCTAAATCCAAAATGGCCGCATTTGATTAAAATATGGCATAACAATATAGGCAATTACTATCATTGAGAGTAAAATACATGTATCTCATTTGTGTCAGATATGGATAAGAAAATGATTCTAAACATCTTAAATAGTACAACAACATTGTTTAAGGAGAATATAGGTGTATTTCACCTTTCAAAATAGCCACCAAAGTATCTTGAAATTGGCTAAGATTTTCAGCTAATTTGTCAGCATTTATTCAATGAAATGCAGAAAATCGCGTTTTAAAAAGTTGAAATTTCAATATTATAATTCAGCTTTAGACGTTTATGATAGAGCTGACCTTGAAGCATTTTAATGCCTAGTTGTCATCATCTATGTTATCAGTATTTTCAAGTTCCTCAGCATAGCTGTATTGGTACACTCTTTATCTGCTCCACAAGCACATGCTACTGTACAAGTCAGATTGTGTAGTCTGCAGGAACATCTTCTGGAGCATTTGCTTATTCCACATCCGCATCTAACAAGCTCAACAACAGACTCGGGAGCTATTGCAATGTCTGACAGGGTAGGTACTGGAATGTTATCTGCATCACTCGACCATCCTAGCTTGAACGGGTCTGGAATATTTGGATTTACCACAAGGTCTTGACTCCAAATATATGCTTGCATATGCGCCCGCAGAATGTGTTGATGCCACGCATCAGAAGTTAGAGGGATTTTATCAATCCCCCCTGGTTGGCTCTAGAAGCGTTTCCATCTCAGTGTTTCAACTGTGTTGGCCTGTAGGTCATTTTTTGTGCCCGTGAGCCTGCACAAAAACCTCTCACAACCTGAAACAACACTTTGAGATGGCATTTCTGCATCACCAAGTTGACTTAGTGCTGTGAGTTCTTCAGGTGTTGCTTCATTGAAGGCATTGAAGGCAGTCTTCTTGCCTATACCTCTGATATGTCCACATGTTTCGCATCCTGCTTTTGATGTCCCAAGACGGATATGGTTTCAGCAAGATTTTCCTTCTGTTGTCACCTGTTCCCATAAGCATGTTGTCTGAAGACCAAGAACCGTTAGTCTTCGAAGAGCAAGGACCATATCACCTGTAACTTGGGTCATGATATGGACAAAATGCTGCATGTAGCATGATTAGAGTGTCTGCTTCCTCTTGTGTACTAAAACCTGTCGATGGCTGAGCATGATTCATGTTGCTTCAGACGTGTTACAGTGATTACTGGAATCTTTAGCTTCAAAACTTTGTTTGCCAGGTAGATTGCGAGGGTGTCCTTAGTTTCATTGTTAGCCAAAAATAGCTTTGAGTCATTGATGGGGGTTGTGTCAGCAACAATGTAGGCTCTCGCTGATGATTGGACTCCTAACTTGCGACGTCTGATTATATCTTTGATTGAGTTTTCTCTTACATAATTATCAAAAGATGACGCGGCAACCTTCATAGTCACTGTAACACATCTGCATGTGAAAAGCAACATGAATGATGTTCAGACATCGACAGGTGTTAGGAAAGCAGACACTCTAATCATGCTACATGCAGCAGAGATCTCTGAAGCTGGAAAGAATGTCCATATCATGACATAAGATATACGAATTTTTTTTCAATAATGAGCAAATGGCCGTGTGTCTTGAAGTGGTAGTCATTTGCGTTTCGTTAGTAAATTTATAGGATCGCGCATCATTTTGTATTCAAACATTCACAACTTCCAAATTATAGATACTATCATAGCAAAAGTAAACATTTTCTGAATGGAAAAAGTCCAATCTTTCCAGAAATGGCATCCAATTTTCAGTAGGGGTAAGTCTAAATCAGGTAAAAATCCAAATATGCATGAAAAAGTTGTCAAAAAGTAGCACCTCCTCAAAAACATGTAACATCCAAACCATAGCACCTATCTAAAAAACAACCTTATTGGTGCAAAGTAGAGGCAATAGCCCACCCAAAAATGTATACTTTGATAGGGTTACCCCTACTTGATGTACTTTTTGATACACAGAATGACACGTTACAAAATTTCCATCAAAATTTGAAGAAATTCAAAATAATACTTGAATTGCTAAAAGAGCCTCTTTATACTAAAATCTTAGTGTATTCTTAAAAACATTAATATATTTGTAAAGTGCAAGCAACAACCATCCTAAAAATGTTTACTTTGATAAGGTTACACCTAAATAGGGTAGGCCTACTTTCTGTGGTGTGATGTCCCAGTACACCGAAACATGCCGACATAAAAGACATAAATTTTGTTCAGTTTAAAAAATTTAAAGAACTAATCTCTTGTGTTTACTTCAAACATGTAAAAACTACAGGTATCATGGGTATTAGCCACAAGTTTAACTCACTTCATATTCTTTCTTGCAATACTTTCAGGCTCTGTTGCTATACTATCCAGAGAGGTTGCATGTTTAGGGCTCTTGTGTTGTTTTTATCCAAATTCACCTGAATTTTTTTTTACTTGTGACACTCTTTAATAGCTCACATGCAGTGTGAGTGAGCAATTATAAAAAATATAATCATTCATAAATTAATACATGTATAAATGTGTGCATATTTATTTTAAATGTCCAATTTTAAAATTCCAATATTATGAACGAGGCTGAGCAAATATTAAATTTTGGTCTGTAGCATTTATTTATTTATTTATTATTAATTAATTAATTAAAATAATTAATTAATTAAATTATTTAAATGGCTATTTAATACAGGCCTGTTAAAATCAATTACAAGTGATTTATGGCAGTTCAAAAAAAACACTGAGATGGTTGTCTTCAGATTTCGGTATCCCAAGATCAGTGTTAATTTAAAATTAATTAATTAATTAATTAATTAATTATATTAAATAATTAATTAAAATTAATTAATTAGTTAAAAATAATTAATTAAAATTAATTAATTAATTAATTAAAATTAATCAATTAAAATTAATCAATTACAAAACAAATAGATCTTTAGAATAAAAGTAGAGATTTAATGATTTCATTCATTGTTGTAATGTAAAAAACCATGATGAACTGATGAATGGTTGTTTCTCCCATAGACTTTACATGGTGCCGTATCCCAATTTTGCACCACCCGGCATCTCCGGCATAATTAAATCTTATTTATTTCAAATCTCAGAACATCAAATTTGGTACCAAATTAAAGAGTACATTCTAGGCCTTTAGGCAGTATCTTATTGAAAGACTTTATTCATTGTTGTAATATAGAAAAACCTTGATGAGCAGAGTGCTCATTTCTCCCATAGACTTCACATGGTGCCGTATCCCAATTCCGTATCCCAATTGCACCACCCTGCGTATTCGTTTACTTAATTACAACTTTTTAATTAAAAACCTCATAATATTATGTTTGGTATCAAATTAAGGAGTACACTATAGTCATTTTTTACTAAAATATGAAACAACACCGCCCTATTGAGAACACCAGTTCACGACGCACGGCCAAATACATTTGGGCCACCAAAGCGGCATTATAAATCATTACATGAATAAATTACAAACAACATGAAAATGAACAGGAAGAATTAATTGATTTTGGTGAGCCTATTTCGCAGTCTCCAAATGATGTTGGTTCCAATCATGGAACTGACATACATACATACAACGGCTTTTTATAGCGCAATTTCAAAGAAATTGTCATTGCACTTTACAAAAACCTTACGCTACTACTAAAGACTACAAGAAAACAAAAAACATGCAAAAGGAACAACATCAGCAAAGGTTAAAAAGATGGGTTTTCAGGCTACATTTGAAAGTAGTAACTGTGGGAGACGACCTAATGGATGAAGGAAGATTGTTCCAGATTCTGTTCCAGATTCCAGATTCCAGATACAGATGTTATGGTCCTTGCTCTTCGAAGACTCACGGTTCATGGTCTTCAGACAACCATGCTTATGGGGACAGGTGACAACAGAAGGAAAATCTTGTTGTAACCAATACATGTCCTTCTTAGGACATCAAAATGTTGTTTCAGGCTGTGAGAGGTTTTGTGCAGGCTCATGGGCACAAAAATGACCTTCAGGCTAACACAGATGAAAAACTGAGATGGAAACAATTCAAGAGCCAACCAGGGGGGATTGATAAAATCCCTCCAACTTCTGGTGTGTGGCATCAACACATTCTGCGGGCGCATATGCAAACATAATGTTTGTAGTTAAGACCTTGTGGTAAATCCAAATATTCCAGACCCGTTTCTAGCTAGGATGGTCGAGTGATGCAGATAACATTCCAGTACCTATCCTGTCAGACGTTGCAATAGCTCCCGAGTCTGTTGTCGAGCTTGTTAGGTGCGGATGTGGAATAATCAAATGCTCCAGAAGATGTTCCTGCAGACGACACAATCTGACTTGTACAGTAGCATGTGCTTGTGGAGCAGATGAAGAGTATACCAATACAACTGTGCTGAAGAACTTGAAAATACTGATAACATGGATGATTAGGCATTTAAATGTCTCAAGGTCAGCTCTATCATAAATGTCTGAAGTTGAATTACAATATTGAAATTTCAACTTTTAAAAATATGATTTTCTGCATTTCATTGCATAAATGCTGACATATTAATCTTAGCCAATTTCAATACATTTTGGCGGCCATATTGAAAGATGAAATGCATCTATATTCTCCTTAAACAATGTTGTTGCACAAGATGTTTACAATAATTTTTATCCATATCTAACAGAAATGAGATACGTGTATTTTACTCTCAATGATAGTAATTGCCTAAAGCGGTATACTATATTTTAATAAACGGCGGCCATTTTGGATTTAGAGGCCATCTTGGATTGGAGACAATGGACCAAATTAAGTTTTTAGTTCTCAGTGGATTCTCAGAAACATTAGTAGTGAAAATAATCAGCAAAAAAGGAAAGAAATCAATGTCCTTATAGCTGGCAGAACATTTTAAATATAGACCCTATCGAATAAACCAACCGGAACGGTATAACAATTGAAATGGTAGTCATATTGGTGAACAGTAGTACGTGTCAGAGGGACAGATCTCTAGTTCAACAATCATCCATATATTTCACTTGTTTTATTGTAATATCATGCGAATTGCCCCAAGGAGTCCTCATTTTAATGATGATAAAGCATCCCATGCGTTGTTTAAGTGTTGTTGTGCAATATTGCGCCTTACTTTTAAAACAACCAAGATGCTTCCATCGTTTTCAACGTTTTCAACGTCACTGCAAGTCTGCAATGCATATAAGAAATAATTAAATGGAATTAACAGAATAATTAAGTACGTGACATGCGTACCATTATTTTACTGGTATTAAAATTCTAAACACCGTTGATATTAGACCTATAATATTTATAACATTTTTTTCAAATCGGGAGAATACACGGGATTAATTCTAGAACACCCTGTATGTTATAAATATAATGTGCAGCCAAGCAAGAAGCAACGATGGCTTTCATTTGCAATTTACTTATGCGGTCAATGCGTTTTAAAAACATACTTGGGTTATTTTAATTGCGCTTTTTAAAAGGTTTTTCTCCGTCTTTCTTTTCGGACGACTTTTTCTGTATTTAATAGATCTCTTGACCAAATTTCATTTATCAAAGACTCATAATCAGTGAAACGGATTAAGGGATGTGAAGAGAGCGAACCGTGGTTTGGATTCCAGAGGGAGGGTGTCTGTAAGAGGCACAGCCATCATAAACTGACTAACTGAGATCGCGCGCCAAATAAACTTAAGCCATCATGCAGTTATTGTTAACTACATATATGCACACAACACAGGGGCACTCACAATAGGCAATTGAACCCTACTGGTAGCGCTGTGTTGTAGCTATAGGGGATGAACTAGTTAGCATCATATATCAAAAAGTATAAAAGCTATGATTTTAATACTTGCTCTATGTTTCAATTACTTATTCTTTTCCAAATATCTGAATCTTCAACCCGGTACAAGCTTTAATAACGGGGGTACATACATTTTTATTCAAAAGAAATCCTACCATCTATCCAAACTCGCCGTGTTATTCCAATGCACATTTTGTTTCACCGGGCAGCCATGGCTTGGTTGTATTGGGAAGATTGGTGTCATAAAACCGTCATAGGTACAAATTTATTACTTTCTGTCAATCAAGTATGGCTTATTCTCTACATGTCAATCTTTAAATAATTGGCATAGTACTTATAATAACGGTGGTCCGCCTTGATGAGTAAATGACAGCAAACAGCTGCAAACCAGTGAAAAATACCCCAAAACTCGGTCAGTGGAGCTCCGCTCTTACATATCAATAGCGTCATTATCGATTGGATTAGTCGTCCGTAGCGGACAATTCGGTCGCTCATTGAAATAATATTATCACGTGGTAATCAATTTGCATTGGACAATAGATTACTATATAATGGTTTAGTACTGCATATATCGGTTTAATCTTCAATAAGCGGGTTTATGGCTGGAAAGGTCACGGTGAATTTGCCGTGGACGTAACTGCACTATGCATAGATGGCATCGAACCCGGTACCTCTTGATTCCACTAAACCAACTACTTATCTACCCTAAAACCTGGGATATTAATCCTTGATAATGCTTAACGGAATAAATCAATACTAGTGTACGATTTCATTCAAATAGAAGTCCCACAACTAAAGTAGCAATCGATCAATCTTCACTCAATCATCACGTCATTTAAATAATCAATCGAAAAATAAAACAAATAAATAAATAGCCAAATAAATAAATAAATAAATAAATAAATAAATAAATAAATAAATAAATAAATAAATAAATAAATAAATAAATAAATAATACAAAAAGAAATATAAATCAGTTTCTATACGAAAGATAAAGCAGCATAAGAAAAAAGATGAAATAATAACATGGTTTCGAACCAACGACGCTCAAAGCAGCATCAAAGAAATCAATTACAACGCCTCGGTGTCAGAGAAATATATTCACCTCTGGTGTTACGGAATATTGACAAATGCCCCGGGTACATGCCTGTGGGTAAAGATCCTACGTAATAGAAAAGCACGAAAGATGCATAAAGGGTCTATACCTGAATTCATACTTAACAAATGAATATAGAGGTCATTGATATGAATACTTTGTATAATTTGATGGTATAGTGATTCAATCACTGTACAATCAACGTATACAAAGAGGTTTATTATTAGGCGTAGGCACAATCATTAATGCGGGAAGTATAAAACGTACTCGCCACTCGTGCACTTTTTGAGATATTAATACGATACCGAAGACTACGGCTTTTCCGAAAGCAGCCTTGAACCCTGAATTCAGAGGTAAATTTTGGGTTGTTACATGGAATTCAAAGTAATTATATCATGAAAAAATCCACCGAGAGGAATACGATACTTATTCAGAGCCAATCTGCATTCTGTTATTTGCAAAAGCCGACGATCAGAGAGAAATTGTAAAAGAAGCAGGACCAGATATCAGCGTTAATTCCACGGTATGTTTCAAACGCATTGAAAACGCCAAAATGCAGTCGCAAAATTTATAATGTTACTAAATCACCAAAACGAATTGTAACGTAGGTATGCAGAAAAGAGTTTTATTATATCAAATTTCGGAAAACACGCCCCCAAATTTTAAAACAAACTTGAACCTTCCAAATTTAACTAAATGCACATTTGCACTCGGTGACCCGGTCATTACTGGCGCAGTGATTTGGGATTCCTCGACGCTTCCTCTCTCCAGTTAAAAAGCTTGCCCTTACCTCAGCCCTTAACTGACATTGATGGCTTTTTGTGCAATCACTTTGTGAACTCATATGGAGAAATCGATTCCGTGCGATTAATAAACACTGATTGCATTAAATGTAATCAACGTCTGACACCCATGTATTTTACTATATATAGAGAGGGATTTAACGTTTTCATACACAATATAAGTAAGATTTCAGATTTGAAGACCAAACTTTTACCAAGCGAATACTATTTACCATGGTTAATGTGACAATTAATATGGATATAATGTCAAGTAGTAGCCAAGATATTTTGGAAATTACGTCAACGATATTCAGTACGACTTCGGAGAAGACAACTGCTGAATCTTTGAAAGATCAACATGATCAGGTATCGCCTTGGGCCGATGATTACATCACCAACTACATATATCTTGGTGTGATGATTGTTTTATCAGGTTAGTCCCGTTGTTTTCATATGTTACTCCTGTTCGGATTGAAAATTTCCCCCACTCAAAAACGTTACGCCTCTTCCTTTTCTTTATCTAAAAAACCTTTATATAATTATGTTTAACGTATTAAGAACATGTTTGTGTTTGCTGTGCTGCCATTGGCAATACGGCAATCTGTTTATGTGGTGACCGATAGAAACACTCAGGCATTTCAAGGTAGATTTCAAGGTGTGAAGCAAAAATGCAAACTTTGTCTAAGTCAGGTACAACGTAACAATTTGGTTGACAAAATAATTGAATATTTTGCAAGTTCTAAATTTGTAAGTAATTTAGTAAAGAACTTGCAAATATTAAATTTCGAAGTATTTTAGAAGAGATCTTACCAGTACTAAATTTTTATGTATTTTAGGTTTAATTTGTATTTGATTGGGTTTTTTTTTCTTTTCTTTTTTTCCTCTTTTTGTAGTTACTGGCATTATAGGAAACACGCTTGTCATTGGTGGAGTTATGGTGCACAAGAAATTACATGTATTGAGCAACGCTTTTATTGTGAACCTTGCAGTTGCAGATCTGTGTGTATCTTTTTTCACCAATACTTTCAACATCGTCGGGATTTTGACGGAAGGTAAATATTATGAATCAACTTACGAGTTCCGTCGGCAAGGTATTATGACGAATTAAAAAACACCACGTCAGGTGTAATCTTATGAGGGATTAGTCACGACATGCCGGCAAATTGAAAGTTTCCGGACAGACTTTGTAAACGCTGTCGTTATAGTAAGGTAACAATGATATTGTCCCGTGACCAAATCTTTGGAACAAAGGTTAGAAAGTGTTTTTGGTATGCCTGAAGGGTACTGAACAACTTTGCCCTCTTGAAAGTGTCAGACATTTTTGGTAGGGATCTATTAAGGTCAAACAAGGGTGAAATTGTAAATTTTTACAAGTATACCAAATTACACGTCTAGGTCATAAGGAATCCAAAAAGGTATAGTTTTCCCTGTCTGGGACCTTCAGTTACGGAGCTATAGTCAGAAACGTGAGAAAGGTCAACGGTTAAGATTGTCCAATTTCAATGCTTTTGGTGTCTTGTTATGTTTTCTGACAAATTCAACTGAAAAAAATCCAAATGGTCAACTTGACCTTGAAATTTCTAAATTAAAACATGTAACGTAGTTTGAGGTACATCATGAGCCCTCAGAGCGACCACTAATGCTCCACTAATCCAAATGTAAATATCTTTATTCTAAATTATAAATTTTACTATATTCTAATATTTAAACTATACCTTTTTGGATTCCTTATGACCAGGTAAGTAATTTGATTTACTTTTTAAAAGAATTGGGATAATTTTTATTTTTACCCCTGTTTGACCTTAATTGGCCCCTACCAAAAATGTCTGCCATTTTAAAGAGGGCAGCTACTGTCTGTTCAATTAGCTTAGATTCTTGTATTTTTAAGATATTTGACAAAATAAAACATTGTGGTCAAAGTCATCAAAGAAAAGTGTTAGCACAGCCTTAGACCCAACGTGATTTATACTTTTCAAATTCTAAAGTTCAATTTGAAACCCCATTTCTTTTCAATTTTGGTCTTTCCCGCGATATTTTTATAAAAAGCCGTAGAACATCGGGTACCATAAACTTTTTTGAATCAATCCATTTAGTGCAATGGGGACGAAAGTCATAATAATTAGATGCGCTGAGATAGTATTTATTCGACCATCCGCATCAGGAAGTATTGTCCAGCTAAATAGCTATATTTGTCAGTAGGCCTAATTTGTGTTGAAACCCCACTGTTGAAACATTACGTTATTATAAAAATGTGAAGATGAACTAAGGGTTTCCGGAATAGGCCCAGCTTATATAAATACATTCCTTACTGTTTATTTATTTATTTATTTATTTATTTATTTATTTATTTATTTATTTATTTATTTATTTATTTATTTATTGTGTGAATGGGTCTGTGAAGGTGTAGGCCTAGGCCTATTATAAAACTACAATTTATTTTTTTTATTTCGTTTTGTTTGTTGAATACGAACTATGTGAAGGACATTTGGAAACAAAAGAACTGTTGTACAAAAAAATATTATTTAAAACAATGAGGTTACAGAAAACAATTCTTGTAAAGTCACTGTATATGAAAATGTCAAGCGAATGCTGATATTCTTGGAAAGGAATGATGGTATTAAACATGTTAAACAAAACTCAATTGTACTCAACTACAACTACATTGTAAACCAGTTGAAATAAGAACGAAATCCATAATTTTAATGTCATTATTTAGGAAAAAAATAATGCTCAGCATAATGTTATGCATAAAACGTAATCGCGCATATAATTTCGTGCAACAAAAACCGGTGAACCATTGTCACCTATAGATCCTACCCAATAACCGGAACGGTATTACCATGATTACAATTGAAATGACAGGACAGATTGGTAGATTGTTTTGCTAAATTGGATAGGGTCTATGCCCTAAGTTGAGAATGGACCGTCCCACTCGATTTGTGAAAAGATTGCGAACCCTTTTGGTGGACCCAAGTAACTGCCTAAAATGAGGCAAAATTGAAAAGAAATGGGGTTTTAAATTGAACTTTGGAATTTGAAAAGTTAAAATCACATTGGGTCTAAGGCTGTGCTAACACTTTTCTTTGATGACTTTGACCAAAATTCTTTATTTTCTCAAATATCTTAAAAATACGAGAATCTAAGCTAATTGAACAGACAGTAAACCCAAATTTGTTCAGTACTTTTCAGGCATGTCAAAAATACTTTCATACCTTTGTTCCAAAGATTTAGTTATGGAACATTAACATTGTTCTCTTACTATAGTAAATCGTGGGGGCAAGGAGGTTCTATATCAGTTAAAGGGGGAATACAAAATGGACCCCCAAATTTGTAAATAGTGTCACGAATCGGCCATGGCTTTTGCGCTTGCTCTGAATCTGCATTGGAA
The DNA here is from genome assembly GCF_039555335.1 of Amphiura filiformis. Taxonomy (NCBI): domain Eukaryota; kingdom Metazoa; phylum Echinodermata; class Ophiuroidea; order Amphilepidida; family Amphiuridae; genus Amphiura; species Amphiura filiformis. The sequence continues at coordinate 27,819,537 of NC_092644.1, read as the reverse complement.
AAAGTTGGCAACATTTTGAAAATGATAGCCACTTAAAGCCATTTGGTTCATTATTTTACACTCTTATTGCTTTAAACAAAAAAGGTTGTCCAAACCAGAATTCAAAACGGCCACTTTCTTTTTATATCCATAACACAAAAAAGCAACGTTACCGACTTTATTCTAAAATATTCATATACCTGCATGTACCACGATAAAACCGATCAAAATGTTTCTACTGCGAGGAGAAGGGTACCCTGTCCCAAGGGCTTCTCCCCAATAGAGTCTCATTTGCCAGAACATTTTCATAATTAGGCTTAAATAACCTTCCTTTCCAAAGCCTTGATCAATTTGTGGAAAGCGAAAAAGGAGATGAAAGAGATAGTAAAGAGTAGATATGAATAAAGCAGGAGAAGTGGAGGAGGGAAAATCTACTTGGAGGAAATTTACATAATCTCCCATGCCATGAGGCTGGCTACGCGACCTTTTAGTAATAAGCCCAATCAGCATTGGAAGTTTGCAATACATTGTAGGACAGTTTTTGCAGTTTTGGGACACTTTGTCCTTTGACCTTTCAGAAAATTCAGCAATATTGGGTTTTTGTACGTACAAAATATAATCTAAAATGTTTTAGAATATTTAAAACAAATATGAAAAATATAAGTATTTTATAAATTAATTATTTGGTATTTTTAATGATCAAAATTATGACAATAAAAAGAAAATTAATAATAATTACGTCAATTTTCCCGATATGTCAGAGGTCAAAGTGTCCCAAAACTGCTCTCAAACACCGGAAGTTAGAAAGGCGATTGGGCTTATTATAAGAAACGACGATCTTAAGGGCTGGGGTATGAACGTTTGGACAGTATTTATTGTGGGACATTAGAGCACATCAGACATATCGAATTGCATTCTGAATACGAAGAATGTCATGCTGATATCAAATAATTTTGATTTTTGAAATTCGCAATTTAATACACATTTTATGGCAAATCATTAAAATTTATATTTTGATATTTAACAGTACTTGAAGTAAACTTTATAAATCTGATGATTTATACTTAAAGTGTATGTAGGTGGGATGAAAAGCCGACGATCAATTGAAAATTTTGACCTTTCGTATTGAAGATATGGATTTTTTCCCAAAACACCCAAAAAATTAGGTCTTTTGGGGAAAAAAATCCATATCTTCAATATGAAAGGTCAAAATTTTCAATTGACCGTCGGCTTTTCCTCCTGCTACATACACTTTAAGAATATGTCATTAGATTTATATAATTTACTTCGAGGACTGTTATATATCAAAAATTTGAAAAATATCAAATTTTTATAATTTGTCATAAAATTTGTATTATATTGTGATTTTCAAAAATGAAAATTATTTGATATCAGAAAGACATGCTTCGTATTCAGAATGCAATTCGATAGGTCTGAGGTGCTCTCATGTCCCGCAAAAAATACTGTCGAAACCCAATAAACGCTCATTTTAGATCCCTTAAAAGATATATATGAGCAGCATACTTAGGTACTTTATACAAAGTATGCCCAAATCTTTTATGCGTCAAGATATTTTATAATTAATATTGATCGCTTATAGAAATGTCTGTAATAAGCACTTTATACAAAATCTTTTATGCGTCAAAATAGTTTATAGTTCCATTAATCCATTACTATATGATAGATGATCTATTACCGGTTAAGCATACCGTATCAGATGAAATGAATTATGAACGTATGAACATATTCTAAAATATGTGTTTTTGTAATGTTGAATAACAATATTCTTGTTGAGTTTTAGCTTCTAATTTGCACATAATACATAATTTTATGCACTTAAATGTTCATCAATTTACTTCATTTTAACCTTTTAGTCTTTTAAATGAATATTTATTAAAGTAAAAAATCATGATTATATCTAAGATAGGCGTATTGAATTTTCATTATACAAATACTTACAACAGCCCTACGCCTCGCACAAATTAGTTTCTTCCAGAACGCTGCATTTAGAATTTACCTCCCACTATAACTTGCATTTGTACATAATACGTAATTTTTATGCACCTGAATGTTGATAAATTTTCTTCATTTAAGCTTTACAGTCTATTAAATGAATAGTTAAGTAAAAATCATGATTATATCTAAAATAGACGTGTCGAATTTTCATTATATGCAAATACTTACAACAGCCCTAGAACGCTGCATTAAGAATTGACCTCCCACTATGACTTGCAAAACATGATTTTCATTTTGAAAGAAAAAAGAAAACATGACAATTAACAAATTTAAACTATAAACACGTAATGTTTCGCTATTAGGAGACTCAGCCTTAATATTATGGATTGCATTGTGGTTCAACCCATAATCAAATTATTGTGATGTTATTAAACTTTAGGTCAATGTCCATTAATTCACAATTGCTAACCTTTGCGGTCAAACATTCTAGATATCAGGTTAACGGGAGCTTAAAGGGGAGTTTCGACTACTTTAACAGGGAGGCAAAGGCGAGACCATTAAAGTACAATCGAGGAACTTAATTCCCACATCAGCAATCAACGTCGTGTTGGGGAGAATTGTAAACCTTTTAGATTAACAATTCAAGGGTGATAACGGGGAGTCTTAACGGGCGATTTTAAAATAAATATCATTACATTTCAAAGGGGCTGGCCATAAAGGGGACTCAGCGGGGCCCTTTGATTTCAAAGGGATAATTTGGAGAGGATCCCTTAGTTAAAGGAAGGTGACCATGATATATTTGGAAAACAATATTATTTCTTGAATTAATACATTCTTTTATTCATACGTACATCATTCATTCATTCATTCACTCATTCACTCATTCATTCATTCATTCATTCATTCATTCATTCATTCATTCATTCATTCATTCATTCATTCATTCATACGTACGTACATACAATGACTTATATATTAAGGGGGTACTACACCCCTGTGGTAAATTTGTGACTATTTTTGCATTTTTCTCAAAAAATAATAACACACTGGTAATAAAAATTATGTATATTATTGGGGCAAGGAATCAAATTACTACACTGAAATTTCAGTGACTCAAGACAAGCGGTTCAGTATATATAATAGGCAACGAGGTACATGCTAGCGGTACCTTATTTCTGATCATAAATAACAAACCACTTGTCTTGGGTCACTGAAATTCCATTGTAGTAATTGCATTTGCCCCTATAATATACATAACTTTTCTTACCACTGTGTTATTAGTTTTGAAAATTGCAAAATAACACAAATTTATCGAGGGGTGTAATACCCTTAATCAAATTCATTCCTTCATCTTCAAATTCCAAAATTAAAGACCAAAAGCGTAAAAGTTTACCTTCAGATTTGCCACTTTACTTTGAGGAGTGGTCGAGCTTTCGTCAAATGTGTCTCTGACTTCATCAGGACCGAACAAAAGATAAAGAGCAGAACCGCACTAAACGTGATGCCAGTTACAATAAAAAGTCTGTTTTGACGAGATATAAAACAGTTATTTACTTTATTTTCACACATGCTTTTCTTCATTAGGTGCATACTTCTACGATAAACCCATCCTGTGCGACATTCTCGCCGGTGTTTGCATTACATCTTGCACATGTTCTGTATATAGTGTAGCCTCCATTGCCGTTAACCGCTATATTTGTATTTGCCATCGGCTTCACTATCCTACAATATACAACAAGCGCACGTTACCTTTTATGATCATCGGACTTTGGGTCATGTGTAGTTTAATCGACTTGCCCGCCAATTTCAACTGGGGCGACCATACCTTTGACGACAGGGCATTCTTCTGCGGTGGCGACGTTAGTGCCGATTATACGTACACCTTCTTCTTTGCTCTGAACATTTCGGCAATCCCTTTCTCGATACTCACATATTCTTATGCTCGTATTCTCATGTATTCACGTGCTACCAAGAAAGCTCTGAAGAACATGCAAAATCAATATGACTATCCGGTCGGCACAGTGATAAAAACAACCGATATGCGTCTGCTGAAGTCTGTTTTCACGATTTGGATCATATTTGGTATTCTCTGGATACCATATGCCATGGTTGTGTTCATCGATAGAGATTTCTCATGGCCCCGTTGGATCTACGTATTTTCCATAGCTATGGCTCATCTCAGTTCTAGTACCAATAGCATCGTCTATGCGGTCACCAACAAGAATTTTAGAGAAGGTTACGCCCAATTTCTTCGGCTGTGTTTTTGTTGCGGCAGAAAAACCACCATGGAAAAGAGTTTATCAAGCTCTACAGGCCAGAATAATAGCACCGGGGTGTCTACTATTTCACAGCGGACTGTTCCATGAACTTCCTCTGAGTTGGCCGTGAAGAAATAGACGGTGAGGGGTTTCGAGAGCGGATCAAGGATTTCAAAAGTCCCGGGGATGAGAAGTATCATGATATGTGACGTGGTATATCGAAAGGAGACACTTTTGGGCATGATCGTAAATGAAGAAATAGCATAAAATCTGCCCGGAAGTGATTTTTTCATAATTTGGGTTTGTTGCAAATTTGTGATGTTTGAGACATTTTTCAAGGCAACTCCTACTCTCAACATTTTGGCAATAATATATTTAAAGGTCGATATCTCAATTTCCAATTATATAATACCATAACTTATGAACTTACTAATCTTCGCTTAGGAATGTCAGATTTCATTGGGGAAACGGCGTTGTGGAGCAAAATATGTAAAAATATGTACAACACTCAAAATTGATAACCTGCCCAAAAGTGTCGCTTTTTGATATGACACGTCACCGATGTGTGTGAGAAAACCCCCATTATAGCCCACTACCGCCTCGCTACAGCTTCGTGGCAAGAATGATAATTGATTTTTTTGTGATTTGCCTTACATTTCCTGCTTAATTGATATATTTTTAGTGTTACAAATCGTTATATATTTACCCTTGATTTCATGCAATGCGGGGCTCTAATATAAAATAAACTCCATTAGTTTCATGTTTATAGTATGGAAGTCAGCGGCCAAAGTTCTACCGGGCTTGCGACCTGGAGCGAGGCTGTAGAGAGGCGATTTTGACGGGAGGGCCCCTCCGGTTTGTATGTTTTATAGTGTAACAATCGGAACAAAGACAAGGTTTAACTAGTAATAATAATAATTAATACTGTAAATATATGTGGTAATAAATTGTGTAATGTCCCCGGTAATGTCGAATATGTAGACTTGCTGTAATCTTTAACCAGTTTTTTCATGACGACAAATGATTTTCTAAGGGATTGTCTGATAGAGTTCTAACACATCCATTTGACTCCGCAAGAAAACCTCATTCGGAACCAGTCTTGCTCAGTCAGTCTTGCCGATACCTTACAAGCAGTGAAAGAAGCACAAAGGCGTGGCGAATCAACATTTGACCTCCCAGTCCGAACCACATGTCCCACGTCAGCTACGTTTATCCAACGGACAGACACTTCATTGATAACCATCCAATACTTATTAATGTATGTTGCTCCATCAAATCGTAAAGAAAATATACTTTCAAACAATATCCAAACATGGGATCTAAAGTTAAATATTCATATTATGAAGAGCCAGAGTGTATGAAGCCGTGTAGGCCAGTAAAATCAGCTGAAAAGGTCAAAAAAATTGCAACATGGAATTTTTTTGCGGAAAACATTTCTATTAGGTGCCCTTATTAACATACTAAAAGTCTACCAAAATCAACCTCTGCGAAATATTTTTTTCAAAATGGCCTCCAAAATGATAAAAATGATGGACAAAATATAGAAAACAGACTCACTATGTCACTTATTAGTAATAGTAACACGATTTGTATGTCTCAAGCCATGCTTAGAGGGTCTAAAATAATATTCATCACCTTTTCTCACTTGTAAGTTTTCAAAATGGCCGCCAAAATAGCTGGAATGGTCATTATTCCATCACTAAATATGGAATTAAATAATTAGCACTTGTAAACACAAAATGATAGTTTAGGACCACAAGAAACCTCCTGTACCACAGAAAAAGGTTTTGACACCCCAGAGGAGCGGGGATGACCAAACCCTAACGACATATCGCCCCCACCAACGCACGTTTCTTGTGACCCTCTACGTATGAACGTATGACAATCTTGAAGAGTGGACGCCTAAAACGCGGAACAGTCTCAGTTTGTGAGAGGGAAGTATTGTGCGCTTGTGTATCTCCCTCTCACTTCTGAGTTGGGGAAACACTGAGCTACTCTACTTACCTCCCACGATCTCTTTGATACGCGCAAGGTACCCTCTGAGGGCCCTGACTGGGCGCGATGGTTTCATCGCATATACACGAATCCGACGGGAGCTATTTCTACTCCTCAACCGTAGGTGGCGCTGTTGCGTCCGCCATTGCCGGGGGCCATTTCGCGCTTGATTCAAGCTCACGTGCACGCTGTATGTTCACCTTTCATCTGTTTTAAGCTATTTTAATCCCGATTTTAATCAGGTTAATACTACAATTTTTTCATGATTAGGTCTACCTTATTTTGAGGAGCTGTGGTCGGAACATTTTTGAGCATTTAGACCTACAATTATATTGATGCTCAACTTTAGGCCTGGCATGCTAGGCCTTGGGCCTGACTAGTCATTCATTTTTGGTTGGTAGGCCTACTCGGCATTGACACGGGTAGCCAACCCTAACATAACTCGCCGACTCTCACAACCGATATTGGCATGTTGGTAGTGTTATTTTAGACAAGGTTTAACTTCAAGTCAGGGATCTAGAGGTGGGATTCATTCATGATTTATCAATAAACGATCGAAGCATATACTCGGGCCCATGGGCCTACAATAAAAAACGCAACACGTTTTGTGAGAGCAAAGCAGGGTTCGTATGGGTCATGGAATTTTGCTTTTTCATTTTCCAGGCCTGCAAAGTCATGGAATTCAGAAAATCTCTTGAAAGTCATGGAAAGTCGTGGAATTTCACAATTTGCTCCCCCAAAAAAGTTTCTCTGATTAATAATATTATTTTAAACCTAAAATGGTAATTAAATTCATTAGCTTTTTCATTTAATACCATTTTCCGTGTTTTTAAAATCCATTCCCATTGTTAGGCCTACTTTCTAAATCGGAAAGTAAAATCACGCATTTACCGGCCAGCACCTGCTGGGTAAATTATGCACAGAAATTATGCCACTTGCCCACTATTCCGCCGTCTGAAGGTATATATTTAGTTAACTATTTAGCTATTTTGGTGCAAAATAGTAGGCCTAGAAGATGATTTCCGACATCGTTTTCGTTCCGACTTTCGGATCATGCATGAATGCACATTAATTTTTTTATTTAATAGGCCTATAGGCCCTACCTAAAAGATGATTTCCGAAATAATACTTCTGACTTTCAGATGGTTCATGCACATTAATATTTTTTTATCATTAAGTAAACCTATCTAGGGCCTAACTGCTATACACATGCTATGTCGTCTGAAGGTATATGGGCAATTCCGTATGATAGAGAGCAAATTCCAAATGGTGAAAATAGGTAATATCTCCAAAAACACTGGTGCCACAATATTACAAATTTGGTATGAAACGATAGAGTAGAACAATATCTTTAATTTGATGCGTATTGCAGTTATATTGAAATATGTTTACTACTCATTACTAATTTTTTTTTCAAAAGACATGATTTTCTGCCCAAAATTTTGTTTTTGAAAATGTAAACATACATGTTACATTCCGTTACCGTGGAATTGCCGGTAAGCCTTAGTAAAACTAAATTTATTTAGCTCTATAATAGGCGTACAGGGTGATTTAAAATGAACTGTACCCAAATTGAAAAATTAAAATAAAATACGTACCGACAGTTAAATAATTTGTGTTTGTAAGCTGTAACAGGATAGTATGTTTCCTATTATTGGTGAAAAAATCATGTGTTCACCTCGAATGGTTTTGAAGAAAAGTACATTTTTATAAAACACACCAATTTTGTTACTGCGGTAGAGAACACGGATAAACATAGTTCCATGTGTTGGTCTACAAATGGGATGATAAATTGAAAATGCGATATCTTCTGACTAAAACCACTTATTATCAAAATTCAAAATTTCTACTACAGAACACTTATCACTGCTTTCTATGATAGTTTTTTTGATATGTACAATCTCCGCGAATATATATAAAAAATTGGTAAGTTGGGTACAGTTCATTTTAAATCACCCTGTATACAAGATTCATATTTTATTAACTACCGGTATCTAACTACTACACGTACATGCTTTGTTGTCTGAAGGTATTTAGTTAACTATTTAGCTCTATTGGTGCAAAATAATAGGCCTAAGATGATTTCCGACATCGTTTTCGTTTCGACTTTCAGATCATGCACGCACTTTGTTTTTTTTATTTAACATGTATCATGTGTATAGACCTACAAGATGATTTCCGAAATAATTTGTGACATGATCAAGGGGAATGAGTCGGATGTCGCTAATATTGTTTTTGAGATATTGGCAAAAACAATGTTCAAATTCTTTTGTTTTATCATTGTTTTTAGCCATTGATTAATTGCTCATAACTCGGCAACCAGACGTCCGATTTTGATGGAGTTTGCATCAAAATGTAGCATTAATTTGGAAACAGCTAGAAAATGATGCAAAAAACTTCTAATTGAAAATTGCCGACAAGTGACTCATCCCCCCTGATGATGTCACATTTACTTCATCAGACTTTCAGATGGTTCATGCACATACTTTTTATTAATTATTATCTAACCCGGGCTATCTAACTGCTACACATGCTTTGTCGTCTGAAGGTATTTAGTTAGCTCTATATTGGTGCAAAGTAATAGGCCTAGGCCTACAAGATAATTTCCGACATTAATATTAACCATGCATAGACAACTGGCATACATGTACATATCCAGTAGAGTTTTCTAATTAACATTAGCACTAGGTTTTTTTTTTTTTCTTCTTTTTTTTGTTGTTGTTGAAAACATGCCCTAACAAAACCCGATGTTAGGCCTAAAGCTTCTGGTGGGTGGTCCACCTGAATCAATGAATTGTTAGTTTATGCATAGGTCATGTAATAAAGCCAGTGCAAAAGTTTTAAAAATGCTTCGTGCATAGTTGAATATGGGAACGTGGACATTTTAAAGTGTTGTAACTTGAAAATGGAGCTTCTTTGAAAATTGTTTTGAAAAAAATAAATGCCAATTGCTATTGTCATTTTTTTCAATGTGAAGGTGGTTGAATTAAAGCATATTTTGAAAGTATAGTGCCCCTTATGGTTAGGGTTTTGAAGTACACAAATAGTACAATTGTATGAAAATGGTTGGTGCATTATATACCAGAGAAAGTCATGGAATTCTTTAATTAAAGTCATGGGAAGTCATGGAATTTTTTTGCTCATGAAGTATAAGAACCCTGCAAAGATTTGTGCCGTCCGGAAAAAAAAAAAATCAGTGAGGGAGTCCCTTATTATTTGTTATTTATATGTTGTTTTACCATCCATTTCTGTGTAAAATTGCAATTGCAAAGGCTTTGGCAACGCATCATAAAAACGGAGAGGCCCCTAATATTTTTTGTTATTTCCCCAAAGCCCTAGGCCTACCCCTAGCTTGAAGAGAGTGTTTGCAATAGGCCTACATGTTTATAAATGGTAAGCAAGAACTTCTAAACATGTCTTTTCATTGCAACAATTTTAGAAACAAAGAAAGGGACCAAAGAAGAAAAATAACAAAAATATTTGAAAATCTTCAAAAATCGGGCGGGGACGTTATTTATTTTCAATTGGCCTCATCGGGAAGTAGGCCTACTGCATCGGACTTTCAATTCGTCGCCGAAGAAAATCGTCAGTCAAAGACCGATAATTTTCTTGTTCTTTTGTCGCTTCTTAATTAAAAGCATTAATCATTTACATTTTTTTAAGTTTAAAACTCTACTTCTGATGAAAATTTTGTGATATTTTATACTACTTAAAAGTTAAAACTATTTTCAATACACCTGTAGGCCTATCCGGTTCTTTAAACCAGAGCTAATCGACCGATGCTTTTTAACACTTTTCATACGGATGAAATAAGCTTTTGTTTACAATATTTAGGCCTACGCTACGGCGAAAAAAGATGCATAAATTCACTTTTTTGACAAGTAAATTACCTTGAAATTCTAGTTTTGGCCAGTCTCGAACATCATCTGCCTAAGCAGCCATGGCAATTTGATGATGGTGCCAGTGAAGTGAACTTAGAGAAGCATATCCAAAGTATTGTTGTTGTTTGCCTATGCTATGCTGCACAAATGGCCCCCGTAATGGCCCCCCGTAATGGCGGCGATGTAAGAGGGCGCCCTTTCGAGAGTGCGCGGTCGGATTCGTCTATACCCCGCAATGAGAACCAGATCAGGGAGGCACATCGGGTAAGGAGTAAAGGACAAGCATGGTCTGGTCCAGGAACCCAGCCCGAGGAAGGATAGAGGCTACCCCGGTGGTGAAGCGTAAGTGGTGCTCGTCTATAGACAGAGCATGTACATAACTGGACAACGTCGACCGCAGGCCACTGCCATCAAGAACACAGTCTTGAGTGTCAAGTCCTGCAGCGAGAGGTCCTCCGTGGGTTCGAAGGCCTAGGGTAGATACTGCAACACCAACAGGCAGGAGGTCCCATTCTGGAACCAGGGAGTGAACTGGGTCTTTCTGCCACCATGCTGTTAATGAGGTCGGCAAGTACTGGACTCGATAAGACCGTCATAGACCCCCCTCCCAAGTCATGATGAACCGCTACAATGGCAGTCCTGTAGGCTTAAGCGGTACGAGCCATAATAGTCCCCGTGGTAAGGAAATATGTGACTTGTAGAATCGGCGAAGTCGCGAATCGTAATTCTTCCTAGTTGACTGTTGCCTTGCCTTTCAGCAAGCACAGCAACCGAATATTAATGGCCCGCTGTCTGGACGGACTGGCGGAAATACGCCAAACAGTATTCCTCTAAAAGATGGACCGATATTTGCATACTGCTAAGTGAGGTGCCACTCTATTAGACAAGAGAGATGAGGACCCCCCCCCGACAAGCAATCGGCGAGTAAAACCCGGCCAGAAGCTCCGTACAACATCTATTGACACCACAGAAGGAGGGACACTGTCTCCCTGCTGCAAATGCTGGTAGCTGGGACTTTTGGTGCCCCCTTCCTGTTGATGTATAATGCAACTGTCATGCTGTCATACTGAGTGACCGAGAGACCGGAATTATGAGGCTCTGAGGATGCCGCCACGCTTGAAACTGCCCCGGGAAGTATAGCTGTATCTCCCTCGTACGCAAGTGGCAGCTCCGAACGCTGTCCACCAGCCCTAACAGGCGAAGCCACACCCGAGCCTGAACAGATGCCGCCTGCCTGATAATCAGAACGCATAATCAAACATCAGCGATCCTCAAGTCAATGGGAGAGACCCGGACCCTGGCCCCTGGGGTTACTCAATACAAATGACCATACGGGGACGTGCCGCAAATATGGGTAGCATTTTCGGCCTCTTGGTATATCAATGACCCCTTTTTCAAAGCCTATTTTGGTATATGAATGGGTCCTTTTTTCAAAATTTTCTCAATTTTTTTCGGAAAATAGCCCAATTTTTCCTTCATCGAGCCAAATTTTGCAAAATTTTCTCAAACTTTTGGGAAAATTTGTAAAAACTAAGACAATTAGGGTTAAATTCGGCCGAAAATTTTGACTTATGGTATATCAATGGGTCCAAATGTCTTGAAAATTGGTATATTTATGTGTCCACTTTCAAATTCTCAGCGGCACGTCCCTACCAAAACCAAACTTGAGTACCACCCCCCCTCCCCGGGACCATGGCGCGTTCTATCGTCGCCCCCAGAATTATTCAAGTGGAACAGTTAAAATAAGTTACAGTCATATTGCAGTCATACTGACAATTAAATCACTTGTTCGAATCACCCCTGATTTATAGTTCTTTAGAATCGACTCTGTAGCTCTTTGTGGGAGAAATTTTTGACGACGCTGTATTGAATGTTATATAGGACACTCCATCCAATTACCATTCAAATATTTACTCTAAAGTATCCGATACATATAATATGTGGATCATAACTTATATGTACTATTTTAATACTGATTCAGCTTTTATGGTGAAAAGTTGATTGCCCTGTCTGTATTCACAACCCATAATGAACGTATTTGGCGGCCATTTTGAAATTTTGAACAAAAACTACGCAGACAGATAAATATTTATGAAACGGTTAGGGCATAAGAGCATTTGTAGGTCAAAATGTCACCCAATTCCCACATGGACACTCATATATATTGAAATCACAACTGTCTATTATTTTACGACATTGTGGCTGCCATTTTGAAAAAGCCAATTTTACACACCTTTCGCAGAGGTTGATTTTGGTAGACTTTGAGTATGTTAAAATAGAGACTTAAGAGCAACATTTTCTGAAAATAGAATTCATGTTGCAATTATTTTGACCTTTGGAGATTTTGGGGCTGATTTTTACTGGCCTACAAGCTTTGATAAAGTCAGTGGCTCACTGACGAAACTGACAGCAAGATAAACTAGTACTAGTAAGTGTTCTTCCAATTGGTTTTGACAAAAGAAAAACTCTCTAAATTCGTTAATTACCAAACCTGAAGAATTTTGTTCAAAATACAATCTTATTCAAGGTATGCAAGTTACCCAGCAAACGCAAAAATTTTGGTAAAAGGTTATGAACATGTTATAAACATGTTTTGGTTTTGGTCAAAATGTTTTAGTAACATTTAAATGTTGGGTTATAAAAAGATAATGAAAACATTTTTTTTAAAGGTTTTTTATGAAAAACAACCACTATAATAACAATAACATAATGTTGTCAAAATGTTATTGTAAAATCTAGTTTGACAAACATTTTTGCAAAATATTTTGTCAACATTTAATAATATTGTTTTGCATTTTATACCATAACCCGACATTTTAACATTTTCTGTAACACGTTTTGTGTTTGTCGAGTATACATAGGATCTCGAGCAACCGGCAAATGTCTGATAAAAACGCAACAAAACGCAACGAAATAAAACTCTTATCGAGCTTTAAAGTTTTCATTGAGGCTTAAATAAACTTCGTACCATATCTATATACTGTTGCGGTCTTTAAAATGACCCAGCCCAAAATCCCCTGCTACTCAACACCAAACACGGAAATACACTGTTTACTACTAATATTACGTTTTGCTATGGTTACTTTAGCCTAGAGATCTTAATTGGTTGACTTTCTGGTGAGATTCTGTGGATAGTCTCAATTCCTTATCCAAGATCCGGCAATGTCCAAGATCTTGCCTACCCAATGGAAACACCTGGACTACCACAGTCTCAGTCCATGCCCTGAAGACTATGTCACAGATAACACACTATGTTAGTCCAGCATCTTCTTTGAGTCAACAATCAAGCACTATTGGTTTTCACTGCCGCCTTTGGCGTATTTTCTTCTCTCCAACACACAAGAACCGCGAACCGAAGCTTGAAAACGTCATACAATTATGGTAAATTTTGTACCATCACTGGTTAACGTAAGTGTCATAGAGTTCCCTGTTATAACCGTACACTTCTGCTAAAATCATTTTCTCTCCAGGCCTTGTATTTAATTAGTTACCATTCTAGAATTTTATTTTCATCACTATTTATGGCATATTATATCATTTCTAGAAATAGCTCATTACCTCAGCACAAACCAATCAGAATCATTCATCTGTGTATATAATTACTGTTATAGCGCCACCACTTCACTTTGTGGAAATCAAGATTTACATTATGTATGATTGTTTACTAGCATTTTCCATTGAATTTCTAGAACATGTACAAACAAATGGAGATAAATATCAAAACTTATGTCTGGTAACAAAACACATAACTTTTAACTTAATATCATTGTTTATTGGGGCACATATCGGTACCAAGAGAGCAAAGTTAAAAACAAGGATGTTTGGGGGCACCCTGTATTTTAATATATGATTTTACATAATTATGTGAAGCGTATCGACTACTTAGTGCCAGAAGTGTGTATTTAATATCAAGTGTAAGTGCAATTGCTGCTGTGTGTAGCTGCCATATGTAGATGAGTACAACATACTATGTGTAAATTGCCAAATGTTCACAGGGCAGCTTACCACTGATATTACATTTTTTGATCCAATCTCATATTCTGTATAATTATTGTATAGAGAATGTCTCTTTTCATTAGAGAATGAATTTGGAGAAAACCTTCTGATAATTATAAACACTCGTTGAGCAGCAAGACCTTCCCTCTAAGCTTTTAATCCGATAAGCTGAATATCTATTGTTTTCATGAATTGGAAGACATTCTTTGATGTATTACTGAGCGCAATCATCTGAAATCACTGGAGCGTTCGAGTCACCCAGGCTGGTGGCTTAGCATAGTGTTTTATTAACAGAAGGTTTTCTCCAAATTCATTTCCAAATGTGTACGTGTGTTAATTTAAATCACTTGCAATTATTATTATAACTGGTTTAAGGTCATATTATCGGCTATATTGCACACGCAATGAGCTATAATATTTTTAAGGTGAAACCAATTTATTGTTGGGTGAATTGTCTCAAGGACACTGCGTATTGGCCATTAGATAATATGTCGAATAAGAATTCATTGGCATTTCAGATGAACTGATCTGAAACATTTTTTGTTTGAACTATGTGAGGTATGTAATTTCCTTTCCAACTTGTTTTCGTTCATTGCATTTATCAAATCCAATTGCATGCACCATTAATTTGTGTCAATTACAATAATAAATAAATAAATAAATATTACACGTAGGTTAATGCAGCATGTATTGGACTCGCAACACTGTGTTTCACGTTGTTAAACGATCATCAGGCGAATCTGATGAATCATCAGGCGAATCAAGAATAAATAAATAAATAAATAAATAAATAAATAAATAAATAAATGAATGAATGAATGAATGAATGAATGAATGAATGAATGAATGAATGAATGAATGAATGAATGAATAAATAAATAAATAAATAAATAAATAAATAAATAAATAAATAAATAAATAAATAAATAAATAAATAAATAAATAAATAAATATAAATAAATAAATAAATGTACGGGATGTGCAACGCAGACTTCCGGATGCAGTCTGTCTCTATACTTACTTTTTGCTGTTTTCAAAACAAGCACCCAGATTTGCCCTTATTGGGCACTTTGGTCTTCACTGCCCATCAATATATCAAAATCGTTGAAAAGGTACCGCAAAACCGTGCCATATCCCCGTATACCTTCAACCCCGGGGGGGGGGGCACTTCCATGACAGATATGCATCATGTGCCTCGGGATAGACCCCCTTTTTCAAACCGGCTTGTACCCAATGACCCCCTTTTTGTGTTATGGTCCTACCTATTACCCAATGACCCCTTTAAAAATCCATGTACTCAATGACCCCCTTTTTCTATTTCCTGCTATACCCAATGACCCCCTTTTAATTCCCAAATTTAGGTGGTATTTGTGTTCTCCTCCAGAAATAATGAGATTTTCACATTTCCAAGGTGGCCAAGTTGTTTTACGCAGTTTGGCACTTATTTATGTGTACTTAATGATACTCTTTTGGCAATCCTGTACTCAATGACTCCCATTTTACTTTTTGTTACCCCAATGACCATCCTTTTTTCAAAGTTTCATACCGAATGACCCCATTTTTTTCAGGTTGTGTACTGAATGACCCCATATTTTTGTAATTGTACATTTGACCTGAATGCCCCCTACTTTTAACATGGCCGAGGCACATCCCTGCCATTTCAGATAGGGAGTGCCCCCCACCGGGCTTCAACCAGGAATACATGGTGTTATTGCACGGGTTAATTGCCACCAGCATGTTCTGTTTAGTTTGCCGCTCAGGAATGAGCATCCGATCTGATGTCATGCCACATTGGTGGATCGTGATTATAACTGTATTTTACTGTACCCTTTTCGTAACGTCCGCTTTGATAACCCCCCTCTAGACCAGGATATCCTCCTCGTTCGTAATGAACAACGCACAGTAGTCATCGCAGAAGGCGATAACAGCGACAGTGTCATGACTCTAAATGCACGTTTTTATTATATTAGCAATGCAAACCTATGTGAATTCCGTTGCTTTGTGCTCTATAAAGTGAGGCAAGGTATCGAACGAATATGAATAGAGAGTGTGTGAAATGAAGTTTGTAAACTTCACGTATATCGATTGTTTTTCTCGCTCTGATTTACTGCAATGCGAGCTTTTAATTGGTTACTGCACCAACAGCGTTGACGCTTTAATTCGGGACATGTGTATCAAACGATCAAAAGAAAGCCGTATGTGAGCGACTGCACCAAACTGTCTCCCTTTTGTTATGCCGAGTGGGTTGTTGGTCACACTCGGACACAAAAGACTCTATTTGTGGCGCTTACTTTAGATAAACACGACTGAACTCGCTAGACGATGACCTTCTCATCAGGGATTATGTCAGGAGCCAGCGCTAATCTTTTTAAGGTCAATTTCATATTTACACAGCCGCGACGTTAGTGTTTTTATTCTTACAGGATCTTCTTTTGCTCCAGCACTCACATGGTCACATCGATTTTGACATAACTTGGTCACAAACACTATTGATGCCCATACATGTTATATGAAAGTCGTGGGGTCAAAGGTCATACAGGGCCTTAGGTCACATCATAAAAACGTGATTTCAACTCAAAATGCTACTTCTCTCACAAATTACATAGGACAGTGACGCCACACACCGACATCGCCTGGCTAATAATTATTTGGTGCAGCAGTGACATTTAAATGAATACACGGGATCGATACACGTGAATTGCTATGCACGATTTTGATATCAGACGAAAATCTTCGGATACTGAGTTAGAAAATGATGAATATCTCCCGTAAATGAATTTTTCTCAAGAAACCAGATGTGGTCTCATACACTTGAAAATACGTGTTGAACAGATATTATAGTCGTTAGCGTGCGCTTTGAAAATTGGCCGTGCGCTTTGAACTCAAAATTTGACCAAGACTCTCAATTTTATATTGCGTTGGTCTTGTTGTATGGACTACAGCGCGCAGCAGGCTATAGCGGCACTCACTCAAGTGGAGAGAGTATAACCATTGACCGCAATGTCGTATACAAGCTTGCTCACAGAGCGAGAAATCAATTACCCGTCTATGTCAGTAGCCTTAGTCAGGTCACTTCGCTAATAATATGCATCTCATAAGGTCCGAATAAAATGGTCATGGGTGGCTGTGGATTCAACCTACCATGGCGATTTCTACTATGAAGATATCGGGGCGATGTCACTGTGCGCCACTTGCACACAATCATGCATTGATGTTACCCAGTGTCTATGAATCATACACAGATTGTGGGTCAAGGGTCATTAAGGGGTACTTCCGGTATAAAACCAAAATACCTTCAAAAATTTTATCAGCCAAGAAAAACAAAGCACAGTGACGGTATGTTCACACATGAATTGTTGTTACTCCGTGTATTTGTGCTATTTTTTATTTGGGGTCAAAAGTCATAAAGGTGTCACTTCTTGTCCAAGACGAAATACCCTCAAAATGCCTCTTCTGCCACAATTTCGGCGCGGGAAGTTTGAATATCGCGTGTTGAGAGCCGGCTGTTTCATTCTTTTTATGGTCAATATGAGTTTGTTTTAAATAAAAACCATGTGATTCGTGCTTGATAATTATTTTTATCAGGCATAATGTCATGATTACCGGAGACTCCCGTTAAAGTGTATGTGGGGCTCAATAGGGATAGTGTATTGCAGCAAATTATGGTTATAAAAAATGAATACGTCTGCCTGAATTTTTCGTATAAGGCGTGTCATAATTAAGCAAGAGAAAAAGCGTTAGCCTTCGCTGCTCTCTGTGGCATGCCTAGCACCACAAATCCCTCGACTTTACAGCGCCATGGCGAGTTTAACGCGCTATATACATCGTTACAGCGCTATACCTCGAGTCTGCCGCACCATACTACGAGTTTACAGCCCTTTACCACAGGATACATCACTGCACTCCGAGAAGCAGAATGCGACAGCACTCATCGCTAGTTTGCAACACCTCGATGATTTGCAGGCGGTGGCGGATGCGATATCACCATTTTTGACGTCGCCATTGGATTAACACATGATCATGAATACTTCACAAACAATTCTAAATGTGTTATGTGGTGTCAAAGCAAAATTATCTTACTCTAAAACCGTTGGGGTTCGACAAAGTACCCCACTGTAAGTATGTTGCTTTTCAATTTATAACTGCTAACCGTCTATTTGGAATGGGGCTGTCAACCTTGTATTTTCGCCAGATGATTTGCAGCGCCTCGAGATGAGCCACCAACGTTTGGCATAATATTATATGAAACTTATATAAAAGTGCGGTTGATATCAAAATAAAGAGGGCGCTATGATCAAATACACTTAAAACTAAAATAGAGAAATCCTTAAACATCTGTAACCGTAACCCGATCGACAGTATCATCCCCCGATTTTTCACATTGTTGGTGAGTTTTTGGTATCACACATCGTCAACACTAGGTCAATAATAATTATTATATTTGTACAGGCGGAAACGAACCAATAGAAATACGTCCTGCAGCGAACCACGTGGAAATGTAAACGCACCATCAAGCGCTAGTTCTATAACATCGAGCGCCAGATTACAAATAAAGTGAATTTTCCCAACGCTACAAAAGTGAGTCCTATCGCATTGGCTAAAAAACACTCGCTACCACTCTGTGATGTAATATAAATTCACCTATGTCTTTCTCAATCCATTTAACAGAATCATAATCCTAAAATTCGGTAAAATTCTCGAGGCGGTACAAATTTTCGAGTTGCAGCAAACTCTCTGTTTTCTCGGGGTATATCGCGACAAACTCGAGGGAGAAAGTGATGTATGTTTCTTTCATTCTTTCTTTCTTTCTTTGGTATAGCGCTTTAACCTCGAGGTCTTGCGTGCAAAACTCGACATGACACTGTAAAGTCGGGGGTGATTTGTTGTGCTAGGCGTGCATAGCTACGTCGGTAGCCTACTGTGATACAACATGTGTACGCAAAGGGAACATTTTTGGTTCGTACAATAATTAATATTGAAAATTCAATCATTTCTTTTGTATCAATGATAGGATACTTCGAAGACACTTTATTCTTGGCGTTCAATCGTTTCAGTTATTATTATTATTCAAGTTTATTGGACAACAAAGCAATGTTAATTGTAATAATGATGTGTTTTAACACAAGTCTTTCATTCAATATCATTCCGTGTTTCCTAGAGAGATATAGGGATAGAATATGCAAAAGGATCTAAACTGAATTCTACGGAATTTCCCTTTCATTCCTTTTGTTAATTTCAGGTTCGTTTTCATTTTATCTCAATATATTTCATTTGATTTCATTCATCTATTTGCTACAAGCTGAAGCAAAATGATTGGTACCCATCATTTTTCATTGATAATGGATGAGTCTAACACATCAAAATTCTAAATAAAATCCAAATATTCAATTTTAAAATCCAAATAGTTTGTAGATTTATTGTATAACACATCATAATCTATAGATGCCTGGCAGTATGCGGACGCATCATCACAATTTCCATTGTTTTTTGCCTGGCAGTATGCGCGCGAATCATATTTTGTTCAGGGCTCGTCTTTTAACCCCCCCCCCCCCCCCACATCACAATAAGGCTATTGAACAGTGTAGTGGTTGCATGAGGTTCACTCGAGCATATCGATATACCAGTCCCTTGCCTTTGTTGATAAACATTAAGGTCAACTCATCTATACATTCTATTCAAGAGTATCTAATGCTGCATTTGGAAGATGCAGGTCTATTAATAAGCATCAACATTGATGGGTACAATCATTTCGATACAACCTGTATTATTAATTTTTATTACATTTATCTATCACCTGTCCTATGTTCCTTTAATTTGTCTATCCTTTCTTTGTTCATCTCATTATTCTCCACTAGTACCAATATTGTACAATATTTATGCTTACATTATTGAACTATATTTGGTTCAACATGTTCAGATATTAATCTTCTTATTCTCATTCTTGTTTCTTGACCTTGTCCTATATTTATTGTCATTACAAATGCATTTTCTTACATGCAACTTACATACATACGGTACTGCTTCAAAGTCCAACTAATTTTCATAAACTCGTCACCCAATATTAATAACGTTGCAAACGGAAAGAAAGGAATGGAATTATGCGGTTGTTTGATAAGTAATTGTGGACCTATAACGAATTTCTGGCTATCATATATTAACCCATTCAACCCCTTAACATCGTCAATAACCTTTTGATTACCCATGAACAAGGTAAAAAGCATCAAGATTTCTTGAAGCGGTGACCCAATCATTCTACAACAGGATCTACAAGTCAAAAGAAGCAAAAAACAAAATGTCAAACCACCATGGCAACTATCATGCTATAGATGAGTTGACATGTGTTTACATTTGATACGCCCTCTGTTGGTCTGAGGTCAAAACTGCTAGGTAAGAAGTTGATTTTTTTTCATTAACTTTCACTCAGAACGCTAGTCACTCGCTGACTAATGATATGCAAAGCTCACTCAGTCACATGTCCACCCGCTTGCTACGCCCCTGATAAATCCTTGGACCAGAGGGGTCACCGCTACCTAAAGTCCGATTCAGACTCCCATGCGATGCCGCGATGCTTTTAAAACATCGTAGCATCACGCGGTGATTAAAATTTTAATTTCATCACGTAATTCAACGATGATTTAAAAGCATGTAGGGTCTGCATCTCCTTTTATGGTCATTCTGCCGACCTTGATTTTCCAGCAGCCAATCACAAGCTGCGATGAGAAATTTCACCGCCGAGCTCGTAAAAACCTGGCTCAGATCCCTGTAGTTGATTTCACCAGAAAATTTAGGAAATTTGATACATAACACGGTTGTTTGATATAGAATTGGCTTCATTATTAACTAAATGCAAACTATAGATGGCGCTATTTATTCTAAATCATATTTCTTTATTTGCAAAGGGTAGGTGATTAATACCGCCATTAAAACAGCTGGAATAGGTGAAACAAGCAACAAGGAAATTTTATAAACACATTTTATCAAACAATAAAAGGAATTATTTTTTATTAAAAGCTTGATTAGAGTAATTTCCAGTTACTAAATAGCGCCACCAATTTTGTCATTAATAGATACGAAAAAGCTTTAAAAATGCTATAAAAGTGAATAATTTTGTAAAAGAGTGAAAACTAAAGTTGAGAATGACTCAAAAGCATCTGTATACATTAGCATGATATCACTTTTAGCTGTTTAAGCCTAACATGATGTTTTGTTTGAATAACTTATAAATGATCCAATCAAACAACCGTGATAAAAGCAGTTACATTTTGTTTCGTTATGCCCAAATTTATGAGGGTGGGGCTTACATTTTTAGAACCGCTCGTGTAGCATGAACCACCATACAAATCTATACTCAAACAATAAACCAGCAACGTAATTACAACGGGCGGGGAATAAAGCTTGGATACTTTTATCAAGAACAAAATTTTAAGATTTTTTTACATGTTTTTGTCTAAGCTTTTGGGTAATGATGCATGTGAAATGGATTCTGGTGCTACGGGTCATTTCATGATTTGGCGTGCGTAATATATGATTAAAGGGTGTTGTGTTATTTGGAGTCGAAAATAATTTATTATTATCCAATAATTCTATCCGCTGTGAGCTTGCTACAGCAGAAGAAAAAACAATACTGGCGTCGAACATAATTTTTAATGCACGTCAAAGTAAATAACGAACACCTTTAATGTAGGAAATCGTGTTTTTATTGATTTGATTCATTGTATTATATTAATTCGCATCCATTAATATCATCATTTTTGTTATTACTTACAGATCTGTATGAATTCCGTCTACAAGTATATGAGTGTTAAATTAATGCAGACGCCCTTCACAAAATTAATAAAGCATTATGGAGTTCGAGCAAATTACGGCGATCTTTTCCTTTTGACCACCCTTGCTATATATGGACTACATTATTACTTTTGCATCAAGGTTAAGCAGTTACCAAACACTTTATGCAAGCGTCAATTTGAAGCTTGAACCTACCCCGCACAGTGTCAACAGCCAGTGTTATAACTTAATACTCCGTTGGTGAGCGACGGGCGATTGGTATTTCACCGAACGCAAGAAAAGGAGTTCTACCGTATCTGATTGGCTAGAAATCGATCGCTTTGTCGCTCAGAGGTGTAGTACAAACTCAAAATGGAGACATGTATTCAATTCGATTGAAATCGATGTTCTATTATTCACGTAGATAAAGAAAGTGGATAATGTACATTGTATTATAGATACAGCAGCTGGATTTTACACGGGTTCCTTTGTGTAATTCATTTCTCAAATAGTTAAATATATCACAATTTTTACTTTGGATTTCAAAATCTTTACTTATAAAATGCAGTTAAAGATATCCACAGCAAACAGCAAGGCCCCGCTAATTAGTGTATTGCTTTTCGAGTTAGTGTACTGGAAACAAAACCTGCGTTTTACCTGAAAACAAATCGAATTTTCTATAATAGTAACACCATATGTGGTACTGATCATGCGCACATCGTAGAATAGAAACTAAGCGGCAGGCTCGATGGCAGGGCTATGGTATCTCATATCATGTAAATGGTATGCTTAGCCTGAGTCGCTTGGCCTATCTCGAACAAAATCGCCATGCGTAGCTTTTGAAAAACGAGAGGATTCGCCGTACTATCACGGCAATTTTTGACTCGAAGATATAGGGATGATGACGCAGTGCCCCGGGAACCTACACACCTCAAGCCTCGGCATATTATCGACATCGACTCGATGCCGATGATTGAGGTCAACACTCAACAACAATCATCGGCAACAAATCGTCGAGGCTTGAGGTGGGTAGGTTCGCCAATAGAAATTACTCAATAGAAACACGCTATTACAGGCACACTCAAACAAACAAACTCAGATAAACAAACGTATTTAGCGTCCCCTAAAGATTCGTAAATTTTCTTTTTATTTTCTAAAATTTCAGTGATATCTTTTTAATTTTAAGATGTTTGAGAAGTTTTATAGCCTTCTATAGCCTTACAAATGTATAAGAAGCACTTCAGGAAAGTTTTGTGATCAGTCCTCCTTCCTTATTTTTCAAAAACCTGGACGCTAAACATGTATTTTTAGGCCTAAGAGAGTGAGATTATTGGGATCACATCCACTTCAACACCAAGGCTCAGTTCCAGTACCATCTACACAACGACAGCACTCATTTTAATGAACCTGTGAAATTGTTGTAAGCAGTTTAAATTGATGTAAGGACAATATTTGTGTACTTTGCTATTTTCTGTCATCTTGAATACGACACTAACAAGGTAAGACATAATAATTTAATTCTAATTATCAGGATAATATATATGTTTACTTGCTGTTCTCTGTTGTATGAGAAACTAACAAGGTATTGAACATGATTGAATTACAAGGTATTTAATGTAATGTTCATTTATATGAGTCAATGTTCAAAACACCAAAATTAAGTCCAACAAGTTCAAAAAAATACATTATATTTAACAGACTGCTCATTTCAAGTTGATCCAATAGAGGCCGTCAGTGTGACGTCATAGTGGCCATCTTGTGGGTACTAGTTAAATAACAATTTTGATCCACAACTGTAGTGTTAACTTGTTTGTAAGAATTATGCATTGGATTTAAAAAAACACGCTGTTTTTTTGTTCCAACCTGTAAATGTTATTACCAGAGGTACCATAGGTATCCAGATGATAACCATTTTTTAAATACCTTCATCCAGTACAGGAACAAATCTTTCATTTGCTCGTAAAGGAAACAATTAACAAATAAAACGCAACCCTTAAGGTTATTAACTATCTCAAACTGTTGCGATTTGGTAGTTCACAGCATCTTGCGAATGGTAGTGAGATTTGGCAAAAACTGCATTGCTCATTTCATAGCGAGCGTGTAGAAGAATTCAAATATCACAGATATACTTTTGTAGGTCCTGTGGTTCTTGAGTTATGTTGTAAAGAGGGCTGAAACAACAACACTTTTGTAAAACGTACATAACTCAATAACAATAATAAATTAAGCATGTTTGCAAAGTATAGTATTTGTAGAATGAACTTTTGCAAAACATGAAGGTGTTATTTGTTAATAATATATTGATCTAGATAATGAAAATCGATTTTTATTTGTTGGTTGCTTCGACCAACAACACCTCGTCTACCCTTAAAAGCTGGATCAAACAAATCCCGTGACCAAAGGCATTACGTTCTATTTCGTTGCCGTATATAACCCTGCTGATCAAAAGAAAAACCTGTCGACTACTAAGTATATGATTAAAATCTTAGGATAAATATTTGAATACCAAGTTGTTTGAAATGTGTGTGTTCAGATGTTTTAGATTTTACAGTGTCATTAGTTAGAATATCAGGACAGGCAGGGGGAAGGGCACGATAAACCAATCCTACATTTTCAGCCTCTTCCACGAACAAGATATTATTAATTCTCATGATCAAACCTTAAAATCTAATCGCGTGCACAAACCCCTTCCGATCAGCATCAGCAATAAGGTCCATTGTTCTCACATTGTTTGGACAATTTACACTCAATTATGGTTAAAGACACTTCAAAAAATATTATGATTACCGAACTTTTTAAAATTATAATTAAGAAACCTTTTTTTTGTGTGTAAATTATGATTAACAAACCTTTTTTTTTAAAATTATAAGTATATGACCGCATGCGGTGCACAGTGTCATCGCCCTGATATCTTCATGGCAGAAATCGCCATGGTAGGTTGAATCCACAGCCACGCATGGCCATTTTGTTCCGACCTGTTTACGTTTTGAGATGCATAATGGACCGAGGATATCCGACTAAGGCTATTGACAATAGCCTGGTGTCTGACCTCTGTACGGTCAGTGAGCATGGTATACGCCATGAGGTCATCTGCTTTTAGACTGCCCCCACGAGTGGCCTACGCTGCGCTATAGTTCGGCACATATAAAATCAGAATTTTTGTCAATTTTTGAGCTCAATACGCACAGTTCTTTCTCAATACGCAAGCTAACGACTATCATATCCTTTCAACACATATATCAAGTGCAAGCATGAAAATATGGCTTCTTTAGAATAACAAAAAATTACGGGAGATATTCATCATTTTCAGATTTATAGTCTGAATATCAAATCGTGCATAGCACATTCACGTGTATCGATCCCGGGTATTCATTTTAGTGTCTCTGCTGTACAATGTAATTATTAACCAGGCGATGTCGGTGTGCGGTGTGTACATTTTCTGTTCGGAGTTAGTGTGCTCGAAGCTTTGCTCCAAGCCCACTTTGTATCATTCAGAATTATTGATATCGCGCTGTTAAAGTGACATATTCTCCTATATTACAAACGTATTGTTTTGACTCACATACAAGTAATACAGTAGTAACAATGTACCTCGACTACAATCGAAATACGAAATTGAACACACAAACATCCCCATAAAACACTCAAGAAATAAACACAAGCCGATCCAAAAACTCAAGGAAGATGCCGATTTAAATGTTGCAGTTTGCTCCATTGAATACCCTACTGGCGAACAAGATAACTATCGTCGTGCTTCCATTGATTAGCACGTTAAAACTAGTGATGTGCTTTCATTGATTAGAACACAAAAGCGCAACTTTTGATTTCGTTTCTTCATTAGGTTTTAGATTACCGTTCCTTCAATTTCAACAAATAAGGTCTTAAATCAGAGCTAAAGAGTACAGGTATTGGCTGCTTGTTTTAATCTTACATATTTGTCTTTATTGAGGATATACAGGGGAAAACAACTGGTACCTTAATTTTTTGGCTTACTGTTTTATGGAATCAATTATAGTAAGCGTGTTTTATGTAACTTCATCACATTGCTTGTGTGTGTATTTTGTGTATCACGCTTATGGCGAGAATCAGTGTGCGTGTAGGGCGATGACGACACGATGCTGCCTGCCCGCACATTGAAACATATCAATTTGTATAGATGAGGTGACCTATGATGTCACATGTTTACATTCAGACTGCCCTCTGTTGTTTCAAACCAGGCAAAATAACATAGGAGTGTCTATGACAGACCACATAAATCTCTTTTAAACTCAACTTTTAAAAACCTTTGAAGTTTTGTGTGATATTATGTTTATAGCTTGATGCATTTATAAACAAGATTGATACCATTTTTAGCATTATTTGCTTTGAAACCAAAGTTAATTAATAAAAATCATCTTCTCCCATGTAAACTATAGTGTTTTTTGCCTGACAGTTTTGATCACAGACCAACAGAGGGCGTATCAAATGTAAACACATGTCACCTCATCTATAAATAGCGCTCTTTAGCAAAGTCATAGTTCATTGAATTTACAACCGTATGACATAATAGGCGAAGTCACTTTTTGCACAAGATTTGCAATTTAAAGAGAATTGGCCATTAAATGAACAATTGGCCATTGCTCATTCTAATGACGCTAGTATATGGACAATATTATTGTGCTTTTTCTTTTTAATGACATAAAATTTGAAAATATTGTAAGGAACACTTGAGGTTTTGACTTTTAAAACCTACATTTTTGTCAAAAAAATAGTTTGTTTTCAACAGATTTACCACATTTGCCTCGCTATTACATTGAATTGCGTTATCTGTTGACCTAGTGACGAAAAGTGTTTTAAGGGGGAAGTGTTAATAGCTTTCGTTTGATATTTAAAAAAATTCTGATGGGATAAAGGTACGATAAAAACAATCAAAGAGGCCCATGTTTCAGCTAGAAGCTCCACAGCTCTTACGATGCTATGCACTCAACCGTGTAGTGTAATCAAAGACTGTGTGGAGACAATTCACTGCTTGCTTGAGAGCTCTTGGATGAAAATGTGTGCTCATGTGTATCGAGGTACTAGTGGAAACTGTGCGCATGTTGGTTTATGAGAGAATCGTTTTTGTATAGATACCTTTCCATATGCGCATTCTAGGAATGCGTCTTAATGTGAATCACACCTTTAACATGTCTAATTCGGAGTCATCCATTATTAGTTTGTCATCTCATCACATACTTTGGCAAATAAGTCTCTATTATACAAATTCAAATCCCTTTTATGAGCGATATCATACGTTTATTATCATCGGCTAATTTGCCATGGTCACGCGAATATAAGTATGAGTGTTATAATATTAAGACGAAACCTACGATACGGAATTGTATCAAAGGATATTTCTTTTTGCTTATTAAATAAAAATGTTGATCCACAACTGTAGTGTAAGCTTGTTTGTAAGAATTATATATTGGATTCAAAAAACCCTCTGGTTTTTGACACTCTGTAAATGCTATTACCAGACGTACCGTATCCAGATGATAACTATTTTTAAATACCTTCATCCAATACAGGAGCAAATATTTCATTCCCTCGTAAAGGAAACAATTAACAAACAATACGCAACCCTTACAAGCTGGGTTAAACAATTGCCGTTGCTAAAAAAGGTATTACGTTATATTTCGTTCGATTTCGTTGCCGTATATAACCCTGCTGATCAAAAGAAAACCTTGCCGACCACTCAGTATACGATTAAAATTTTATGATAAATAAGGGAACATCCCAAAAGTCCTATATATAAACGACAGTACTTTCGTTAGAAGGCTAACCCCCTCCCCCTCCCCTCTTACGTAAGTGTCAAATTATCGAAAATTCCAACCCGTATTCATAGGATACAGCGCCGTCGCTATTGTGGATGAGGTTATGGAGGGGGTACGACAATTCTACTGGAATATTAATCACGTTTGTGGAAGAAACAAATACATTTTTTTATCTTCCATTTCATTCAATACATAATACCTTTTTTGGCACGAAAAAAATAGGGACTTCATAGTTCCTGGATTTTCAAATTAAAAAAATCAAATTGCGTTACAACTACTTTAAAAAATGAACTTACAAGTTGCAAGTTACGAGCAATGAACTCTATATTAATTTGAAATCATTTTGAAGCAATCACTTTAAAATGTCAATATCGTACCTCGTATAAAAATATATAATAAATTCTTTAAAAAAATGTAAATGTGCGTGTTCAGATGTTTTAGAAATTATCCTTGTTATATCCAATATCACAAACAGTGTCATTAGTTAAAATTTCAGGACAAACAGGCAAAAAAGCCACAAATCAACCCTCATTTTTGCCTGTTTCACGCAACAACAATATTAATTCTTGTGACCAAACCTTAAAATCTAATGGTGCGTGCATAAACCCCTTCCGATCAGCATCAAGGTCCATTGTTCTCACATTGTTTGGACAGTTTACACTCAATTAAGAGCTCGTATGGTTTAAGACACTTATTATTATGATTACTGAACTTTTTAAACTTATAATTAAGGAACCTTTAACCTTTCACTTACTATCTTAGCCATTTAAATGTGATGTTCTACGAGGGTCATTCAAAATGTTCTACCTGTTGGGTCATAATTTTTGTTTTGTTAAAGGACGCTACTTGCAAATTTATCTACATACAGTTTATTATAATATTTGTCTTGCCCCTCCCCCCCACCCCCCCCCCCCCCACACACACACCCACATACCCGCACACTTCTGAGGATAAACCCCCAACATTACGTACATGTCCACTTTGTGTGGCAATTTTGTCGATTTGGCCCCTCCCCCCCCCTAAAAAAATTCCTGATGCCGCCACTATCTGTGATTTGCTCAATCACATCCTAGCGATCGTAAAAATCGTGAATATTCAGATTTTGGTACTTTATCATGTGCTGAGCCTGCTAGTGGCCCAAAGCCGTATAAGGCATTTGCATGAATATGTAATTTATATACTAACAGTATATAACTCATCTACACGTATTTTTGTAATGGGATTTCAACTCAACTTCGTCAATACTGCTGTTTTATTTTCAAAAGTTTTCAAAAGTACTAAATCTTTCACTTTTAAGCAATTTATAAGCAATTTGGGTTTTTTTTTACACTTACGCTGGGATCACTGAATTGGGCCTTTTTAAAATTTAAATGTTTAAATGTTTAACATAGGATATGTCATGATGGATATGACAGTTTATTGGTTGGACTCGTTATCTTTTTTTTTCTTCCAACCTGCTGCCATGTCAGGTAAATGCCATATACCTGTATCAAGGGGTTATAGAACTACAGGCCTCTGGGCCTCAACTGTAATTCCTTCACTCATCATTGTATTATGCATTGTGTCATTTTGTATTATTATTCTTTGTATCCTTATCATGTATCATTCTTGTGTATTATTCCTTGAATGAAATTGAAGATAATGATAAATCTATCTATCTATATCTCTCCATCTTAACTTATTACATTGCATAAACCGTAATCAAAGTCATAAGATGATAAGTAATGTTAATGCCAAAATTCTTTAAAAAAGAGTTCAGGGTTTTGGCTATTTTCTTGCTGTTTTAGAAATGTCTATTGTCCTATATGACAAATACCGTAGTGTCATTATTTAAATATCAGGACAAGCACAGTAAAAAGGCTCGACCATTCAACCCTACAATTTTCACCCTTTTACACACAATAACAATATTAATGTTTATGACCAAACCTTAAAATCTAATGGCGCGTGCATAAACACTTCCGATTACCAGCAACAATAGGGTCCATTATCCTCACATTGTTTGGACAATTTTCCCCGAAGATTTGAATCTAAGTGACAAACACTTCTTTAAAAGCATATTTGGACTAGCTTGTTCAACGTTAAATTCTCATCACAAAGCACTACTGTCTATTGTTTCATAAACAAAGGATTATTATAGTTTCTCAGTAAAAGGTCAAATAGTTGTTTTTATGTTTTTTAAGTGATCACGTGATTGACTAGAATAAGGATTAGAATACAATTATTTTAAAGGAATCATATACAAAACAAGCATATTGCATAATTTTGTTTTCATTTGAAGTTTGTACCGACAGACAAACTAATCTCCAAATTGGAGCAACATTTACACAAATTCAACGTTTAATATGGAAACCTCGGCAAACAGTAGCCATGGTCTTTGGGACGTGTCAACCACGACATTCGGCACAACAGGGGAGGAGGATGCGGTGGAACCTACCAAATACCGAATCTCACCCTGGGCCTACGATTACCTTTCCAATAACATTTACCTTGGATTAATGTTTGTACTTTCAAGTAAGTTCTAACTTAACGTTGTTTTTACGTGTGTTCGTTATAACTCAGAGAATAAAAGGTGACGCACCTGATGTAGCGTGGGAGAACCAGTGGTGTAGCCAAGATTGTTCACAGGCAAAAAAGCAAAAGTGCCCGACCTACCAGTCACGATGCTTTGCCACCGGCTACACCATTGGAGCTCCGGGAGTGGCGGTGTCTAAACAATTAAATAAAAACATGTTAAACACAATTTTTAAAATCCGTTTCAAAATATCTTTCACATCACAACTCGTCTGCTTTTATCGGCAAAAACAGTGCATATCATTGTGGCGTACACCTCGCTATATTCCATAGTGACGTATAAGATCTATACGCCACTATGTAATGAAGCCGACGAAAGATATCGCCGCGCCATAGGGATTACACGTCGAGGTGGCGTAAGGTATTGAGTTTTGCGTGTTTTCCATAGTGACGTATAGTTTTGTACTTACAGGTTTCATTTTGCCAGTAATAATGTGTCTTTATTTCATGATCAAAATCAATATATTATTGAAAAATAACACTTCGATGTTTTGCAAAAGTTCATTCTACAAATCATATGCTTTGAAAACTTGCTTGATTTATTGTTGTTAATGAGTTATGTACGTTTTACAAAAGTGTTGTTATCTCAGCCCTCTTTACAGCATAACTCAAGAACCACAGTACCTACAGGAGTATTATACCTGTGTTATATGAATTCTTCTACAAGCCCGCTACGAATTGATCAATGTAATTTTTGCCAAAGCTTATTTTACTACCATTCGCAACATGCTTTGAACTACCAAATTACAACAGTTTAAAATAGTTGCTAACCTTAAAGTTATATAAAGATTTAGTTTTTAGTTTACTACAGAAATTTCACATCAAAACTCGATTTTAAATTGGCATTTCTTCAAACCCGATTTTCTCAAAAAGTTGTTTATTCTTGGCGCCCTAATATACGCCATTATGGATACAACCTACGAATTTGTTTCTTTCTTTCTCTTCTTTTTGTTCTTCTTCTTCTTTAAAATGGTCTTTGAACCATTGGATGTATTGTAATGGGTATTAGCATTTTATTTTGAATAATCAATATTAAGATGCATAATCAGCATAAAGATGCAGTGGCGAAGCGTCGTGGGGGCACGGGACCAAATTTTAGAAAACGGCTTGTGCCCTCCATCAGACCCGGTGCCCCCCCATGGTCGGTGCCTCAACCCCCAATATGATGGCACACACTACGCCACTATGCAACAGAGGAACATAATCAACATGAAATACAACTGAGACACTCAACTAGGACAACTAATCAATACAAATTAATTCTATTTTTATACGTTAGATCCTTGTAAATTATTCTGTACTATTATATATCGACTGATTTATATCTTATAGTTACGGGAATATTTGGGAACACTCTGGTTATTGGAGCAGTTTTGGTTCACAAGAAGTTGCGTGTATTGAGCAATGCCTTCATTGTGAACCTCGCATTTGCAGATCTCTGCGTATCCTTCTTCGTCAATACATTCAATATAGTTGGACTCATGACTAAAGGTAAATATCCACACTAAAATGTGAATATAATAGTTCTTTAAAATATAGAGGCACTAGGTATAATTTAATTTAGGGAAGGCTTCAAAACCCAGCCGTTGGTCGACCACGAGCGCCCTGTCAGAACAGGCTGTGTAACTGGGCCCTATGACTAGAAACCAGTCTCAATTGCCTTTTTCTGTCATCATGGTAACGTCGCGGCGGTTGGAATTTAAAGCCTTCCCTTGTTTTACTTTGTACGATATATCGAAAGTAGGACTCCATATTAAAAAATTAGCTCATATAAAAATCATACAATCGGCACCATGTGAGATACGTTTTTCATTCATTTTTGGTCCGTCGATCAAAAAGAAGCAACGAAAGGACTTTAGCCATGGATTGCATTCGTTAAACTATATCATTTTGAGAAAACCTGTGCATTCAGTTGGATGAAAGTTCCATGTCTTTATGCGTTATTGTAAACCTTTGGCAAGTATTGGTCACTATGACCCAACCTCTACCTTATTTCTAATAACAAAAAAAACTATTAATTTAAGGACTTACAGATAAATCTGGATATGTTCAAAAAAACTTTTTTTAAATTCAAGGTTAACTGCGATGAACTCTTTTGTTGATTTGCAGGTGTATACTTCTACGACAAACCGATTCTGTGTGAGATGTTGGGTAGTGCTTGCATCATATCTTGCTTGTGCTCCGTATATAGCGTAGCCTCCATCGCAGTCAACCGATACGTCTGCATCTGCCATCGCCTCATCTACCCGACTATTTACAACAAGAAAACGCTGCCATTGATGATCTTCGGTCTCTGGGGAATGTGTACTCTAATGGACTTGCCGAGCTATTTCAATTGGGGCGGGCATACTTTTGACGAAAGAGCACTTCTTTGTACTTACGATTTTAGGGCTGATTACTCCTATACCATTTTCTTTGGCCTGAATATTTCTCTCATCCCGTTTACAATCCTAACTTATGCATACATTCGTATTCTGTTGTATTCGCGTGCAACCAAGAAAGCATTGAAGAACATGCAGAACAAAGCTGATATGCCGGCTGGGACCGGTATCAAATTAACGGACCTGCGTCTGCTGAAATCAATATTTACTATCTGGATTGTTTTTGGCATTCTCTGGATCCCATATTCCGTGGTAGCACTCTTCGACTATGAAGCTCTCTGGCCACGTTGGATCTACTTGTTTTCGATTGCCATAGCGCATATCAGTGCCAGTACCAACAGCATCATCTACGCGGTGACAAACAAGAATTTTAGAGAGGGCTACGCGCATTGTCTTCGACTCGTCTTTTGCTGCGGCACGGCAACTTTGGGAAAAGGTGGTTCGACCAGCAAGCTTAATAGCAGCACATGGTTATCCAATATATCCTCCCAGGACGTTACAGGCTCCATGAATAGTGTGGCTAATAAAAAGCAACCAATTGATGATGACGATGACTGATTAAAGGCCACTTTCCAACGTTTTGTCTTGCGTATTTCTGCTACAACAACCGCTGCGTTTATGGTTGTCAGCTGCGATTTTCGGTTTTTAACTGCATTTTTCGGTTCTTAACTGTAATTTTCGGTTCTCAATTGCAATTTTCGGTTCTCAACTGCGATTTTCGGTTCTCAACTGCAATTTTCGGTTCTCAACTTCGATTTTTTTTTTAAATACGCAAGGCTTTGTTTTCATTTTTAAATTTTTCCACAACGGAAAAGGCTGCGGCTAATATATGACGCAGCTAAAATCCCTGCAGCAAAATTACTGTTGCTTTTGTCAAAACGGAAAAACGGAAGATTGACGTTAAATTTTATCGTGGCCGAACCCTGAACACTTATTACGATGATTGTTTCGAATATCGGTTTGCTCTCTTTTATCTAGTTTTATTAGAATAAACTTTCTTCAAGTGTAAATAGTAGTCATTTTTGTGGCATATAATTATAAGCCATATGAAATTCAGTAGTTTTAATAGTCTATAAGGAGCAATTTAACACTTTTATACAAAGACCTTATGCAACATACAAATGTCGCGAATGCCCGTTCGAAAAATAATATAGCACACAATTAAGTTTAGTTCATGAAGTACAACACATTTTTGTCATTAGAAACTAGGCTCCGTATTACATAAGATGCAGTAACACGTAACGTATATGGCAAGCCAAGGGGTCCAAAAGCGTGGAACAGCTACGCGTAGCTTCTTTCTCGTTACGAGCAGCTGTTTGACCAATCAAAATAGTCAAATTTAATCACGTGGTAGGGTCGTTAGCTGCGCGTAGTATAGTTATAGGTATCCTCTTTCACAATTATTATCTTGTAATTAATTTACGGAATTAGCATAGATAACGAACGGGTAAAGGAGGCCAAATCACAGCACGTGTCAAGAGAACATGTTGCTAATGCCTGGCTAAAATGACACAAAGCATATTTATTTAGTGTTTCCAAGTTTACACCGTGTTTAATAGCAAGTAACTTTATACTCGGGCTGTATTAGCGGTGCAGGGGATATGAAGGTCAAACAACAACTACTACTAATGTAAAGCGCTGTGTAAAGATATTGCAGGGAAAGCGATATCACATGCTGCTGTGTAAATATGGAGAGAGTAAAATGGGTCATCATTTTTTCGGAACCGGGGGGGGGTGGGGTTCTTAAAATTTACAAAAAGTCGGCGTCAATAAAATTGCGGCCCTCACTATTTCGGCATCAAAATGTTATGACCCCCGACTCCCACCACCGATACACCTTACCACCTAGATAGGCTAAAATTGTATTGAAATCAGTCTTTTTGAATACAATAAACACACTATCTGTAGTCATCTTGTGACTCCCTACATTTTGTCATTATCAATTTATGACCCCCTCCCCCTTATTTTTCTTTCCAAAAAATTATGAACCCCTATATTTGGGATCCCCTTCCGAAGAAAATGATAGCCTCCTAAATATAGAACAATCATCATTCTGTTCAGATATTACTTTAATAGCATCTATACCATTTTTTGCTGATATACTACAGATATTTTCATTTACAAAAATTAACAACGTAATATTTGTGAGAGAGGATGTTTACATCAGCTCCACGTGTTTAAAACCGCGAATCTGATTGGTTAATAAGCTGCACGTAACGAGAAAGAAGCTGCGCGTAGCTAGTCCCACGTTCTGAGCCGCTTAGCTTGCCATAAACGTAGACACCTTTTGTCCTCTGTATATCCATAGTAACGACAGAGAACTCGGTACAAACAAATTAAACCCAGTAAAATCTTGGTAAACACTTCAAAACTGTGCATCAAACAAAAAAATACTTTACTAATCCCCACCATTAACGCAGCATCCCTTAAGAACCTCCACATTAACTTGCAAAACATGCTTTTCATTTTGTAAGAAATGACTTTTTACACTCACAAAATTTTATATACAAGGTATAATTATAATATCAGAAGGTGTATGGGTGTATGGTTATACATGCGTATATTGTCATTCGCACATGACGATGTTTAGCACGTTTTTTACTACTAAAGAAGGGACCAAGCTCTAAAAGCTTGATCTGGAGGGTAACAATTTTATATAACATTATATTCAATTTTATAACTACATGATATGAGCCGTAACATGTGATCTGAACTGGATAATATATAAGGTACTAACAATTGAGAACATTTTTTTAAAACTTGATTTTCATTAAGGAAGAAAATAAACTCCAAAAGCTTTTATCTGTAGTGTAACGACGTCAAATTTATATTTTAATTGTGTAGCTTCCTGTGTCGTAAAATGTTCTCTGAACCTGACTTAATTTCTGGTAATATAAGGCAAAACATAAGTTTCTTGTACTTGTTTTACACTAAAGAAGGATTCAAATTATAGCTTTTACTATGATCTGTAGTGTAACGTATATTTGATTTTGTATAGTTATCTGTGTCATGCGTGTCGGGGGATGTGCGCAGAATTCTTTCAGGTTTGTGTGAAAATACAAAATAATTTTAATAATTGAATACATGAATACAAAACCCACCCAAGTCCATGGGAAGTGATTTTGAAAGAAAAACCTGTGTATCATTTTAATTCATTAAGTTAGATTTACCTGGTCAATATGGTAAGTTTTACGTGCAAATGAGTGGATTAAACTGTATAAAGTATGACGATTAGCATTTCAGGGACTTTGTAGGGTTCATTTTAAATTTTGGACTTACTACTAGCAGTAGACTTCGGTTGTATATATAAATGCGCATTTATAAATGCGCATGTGACCAGATGGCCAGCGCTATATTTGCATTACATCACTGTCAATCACTGAAATCACGACCATTGAAGGAGTGGCTACAGTTGTGACCTTGTTTCGTGGCTAGCACTGACAAGGAACATTGGCTGGAGGTTCGATGCTATAAATTTGCAAGGATAAATCATGGATATCAAAGGATATTGTACAGCACCCCCCCATGTACAAACATAACTAATGTTTATATATTTATTTTTATTGATTTATTTATTTATTTATTTATTTATTTTTTATTTTTTATTTTTTATTTATTTATTTATTTATTTATTTATTTATTTATTTATTAATGTATTTATTTATTTATTTATTTATTTATTTATGCGACGAAAAACGAAAACCCTGTTCTATTTTGAACAAATTGGGAAACAAATTTTTCCTGTACAAATGAATGCCGACCCCAAATTTCGGAAATTTCAGGACAATTTTTTTTTTGTATTTTCTCAAATTGAAATTTATTTACAGATTTTTGTGATTTTTTGGGTTATTTAAAAAAAATTTTTAAATACCAACCTACCGACCGACCCTACTTGAAAGGTCCCAAAACCACCCCTCCCCCCCCCCCTTTTACACTCATAAATTAATTGTTTGCTAACTTTCCCCTTCCGTGTAAAGTAAAACTTTATAAGCCGGTTGAATCAAACTGAACAAAATTGACGAATATACCATGATAATAATGTGTATGACGAGATCTAACTTACTAGCTGAATAAACCTCAAACCATGCATTACATACGTGATTGTACGTCATATTGTCATATGGTATGAGCGTGATGTATTATAGTATACGAGTCTTGCTCAACATCTTCCAGCCGGGATGATTAGATCATGTACAGTCATCTACGTGTTTGTACTCTAAATTATACGTCAAAGGGTGACAAAGGGTGTACAGATTACCGATTTAGCATGGGGGACACAAAAAGGTGCTTAAAAACACATTTTGAATTTGTTTTTGTCCATTTGCGAGCGAATGAGTAAGTTAGAATTGAGGAGGTCGGGCGGGGACATCTAGCCTATTTAGTTTGAGAGGGTCATTATACCGAAAAGGGCTAAAGTTATAGTTTCTTCAATTTACGTTATAATTAGAGTTAAAATTAGGGTCAGAGTTATGTTCATTGGCGGGGGGATACTTATCTTGACTCCCAAATAAATAAATCCATGACCCCTTCCTTCCGAAGAAAATGACAGCCCCCTAAGTTCCCTACGTGCAAACATTATCAAATAACATCATCGGCAGCTACCCAGTTCTGACCTTAATGCCAGCAAGAATCACATTTCGTCATCAATATGGCCAATTGCCACGCCCATTTAGCACGGAAATAATGAAATATAACTTTTTAAATCAGCTATATCTAGCTTTTCCGTCATAATTTTTTTTTTCCGTAATGGAAAATCCAAATAAAGAGTTTATGTTTCGGGTCAAATTATTTTGCCCTTTGCAATCAATGCCACTATTTTGCACAACTAATTTTCCTTGTAACCTGTCATTTTTGCCTATACTTTTGCGTGTGGAATTTGTGCACATCCGGGTACCTTACATCGTTGAACACGGTATGGCGACTTGTAGATGTCACGTGCGCATTTATATATGCGCATTTATATATATACCCGAAGTCCACTGACTAGTAAGATAATACAAAATAAAGCACACAGGTATATATAATGTTGATAAGCATTCTGCCATGTAATATAAACCACACACTTTCCTTTATTAAACCCTTTTTTTTGAATGTGTTACAAGTGGACTTTTATACATACTGGATTTCAATCAATGTGTTACAAGACTCAAATCACGGAATTGGGTGGTTCTTTCATACATGCTATTTCTCACATGCTCAATAGACACAGATGATGAATTTGAGTTGTTCTTTCATACATATGACAGGCCTATGTATAGCAAAAATTTCCCATGCTTAACTCAATTTGGCCAACGTATGGACTTGGGTGGGTTTTGTATTCATATATTCAATTTTAGCCTCCTATACCATTGTGTAGGCCTACTATGTGATATTCATCCCTGCGCCGAAGTTGTAATAACTTTGCAAATAATTAAAACATTTTTGCTTATTAAATCTGAGTACATTTGGGCTGACAAGGGACTTGGTCCATTGCTTTTCCCGTGAAACTTCTTGTGCACATTTCCCGGAAGTGACGATGTTTTTGTTTTCAGCAGCGGATCGTATACGTGATGGAGAGAAACCAGACCTTCATCACGGTTGATTGCTTTGGCCCCCTTTTTGCGAATGTGGATTGCTCTCCTTATTCTGCTGGGGAATACATTTGATTTTTTTGTCGAGGATTGTTGCCCCTTCCCATTCTATGATGTGATTTTCTTGAGCGATGTGGTCAGTAATGCTAGTGTCCAACGATTTTCGCGGCGCGAAATCGCGTG
The DNA here is from genome assembly GCF_039555335.1 of Amphiura filiformis. Classification (NCBI taxonomy): domain Eukaryota; kingdom Metazoa; phylum Echinodermata; class Ophiuroidea; order Amphilepidida; family Amphiuridae; genus Amphiura; species Amphiura filiformis. The sequence continues at coordinate 27,781,208 of NC_092644.1, read as the reverse complement.
ACGAACCGCTAAAATTTCCTTTCTCCGCGCAATTTCATTTACTCATTTGCTCATTCACTATTTTTGTTGTTTTTTTTGTTTTGGGGGTTTTTGTTTAGTTTTGTTTTTTGAGGGGTTTTTTTTGTTTGTTTTTTTACTTTGTAAAAAGTATAAAATGGTAAAATTGTGGGAGGTCCAGATATAAATTACCGCCAAAATGCCTAAAGTGGTCAGATATTGCCACAAGTTGTGTGAGTTTTAAGTTCCGCGCAATTGGCTGTTTTTCCCACGCATTTCCGCGCAATTTGCCTTTTTTTCGCGCATATAGCTATTTTATTTTCCGCGCAAATCATTTGTCCCTGCTGATCAGTAACACCTGCTCTAAGGTAGCGGTTCCCAAACTATTTCAGTATGCATCGAGCCCAATGCAATGAGGTATTCAAGAAAAGGGATGTTGAAGCGTTGATGCAGTGCTGAGTGCTGAGACCTACCGAACTTTTTACTTGAAAATTACCGACAAAAAAGGCTCCACCAAGCATCTCTACTCCAAATTTTAAGCACGGGTTTTTAATTGTCACTACACGGATTTTCAATCTCACTGCACGAACGTGCCAGGAGACACGTAAAAATAGCCCCTTCGTTAGCCTAATGTTATAGCTTAGTCGTTTTTGAAATGCCCCAGGAACATAATAAATAACCGTTTCGAATGTTGATCTGAAAAGTACTCCCGGAGCATAATAATATTTAAACAATACCAATATGTGATGCGATCAAGCAAAATCTGTCGGAACTCAGAAATATTGATTTTGAGATATAGCTAAACAAAGGTATTATTTCCTTTCGTTTCCTGTTGTTTTGGAAACTCTTTAATTGCTCATATCTGTGGAACTGGTTGCTCAATTTCAATGGGGTTTTCTGCACAATGCAGCTTTGTAAATGCTTTTTACTATCATATAAGATAATCAAAATGTAATATTTCTGAGTTCCGACTGATTTTCGTGATCACATCACATAATTATGATCTTGTTATATTGACATTATATATGTATCTGTATCTGTATCCTGCATTTTCCGTGTAATAAATACCAGTAACATCCTTGCATTTTTGTAATAGTGCAAGCAAAATCTGTCTTTGTGATCATAGCTAACTGCATTAATAAGCACGCATCATACGCGAAAGCCAATTCGAATGAACAATTTTACCACGTTTGGGGAGTTAAATAGTCAGTGTGCTCAATATTATATCTAATGCAATTGATGATCGAAGAAAAAGCTCTGTAAAAGTTCTCTTCGTGACTGGTTTTTCATCCATAGCCTTTTCAGCATGTGCAGCACCTAATGCAATTGCTAATCAAATATAGCTTGACTACCTAGTGGCTTACTCTAGTCAATTTGTTTGATTCTATGTCACTACATGAAGTTTTCATAGTTAATTGCTGACCCAGATTAACGAAGAATAACCCACATTATATAGACCAAATTATTAATTTTGAATCAGTGGTTTTTATTCATCTTTTATCTAACCCTCTCAGCTTCAGTGAAAGGGGTTTAAAAATCAAAGGTACTTAAAATGCAGCAATATTGTATTATTTAAAATGACAATACGTAAGCATTTTGGCCATTCAGTTACAACAACGGCAAAATGTTGAACAAAGAAATACCGTCAGTTTCAAGGGCAGGAAATAAATTGAACATTTAACATCTAGTATACTATTCAAATACAATCCACGACCTGTTTATTTTAAAACAAAGAACTACACATTAAAACTGAAAGTAGTTGATTATTGGCGACATAAGACCACGCCTATTTGGATGCAAAATCATATGTAACCTCTGATTTAAGCGTGAATTAAAAAATTGAAATCGATTATAAATTGATGAAAAGTGAAGTTTATGTCATTCAAATTGTCATTTAGTATTTTTGAAATGAAAACAATTGTCATAAAATGAAGAAAACAGAAATATTGACGGAGTTGAAGCCCCATTCAAATACATGTAGCTAATTTATATACTTATCAGTATATAAATTATAGATTCATTTAATGGGGTACTACACCCATGTGGTAAATTTGTGACTATGTTTTCCTTTTTCTCAAAAAATAATTACACACTGGTAACAAAAGTTATGTACATTATTGGGGCAAGGAATCCAATTACTACACTGAAATTTCAGTGACTCAAGACAAGCGGTTCAGTATATATGATAGAAAACGAGGTACATCCTAGCGGTACCTTATTTCTGATCATAAATAACAAACCGCTTGTCTTGGGTCACTGAAATTCCATGTGTAGTAATTGGATTCCTTGCACCTATAATATACATAACTTTTGTTACCACTGTTTTATTAGTTTTTGAGAAAAATGCAAAAATAGACACAAATTTATCGATGGGTGTAGTACCCCTTAAATGAATAATTATGTCTTAAATACATGGCTTTCGGCTGAACCATTAGCAAGCTATATTAGCACATCTGTGACAATGAGAAAGGTACCAACATTTTTACGATTTTTACGATGGTCTGGATGAGCGAATCACTGAATGGGCATTTAAACTCTTTTTTGCTGAAATACACAAAGTGGCATTTGTATATAAATGGTATCGTTTTAAGTCTTTGATTTCCAATTTATAACTTAGAGCCAAAGAAAAATTGACCTTTTTGTTAACTTTTTGAAATCCGTTCTAATTCCATTCATCGTAAAGCAGTATGCAGACTCTATATTAGACGTACAATATTGTATGTAACATATCTGCGTTATTTAATCTATTACCATTCTATTTCCAGTAATGTTTAAGTTCTAACGAATGTTTGGTAACGTAAAATCGATAATAATAATATTTCTACCAGATATTATACGTAACATATTATCGATTTTACGTCATCAAACATTCGTTAGAACTTAAACATTACTGGAAATAGAATGGCAATAGATTAAATAACTTACATATGTTACATACAATATTGTACGTCTAATACTCGGAGTCTGCATACTGCTTAAGTCACTGATGAATTTCTAGTAGCAGAGCGTGACTTATCTATACTTTCGCTGACGATCATTCTACCTTCGTATTATTCGCCGTAGAAGTGACGTAATAATCTGATTAACTACCATAGGAATAGGGGTTATCCGTGTTCTATAGACGAATCCAACGAGCCAAGTCATGGTCAGGATTTGGTGGGCCATTAACGGGTCCCCGCATGCACGAAACAGGTGTTGTAAGTGCCCAATTGGGTGGATTAAACCCGCTTAAAATTCAATGTTAGATTCTTTTGTGTTTTAAACTGTCATCATTCTTTTGTCTACGTGTAACACGGGTGATAGAATGCAGTTTAAAATACCCTTCAAGGCCGCATCATTTCACATTTTAGGTGAGATAGCTGGGTCCCCGTCGCGGCTATGGCTGCCATTGAGCTGTAGGAATGCGTGAAATTGGATTCATCAATAGGTTACATATCCTATCAGCGACTCCTATACTCCTAGACCATGACTGTTTCAAAATAGCCCGCCAAAGTCATGCAGGTAATTCCGAGGTCGTGCATTGAATTGGTTTGAATGAGGAATTCTTCGGGAACCAGCACCTTTTCTTAGAAGTCACACATGAGCAACGTGGATAACCTCTATAGAAGAAAACTATTTTTTTTAAATAGTCCGTCCGTGTTACGGCTCAGTAGTTCTAGGGTTAATCAGCTTTAATTTGATGTGGATTAGTTTGATGTAGATCAAACGTAAGAAAGTCAAGTGGATAACAATAATGGTGGTTTTTAAACAACCATTGTAAAATATGCCAGTGAGGATAGCTTTCACAGAGCGTTTTCGATCAGCAACCATTTTAAGAAAACATAATCATAATGATTGGAATAGTAAATCAGCCCTAAAACAACTTATATGACATTCTCCTCATTTTCACAATATTGTGAAAACGGTTATAAGATCTATAGCTATAGACGTATTTACAATGGCTGCGGTACTTTTTGTGCAGTCTTTATAATATTTCCCTTTTTATGTTCATTGACAAATTAGATATTTTGTGGAAACTCAGTAAATAGCACTATTTGTGTAACATACCATTATTGATCACTTTGACCAATATCTCAATGTCATCAAAGACACAATAGATATTAAGCGTGACTGACTTGTGTCAAAACAAGACCATTTTTGAATATGTGTCTCGCACAAAACTATATTCCAATCCAGCTCGATATACAAGTGTTGTGATTATGCTTAAACAACATCGAATGTGTAACCTAACAGCAAGATGAACAATAGTAAAATGCATTTTTACATACCAGCATCCAATTTTTACTGATATGTGACGCGATCAACCAAAATCAGTCGGAACTCGGAAATATAGATTTAGAGATATAGCCAAACATAGAAAACATTTCCTTGCATTTTTTTGCATTTTTTTGCATTTTGTGAAGAAATGAGAAAAAAATTGGACAAAGCGGTATGCAAAAAGAAGGGGCAAATCTTCTCGTTCTTACATGCTTTTAAAGGTAGAAGCCAAAAGGTGGTACATCACTGATGTTTTGAATTCACTTCCTTTTTGAACGGATTTCGTTAAAATTTAGAGAAATAATGTTGATATGTAAAATGGGAATAAGTGGTTCCTGATTTCTTTTATGACTTCATGAACTTGGTGCTCCACATCTATCAAAAAACGAACTGGTTAAAATGCTTCTATTTTCAATGTTGAGCTATGTATATTTTGTGTTTTTAACTTGCGACATTATTTTACTGAAACTTAATAAAGCCATAGGTAACGGGTTATCACAACCACACTACAGCAATGTTGAAAAAATTGTATTTCTTGTCACCTATACCACCATATTAGGTAGTTTTTCGTTTTATGATTTTGATAACTATTTTATATTTAGTTCTCCATCCATCTCAACTAGGCAATCTAAATTGTACTCACCATTTACATCCCAAGGTATTTTAGTAGATCAACCTCACACCTCTTCAATATATATCCAGTTAAAGACGAAATATCAAAATCCTCATTATGATATCACAGATTATCACATGTATTCAAAATGGATGCCTAAATTTGACCTGAACCAAGTGACCTATAACCTGACCTCTGATGACCTATAGCCTTTTTAAATCTCTTTTCCTAACAACACATTATAGAAGGTACATAGTATTAAATTGGCTCTTGCATCCATTGTGGAAGAGCCTATTTAATTTATTCAGTGTTATTTAGCATGCATCGCTGAGTACATTTCTATAGATAGTATAACAAATGATTTAATGTATTCTATTCATATACTCTACTTGAAAAGAATAAATTATGGTTTGTTATGAAACACACATCTGAGTCACTAGGATACAGTAAACAAAAAATATATAGGGCCAAAATTATTTACTTAAATGGTTTAAAGTAAAGCCAAGAATTCTCCGCGTTGCAGAAATTCCGCGAAAATCGCGGAATTCGGAGGTAAAGCGGAAAACGCATTTCTAAGAAAAAAATTTTTAAAAAAATAAGCAAAAATGACCTAGAAAAAGAAAAAAAAATACAATTGAAAAGATATAAATAAAATAGTAAATGAAATGGGTCTTCAAAATTCATCAAAATAAAGTAAAATCCGTCATAAATTTACCGTACAACGCATGTCCTACCTCCCATTGCAGCCATGATACCCGATCAGTTTATTCTTGGTAAGATTCTTGTGAAATTTTATTATGTCAGAAATGTGCTAAAATTACAAAGCGGAGAAAAGCGGAATTTAGCATTTGTAAAGCAGAAAATTTTTAGCTTTAAAGCACTTTGTATGTAGAGATATTTTATAAATTCAGGACATAAGGTGATGGACATATTTATGTACTTCATAAATTTGCAACAAAAAAAAGGAGGGATACTGATGAAAATCATGGGATTATTCCCCCCCCCCCCCTTAAATTGCTCATATCTTTGGAACTGGTTGTTCAATTTCAATGGGGTTTTCTGCAAAATCCACATTTGTAAATGCTTTTTACTATCCTATATGAAACTGAAAATTTAATATTTCCGAGTTCCGACTGATTTTGCTTGATCACGTCACATATGTCTTGCAGTCTTTCAGAACATGAGAATCTACATGGAGATCATCTGTATAAACTGACCTTAAACCTCAGTTTAAAAGTTCTGTCTCGAGCTGAAAGTTAAACATAAAGATATCCAATCACTTTTTGTCACCAATTTAGTTTCCTTGGTGTTCAATTACCAAGTGCCATTTCAATAACAGATATAAAAGGCTTCCAGCTAGCCCTTTCTCTAATAAGGCCATTTCTGCCTAAATATTTTTAGAAAAACATTAAAGCCATAATTTTTGAATTGCTGAACAGCGACACCCTCAATTTTGTTCAATTTATACTTTTTCATGATTGTAATACCCAATTGTATACCAAAAATACCACCTGAAAGACTTGAGTAAAATTTAAGTTTTTATAAAATAAAGATCTCCGGTTTTATTCCAAGTTCAAGTGGTAGCTAAACACATCGCGTGCATGTGTATTATTGAATCATTGAATCAGTGACCTATAAACTGTGTGCATATCGCTATTCGTCTTACGACTTGACGAATTAACTGTGGGCATATCGCTTATGCCTTGTTTATTCGTATCAGCTGTGTGAAGCTACGCCAACATTCATGATAATAACACAATCGGCAATACACGCATTGTAGGCGCTGGAATGAAATAGCAATTGTCTTCCTTTTACCTCATTTGTTTTGCCCATGTGATCAGTGAAAACTAACATTTAAATAGGAATCCATTCTTGACACAAATCACACACATAGAAGAAAGGTAGCACTGATGCACTATTTATCTTAATTCTTGTTTGCATTTTTACACTTGTATAATGACGTTAAAATATCATAAAAATAAGTAACATATAGCAAGGAAATTATCAAACTGCTTTTTATCATGAAATGAAAGGAATAACACGTATTACTGCCACTGGGCTAAATTCAATTTAAAATATATGAAAATAGCGCCCTCAATTTGCACACAAATATACAGTTTATAGAATAAAATTTACCACAAAAAGTTGATCAAAAAAAAAAAAATAGCTGTTGGTATTGAAAAGATCCAAAAATGAAAAGTTTGTAGGCCAAAGTTTTGTTAAAAACATTAATAAATGATCACGTCAAACAACGGTGCACATTATCGCTTTAAATTTGAGTACAGTCCCTTTCTGGTATTTTTCTTTGCTAGAAATTATGTGTTTTGTGTTTTGTTTTTTACCAGATTTTTTCTCATTATATATATAATTCTCAGTATTTTTCATTATATTTGTCATTAAAGGGAGTCTCGGCAATCATAACCTTATGCCTTATATGTAAGAAAAATAATTATCAATTACGAATCACATGGTTTTATTTAAAACAAACTCATATTGACCATAAAAACGAATAAAAACAATCGGCTCTAAACACGCGATATTCAAAATTCCCGCGCCGAAATTGTCTAAGTGCAATGACATAATGGTTGTTTGTGCTCAATTGTCGTCAGCCTTCATTGTATTACTGGGACGTCATTGCACTTGACAATTTCGGCGCCCGGGAATTTTGAATATCGCGTGTTGAGAGACGGATGTTTTTATAGCCACTATGAGTATGTTTTAAATAAAACTACGTGATTCGTGCTTGATAATTAGTTAATCATTATATTATTATATATAAGGCATAATGTTGTGATTGCCGGAGATTCCCTTTAAATAAGCTTAAATTTAAGCCAACTGAAGTGACCAAATTGTATTTTATGATCACCTAAATTCAGTCTACCTATGACTTCTTTGTATATTATGTACAGATTTCAGCATTTCCGCGACTCCGAATCCTAATTTCATTTTAACTTCGCCTACAACAAGCTATCTAAGACCTTAGGTTACAATCACAAATATGAAAGAGCTACTAAATACAGAAACTGAGATGTGCAACTTTTTGAATGACTCTCGTAGATTGTTTTTTTTTTTCGATGACTATAATAACCATAACGGCCAATTTAATACCATGACTGCATGACGGTCCAAAGTAATTATTTGTTGCTATACACGTCGATATTTTTAATGGAACGGAAACGGTATGATTAGAAAAATATTATTTCAAATTCCAGTATTTAATCTTAATGAAATAATTATGTTTATCTTACATCTTATTATGTCGCTGCATATTATTTTTGCTTTCCCTACCTACCAACACAACGGTGACATAATACTTTTCTGTGGGCTCTCTCACGTTGTATTATTTCAAATCTGGTGCAAAGATTTACGCCTCATTCTAAGAGCGCCAGTCAACATAAATCACATATTTAACACAAAATATCCAAACTTCAACACGTGATCCAAATCCTACGTCATGATTGGTTTCTGATAGTGACATTTATGTAATTTACAAAGAAATAGGACAAGAAGGTGTACCAGCGTGTAACGTCGTTATATTAAAAGAGATTTCTACATAAAATTTCTTACTTACGCTGAAGATACCGATAGCGCTTATCACTTTACTTGCAATAAATCACACAAGGATCACGAACAATATGGCAAACATTTCAACGACTGCTTCATCTGGTGTCGACATGTTGACAACTCTTCTATCAGGTGATGATGGGATTGAACCTACCAAGTACAGGATTTCACCATGGGCGTATGAGTACAAAGTGAATACTATTTATCTTACCATGATGTTTCTTATGTCAGGTTAGTAACCTTAATTAGTACTTGCGTTTTTATGTGTAAGGTAGATCTACGGAGCACGGTGGCCGAGCGGAACGGACTCCGACTCAAGGAAGTGTGCGGGTTCGAGCTCCGGTGACGCTATCGTGTTGTGCTGTTGAGTAAGGCACTTTATCTCGATTACTCCTCTCCACCCAGGTGTATAAATAGACACCGGCATTATTAAATGCTGAAAAGTAACATACTCGCTGTGGAGAAGGTGTAGCGACACCCGTGAAATGTTGCTGGTGGGGGGGGCAGCAACATTTCACGAGAGGTGGGCACTATGTCATGTAAAAATGCAGGGTTTTGTATAAAGTAGATATAAACCGTTTTAAATTCATAACATTTAATTTAATACTCATAATGTATATTAGTTGCTTAGAACAGTGGGGGAATTAATTGAACCAGGCTTTTGTCGAAAATACATCCTGGAGCCTATCCAGGTAATAGAATGGAGCCCTTCGGCAGTCGAATATAGGTGGTAGGGGACCGAACCCAAACTGCTGCGGAGTGAGAATATTATTACTAGACAGGTGTTTTCATCAACATAAGATTGACAAGTTTTTCATCACTTTAGATATGTAGAGATCCCCAGCAAACACAAAACGTTTTCGAAATTATTCGCAAAAGGTTAGAAAAAGTTGCCAGAAAACGTTTAAATGTCGGGTTATATAAAGGGCATGTAAAGGGTATAAAATGTTTTCATAACATTCAAAAACATTCGTTGATAACCTATTGCATTGTAACGTAATATTATGTAAGTGTTGCCAAAATATTTGGCAAAAATGTTTGCAACAAAATATTTTATATAAACCGATATTTGATGTTTTTATTTAAACCAAAACCCAAATTATAACCTATTTAAAACATTGTAAAAACGTTTTTGTGTTTGCTGGGTCATTATTTTTTCGTCATATAAATTTCTGTAGTGTTAATAGTTCTAATTACATATGAACCATTTATAACTTATATACCCACCCGACTTAACTTGCAGATAAAATGCATATTCTAAGAAAGTCGGTTAGAAAGAATTATATGAAGAACAAAAATATTGTACTTAATGAAAAACAAACATTCATAGTGTTTTTCGCCACACCTTTCCTGATGAATATGCAATTTTTTGTTATCGTAATACCCCGTTGAAGTCTTTTTCCATTTCCCCTAGACAAACTCACGAAAACATAGATCTCTTTTGATTACATTTTTCTATCCTTTTTATGCATTGTATTCATGTGAATTGTGTTTCTGAAGTATATTTGATAGGAATAATGGTACATTTCCATATTTCCTTGCTACAAACGTATAATTAAGGTCACTAATCAAACTAGAGTAGAGTAGAGTTTCGGAGACGTAAAATAAGCCCATTATTATTAAATGCTTACTTGTGTCGGATATGCACGGAAAAAAGTTCCAAGTTAGCAAAAACATCGAAATCTATTGATACTGAGGTCTTCATCAGTGCTCAGGCCAATGTTCTATAAACAGTGATAAAGCAGAAAAAACTAAAGACTCGTTTATTACTAGAACAAAAATACATATTATACATGTTATATGTAATCTATTGTTAAAAATATTCATGTGTATTATTCTTTCATTCTTATAGCGACGGGAATTTGCGGCAACATACTGGTCATAGGTGCAGTTTTGGTTCATAAGAAGTTGCGTGTGTTGAGCAATGCTTTCATTGTGAACCTCGCATTTGCAGATCTCTGCGTATCCTTCTTCGTCAATACATTCAACATAGTCGGTATGATGACAAAAGGTACGTTTCCATAATTCTAATAATGCTTGTAATATTTACACATATCTCAACTTCGAAAGACAAGTGAAAAGAAAAGTGAAAATAAACGAATGATTAATTTGATGTAGGTTTGCTGCCAAACTGCACGAAACAATCTTGTTCACTCTCAAAGAATTTGCCTCTGTCACACATATACCACTGGGTCAACGTACATCGTATACAAAAATATTTTATCCGGGTGGTAAAATGACCAGTCCGGCAGAATATTTTGGGTGGGAGCCTCACAGGAACGTATTTGCAACGAACATGACCGTCCCATCCAATTTCGTTTCTGCATGCATTGTGACCGTTAATAATCATGCAGGCGGCCTATGTACATGTATGTCCGAAATGTATTCGTTCAACTTCCGACAAATCCGTCCCCTGTTCGCCAGTAATACAATCGTCGCCAGCACCAGCGAACCCTCCCGAAGACCTGCATCATATAAACACCATGAATAATTGGATCCCAACAAAAGAAATCTGTTAGGATGTGAATTTTGGTCCATAAAGGTGTTCCATGTCAATGCATTTTGCTGTTGTGTCAGTTGGATAACTGCTTGGTTACTGACATGTGTTTAGAGTAGAGTATTGAAGTAATCTTGTGTGCAATTTTTGTTCATTATTATGGAGAGGATTTTAAGATATGACATTCTGAAAAATTATAAGTTTCTTTTTGAGGCCAGTTTATTATACAGGACAATACGAACATCAGATAACTATCAAACATGTGTTTTCAGCACACTCCGTTTCAAGTTTTACGATGATGCACAAAACTTGCCGACGGATATAAAGGAGTATTTTCGTGATCCTAGCATCATCTTTTTATAACATTTTTCAGTAGATATCTATGAAAAAGCTTATTCTCAAAATTTCAGTTCATTCCGATTGTGCGTTTGCGAGTTACACATGATTATGTGTTACACTGCTCCATATGATTTCGTTCTGGTGTACCAGAACGTAATTCAAATTTCAGGATATTTTTGCTAAACGAATTAATCTGCAAGATATTTTTTGTACACAAACATTATATAGCCAGAGGTTTCCAGTGGTATAGAATCTCAACTTTTTTTGGAGAAAAGTGGGGGAATGATGCTCTGGATCACGAAATGTCCTTTTAATGGACACCAAACACGAAGCGCATTTGGCGGATAAAAGCAGGACATAAAAAGAACAAAAAAACAAACATTGACGATAACAACGGATATGCTAAACTACCATTCATTTTTTGTACGTAGGGCAGATCCGGCGATGTATTACAGGGGCATTCTATTTTAAGTACGTTAATGAAAAAAGTTTGTCCCAATAAAGAAATACTGGATGCTTTTATTCTGCTGTATCTCCAAATCCCGGAATCGTATAATTAATAAAAGAAACATACAGTTAAAAAAAAAAGCACAGTGGTTTATAGTGCGCTACGCACAGGCACAACGCCTAGACATTGATCCACAAGCCTCAGCACACTTAACAGGTTGTTGCTGTCCACTACGGCCCCACGTCATTCCATGAACCATTAAACAATAACACGGGGACGCGCAAACCCTAGACATTCCACAATAAACCTTCGCAGCTAGGATCAGCTCCCCGAGTTTCGTACGGGTGACAACGAGACAATTAGCAGTTAGTTCCTTTTCCAGGGGAATTTCAAGCTAACTCAATGTTTTAACCACTGACGGGTTTCAAACCCGCAACATCTCGCACCATAGCCTTATCGATTGAGCTAGCTTGACAGTACAATCTATTTCGTACATATCAGTGTAAATTGCGTTCGATTCAATTCTGTAATTTGATGTCAATAATAGTTCCACATGAATATTTAGGTATTTACTAAATTGTGCCCTTTATTATGGTTATTATCACTATTTAATAATAAGGCTGGGCGATGCAAGAAAATACGAGGAACTATTTGTTTGTGGGCCATCTGAAAATGCTGCTTTAAAATGACTAAAATCGATCAAGTTGTATAGCCAAAAGTACAATTTTGGTTCTGATGCTTCGAAATGGTGTAATTTCTCTCATTTATATAACAGCTTGGTTGAAATATTAACAAAATTCATCCGCACGCCACATTTAAGTAATTAATTATTGATTATTAATTTTAGCTAATTTTGACTGCTGAGACATAACAAAATTTTTATTGGAACACGTTGTAATTTGTGTTGATTTTGCAACAATTAATAATATACTTTTTCTCTTAATTTGTTCTGATTTTGAAAAGGTGGATCATGCATTAATTTTTTGATCGTTAGAGCTTTGAATAGTTTATGTTGTTTTGGACTTTGTTAAAAGAAGTAAGAACGTCCAAAACGAATTTACTGCTATTTTTAATTCTTTAATTGTTTCTGGGTTTTTTTCTTCTTCTTTCTTTTCTCTTTTTGATTTCGTTTTTATTACTATGAATAATAATTAGTAGTACGTGGAAATGAAAGTAGATATTTAAAATCATAACGTTTTTTGACACTTATTTTGCAGGTATTTTCTTCTATGATAAGCCTATCTTGTGTGAGATGTTAGGTAGCATATGCATCATATCTTGCTTATGTTCCGTGTGGAGCGTCGCTGCTATCGCTACAAATCGTTACGTGTGCATCTGTCATCGCATCATATACCCTTCTATATACAACAAGCGTACATTACCATTCATGATCATAGGACTCTGGGTCATGTGCACACTGATTGACCTCCCCAGCTTCTTCGGATGGGGTGGTCATGTCTTCGATGAGAGGGCGCTCTTCTGTACCTACGAATTCCTGGCCGATTTCAGTTACACGATCTTCTTTTCGGTTTTCTTGTCTCTCTTACCTTTCGCCTTGTTAACCTACGCGTATATCCGTATTTTGATGTTCTCGCGTGCCACTAAGAAAGCTTTGAAGAACGTCCAGAAGAATGCTGATGTACCAGTTGGTATGGCCATCAAAACCACGGACATGCGTTTGTTGAAGTCAATCCTCACCATATGGATTGTCTTTGGTATTCTCTGGGTACCATATTCCCTTGTTGCTTTATTTGATTTCGAAGCCAAGTGGCCTCGTTGGATCTACATATTTTCCATCGCTATAGCTCATCTGAGCTCAAGTACCAATAGCATCATTTACGCGGTCACTAATAAGAATTTCAGAGAGGGTTACGCTCAATTTCTCCGACTTATTTTCTGCTGCGGGCGCGCACCTACGAAAAAGAGCGCGGGAATGAACAGCAGCTCTGGTGGCACTGGGTTGTCTGATATTTCACAAAATGTTACCGGCTCTGCTAATAGTCTGGCTACTAAGAAACAAAGCATGAACACCGTAGAATAACGATCAAACACACTTCACATACGCACCCCATACCTACATAAAACACGGACACGTGCCCAAAAACGAATACACAAATCCGGGACACAAACACGATATGCAATATATGGTTGAATATTGAAGAAAAGCTGCACAAGTAAATTGAAGTAATCTATTTTTTGCTTCAAATTAAATAGTATTTAAGCACTAATAGTTTCAATAAGATTATTATTACCATCGGCGAATTCAAAGTAAACGTAAAACTCGATAGTTATGTTGTGCTTACTATCGAGTGCTTTTCAAAACATGAAATTGTACCAAAGCTAACTGAGCTAATGGGGTTGAGACACAAATTTGTAGGTTTACTTGTTCGTATATAACTACTAAAGTATGTGTATCGATGATTTGCTCAAAACCCTTTACACTTTTATGGATGGGTCACTTCATGTTTGCATGTTTTAAACGCACTCTATACTAAGCACATAATTATGCAAACTATCGAGATTTTACGGTAGATCACTAAAACGATGGAAGCAATTGGCGTATCAAATACACTATTACGTGGAAGCCCATTGAAACACACTTCACACACAACCACTGTGCACACATCCCCTGTGCACACATCCCCATACACAAAAGTTCTGTACATACACATACCGCGGATATCCATACTACACACTGTACCACACCCATATAAAGCGAGGAAAGCTTATAAGTGTGTTTCATACACCCCATACCTAGTGAGGTCTGTCTATCTAATAATATAGAAATATTCGCTTTATAGTCCTCGATAGTTCCTCGCTATATGTTATTTTTCCTCGGTTTGTATGCGTAGATCTTTCACAATTCCTCGCTTTGAATGGGCACTCCAACATACACCCCCCCTACACACACCACCCTACCCCCCCCCCTACACCCCCTACAAAGAATTTTTATTCTTGTTAGTATTTCAACAATAGCTTACATAACACGAATCTACGTTCAGATGGCGAAGCTTTACTGATGCAAAAGCAATCTTATTGATATTAATAATAGTAAATAATAGAGGGATCATCTTATTAGGCGCAAGACTGAACTCAAGGCTCAGAAACAATAAAGACAAACAAGTTACATCTGTGAATCCGGAAAAGCATGAAGAAAAAGATGAGTTTTAAGATTAAGATAATATAATTATGATATAATAGTGTAAAATAATACGTGCAGGCATGACTTACTATTATACAGAAGACTAGGCAAGTCAATTGATGTACAATATCTATCTTTCTTACAAAAAGTGGACAATAATGATAATAATACGTGCAAATACACATGGTTTAAAGCTATAAACGATATTAAAAAAGTCAATAAGTGTATGTAATTACCTGTTTTTCTTTCAAGCGAGTTAATATAATCGTAGCATCTTTAAAACAATGATGCTTTTAGTATTTATTGCCACACATGACTAGTGAAGAATAAATATAATGATACTTAAGATATTATTGCGTGATAAATTGCTATGAAATGATGATAAGTACTGACCGGCGATCATATATGTTATTATCTACTATATATTGCAAAAGAATACCGTTTGAAAGCAATCCAGTAGAAAGTTTCGCAAGCTATAAAGTGCAGTGAGTTTCAAAGATCGTTTGACTTTGCTATTTGATCTTTTGTTATACCGTCGCTATGCTTTAGTCTTATTTAATTTCACGATGAATATCAATATACCGTTGTGAGTCAAAGTAATCGTATTGCAACAACATTGACAGCTGCCATGGCTGCATGATCTCAGCCGTCATTCGTATCGTCATTTGAATCACCCGTGAACATGTCAGAAACACCTAACATGCCAAATGAGACGCAACCAACCCGGATATCACCATGGGCTCACGATTACCCCGTAAACACGTACTATCTGATCCTTGTCTATCTTATGTGCATTTTGGGGCTCGTTGGAAACATCCTAGTCATAGGTAGCGTTTTTGTTCACAAAAAGCTGAGAGTTTTGAGCAATGTCTTCGTCGTCAATCTTGCCGCAGCCGATTTGTGCGTTGTCATAGTCGTCGACGTTTTCACCATTCTCGGCATTTGCACAAAAGGTTTGGTCTTCGAAGGCAAACCTATTTTGTGTGAATTACTCGGTGTGATCTGCATTACGTCATGCGCTTGTTCCTTGTGGAGTATCGCGACCATTGCTCTTAATCGCTACGTCGGCATCTGTCATCGTAATCTGTACATGAATCTCTTCAACAAGAAGACAGTGCCGTACATTATCCTCACACTATGGGTTATATCTTTCTTCATTGACTTTCCCAACTTAATCGGTTGGGGTCGACATGGATTTGATCAGAGGCTTCTCTTTTGCACCTATGATTTTAGCGCTAACTTTGGCTACTCCGTCTACTTCGCTGTTTTTCTTATAACAATACCATTCATTGCTCTGACTTATTCATACATTCGCATACTTATGTACTCTCGGGCAGTGAAGAAGAAATTGAGAGCTCATCAAAGGAAAGATGGTACCGCTTTGGGAAGCGCAATTCGCACTACAGACCTCCGTTTACTCAAGTCTGTTCTTATCATCTGGATATGTTATACTCTGTTCTGGTTACCTTACACCCTCCTCATGTTTTTCGACCAGGATGGGGACTGGGGACGTACAGTGTATATATTCGCAACGGCATTGGCTCACTCCAGCTCCAGTTCGAACAGTTTGATATATGCGGCTACTAATCGTAACTTTCGTGAAGCGTACATCTATCAACTGAAAATGGTGTTTAGTTGCTGCGGTTTGTTTTATAAAGACAACTCTAAGCATGCCGTAAATTCAAAATCAGTGGCTATAACAGTCCCATCTGGAAGCTTTTCCTTGAAAGCCCGCGATATGGAAGCAAAAGAAGCCAAAGTGACCCACGATAAGAAGAAAGAACCAGAGAAACACAACTGCTCCAATGGCAAGGCAGGAGTAATGGCTAACGGGGATAATGTCAACATAGGATTCGTATTAGCCGAAGAAAAATACGAAAAACCAGTTGAAAGTAAAGATATAACTGATCTAAAAATTATTAACAATGACGCTTCTGGTCAAGATTCTGATACCAGAAAGTAGCAATGGCGTCTTAAAGAATAGTTATCTTCATTAAGCAATAATCACGGCGTAATTGGTAGCTGTGTTTTTATTATATTTATTGAAATAGACGTTTACAGTATTATCAATCTTTTTTTAATATTTCGAAAATAAAGGTATTGTTTGTAGGTAGGTACTGTGGTGCAACTATTGTCTCATAAAATTTTAGATAGAACAACAAGGTCGAGTTGCTAGCGCCGCGCCTGTAACACGATAAAGGGGCTGTCATTTTCTTTGAAAGGGGTCCCAAATATTTCAGTGACCAATATGTATAACCCCTATCTCGGGGTTTTTACGACTCCCCCTTCTGCACATTTAGACCAAAAATACAACAAATTGTTTAACAAAGTCGGGAAATCGGTATATGAGCTGTCATGTTTTATGACAAAAAAATTCATTATTACCTCCCAATATATTTGATACCCCGTCTCTTTAGGCAAAATGACAGCCCCTAACAACGTTATTTGAGACAATAGATACACCTATTTGCATAATGTATATGTTAATTAACTATAAATGTATGTACAGTATATGTACAAATTTAAATTTTAAAGACAAGGTTAACCAACTTGTAATGGGCGGACATAACGTGACAAGATCCATTGAGACGATTTGATATTGATAAAAGTGTGCGGTTATAACCTTAGACGGAATTTAAGTCTGAAATCATTGTCAATCTAACTCCCCGCAACCCATGATTGGTTAGTAGGTTGAATCAGGAAGGTTGATTAATTTGGTCCGATCGGCGAAAAATCACGGTACTTTTACCACGCAAAAAGCAACTGTTTTGAGACATTTTGTATATTTCATGGTGCGAAATTAATCATAAGGCACGCCGTTTTGAGACAGTTTGTATATTTTGATGGTGCAAAATTAACCATAAGGCACGCTGTTTTGAGACAGTTTGTATATTTGATGGTGCAAAAGTAACCATAAGGCACGCTGTTTTGAGACAGTTTGTATATTTGATGGTGCAAAAGTAACCATAAGGCACGCTGTTTACCGTCGTCTTCAGGGATTCAACCATTACGATACCGTAAACAAACCATGCCCGAGTTTGATTGACAGATGACGTCAGACAAAAGTTAAGCTCTATGGAAAAAAACACATTTGGGAACACTACCTTTTATACCCGGTAGAAAATAGTTGAATCCAAATTTTTGGTAATGTTTTGAGTGCGCTCATTCTTGAGCTTAGAAAAGTTTTGTCCAATACGACAAGGTACGTGTTAAAAACTAGGATGGTAGCAAATTTGTTTTCATGGGTGTGGTCCGTTGTCAGATAAGAACAAAACATATTTCTCTCTCTACAATTTGCTTTGATGTAGGAATTGTGATTGCATCATTCATCTATCTACTTCGCGTTTGATATTTGTTCTTCTTTTATCATAATTAATTATTTAAACCTATAATCACAACACGAAACGTACCTCACATTTTCGGTCACAACCTTGACCTTCATCAAAAGAATGCCAACCCAAGTTCGGGATCAATAACCTTTTAAACACTTGACCCCAAAATTTCGTAAACTCTTGGTAGCTCGTGTCGGCCTTCGTCGAGGTTCTTTTATCATGTTCATGCGACAAAGATGGCGGAAAGAAAGGGACAAAATGAATATGAAGAAAAAGGTACTTTTTGTAATTTATTTCGCTGGTCATTTGTGTTTGGTAAACGTGGCTCTAATTTATTTCGATCGAGTCAAAATCACCTTTGCTAATTGATGTTTATTATTGCTGAAACCTTTAAATTATTAAATTATGTATTTTCATGATTCAATTATGTTACAGTAATATTTGTAATTAACATAAAACTGATCTAATATAACAGTATAACAGTTTACAATGTATTGCAAATCTGTGTATGTTTCCAACTTTTTTTTCCTTTTCTTTACAACACATAGGCGACAGAGGTGGGGTTCGTGGTTACACGTCCCCCTAAATTTTGGCCAGAGAAACTCCCTCCTCCCCCACACCCCACCCCTAAAAATTACTACAGAAGAAAACATTAAGCAATAATTGGCATGGGCATATTACTTTTTAGCACGATAGACACTATGTTTTGGGTCCAAATTGGGTACAATTGCAAATGTGAATCATACCCCGACACCCTAAATTATAATGGACTCCGCCGCTTTTGTTACAATTTAAGGGAGGTCTAATGAGCATGAACCTGGTTTGGATGCAGAGGGAGTGTGCCTGTAACAGACACAGCCACCAGAAAAGGACCAGCTCAGATCGCGCGCCAAATAAGTTTGCAGTCCAGAAATTTCATTTTTTTCTCAGCCTTGCAAAAAATAGGCAGAGTTGGGAATCGAACCCGGGACCTCCGTGTTGTAAAACCTACTGCGTTACCACTGAGCCAACTGACAATTAGCTATGAGAAGTTTGATAGTAATCCTTGATATTGCTGAATAGAATAAATCAATACTGATAGGTCTATTTATATGTACGATGCTATTCAAATTGGCCTATAAACTAGGAATATAATGTGAAATGACTATCAATCGATCAATTAATCAAGTTGTCAAGTTATCAACAATCAATAATAAACCGACGTAGGCCTATCATGGAATATTACTATTAAACTAGGCCTACTAACTAATATACCAAATAAATAAAATAAATAAATAAGTCAGTAAATAAATAAATAGGCATAGGCCTAAATAAATAAATAAATAAATAAATACATAATGCAGAATGCAGTTAGTATTTTAGTTGCAAAATTCCAAACATTCTATTCACACATTCTATTATAATTTTCTGCTATACACGCAAAGGACCTGTGCCTTTAATATGTCCGCGCCTAATCAATAATGAGTCTTTCACCATGCTCACACACCATGTTAAACTATTGTATCCCTGTATAGTATTAATGGATGCTATAACGTACCCAATCAAGCGAACATATCAAGGTCATATCAGGGCGTTATACAAAGAATGGTCAAAGGTCAACGTTTCCAAAGAAGTATGGGTCACTCCATATCAAATCAAGGAGGCGCCCCACCTGACCCCCTCAGATTTGCTTCATATTTTAGTCATATGTTGTATCTGTAAAAATATTAAAAACCTGCAAATTTGAGGTCGGTAGCTCTTACGGATTTTCTGTGGCAGGCATTTAAAGTTGGAGTAGGTTGGTCTAAATTTGGACCTAAAAGTTACCCTTAAATAAATTTCATCTTTGGGAGTCTGTGCCTTCTTTATAAAATAAAAGAGAGGTCTGAAACTTTGCATACACACTAACTGCATGCCCAATTTGTCAAAAAATAAAAAATAAAAAAATTCTGTAATTGCGTGTTGTGTCACGGGGTCATTAAATATGCAAGAAAAAATGTAATGTTTTGTAAACTGGCAAGTTTAGCCCGCCCTAAATTCACATTTTTTTTGTCACCGATGCTATATATAGGATAAATACAATGCATACCCAAAAAATTGGGGTCACAACTCATTTACATTTCGAACAGCGCCCTCACGAAGATGAAATTTATTGCAAATTCAACATTTTCAGGGGCCCAAAGTCGATGTGGTCCACCTTCAAAATTTATAAAACATCACTTTTATATAACTACTAGTCTTAAATTACAACTTTGCTAAGTCCCAGTAATTGTATAGGTTGACTTCATATAAAATGACAAGCCCAAAGTTGACCATTTTCTTATGATTGCATGTAGTGCAAATGTGCCGAATTCGGAAGGCTTGAAAGTCAAATTGGCCACAATATTAAAAATAAATGATTAGATGAGTAGTTATTGGCCCTATTTACTTGTATTTCCATTTCGTTTTTAATATATACAGATTTTCTATGGTAGCCATTTAAAGTTGGAGTGCAGCGCCCTCACGAAGATGTTTTGTAAACTGGCAAGTTTAGCCCCCTTAAATTCACATTTTTTGTCAGATTAATTATTTTTTGTTGTCACCGATGCTATATATAGGATAAATACAATGCATACCCAAAAATTGGGGTCACAACTCATTTACATTTCGAACAGCGCCCTCACAAAGATGAAAATTATTGCAAATTCAACATTTTCAGGGGCCCAAAGTCGATGTGGTCAACCCAAAATTTATAAAACATCACTTTTATATGACTACTAGTCTTAAATTGCAACTTTGCTCAATCCCATTAATTTTATAGATTGACTTCATATAAAACGACAAGCCTAAAGTTGACCGTTTTCTTATGATTGCATGTACTGCAAATGTGCCGAATTCGGAAGGTTTAAAAGTCAAAATGGCCACAATATTGAAAATAAATGCCTAGATGCATAGTTATTGGCCCTATTTACTTTTATTTCCATTTTATTTTCAATATTGGGGCCAATTTGACTTTCAAGCCTTCCGAATTCGGCACATTTGCACTACATGCAATCATAAGAAAATGGTTAACTTTGGGCTTGTCATTTTATATGAAGTCAACCTATACAATTACTGGGACTTAGCAAAGTTGTAATTTAAGACTTGTAGTTATATAAAAGTGATGTTTTTTAGACTTTGAAGGTGGACCACATCGACTTTGGGCCCCCTGAAAATGTTGAATGTGCAATAAATTCCATCTTCGTGAGGGCGCTGTTCGAAATGTAAATGAGTTGTGACCCCAATTTTTGGGTATGCATTGTATTTATCCTATATATAGCATCGGTGACAACAAAAATAATTAATCTGACAAAAAATGTAAATTTAGGGGGGCTAAACTTGCCAGTTTACAAAACATTACATTTTTTCTTGCATATTTAATGAGCCCGTGACACAACGCGCAATTACAGAATTTTTTTTTTTTTTTTTTTTTTTTGACAAATTGGGCATGCAGTTAGTGTGTATGCAAAGTTTCAGACCTATCTTTCTTTTTATAAAGAAGGCACAAACGCCCAAAGATGAAATTTATTTAAAGGGCAACTTTTGGGTCCAAATTTAGACTCCCTACTCCAACTTTAAATGGCTGCCACAGAAAATCCGTAAGAGCTACAGACCTCAAATTTGCAGGTTTTTAATATTTTTACAGGTACAACATATGACTAAAATATAAATCAAATCTGAGGGGGGTCAGGTGGGGCGCCTCCTTGATTTGATATGGAGTGACCCGTATAGTAATAGATGCAGACACAAGCTTTCGTGCGGGAAACATAAACACATAGTCGTCAGTCGTGTGGTTTTTATGAGATTTGATACGGCGCTGAAGTCTATGGCTGTCCCAAAATCAGTACCAGACCCGGTTACCAGACGGCAATGTGTGTGTTGTTACAAGGAATACAAACTCATTTTACCAATAAGTGAACCACATAGAGGAATACGACATCTATCGTGAGCCGATCTGCATTCTGTTGCCTGCAAAAGCCGACGATCAGGTAAAAATTCTAAAAGCAGCGTGACTAGATATTTGCGTTAATTTCATGATACGTGTAAAACGCATTGAAAACGCCAAATTGCAGTCATAAAATATATAATATTAGTAAATCACCCAATCGAATGTTAACGTAGGTATGTGGAAAAGAACTGCAATAACAATAACAAACTATGTGCCCAAAGAGTTGTCTTTGGCATGTCGCTTTTTTGAAATATCACCAAAAATATCAAATTTTGGAAAAACGCCCCAAAATTTAAAACAAACACGAACCTTCCAAAATAAATATATATTAGCACTCGGCGGCCCAGTCACTACCTGCCGCTGTGATTTGGTGTAACTCATTGCTTCCCCTCTCCAGATACCGGTACTTCAAGGTCGCTCATACCCCAGCCCTTAACTAAACTTGCCACTCGGTGAAGTGTTGTGTGTTTTTTAAGCATTCTATGTTTATGCGAGAGTATCTTCCCATTATGCTCTACGGAATAAAGCAACTTTTTCACATGCACCCCAGAGGACAGAATATAATGAAAGACAGAGATCGCGTCTGACGTGAGGGCAAAGGCGCGCCGTGATTGGTTGTCGACCTGCGCAGTAAGGCAGTTTCTGTCTAGTTGTCAGAATTTCAGACGCAAACTAGTCTTTTTATCTTTGTCTTTCATTATAGTCAGCGTCCCATTGATATTGCGCGACTCCAAACAAGAGCGTGGTCAATGCGATCTTCCCGGGATGGCCATCCGTAATAGAAAGTGTCTACACGGCACTCGACTCGGATCCGCATCCGAGAAATTATCACGTAGTCTCGTAGTGAGCGCACTTCTTATAAGTGCACGTTACAGTGCGTGTGCGTGTAGGGCGCAAAAGATGAGATCACATTGATCCGCATTGCAGGAGTGCGCATTGATGCGAATCCCAATTCCCGAGTAGAGTCAGCTATTATTATTATGTTAATGATACACCCGCATAAACGAATTAAGGAATGAAATCAAACCTCCACCGGCGGTTGACTGGCGGTACCGTCCGGCTCCTTCCGGTTCCGTCCGGTTTCTATTATTCTAAATAATGGCGAATTGTCAACCGCCAGTCGAGTTTTTATTTCATCCTTAACACATTGCGAAATACATTGCGAATGTGGGATGCGAAAAATCGACGACAAATAATCGGCATTTTATTTCTAATTTAATATATAGTTTTGAACACATACTAATTATAATATTACCGTCTAACAAATAAATGTATAGTTCGACACTCAAACGATGACAGTAGTTAGAGTCCCATCATATATACATAGTAACATACACATTTTTTTGTTTGTTTATAAAGCGTCATTTCACTTCTTCCACCGTAACCCTGATCATTTTTCACACTGATATGGCATTGACATCAGTGCGCGTTTCATTGGGGGCAGCCTAAAATCGCTAGCGTTCGCTCAACGCCCTGGTGTACACACGCACTCGCTTACAGACCGGGAGAAATATCTGCTTCAAAGCGCTGACGTCACTGGCACATCCCCAAACAAACGCGTGATTAGTTTATGGCCGCATCAGGCATGTCAGGGTGAAAATGATATGGTGAAAACAACATTAATGATTGACGCTTTTGAAGTGTACTGTGCAAACAGTCGGACTTCCTGTGCACATAACTGATATAGTGATAACGTTTAATGTTCCTACCTCCCCGAATAAGTGATCACTGTCATGATTCATTACGCAATTATATATTTACCGTCAGAAGAGAATAATCCATTAATATTTTCAATTATAAATTCAAATATCTTCCCAAACAGGTTGCCAATGCCGCGGATTGAACCAGAGTTCTCATACATCTAAAGGGGGTGCCCCAGCCACTACGTCACGATTTCCTTTACTTATTCTACTTACGTATCTTTGCGTTAGATACGTAAGTAGAATCTTTTATCATAAATTCGGGGAATATGTTAAATAGCCTTTTCTTTTATAACAAATTCGAGGAATATGTTGACTAGGCCTGAAGAGAAGAGGCATCCTTGTCTCA
This sequence comes from Amphiura filiformis, assembly GCF_039555335.1. Classification (NCBI taxonomy): domain Eukaryota; kingdom Metazoa; phylum Echinodermata; class Ophiuroidea; order Amphilepidida; family Amphiuridae; genus Amphiura; species Amphiura filiformis. The sequence continues at coordinate 27,757,024 of NC_092644.1, read as the reverse complement.
TACCAACTACTACTTCGGTGATTCGGTGATTTTTGCTATTAACCATATCCCAGCTTTTGGTTTATTGTATCGTTGCTCGGATGACATAGTGGTGTATCACGAAAATGGCCATTTTGAGATAATTGCATCTGAAGTTTTTGCAACTTTTAACCGTTTGTCATACATTGCCTCGATTAAAATGTCCCTTTTCTTGAATGGATTTGAAAATATAAATATTTAAGTTACATTTAATGTATAGATGAGTTGACTTCTGACGTCAATGCCTGGCAGTATGCCCATTGCGCATGCATCATCACAATTTCCATTGTATTTTTACCTGGCAGTATGCGCGAGCATCATATTTTGTTCAGGGCTCGTGTTTTTAAAACTCCCGCCACATCACAATGAGGCTATTGAACAGTGTAGTGGTTGCACGGGGTTCACTCAGGCATATCGCTATACCAGTCCCTTGCCATCATTCACCAATTAATTGTAATTAGTCATTAAACGTATACGTCAGTATGTCATTTTTTTAAATGATTCTCCATTCAAAAAAGAACACGTGATACGCCAGTATGTCGAATAATTCTTGAATTCATATCCATATTAGCGACACAGGCTGGCTTGTTGGCTGCGGCAAAAAGACAGCCTGGAAGGTGTTTCAAGCAATTGTTGACAGCTCTTCCCTTACCAAAGTTACTCAGCAGTTGTAAGTTGAACAGCCAGTAGCTTAGCTGCTACATGCTTGGAACAGTTATAATTCAGCCTTCACATTTTTGAACAGCTGTAATTTATCCTTCACATTTTTGAACAGCTAGTTTAGCTATAGCTGTTGATTTTTTAACTTGGCTTATAGCTGTTAGCCAGTTATAGCCTTCACTAGCATTCCTCAGTGGTTGACCCAAGGGTCAAATAGGTGCATGATGATGGGAATATATTTCTAACTGCCATTTTGAACTGGTGTGGATGAATGCAGATGGAATCTTAACCCTTTGGGTATGTTTCCAGCTTTATTTATAGGCCTTGTTTTTCACTTTTTACATTTGTGATGCATGTTATGTGGACAATATCATATGTAATGCATGTAGTTATCTTTGTGTGCAATAATATATGCCGCATCATGGATATTCGTAAGTATAGTTACGCTTAAATTTTGCAGGCTTAGTACATGCTAAGTAAAGGCTATAATCATTGAACAGCTAGTGAAGGCTATTATTGAACAGCTAGTGAAGGTTATTATTGAACAGCTAGTGAAGGCTGACACTAGCTGTACCTAATTTACATAATTCGTCATTTTGAAGGCTTAGTACATGCTAAGTGAAGGCTATAATCGTCGAACACCTAGTGAAGGCTATTATTTAACAGCTTGTGAAGGCTAATATTGAACAGCTAGTGAAGGCTAGTGAAGGCTTTCACTAGCTGTACCTAATTTACATAATTCATCATTTTGAAGGCTTAGTATATGCTAAATAACAGCTACTATCTGAAGGCTAAATTACCTGTTCAGTGAAGGCTAATTGAAGGCCTACATTTATGGTAAGGGTTGGCACATAATTTCATTTGCCGTCTGTACAGGGTGTCCCAGAATGATTTATACCGTGTTTGAACAAAATATCAAAAATATATAGTTAACAGTGTATCTAATTTTAATAAGTGCAATACAATGCCACACATGTCTCCTACTTATTCTGTGACTTTCATGGAAATAGCTTGATTCGTTTTGGCGTGACATTGCTATTACTGAAAATGGACGAAAACTGCATGTGTGTAAAGGCATCATAACACATGGATCCTTTATCAACATCGTTCAGCAGCACTGTGCAATATATTGGAGAAATCCTACATTCTTTGATAGGAAATACCCCAAATTTGGCACAGATGTAGAGCTTACAATGCTAAAGAATTCGTGATATGGGATTAAGTAAAACATTTCAATATGACATCAGATATTTAGGTTGAAAAACATGCTTTTTATGTGTTTTACCACAATTTTTACCCAAAAATGTCATTATTACAGAGGATATAACTTAATCAAGGATTCTCCGCAATAAATTTTAATCTTCTTCGTTACGTAGCTGTGGGTTTGCCCATATACTTTGGACATACATGTATGCTGTGACACTAAGGACGAACCTAGATCTCTGCCGGCATTTCAAATGATGAAACTCACACATCTCAATAAATTGCCGCCAATGAAAGAATAGTTTAAGGTCACTCAAGCGTAGTAAATCCTTTATTTCATACAATGATTGCTTCGTAACATCATAAATAAACGATAGATATCGACTATTTAGTAGAAGTAAGAACATGACACAGCAATATACTGCATAACTTTACCTTGTGCTGAACGGTTAGTAATTTTACAGATTTTCAAAATAGGTTGCTTTGTCAAAACTTGGAATTCTCCATTTTTACGCAATCCACTCTAACTTCTACTAGAAACGTCCAATTTTTGAAATCTAAAAAATCTGAGAAAGCTAAATATATGTAGAACTTAAAATGCAAAACAATATGACCAATAGAAATGCCGTTCATACTAAAAAAATTCCATCTTTCTCGGTATAAATCATTCTGGGACACCCTGTATAAGGAGCGTGTCACATGATGTGGACAGAAGCGATAAGGCACGGGTGATACTATGCTCAAAGGGTTGTCCACAGGAGAATCTACCACCAACATTCAACATGTATCAAAGGATGTACATGTATAAGTGGCAATTGCAGCTGCATGAAAGCTAAGCTAACATGCACAGATGGTTGTGCATGTGCAGTTAACAGCCAACAAGAGTGCAGAAACAGAAGAAACTTGAGACATCAATTAAAGATAGGAATCACTGAACTACAATGTAAAAGGTCAAATAGAAAGAATCAAACATTTCCACGAACCCAACGGGAACAATTAGCCGTAAGTAACATTGAGTTTCATGAGTTGTACGGTGTAAAGTATAATAGCAATTTTTTAAATGCACTTGAAAAACTAATTTAACATTAAATTTAAATTAAAAGTGCATTTAGCCAGAGAAAGTAATATACCCTTATGAAAACGATGACAATTTTGTTTTTAAAAAAGTAAATTGCGGCCATCTTGGAATTCTAAATGGTGGCAACCCTAACTAGTTCCAGCAGGTGGTCGGTAACATTTTTAAACTTCTATGTTGCCTACTATCGAAATTATAGCAGGAAATATTGATTGATGAATATGGCAACCTTAACTAGTTACAACAGATTGTAGGTAGCAGATAATTTGGAATCCTTGGTATCAAAAACATGGGTTGCCTACTACCCAAGTTATAGCAGAAAATGCAGAAACTGGCGGCCATTTTGGAATTCAACATGGCGGCAAAATTATACTAGTTGAAACTTCAGTAACAATCAATTTGGGTTCCTCTGTATCATAAACATGAATTTTGCCACCATTTTTAACCTCCTATGCTGTTTAAAAGTTATTATAAAAAAATATGTTGAAAATGGTGGCCATTTTGTTTTTTGAATTTTGAGAGCAAAGACTCCAAAATTGAACCGGTTAAACAGCATTTTCGAATTCAGCACCCTCGCATTATCTTAAAAAGCTTGTTTAACCACTTTTAACACGAAATGCCTCCAGTCACAGATTCTCAAATAGACATCAAACATAATAAGGGAAAAGACAATGTAAATTGTAATGGCTGATGCCCTGTCCAGAATTGCATAAAAATGACAAACAAACAATTCCTTTAAAAAGGAAGTTGTGTGTGACAAGTAGTCACTGTGTGTGATGAGTTAAACACTCAAAGTTGATATTATGTTGAAGTTAATGTAAAAGAGGAAAACATTTTCATTTCATTACATTCAAACTTTCTTCTTTCAAGGGGGAGAGTGTGATGTGTCCTCAGTAATTTAATTTAATTATTCAACTTTGTTTACAAGTTGAAAGTATGTCATGAGAAAGATGAGACAAGGGGAAAACCTTGGAAGTATAATCATGAAAGAGTGTGTGTGTTATGGCATGTTTAGGGGAGTTTCCTTTCATTCATCAAGTGATCAAAACAAATGGAATCATATCTAATTTTAGATTGTTTGGGGAAACCCCTCTTCATCTCTAGAAGATTCTCTTTATTTATAATCTTGGGGAATCCCTTGGATTGTGAAATGGATAAGATTTGGGAATTACCCGCAGGAAGTGTGGTAATATGACAGAGTGGCTATTAATAGCTGGATAATTAAATGTCAACATGTTTATTACACAGACTTTTAATTATTATGAAGCAGTGAGCTCTGTGTGTATGGTGCAGTAAAATATTCAGAAAGTTGAATATTGAATCAGCATTGGAATTATAGCGAAGGTGCTATATTTAAGTATTTAGCCGCTGAACGGAGAAGATAGTGTGGAGACATCTCGTCTTCGTCGTCATGCTGATAACTGATTCAAAGCTTCTTAAGTCTGTCAAGTAGGAGAACTGCGCAAGGAGTAAAGAGATTTGGAAAACTGCTCAAGGAGATTAGTAAAACGGCGCAAGGAGTTTATGGTATTGGAGAACGGCGCAAGGAATTTAGTATTTGGAGCACTGCGCAAGGAGTCATAAACGTGTTTGGAGACCGACGCAAGGAGTTAAGTATTTGGGAAAAAGCAGCACCATTTTCGTGTGAGGATTTTATACTCAAGGATTTATAAATGCAAGTGTACAATGGATTTCGCTGATTTTCGCAGGACAAGTAAATAAGGATATATGCATCAGTCGTCCAGAATATTGCAAGAACTCTAGAAGAAGACTGCTGGTTAAGTACTGAGTAGTTAAAATATTATTTTGATTGTGTGATTATTTCTTATGTGCATTTTGTTGTCATATATTGTACCAATCATACATTATTTTCAATTAAAGACTTAGATTTTGTTAGCTCAATCAAACAGTGTATTTGTGTTGTTCATTCGGGTAAAAGGAGATTTTGGCCTTGAGTCAAGTACGACTCGAAACACCATAAGGCACGCTGTTTTGAAACAGTTTGTATATTTGATGGTGCAAAAGTAATCATAAGGCACGCTGTTTTACCGTCGCCTTCAGAGATTCAATCATCACGACACCGTAAACAAACCGTGCCCGAGTTTGATTGACAAATGACACCAGACAAAAAGTCAAGCTCGATGGTAAAAAAATGTAGATTCTGGCCATCTTTCTTTGATGACAGGACTCAAAAACATCATCTGGGAGTCCTACTACACAGTCTCTTTGGTGATCTTACGGATGTCTCTGAAACTGAACCACCGTCCTACCACATCAGTTGGAGAAGGGGTAGTTCAATATGGTGAATATCATCGGAGACTAACAGTACGAATTAATGAAGCTGAAACTCACAGGAGTCACCTTTTTGTTAAATCTCATCAGCCTTTGTGGTTAGACCTCTGATGTCATCTTGCCGATGCGCACATCTTAACTGCACAACTCTCGGTTTTCAAATGCGCAGTAACGATTCGATAAATGATGTGCACATCAGCGTGACGTCAAATCTTATGGATTTTAGATAAATTTCAAAATATACGGGATGCCAGATTTAACTTATAATCGGAACATTGATTTTTAGACCCGTTTCTTTAATCACCGAAGACAGAACTAGCAATCTAGTGCAAGACTTGTTACCGAGTTGAGCGAGTGGACGGAAAAGTAATGGAATCTCACGGAGATTGCGTCCATAACAGTTCCGGGTTTAACTTTACGTTTTTATGAGTTTCCGCCATACGTCACGACGGCGACATTTTTGATGGCAATCCTTAATTAGTTACTCCTTTGCCGACACGGTGTCGTGGTTTTAAACACAATATATAAACTAAATACTGCCGTTATCCAATTAACCGTAGATATAGCATAATTAAAAGAACGATGCTTTTAGTATAATTTTTGCAAATGACCAGTGAGGAATAATAGAAAATGCAATCAAAAAACGATAATTACAGACAGTCGATACAGTTTGTGCAACGCGTTACATTCATTTGACGAGAACATTTTGACTTTGTTGATATACGTCACTAGTCGGTACTTTTTCATGAATCAATACAACCGTTGTCAGTCAAAGCGAGCATGTTGCAACAACAAGAACATTGACAGCCTGGTCCCAGCCGTCATTGGAATCGTAAGTTGAATAACCAGTGAACATGTCAGAAATGTCTAATATGTCAAATGAGACGCAACCAACCCGAATATCACCATGGGCTTACGATTATCCCGTTAACACGTATTATCTTATTCTTGTCTATCTGATGAGCATTTGTGGGTTGACTGGAAACATCCTAGTCATAGGTAGCGTTCTTGTTCACAAAAAGCTGAGAGTTTTGAGCAATGTCTTCGTCGTCAATCTTGCCGCAGCCGATTTGTGTGTTGTCATAGTCGTCGACGTTTTCACTATTCTCGGCATTCATACGAAAGGTTTGGTCTTCGAAGGCAGACCTATTTTGTGTGAATTCCTCGGTGTGATATGCGTTACATCATGTGCTTGTTCTCTGTGGAGTATCGCGACCATTGCTCTCAATCGCTACGTCTGCATTTGTCATCGATCCCTTTACATGACTCTCTTCAATAAGAAGACTGTGCCGTACATCATCATCACGTTATGGGTTATATCTTTCTTCATTGACTTTCCAAACTTAATCGGTTGGGGTCGACATGGATTTGATCAGAGGCTTCTTTTTTGCACCTATGATTTTAGCGCTAACTTTGGCTACTCCGTCTACTTCGCCGTTTTTCTTATAACAATACCGTTCATTGCTCTGACTTATTCATACATTCGCATTCTTATGTACTCTCGGGCAGTAAAGAAGAAATTGAGAGCTCATCAAAAGAAAGATGGTGCTGCTCCTGGAAGCCGTGCAATTCTGCACTACAGACCTCCGTTTACTAAAGTCTGTTCTTATCATCTGGATTTGTTATACCCTTTTCTGGTTACCTTACACCCTCCTCATGTTTTTCGACCAGGATGGGGACTGGGGACGTACAGTGTATATCTTTGCAACAGCATTGGCTCACTCCAGCTCCAGTTCGAACAGTTTGATATATGCGGCTACTAATCGTAACTTTCATGAAGCGTACATCTATCAACTGAAAATGGTGTTTTGTTGTTGCGGTTTGTTTTTTAAAGACAGCTCGAAGCATGCTGTAAATTCTCAATCAAATGCTACAATCTTGTCTACAAGCTTTTCCTTAAAGGATCGCGAAAATGAAATAAAAGAGGAACAAGTTGTTAAAGATAAGAAGATAGAAACAGAGAACCATAGTAACTCTACTGGAAAGGCGGGAGTAGTGGCTAAGGGAGGTCACGGCAAGGCAGGAGCAGTGACTAGTGGAGGTAATGTCAACACGGGATTCGCATCTGCAGAAGAACTAAGCGAAAAAACAGTAGAAATTACAGATGTAATTATTGACAAAGAAAGTAACAATGAAGCAAATGGTGATCAAAATAATGTATTGGAGTTAACAGAAAACAGCAATGGCGTCGTCAATAACGGATCATCATGTTGATTAGGCAATAAATCACGACGTAATCTTTATATAAACAGACGTAATAATATGGCTTTTTCAATATTTTAAAGAATAAAGGTGTTGTTTTTACTCCACCTTCGTGCAAGCAGTACGTAAGCATGTGCGAGTCATACGGTTGCTTTACGGCAGCATGTTGTGTGTTCGTACTCCCACCTCCCAGAAAAACTTTCTGGCGCAGCCACCGATTGTAGTGATTCGTGTTAATAGTAATAATGTATTTGTAGAAGCCAAATAAAAGACTTACAATAGATCCTAGCGAGAACCGTGATATTCCTTGAACTATCATGACTATGTTATTCAATGGATTCATGTGTAATATATAAATAATGAAAATGTAATATTTTGAAGAAATTTCAGAAATCTTTCTTGGAAGCTATTCAGGATCAGGGACGCATGATTTGTAGATTTGTTAGTGATTTGGCTCCTGTGCATCAGATATTTGATATTTGACCTTATTTACTTTATACTCCTGGACTTAGCATCCTAATCTTTTATTCCCAGCAATGAGAGGGACAATTTGAGGTATATTACAACATGATAGAACAAAATAATTTTGGACCCATTGTGACTTTCGACCATCCGTGCGAAGCACAGGGGGCATAGAAAAAAGAACAATTTAATTTTAGTTTTATCCTTTCAGGTGTAAGGATGCCATAAAACATTGCTTCCACTAGACTCACCCTTGTAGCTCCATGTATGGATGGATACTGCTGCAGCGCCGAGAGGCTGCTTTCACAGATCTCTCTAATACCATAGTCATTACTGCTGATTCAGGCCATGATATGTTATCAACTTTTTACTGATGGAAGTGTTTTACCTCTAGAACATCACTATGGGCAAGACAGACAGAAATAGATGGCTATTTTTCTGTATTTTGTGCCTGTTTTGGGTAACATTTCTGTATTATTATGAGCCTACATGGACAGTATACAGAGTATCATGCAGTTACCTGTTGATTGATCTGCCTACTCAACCAAGTCAGCCTGGAAACAACTTATTGACTACAACTTACTACCAGTGGGGTGATCATTATTATCATCTTGATCACCCACTTATCATCGTACCAAGTGGAAGTGATTATCCTCCACTACCAGTGACTAATCAATGTATTTTCAATATGGAGTGTGACCAGCCCTCATCCAAATCATCTCAGTCAAATATGACATTAAGTTTTCAATACACAGCTTTCTTCTTATGTGGATTGTCTACTACCAATTATACCAACTGCCCGCTAACAACTGAAACCTGTCAAAAACTGGACTCACTTAATCTCTTAAAGCAGCCATGTTTAACTCATCATCATGAATCTACACCACCCCGAAAGACTAACAAGAGAAAACGATGGCGTCACCGTGGAAATAGAGGTGGAAAAAAACTCAAATCAAGGCCTACATCAGAACATATTGATTCCAGAATAAGTAGACCCACAACATCCATCAACACAAGAGACTGTCTTAATATTCGTTTATGGAACCCCACATCAGTTAGACATAAAACTACATCTGTATCTGACTGCCTTATTGGTGATAATGTTGACATTATGTTTATAACAGAAACGTGGTTAAATCAGAATGATAATGTTGTAATTGGTGAATGTAGCCCTCCAGGGTATTCGTTTGTTAATGTACCCAGAGGTACAAGTGATCATGGTGGCATTGCAATTATCTCAAAAGTTCTTTAAAACTGCACACTGTTCAGCTTCAACATAGTGTTACCACCTTTGAATCTGCTTCTGTAATTGACCCGGCTTATGGCATTCAATATATTGTCATCTACAGACCCCCTCATTCCAAAAAGAATGGATTATTAACATCTACCTTTCTTAATGAGTTTGAGGATTTCATGGGTGATATAGCCTTGTTCCCTAATAAGGTTGTGTTACTCGGGGATTTCAATGTGCATGTTAATAAACCATGGAAATCTGATGTCAGACGATTTTTGACATGCCTTGAGGTCTCTGGGTTTCACCAACACGTTAACCAACCCACTCACAGGTCTGGTAACATTTTAGATTTGATTATTTCAAGACCTGAAGATAATCTTGTTCACAATTGTCTTTCTCAAGGCATTTTCCTGCCGGACCATAGCATGGTTCATTGTTACCTGAATCGAAAAAGGCCATCTCAAACCAAGAAACCCAGTAGAGTAAGGAATTATAAACTCATTGATAACGAGCAATTTAGAAGTGATCTTATTACTGAACTGGAATACTTTACTGAACTTAATGATCCTATTGACAACTTGGTTATCTTATTTGATAGCAAGGTCCGGGATATTCTTGATCACCACGCCCCAGAGGTTGTTAAAATGCGCACGGTAAGAACCCGCTTTCCATGGTATAATAGTACTATCAAAGAAGAAAGGCAAGTGCGTAGAAAGTTAGAACGTAAATGGCGCAAGACCGGATCTGATGAGGATAAGTGAGCTTATCTTGATCAAAAGAATGCTGTTAATAATCTTATTGATTCTGAGAAAGCTAAATTCTATCAAAACAAATTTGCCAATAGCGATGTCAAGGGTATGTTTCAGAATGTAAAAACCCTTCTGAACCAAAATACGCGTATCCTCCCTTCCTCAGACTCCACTGTGAGTTTGTGCAACCAGTTTGCCACTTTCTTCAATGATAAGGTCACCACGATCAGAGAATGTCTTGATTTGCATCCTGGTACCCAATCTCAATTTGTTGACTACCGCACTGAACATGTGTTCAGTGATTTCATGTTGGTCTCTGAGGAAGATGTTTGCAAACTTGTCAATGCTTCCTCCACCAGCTAGTACTTGTATCCTTGATCCAATCCCTACTTGGTTGATGAAAGACCACATTGAGCGTTTTATTCCATCAATTACTCATATCATTAATGTGTCTCTCTCATCTGGTATTTTCCCGGAACCTCTTGGCAAAGCTGTTATATCTCCTATCATTAAGAAATCTTCTCTTGATCATGATGAACTTAAAAATTACAGGCCGGTATCAAATGTGTCTTTTATATCCAAACTCATTGAAAAGGTTGTAACTCAGCAAATAACAAATCATATCAATGACTGTAATTTAGGTGAAATCTATCAATCGGCTTACAAAGCCAACACAAGTACTGAAACCGCTCTCTTAAAGGTGAAAAGTGATGTGTTGAATGCCGTAGACAGAGGGGAAGTTGTCCTTCTTGCACTTCTAGATCTGTCTGCGGCATTCGATACCATCGACCATGGTATCATGCTCAAACGTTTACAGGATAGAATTGGTTTGTCTGGTAATGTATTGCAATGGGTTCGTACATATCTTAATTGTAGAAGTAGTCGTGTATTTATTGATGGTTGTGTTTCCAATTCAAGCCCTCTTGTATTTGGTGTTCCACAGGGTTCTGTGATTGGGCCAATGATGTTTGTTATTTATACCTTGCCAGTGGGGGACATAATTCGTAAACATAATGTCTCATTTCATATATATGCAGACGATACTCAATTGTATGTTTCCTTTTGTCCTAACATCCCGGGCGCTGCTGAGAAGGCGTTACAAACTCTTGAAGCCTGTATCCACGAACTGCAAAACTGGATGAATATAAATAAACTCAAACTGAACAGTGACAAAACAGAATTTTTCATTGCTGGATCCCATTATCGCCTTCAAAAGCTTCCGAATCTTGAACTCAAAGTTGGCCAAAGCATTATAAAACCATCTCCAAATGTGCGTAACCTCGGGGTGATTTTTGACAGTCATATGTCTATGACAAAACAGGTGAACTCCATCGTTTCCTCTGTCAACCTCCAGCTTCGCAACATCAGAAGAATACAGCATCATTTGGATACGGACACTAAACATCATGTTGTCCGGGCCCTTATACTTTCGCGTTTGGACTATGGTAACAGCCTTCTCTATGGACTCAAGTCTCAAGATCTTCGCCGCCTTCAATCCCTTCAACACAAAGCATCCAAGCTAATTTTCTCCGTCCCTAGACGTACTGATCCAAAACCTCTCATGAACAATCTTCATTGGCTTCCGATTAGCAACCGCATCCAATTCAAACTCTGTCTTCTGATTTATAAGTGCCTGACTGACTCTGCTCCGCGATACCTCATCGATTCAATTAGTCTTAAGCCAACACCGTCCAGTGGCCCTGTTACAAAATCTGCCCTGGACAGAACTCTCCTAAACATTCCCATGTGCAAGTTAACCTGTGGTGATAAGTCATTTACAGCTGCTGGACCGTCCAACTGGAACAGCCTGCCACGGAACGTACGGGAAGCTTCTTCTCTCACACAATTCAAAAAGCCGCTGACAACTCACTTGTACAATTTTTAGTATTTTTCATTTTGTCTTTACATTGACTTTTCTTGTTTTCCACTGGCTGGTTATCGTTTGTTGTTGGTAATGTAGTTTTGTGCGTTTAGATCAATTTTTTGCATAAGCGCCTTAAATCACCTTTATGTATGTATGTATGTATGTATGTATGTATGTATACTATAAGATCAAATTTAACTTGGAAAATCTAGTGAGATCTTATTTCAGAGAAGTCTAGTCAAATCGACTAGGAGTTTTAAAGGTTTACTAAAGCATGATAAATTACACATATAATTGTCTACAATGCAGAATCCTCGGAGTCAGCCTAATAGCGCTTGTCTGATTTGTTTCCTTTCTTCTAATTATGCTAATAGAAAATGCGTCTATCAATCACGTTTAAGCATGACTAAGCATACCAATATTTTAGTCATGGTCATTGGTCAATACACTACAGGTCTTGCCATAGTTTCATCTTATAAAATGTAAGTACCTTTTGCGAGGAAGAGACTATAATAACTTTGTCAGTTTATCTGAAATGAACCGACTTTAATATTTCACCTGTAACAACCTATTGTGATGGAGCTCCCTTACATCATTAGTTCATGTGTGATTTTCGTTTTTAAAATTTTCAAACACTTTTTGATAGCGTTTCCGCTAATCAAAGCAAGGTAGTCTAATTCTTGAACAAATTCATCAGGACTGTTCATAGTAGAATTGTTAGTTGTGATTTCATACGACTAGTACAATAAAATAATAGAAAATGCAATCAAAAAACCAATAATTACAGACAGTCGATACAGTTTGTGCAACGCGTTACATTCATTTGACGAGAACATTTTGACTTTGTTGATATACGTCACTAGTCGGTACTTTTTCATGAATCAATACAACCGTTGTCAGTCAAAGCGAGCATGTTGCAACAACAAGAACATTGACAGCCTGGTCCCAGCCGTCATTGGAATCGTAAGTTGAATAACCAGTGAACATGTCAGAAATGTCTAATATGTCAAATGTCAAATGAGACGCAACCAACCCGAATATCACCATGGGCTTACGATTATCCCGTTAACACGTATTATCTTATTCTTGTCTATCTGATGAGCATTTGTGGGTTGACTGGAAACATCCTAGTCATAGGTAGCGTTCTTGTTCACAAAAAGCTGAGAGTTTTGAGCAATGTCTTCGTCGTCAATCTTGCCGCAGCCGATTTGTGCGTTGTCATAGTCGTCGACGTTTTCACTATTCTCGGCATTCATACGAAAGGTTTGGTCTTCGAAGGCAGACCTATTTTGTGTGAATTCCTCGGTGTGATATGCGTTACATCATGTGCTTGTTCTCTGTGGAGTATCGCAACCATTGCTCTCAATCGCTACGTCTGCATTTGTCATCGATCCCTTTACATGACTCTCTTCAATAAGAAGACTGTGCCGTACATCATCATCACGTTATGGGTTATATCTTTCTTCATTGACTTTCCAAACTTAATCGGTTGGGGTCGACATGGATTTGATCAGAGGCTTCTTTTTTGCACCTATGATTTTAGCACTAACTTTGGCTACTCCGTCTACTTCGCCGTTTTTCTTATAACAATACCGTTCATTGCTCTGACTTATTCATACATTCGCATTCTTATGTACTCTCGGGCAGTAAAGAAGAAATTGAGAGCTCATCAAAAGAAAGATGGTGCTGCTCCTGGAAGCCGTGCAGTTCGTCACTACAGACCTCCGTTTACTAAAGTCTGTTCTTATCATCTGGATTTGTTATACCCTTTTCTGGTTACCTTACACCCTCCTCATGTTTTTCGACCAGGATGGGGACTGGGGACGTACAGTGTATATCTTTGCAACAGCATTGGCTCACTCCAGCTCCAGTTCGAACAGTTTGATATATGCGGCTACTAATCGTAACTTTCGTGAAGCGTACATCTATCAACTGAAAATGGTGTTTTGTTGTTGCGGTTTGTTTTTTAAAGACAGCTCGAAGCATGCTGTAAATTCTCAATCAAATGCTACAATCTTGTCTACAAGCTTTTCCTTAAAGGATCGCGAAAATGAAATAAAAGAGGAACAAGTTGTTAAAGATAAGAAGATAGAAACAGAGAACCATAGTAACTCTACTGGAAAGGCGGGAGTAGTGGCTAAGGGAGGTCACGGCAAGGCAGGAGCAGTGACTAGTGGAGGTAATGTCAACACGGGATTCGCATCTGCAGAAGAACTAAGCGAAAAAACAGTAGAAATTACAGATGTAATTATTGACAAAGAAAGTAACAATGAAGCAAATGGTGATCAAAATAATGTATTGGAGTTAACAGAAAACAGCAATGGCGTCGTCAATAACGGATCATCATGTTGATTAGGCAATAAATCACGACGTAATCTTTATATAAACAGACGTAATAATATGGCTTTTTCAATATTTTAAAGAATAAAGGTGTTGTTTTTACTCCACCTTCGTGCAAGCAGTACGTAAGCATGTGCGAGTCATACGGTTGCTTTACGGCAGCATGTTGTGTGTTCGTACTCCCACCTCCCAGAAAAAACTTTCTGGCGCAGCCACCGATTGTAGTGATTCGTGTTAATAGTAATAATGTATTTGTAGAAGCCAAATAAAAGACTTACAATAGATCCTAGCGAGAACCGTGATATTCCTTGAACTATCATGACTATGTTATTCAATGGATTCATGTGTAATATATAAATAATGAAAATGTAATATTTTGAAGAAATTTCAGAAATCTTTCTTGGAAGCTATTCAGGATCAGGGACGCATGATTTGTAGATTTGTTAGTGATTTGGCTCCTGTGCATCAGATATTTGATATTTGACCTTATTTACTTTATACTCCTGGACTTAGCATCCTAATCTTTTATTCCCAGCAATGAGAGGGACAATTTGAGGTATATTACAACATGAGAGAACAAAATAATTTTGGACCCATTGTGACTTTCGACCATCCGTGCGAAGCACAGGGGGCATAGAAAAAAGAACAATTTAATTTTAGTTTTATCCTTTCAGGTGTAAGGATGCCATAAAACATTGCTTCCACTAGACTCACCCTTGTAGCTCCATGTATACTATAAGATCAAATTTAACTTGGAAAATCTAGTGAGATCTTATTTCAGAGAAGTCTAGTCAAATCGACTAGGAGTTTTAAAGGTTTACTAAAGCATGATAAATTACACATATAATTGTCTACAATGCAGAATCGTCGGAGTCAGCCTAATAGCGCTTGTCTGGTTTGTTTCCTTTCTTCTAATTATGCTAATAGAAAAGGCGTCTATCAATCAACAAATGACGTTTAAGCATGACTAAGCATATCATTATTTTAGTCATGGTCATTGGTCAATACACTACAGGTCTTGCCATAGTTTCATCTTATAAAATGTAAGTACCTTTTGCGAGGAAGAGACTATAATAACTTTGTCAGTTTATCTGAAATGAACCGACTTTAATATTTCACCTGTAACAACCTATTGTGATGGAGCTCCCTTACATCATTAGTTCATGTGTGATTTTCGTTTTTAAAATTTTCAAACACTTTTTGATAGCGCAGCGTTTCCGCTAATCAAAGCAAGGTAGTCTAATTCTTGAACAAATTCATCAGGACTGTTCATAGTAGAATTGTTAGTTGTGAGTCCATACGACTAGTACAATAAAATATCCACTTACTTGCAGACGTTTCGGAAACTGTCAGTTTCCTTTATCGGTGCTATTGTTGTAATGACGATCTGTATACAGTTGATGTTGACTGCTACTTAGCAACTGAGTTGCCAGTTGATTTTTTGTCAGTTATCAGATCGTCAAAAACGTGACTTAAGTTGTATTCTGGCCCCTATGGTCGGGAATTCAGAACATCATGTGGTTAACTCCAAGCAGTTAGCAGTGGAGATGGTTGATGTGGTTATCGAGGAAGGGGATATCCTAAACTCGCATGACGTGGTCTCGTTGTTCAAGTGTACACCAGTCAACAAAGTGCTTGACATTGTCAAAGAAAGACTGTAGAAGGAGAGTTGGCTCAAAGAATTAGAGTTACTTGATTTTATTTTGTCTACCACATACTTTACCTTTCGTGGGAAGATCTTCAGACAGCGATTCGGAGCAGCCATGGGCAGTCCAGTGTCACCGTTGGCAGCTAATATCTTCTTGGAACACCTGGAAGGGACTGCGATTGCGCCTATGCAATGCGAACCAAAGCTGTGGAAAAGGTATGTTGATGATATCTTGGAAATTGTGGCCAAAGATGAAGTGGACGACACCGATTCAAGCAAGTTTACCTATGCAGAGGAGAAGGAGGGTAATATCCCATTTTTAGACGCTCTGATTGTTCGACGTGATGACGGATCGATTAAATTATTGGTGTATCGGAAGGCAACAAACACCGACCAATACTTGAACTTTAGGTCGCATCACCCCCTACACCTAGGGGTCGTCCGTACACTCATGGACAGACAGAAAGAACAGTGTGTCTGAGCGCATTTCTAGGGTCAAAACGTATAACATCGCCACTGCAATGAAACCCCATTGCACCCTTCGTAATCTCTTAGTTCATCCAAAAGACAAGCGAGAACCTCATAATTCTACCGATGTCATATATTCCATCCTTGCAAAAACTGTAATTCGGCTTCCATCAGGGAGACAGGCAGAAAATTCGGGAAAAGACTTGATAAACATAAAACTGAGGCTGAAAAAATCGGAGACAAAAACAAAGCAAGAGCCACGAGAAAGGCATCACAGTCTGTTAAGTCAGCCATTACAGACCATGTGGTTGATAACAATCATGTAATCGACTGGGATGAGGCAAAGATCGTGGGCAAAGAGAGCAACAGATAATGGATCAAAGAGGCAACAACCATCAGAAAGCGGGGCAACACCATGAACAGAGACGAGAGGCAATACAACAAAATTATGTGTCAATTTTTTGACGATCTGATAACTGACAAAAAATCAACTGGCAACTCAGTTGCTAAGCAACAGTCAACATCAGCTGTATACAGATCGTCATTACAACAATAGAATCGATAAAAAAAACTGACAGTTTCCAAAACGTCTGCAAGTGGATATTTTATTGGACTAGTCGTATGAAATCACAACTAACATAGGTAGTCTAATGTCGTGAGTTCGAATCCCCATAGCATCGACACTAGTTCATAATATGATTTATCAAGATGTCGAAAACTCTTAGTGAAAATGTAGCATTCTCTTTCAAAATGTCACAAGTTTTCAGATTTGTTATTAGCAGCATGCTATCTACTGTAGATTGTAGTGACTTATACAGCATGCTATCTACTGTAGTTAGCAGTGAGTTATACAGAATGGTATCTACTGTAGATAGCATCAACTTATACATCATGATATCTACTGTAGATAGCAGTGACTTATACATAATATCTACTGTAGATAGCAGTGACTAATACAGCATACTATCTACTGTAGATAGCATTAACTTATACATCATGATATCTACTGTTGATAGCACTGACTTATACATAATATCTACTGTAGATAGCAGTGACTTATACAGCATACTATCTACTGTAGATAGCATTGACTTATACAGCATGATATCTACTGTATATAGCAGTGAATTATACAGCATGCTATCTACTGTAGATATCATCAAATTATACAGCATGCTATATACTGTATATAGCAGTGACTTATTCAAAAAGTCAAACACCTTTTGATAGAGTTTCCGCTAATCATCGAATATCAAGGTAGTCTAATTCTTGAACAAATTCATCAGGACTGTTCATAGTGGAATTGTTAGTTGTGATTTCATACGACTAGTGCAATAAAATATAAACTTACTTGCAGACGTTTCGGAAACTGTCAGTTTCCTTTATCGGTGCTATTGTTGTAATGACGATCTGTATACAGCTGATGTTGACTGCTGCTTAGCAACTGAGTGGCCAGTTGATTTTTCGTCAGTTATCAGATCGTCAAAAACGTGACTTAAGTTGTATTCTGGCCCCTATGGTAGGGAATTCAGAACATCATGTGGTTAACTCATGGTTGATGTGGTTATCGAGGAAGGGGATATCCTAAACTCGCATGACGTGGTCTCGTTGTTCACGTGTACACCAGTCAACATAGTGCTTGATTACCCGCACACTTCAACAATTATTCCGCTGCCATTAGGATATATCAGAATCGTTTCCGTTCGCAAATGATGCGCAAGTACTCTCAGCCGAGATTCTAAGGAATTCTAAAGTTGTTTTCTTTAAACTTCCGTGGTCCGGGTACGCGCTGGTGAATTGCGATCGCGTAGAAGTGACAAGGTCGCCTACTACGCGCCGCGCCGAAGACCAATGGGTCGGCCGGCTTGTTGTCAAGTGCATTGATCAGCCACTCAGCGTGATTGTTTATTGCTTTTGTGTTTACGCTCGTGTACGCGATACGCACAGGCACGACCACGGAAGTTTAAAGAAAACAACTTTACGCTCACAAACTAGAAATACTACTTTCACACAACTTATAAATGCATGTCTTAGCTCCATATAATTATATACATCACAAAAATACGTTACAGGCTTGGTTATGGCATTTTCAGACGCAGAATGTGAATTACACATAACAAGTATTGTTCTACTTGACTTGGAGCTATTGTCGCCATTAAGCTATGTTTAATAGAAAAAAATGGAACCAATTTAATTCTAGTTCTACCCTTTAAGGTATGCCAAAAACATTGGTTCCAATAATGTAGGAAAACTATCTCAAAAATTACCCCATTACTGTAATGATTCACCTAATGGCGCTATGGGCTCCCTTGACATAGGAACTGGAATTTTAGGCAAGCTCTAAAAGTGCCCTCCCGTAAAAACCCCATCAGCAAATAAGAGCAAGGACCATTGGGTCAGTCCATGTCGAAACAGATTGAGTGTACACCCATCCTCTTGGATTTTGCTCTCCTTTGGCTCAGGGGTACCTTTCATGGATCCCTAGGTGAGGTCACAAGAAAAAAATTCAAATTCCATTTCGTTTGCGAATGGCGGGCAATCAAAGTTTGGCGACCTCGACCAAAATTGTGAATTTAAGGGTCCAAATGACAAAGTGCTCTCTTTGAGGGGCACTTTCTTCTTAATTTAATCAGTTGTGATCCTCTTTTGAATGTGGTCACTCACTGGCTGTGTCTGAAATACCTAATGCCAAAAAGATAGATTTCGGAATTTCGTTGGGATTTCAGAGGGGTCAAAATCAGCACTTCGTACTGTTCAATCAAATTATCTTGATTTTGAAGGACCCATGATAATGTCACAGTGCACTTATAGGTCCTAATTATGTTCAGAATGGATTAACCATATGCCAATGTCTATGAGCAATTTAAAAAAGAGAAATTTCTAGACCCCTACAGAATTTTAGGCCACCCCTAAAGTGGTTCAGCCACAAATGGCACTTAAAGTCGGCAAATTTTGACCCCTAATAACTTTAGGTGTACACCAGATATGAATTTCTAGTCTTTTGCATCTGAAAGAATGTAGTTTAATGTTACTAGGAACATAAGATTTGTTTTGTATTTTTGTGTTTTAGTATTAAGTTGACGCTTTCAAAAATAGTCATTTTTGCCTAACATACCATGCATACAGGATACGGTACAAAATGCCAATTTTAGTATGATATTTTTTTATATTTTTGATCACTTTATAGCCATTTGTATTATTTATCCTGATATTTCAAGTTTCTCTTGAGTCAAGTAATAAGAAAAAACTACTTTCTAATCCTCTGTATGGATTTTTAAGGGGGTCAAAAATGCACTTCCTGGCAACGATGCACATGCAAAGTACAGGTTATGGGGGTCAAATTTTCAGAATGCTCCCAATTATGTCAAGTAATATATCAAATTACTCGTATGGTCATGAGGATTCCATAAATGTATAGTTTGTTATGTGTCAGACCTTTCAGGAGGGCGCTATGACGAAAAATGTTCATAGGTCAACGACCTTTTGAAAGTATCAAAACACAAAAATACAAAACAAATCTTATGTTCCTAGTAACATAAGACTACATTCTTTCAGATGCAAAAGACTAGAAATTCATATCTGGTGTACACCTAAAGTTATTAGGTGTCAAAACTTGCCGATTTTAAGCGCCATTTGTGGCTGAACCACTTTAGGGGGGCCTAAAATTCTGTAGGGGGTCTAGAAATTTCTCTTTTTGAATTGCTCATAGACATTGGCACATGGTTAATCCATTCTGAACATAATTAGGACCTATAAGTGCACTGTGGCATTATCATGGGTCCTTCAAAATCAAAGATAATTTGATTGAACAGTATGAAGTGCTGATTTTGCCCCCCTCTGAAATCCCAACGAAATTCCGAAATCAATCTTTTTTGGCATTAGGCATTTCAGACACAGCCAGTGAGTGACCACATTCAAAAAGAGGGTCACAACTGATTTAATTAAGAAGAAAATGCCTCTCAAAGAGAGCGCTTTGTCATTTGGACACCTTAAATTCCCAATTTTGGTCAAGGTCGCCAAACTTTGATGGCCCGCCATTCGGAAACGAAATTGAATTTGAATTTTTTTCTTCTGCCCTCACCTAGGGGTCCATGAAAGGTACCCCTGAGCCAAAGGAGAGCATAATCCAAGCGGGTGGGTGTACACTCAGTCTGTTTTGACATGGACTGACCCCATTTATTCTTGCTGGGATTTTCAGATGAGGGAGATCTCTATTTGTACACCCCAAGGCAAAGGAGCCCATGTGCGCCATAATGCGAACCTTTACGGTATACTATCAGATCAAATTTGACCCGGGAAAATCGAGTGAGATCTTATTTCAGAGAAGCCTAGTCAAATCGACTAGGGTTTTAAGAGTTTTGCAATAGCATGATAAATTACACATAAAATTGTCTAATACAGAATAATCGGAGTCAACGTAATGGGCAACGTCTGGTTGGTTTCCTTTCTTCTAATCAGTGGCGGCACCAGGAATTTTTTTTCAGTGAGCATGGGGAAAAGTGATTTTTTTTTTTTTTTTTGGGGGGCAAAATCTACAAATTTTGCGCAAAATTGCTGCAAAAAGAAATTCACTTAGGCCTAATTTGAGGGGTTTTTTTGGCTCAAAAGTGGGGTACAAACTGGGGGGAAGAAAAATATGGAGGGGGGAATGCCACCCGTAGCGCCGCCACTGCTTAGAAATCATGCTAATGGAAAATACGTCTATCAATCAATAAATAGCATACAATTATTTTAGTCATGGTCTTCAACATTAATGGGTATATTTTCACGGGACAAATTTCTGGACATGTGACCAATGCGTATCAATGTGAGTGTAACCTCAAGCCTGATCTTTGACCCCCGGCGGTGACCTCGCTATTCAAGTCTTAGTACTTTTGAATTGGAAAAGGATTCTTGGCCGAAATTTCGATAGAAATTCGTGTATTGCAAATATCATGCAATCTTAATTTCTTCACAATATCATCAAAACGTAATTTCAAAAATATCTACCTACGGAAAAAATATTTATCTACGGAACCTTTTACCATATTAATATTATTAATATGCGTTTACATTTAAGTGACTTATTTGCATCAAAGGAGGAATTCTTCCCATTCAAATACATTGGAAGACCATCCACTGTGCTCGGGGTCACATTCCATAATGCTAATCAGGGCCTGATGCTAATATGTCTGCGCCCATGGGTGTCACGTGTCCAGAAAATTTTCCCGTGAAAATTTACCTACTAATTTAATTAGTTTAGGCCTAACATTTCAGAATGTAAAGTTGAGTGTATACCTATGTCAGCAATTATTAAATTGACATAACATATAGCTAATAATTTAAACCTGGAGCAAGTTGTGAGCAAGCCGATTAGAAAATCAAATATCTTGGACCTCTTCTTTACCAATCATGCAACCCTTGTTGAAAACCCGGGTTGAGAAGTTATCTGTCCCCCACCCCTCCCAGCTAAAACCCTGAAGTCATGCAACTGTACTAATAATTAAAGCAAATTATTTGGTGGCGTGCGCCCATAATTTCAGCCTAATAGACAGCTTGTAACCCAATTAAATGGGTTTTTTTTGCGCTGTCAACTAAAGATTAATTTGTGCGTTGTATTCGCCAAAGACTTATAGGCCTATTTTTAAATTAAAATTACATCGTTTTTTATGGTTCACAGTCAAACACAGCGCACCTTCTATAGTTGTACTTGTGTGAGTGCATAACCGCGTCCAAATCTGCATTGAATGTCAAATACTATTAACAGCCTCAGTACACAGGTAGGGGAGAGCGGGGAGTGTTCGCCCTAGGGGCAGGTTCGCCCACCCATTGTTTCTCAGCACTACGGCTATCGGGGAACTTGGTGATGGCAAAATTAGGTGACATATGTCATTATAAACTTCCCATATTAGTTACGCGACATATAAGGACGTGTTCATCGAACTGCAGCCAAAACAAAAAAATTACACCAAAACGTAATTTTTTCTTGCATTAATAATGTTGTATTATCATTGATACATAAATACAGATGGTTTTAATGGAAATCAGTATTGGGAACATATGGGATTTGTCAAAGATTTAATGCAGTTATAAACTCACTGTTCGATTTGTATTTTGCATACCCTGAAGAAAATATAAAAATGTGCACGGGCACGTTCGCCCTTTTGAGGATGGGGCATGTTCGCCCTACATCTTCCCCGGGCGGACTTACCCCAAACTGGAGGGCGGACCTGCCCCATCAGCGTATTATGCCAAATATTTATAATTATACCATTAAACAAGGTCAAACTACTGAAAAGCATGTTTTTAAAGTTATGTGGTATGAGTATTTACTTATACCACCGTTTATGTCCTAATCCATAATCTCCCCGAAGTTGTAAACATGATACGTTTAAGGTCACTTTGGACCCCTACATTTTACCCTGACCCGACCCCTACAACAAATTTAGTGACTCCCCAGAAGAGAATATATGCCCTGTATACTCTTGCTAAATGTTTGCATTTAATAGGCCTATGTTATTGTTTTGCAATGTGGGGTTTAAACCTTTTTTTGTGATTAGGGTGAACTTACCCCACCATATGGGCGAACCTGCCCCAATATGGGGCAAGTTCGCCACTTTGCAAAACTTTTTTGTTTGCTCTATCCTGTTGCCATTGTAAGGCCTATAGTTATGGGATTGTGGCTTTATATAGCTATGACATAGGGCTTTCACATGTGCTAATCAGGTCATCCCTAACCTTAAAATTGACATCGCTAGGCTGGTCAGAAAAATATAGGGCGAACACTCCCCGCTCTCCCCTACAGGTAAGCTTTATATCATGAATGCATGCATTTTTAGGGTGGTGCAATAATTATGTGTACATGTACCCCCGGTCTGGTGAATTATAGGGGCACAGATTTTTGGCAGGCCAAAGGGGGGGGCAAGCATTTTTGGCAAGTCGAAAGGGGGGGGCAGTCAAGCTATTTTTGGCAGGTCAAGGGGGGGGGGGGGGCAAGAGATTTTCGGCACAGATATTTTGGGCACCATTTCTATATTACGCCCTAAAAAGGTGTAGAAAAACAATCGCTACATCTGCATTTGTCATCGATCCCTTTACATGACTCTCTTCAACAAGAAGACTGTGCCGTACATCATCATCACACTATGGGTTCTATCTTTTTTTCATTGACTTTCCAATGTTAATCGGTTGGGGTCGACATGGATTTGATCAGAGGCTTCTCTTTTGCACCTATGATTTTAACGCTAACTTTGGCTACTCCACATACTTCGTCGTTTTTCTTATAATAATACCATTCATTGTTCTGACTTACTCATACATTCGCATTCTTATGTACTCTCGGGCAGTAAAGAAGAAATTGAGAGCTCATCAAAAGAAAGATGGTGCAGCTTTGGGAGGCGCATTCGCACTACAGACCTCCGTTTACTGAGGGCTGTTCTTATCATCTGGATTTGTTATACTGTGTTCGTGTTACCTTACACCATCATCTTGTTCTTCGACCAGGATGGGAACTGGGGACGTACAGTGTATATCTTTGCAACGGCATTGGGTCACTCCACCGCCACTTCGAACAGTTTGATATATGCTGCCTCCAATCGTAACTTTCGCGAAGCGTACATCTATCAACTGAAAATGGTGTTTAGTTGCTGCGGTTTGTTTTATAAAGACAACTCTAAGCATGCCGTACATTCAAAATCAGTGTCTATAATATCTGGAAGCTCGCGATATGCAAACAAAAGAGGCCAAAGTGGCCCACGATAAGAAGAAAGAACCAGAGAAACACAACTGCTCCAATGGCAAGGCAGGAGTAATGTCTTCTAACGAGGGTAATGTCAACATAGGATTCGTATTAGCCAAAAAACAATGACGCTTCTGATCCATATTCTGATGAAAATAATGTTTTGGCGTTATACGTGTTACCAGAAAGTAGCAATGGCGTCTTAAAGAATAGTTATCTTCATTAAGCAATAATCACGGCGGAATTGGTATCTGTGTTTTTATTATATTTATTGAAATAGACGTTACAATAATTATTATCTTTTTTAAATATTTCGAAATTAAAGGTATTGTTTTTAGGTGCTGTTATGCAACTATTGTCTCATAAAGTTTTATGTAGAACAACAGGGTCTAGTTGCTAAGCGCCTGTAAGACGATAAAGGGGCTGTCATTTTCTTCCGAAGGGGTCCCAAATATTTCCGTGATCAATATTAATATTTTTATAACCCCCTATCTCGTGTTGCAAACATTATTTTCTCCTACGACCCTCCCCGCACCCCCCTTCCGCACATTTAGACGGGGTCGGAAAATTTGGTATATGACCTCTATTTTGTGACAAAAAAAAATAATTTAAACCTCCCTATATATTTGGTACCCGTCTAAAAATATATATTTGGTTGCCCTGAGAGACTGACCCAAAAAATTAGAAATATTGGGTCGGATTTTTTTCAATCACTTTTTTAGAAGAAACATTAAATTTGAACAGCATCGAGGACATTTTATATTTCTTATTCACTCATTTTATTTATCAAATGCATATTTGTTTAAAAACAAGATTTAGATTTTAAATTCAGTCCAAAAACGCAAATTTTTTACCGTAAAATGATCAATCATTTGTTAATACTAGCCTTTTCAAAATGGAGGAAGAGCCCATGAAAAAAAAATCGTGCTACCGACCCTCCAAATGTTTGTCTTGGAAGGGCAACCAAACAATTTTGGGGCCTTAAATTAGGCTACATAATGTTTCTTTAAAAGTGTATACGAATTAACTATAAATACATGTACAGTGTATTGTGTAATTTGTAAAATAGGCGGACACGATGTGACAAGACACGTCTGTTTGAAGACACTAGGTCTATTCATATAAAACCTTCAACCTCTGTGACCCAGGCTTGGACGTACATGCTTCCGTGCATGTACAGTGCCTAGTTACGTCACTGATGTTTGGAAATATTCGTACTTTTGTGTTTTAGTAAGGAAGGGCACAGCATGGCCTGCAAAATTCCCTGTGTAAATCGTATGCAACTTTTAGTGACTATCACTTATTTTGTGGACCGCTCTCTTCCGAAGGGCATTAAAACTAAACCACTTGACGGATATTTTTTGTACTTGCTGTCAATCAAGAATAATGTATACATTACATGCAGGCTAAAAACTGAGTAGGTGGGGCATCTGCAAATGGTCGTACCTCCCTGATATGTAAATGACAGATAACAGCAAAAACAACTCCCAAATCTGTCCATAGCGTTGGTCAGTGTAGAGAGTCAGGGGATTTCAAATGGGTGATTATTGGTTGGCAAGTGACATATTTGGGCATAAGCGCAGCCCACCATTCAATGTGGAGAATGGACTAGACTTTATCGATTGATTTTGCTGGAGCCCAGAACCCTCAATAAACGATTAAGACTCATAAAAGAATAGATCCGATTCCCTTAGTCCAACTTATTGGTCCGACTTACTCGTGTGATCAGGTATTCATAAGACTGTGCGGATTGGCCGCATGCCCACGTCACATCACCAAGTTGCCTTAGACGCTCGCTACCATCAGATAGATTCCGCCACAATATGAACTCATCAAGAAGAAGAAAGCTCTTTGTATAATTATTTAGAAATGTAGGCTATTATTCTCTATCAAAATGCCGCAAATGCTAATTAATTTAATTAAAGTAATAGATTAATTAAAGTAATAATTACATGTGACAGGTGGGTCATAAACGTCGACACACATTTTTTAAATATTCGTTTGAACATTTTTATGGAAATTTATAGGCAACATAAGTTTAAGGAACTATTTTGTATCGATTAATCACAAAGCCATATAAAATACTTGAAATTACTGTGGTTTTTTTTATCTTTAAACAAATGCAAAAAGGTCTCGCCACCTTTCTTAAAATATTTCAAGTTGGTCTTTTATTTTTATCTTTATCAAAGTCAATCACCCTTAATGATTCAAATTAAACCTAATAAAACAAAGTATATGGTATTGGTCACGCACTGGGATAAGAGGATAAAGTAATCTCGTTGAATGGTTCAGGGAATCAATTTTACCGTTCATTGTTTTAGAGATCAATTATCCATAACATACTGAGATAAAATAAATGAATGTCGGCGATTTAACGTGCGCTACACTTATTTACCAACACACTTCAACAATTATTCCGCTGCCATTAGGCTATATCAGAATCGTTTCCGTTTCACCAAATTCACAAATGATGCGTAATTACTCTCAGCCAAGATTCCAGTAAGTAATTCTACGCTCAAATACTAGAAATACTCTTAGCTCCATATAATTATTATATACATCACAAAATACGTTACAATCTTGGTTATGGCATTTTTTCAGACGAAGAATGTGAATCACACATAACAAGTTTTGTTCTTCTTCTTCTTCCTTATTAGTGCTAGCCTCATATGTATGAGTATTAGCGCTCTGCATACAGACAAGCTGTACTTGTTTTACTCTGGAACCTGGAGTATATGAGTGTATTTTTGAAGTATACAGTCAACAGTACCGGGATGATCCCCTCAGTGCTCTTTTCGAATAGCCTGTGACGTTCTTTAACACTGCATCAATGTCAGAAATACATGTACACGGAACCGACGGCTTAAAGTGCCCTCCGAAGCACTAAGTAAGTAGAGTGAAGTGCCTTGCTCAAGGACACAAAGAGCCGGCCGAGCTCAGGCGGACCTCGGATTCGAACCCGTGACGTCTGGTTTGTTTCCTTTCATCTAATCAGTGGCGGCGCCAGGAATTTTTTTTTGGGGGGCATGGGGACAAAGTGAATTTTAGGGGGGGGGCAAAATCTACAAATTTTCTCAAAATTGTCGCAAAAAGTGAAAAATTACGTCATTTTGTGTTTTTTGGCTCAAAGGTGGGGTGTGTGCAAACTGGGAGGGGGGAAGAAAATATTGGGGGAAAGCCCCCCGTAGCGCCGCCACTGCTTCTAATCATGCTAATGGAAGATACGTCCATCGATCAACAAATAGCATTTAAGCATGAATAAGCATACAATTATTTTAGTCATGGTCTTTGGTTAACAGGTCTTACCATATTTTCGCCTTAAATGCGAGTACCTTTTGTGAGGACTAACAATAACAACTGAATCATCTGAAATGAACTTTGACTTCAATATTTAATCTTGAACAACCTATTTTGATGATGGCTTCTTATTGGTTCATGTGTGATTTTCAATTTTAAAATTTTCAAACACTTTTTTATAGCTCTTTTGATAAAGTATCCGCTAATAATCGAATAGTAAGGTAGTCTAATGTCGTGAGTTCGAAATCGCCATTTACACCAATCAGTGATACAATAACCAAGAAAGTAGGCCCTCTACTTTTCCAATGTCAATTTTCATCATTTCATTTAGCCGGATACGCATCACTATAATAGACAGCTGTCGATAACGTGAACACCACGTATTAGGCAAAACAAGATATTCCTGAAAAAAACTGGTGTCAGTTCCAATTTACAATGTAATTATTATTGGAATATAATGTTAAAGGTGGAATTGCATGAGAAGTTTTGCACTGCAGCACTGACAGGAACATTTAGTGGTAGTTCGTTTATCATTACACTTAGGCCTACATAAGCCTACGTGTTATTCTTCAAAATTTTTCACAGAACGAAGATGGCGAATTCTATCATCATGATCATTGGATATTTATCATGGACAAATAATATAAAGCACGTAATGGTAGTGCGAGTGATGATGACTTGCTGAACGCGGCGGTATATACCGGGCGCCTTTATATTGTTAATTTTGCACCTTCAAACATACGAACCATCTCAAAAGTTTGGTAGGAAACTTTCTTTCGCGAAGGCACCATGTCAACAATGCCTAGAAAAGTTGCTTTTTGCCTTGTAAAAGTACGTAATTTTTCGCAATTTTCTGCTATTCAGCATGGAAGCAGGTCGATTTGGACCCAAACCAATTAGGCCACAGTTGACTTGGCCATATGCCATGATTTGGTCCCAAGCTAAGTCAGCCACAAACCAATTCGATGTTGACCAAAGGGATAAACGATTTAATATGTTAATGAATATATGTGACCGTTCACCACGAAACGGCTGTAAAGTCGGCTCGCGGTCAATTTTGTTTTATTTTGTGTTTAGAAAATATATATCATAAGCTTTAAAATGAAAAATCATTTGACTCCAAACGATATCCAGAAGTAAAAAAGAGAGGGTTAAGTGCACAAAGTACAAAAAAGTGACTATATCTCATTAACCGATGATTTGGATATGCAGCTGTCAATTTCCAGCCCCCCCCCTCATGGCCAGGGTACCAGGGGGAGGGGTGGCTGGGACTTATACCAGGGCTAAATTTCAAAAATGTTAAAACTCCCAGCCAAGTCCCGGACCGACGGGAAACGACACATGGCCGGCCCTACAGGGACAAATTTTGTGTCAATGCCTGTCTGTTATAAACTGCCTGCCCGGCTATTTTTTACGGGTACTCTGCACTGCAGGTCAGGGACTCAGGGTTTCAATTGACAAGTGCATTATCAACAGCCTTCATTTTCACGTGCATGAAATCTATAAGCTTAACTACTGAACATACGGGCCTATGCACCGCCCCCCCCCTACAATCATAATTACTCACTAGTCTAGTATCACAGACATTCCATCATGAAATCTAACCGGCTTTCATAGTACACAGATATGCAAGTTACGACACATGGCTGGCACTACAGGGACAAGATTTGTGTCAATGCCCATCTGTTATAAAGTGCCCGGCTATTTTCCAGGTACTCGGCAGACAGGCTGGAGTGGGTCAGGGTTTCAATTGACAAGTGCATTATCAACAGCCTTGCATTTTCACGTGCATGAAATCTATAAGCTTAACTACTGAATATACAGGCCTATGTACCCCCCCCACACACACACCCCCCACACACAATCATAATATTACTCACATCACTAGTATCACTGACATTCAAATTCCATCATGAAATCTATTCGGCTTTCATAGTACACTGATTTTCAAGTTCAAACGCCAGCTCTTCAACGGTGCTGAATTCGACCATCGTGCATGAGCAAATTAACATAAGGGATAAGGGCGCACATCACTGAAAAGGATGCCAGTCTTTCTCTATAAAAATGCTGTTTAAAATCATTAAAACAATTTTTGATATCTGCCATCTGTGATACACTTGTAGGATTTAATATTACTAATCATGACCAATCCAAATTTAGCCAAAATTATGCAAATTTCTGCTCATTTTAATGCTTACTTTTAGAAAATTAATTAAGATTTGTTCCAAGTCTACCACGTTACAATACTGATAATTCAATAAAAAAAACTTTTTAGACTGCAACAAGTCTGTCCTAAAACATTGTATTTATTTGGATAATGAATTGGAAATTCAAAATCATATTTGCTACACAAAGTAAAATTATTTGAAGTTTGAAATATAAAGTGGATAAAATAATGTCCAATATGAAAGAATTCAATGTTCTTGTAAAAGTACGTACTTTTTCGCCATTTTCTGCTATTCAGCATGGAAGCAGGTCGATTCGGACCTCTTGAGAACCTTTTAACCATTTAAAAATGGTTCTTCGAAAAACCTTTATAGCCGGTTCCAGCACGGCGCAGCAGGTATGGTGGAACTCGCACTTGCAAGGCTATCATTTTCTTCGGAAGGGGAGTCCCAAATATACCGGGGTCATACATTTTTGGAAAGAAAAATAGGGGGAGTCATAACTCTTTTGATGACCAAAATGTAGGGAGTCACAAGATGACAAACACTTGTGTTTATTTTATTCAAAAATACTGATTTCAATACAATTTTAGCCTTCGGGGAAAGGTGCATCGGTGATGGTGGTTGGGGGGGGCATACAATTTTTGTTGCCGAAATAGGGAGGGTCGCAATTTTATTGACGCCGACTTTTGGTAAATTTGAAACCCTTCCCCCTTCCGAAGAAAATTATAGCCCCATGCATGGACCGAAGAGAAAGGAAGGGAACAAAATGGGGAACCGAGTAAGCCTAGTGTAAGAGGGATAGGACGGCATAGGAGAAACGAAAGAAGGAAAGATCTGAGGCTGACTTGAACTTGCTTGGTTACTGTCATGCGCAAGGAATGGGCATGAGTTAAAGAAACGGGAAGATGAAGAGGGAAAGAGTAAGGAAGGTAATGGAAGTAATTTTTTAGTGAATGTAATGGAAGGAAAGAGAGAAAGTGGAGGAAATTGAAGAATGTGAAGAAGAAGGAAAGAAAGAGAAGGAGGGAATGGAATATAGGAAGTAACAGGGCTTGAAAAAATGCTTATTTCCTGGGAAGCAAGCTAAATTTCCCACAATTAATAGCATGTTTTCATACAAAAAAGACACAATTTCCTCCAAATACCAGAATTTCCTCCAAACACCAACATTTCCTGGGAATAAGCTTCCCAAATTCCCCACTTTTTCGAGCCATGGGAAGTAATTTGTTGAGGGGGATGATTGAAACTAAAGTGTAAATTAAAGCCAATGAGCGATTTCCATAAAGAATATAGATTCTTATTTCTTAACATGTTGACGCGATTTCCATAAAGAATAGATTTTTATTTGAAGAGCTTTGTTTCAAAACCCCTTACATCCACTTGCCCAATTTTGAGCACACATCAAAAAATCATCAAAAAAAATCACATCCAAAAATCAACAAAAGCAGTTTTTGGCGGGATGCTTGGGTAGGATTAGAATCCTGCCAAAAACTGCTTTTGTTGAAAACCCCTTATCGGTGATTTTTTTTGATGATTTTTTGATGTGTGCTCAAAATTGGGCAAGTGGATGTAAGGGGTTTTGAAACAAAGCTCTTCCATTTGTTAAAACATGTTGACTCATAGAAATTTCAATCAATGCACTGCTATAGATTAAATCAATCAGTTTATTTATTGACATTTGCCAAACATAGGTACAGTCAAACAATCAAAATGAACACTAAAGACTATTATAGGCCTACATCAAAATATTATATATCAGATAACTATAGGTCTAAAGCAATTTTATAAAATAATATAATATCTTTGCAGGAGCGCTCCTAACTGTCTCACTTCACACCATGTACCCATTTAATGCAGTCAAGTTAGCTCAATCGATAAGGCGTTCGACTATGGTGCGAGAGGTTGCGGGTTCGAACCTTGGCGGTTGTTTGGTACGCTCTCGTGAAAAATCGTGTTAGCTTGCAATTCCTCTGTACAAGGAACTATTCCCCCATTTAAAAATACAGCACTTTTTGGAAATTAACAAATATTATCAAGTTCTGCCAAATGGAATATATAGCTCAATCCTAATCATTCATTTAGTCCTAACTGGAGATAAAAGAAAAAGTTCTCAATTTTACTAAATTTCTTGAAAAAAGAGCTAAAACATGCATTTTCGGCATGTTTTCTGACAATCAAGTCACAAAAATCAAAGACTTGAAACAAGTCTAAGCATTCTAAATCTTGAGCATATGCCGAAATTTTGCTATAATTTTCACTTTTTTGTGTTACTTTAATTAAATGGTTGGTTATAAGCTTAGAATCATGTCTTTTCCAAAAATATAGAATGCATAAAACTGAAATTAGTCTTAGTACAAGTCTTTGGACTTGATTGTCACAGCATACGAAAACCCCGAAAAACACCCTAAAAACACATGTTCAGTTTGGCCATTTTCTCCAAAAATTGGCCAAATATTTATATATTACTTTTATTGCTTGTTAGGACTAACCAAAGGGATTTAGCTATGTTTCATTTAGCAAAACAGGCTAATATTTTTTAATCCCAAAGAATTAGTTCTGTATTTTTCTGGAATGGGAGTAACTGCTAAGTGTCTCGTTGTAACGGAGTTTAATAGTATAAGAAATCTTCCAATCGAAAATATCACAAATTAGATTTATATTTCGATATTTCTTCAATATTGGTTATTGTGCTTAAATTGGCACAGACATGCTCCGATAGTGTTTAGGGATTCACATCAACCATCATTCTTACAGTGGTTTCTGATTGAACATCTGTTCACGAATGACTCTCATCCGAGAACAGGCTTCATCCCAATCGATGTATGCTCCTTCAAGATGTCTTGTACTGGTTTCCGTAACAGTAAAACCGCTTCGGCCGTGAAGAACTCTTTGGTTATCAAAGCTCACGATGTCTCCTGTGTACGAAAAATTAAGAACAATTTATAGATAGATTGCATTAACTAACAAGCCAGCGAATAAATATATCTTACTCAGGGTTAAAAACAAAACAAAAAAAAACAAACACGTGTAACATGCACGTTGGTGGGCAACGGTGACCTGAACGGAACCCGTGCATAAGCACGTTGGGGTGGGGTGGGGTGGGCAACGGAACCCATGCATGGCATAGGCACTTGTCTCCAATACGTGTATGTAAGATATACTCGTTGGTGGGCAACGGAACCCGTACCCGTGCATAGCATTAAGCACGTAAAGAATCTAATATTGCATTGGCGCATTGGTGTAATACTAGATTTATCGAAAAAGATACATTGAATGGCTTTGAGTGTGATACATCATACACAAATATATATTGCATGAGATAGAAATATAGTGCACAAGTATAGAAGACGGGTCCAATATGTTTCTATCCAGTGCTGGAGCGATTTATACTGAATAGGATGCAGAGTTACCGCGTACAGGGTTTCCCAGAAAAAATTACCGAGTGAATATAATTGAACGTAAGTCGAGAAATAGACATCAGAATCAACAAAATTAAACGTAGCGCATAGCCTATTTTATTGTGCATCACTTACGCAAATTTTATTTGATTCGGTTAACTGGTTGCGAAGAAATTAACGATTGCATAATGCGCGCATCAATATAATTCATTTCAAGTTTGATCAACAGGCGCTTTTTTCATACTCGCTCACCGCTTCCTAAAGTGTGTGTATTTCATTAAATTTAGTCCACATTATCTATTTTATAATCCGACGGTGTTATATTATTTATGCTTGGAAAAATAACAGATTGTCCGAGGTTGTGCAAATATGTTATATTTTAACTTTCCAAAGAACATTTGAGCCAAGAATGACACTAATCAAGTGCTTATAGCTTTACGTGTGGTTTTTGATACCATGCAACATTAATGTTGAAGTTTCAAAAGATTTAAACTTGGCATTACAATTTCTTGGAAATATTCCAAAATATTAATGTGTGTGAGAATTTTTTTAAGCCAGCTGGAATTCTTTATGCAATAATTCTTTATTCAACATTTATATTAACATTAACGAAAAAAGATATTTACAAGTACCGAGCATCATCTTACATGCAAGCTTTCATTTTCAATATCGTGCAGGTTTTTAAATTTGAAAAAAACCCTAATTAAATATTTTGAAAGAAACAGATTGTTTAAAAAGAACGAAAAGGATGTCACCGAACAAAATATGAAGCCCATTAACAGTGTTAACTACAGCTAGCGCGCATTGTGTTGAATGATCTTACTTTCAAACTTGGAATGAAGTGAATTGACGCATGCGTTATGTAGGTCCTAATCGCTCATTTCTTCAGAATCAGTCAACCGATTCCAGTAAAATTAGCGTATAAGATGCAGAAGAAGATGGGCTACACGCTGATTTTTATATTTTTGGATTCGGATATCTATTTCTCGACTTACGACCAAAATTTTTTCTGGGACACCCTGTATTATGTCTAGTGAAGGGCAATACAACCAAACTTATTTTCACCCACGACTATCATGGTACCGTAATGTCCTATATAGCAATGCAAAAAGCTGCGTCTGTTAGGCTACATCCGTGAAAACTTTCGAGACCAGTACCTTCAATTAATTTGATTTCAATAATATTTTCTTCCTTGTATAACTCGGTGTTAAACATTTTGAGGGCTTGGTAAATTGTGTATACATCTTGCACTGGGATTTGGATATAAGGTGCTCTCACTGAGTCGCAGTAACTGATGGCTTTGAAGCGCCCATCTGGAAGAAGTCTGGAATAAAAAGAGAAATAATGATGTGATTATGATGATGATGAGATAGCGACGATGACGATGACAACGATAATGATGCCCGAGGTAATGATGACGATGACGATGATCGGATGATGATCTGAGACTAGTTCAGGTATACTGGTCTCAGATGATGATGATGATGATGATGATGATGATGATGATGATGATAATGATGACGATGATGATCTGAGCCTAGTTCAGGTATAGGCCTACTTGTCTCAGATGTTGTTGTTGATGATGATGATGATGATGATGATGATGATGATGATGATGATAATGATAATGATAATGATAATGATAATGATAATGATAATGATGATGATGATGATGATGATGATGACAGTGATCGTTTTTTCGTCTACATTCAGACTTACTGTATGATTGGTGATCTGTGTTTCATGTGGAACATATTACCGTCAGAGTCCGTCCGCCAGTCTCTGAAATCTATAGGCGTGGTACTCAGAATACGAAACACTTCTGGTTTGTGTCTTAAGTCTTCAGCTACTTTGTATCCGTCACAGAACTGATTCTCTCCTCCGTTTGAAGATTGTTTAATACAATGCAATATCTGAATCTGTTGATGGAAATATGATACTGTATAAACTAAACAAAATACATCAAACTGATTAAATCCAACATCCCGGAAAACGTCGTTGTTGGACACCAAATTGAAAATAATGACATCATGATTTTAGATTGTGAATCACGCTTAAGGGGGTACTACAGTCTACAATTTTGTGCCTATTTTTGCATTTTTCTCAAAAATTATAGCGCATTGGGGACAAGTAAGATATGTATAATATAGGGGCAAGGACTACAACTACTGCACTGGAAATTTTTATTTCAGCACAGGCAACAGTTGTGGAGTTATACAGTCAAAAATGAGGGAAACCCAATATTTGATCAATAAATCAATAAATACTTGCTTTGAGTTGCTGAATTTTCAGTACAGTAGTTGTAGTCCTTGCCCCTATAATATACATATCTTACTTGTCACCAATGTGCTATAATTTTTGGGAAAAAAATGCAAAAATAGGCACAAAATAGACCAGGGATGTAGTTCCCCTTTAATTGGGTATACTCTAGTATCTGGTTGAGGGACTTGTCCGGATTAACAAACAAACAAACAAACAAACAAACAAACAAACAAACAATCAGTTTCAATGTCCCAATGAATGAGAGTCTACACTGGTATTTGAACCTTTAAAAGAAGGGCTCAACTCCACCATTTTACAAAAATGAGTTAGACCCAGCGTTTTATTGGCAGCAGACTGTTCTTCCTTGTGTGAGAAAGAAGGGCCCCAAATCCACTCTCTAAATAGTATATATTCCTAGTACATTTAAATCATGGTTTTGATGGTGTTGGGCCCTTCTTCCTATTATTATAAACTCCTCAACAAAAGTTTGGAAAGTTTTTTCAAGCATCTGTATCTCCAATTATTTGTGACATATTCATATCGTGTTGCATATCACTGGATAGCTACAATACTCCCCTTTACAATGACACCCCATTTGAAACAACAACATTTTTCACGGCTGAGTACACGCATTGTGAATGTAGTGGGGTCTCAAACAGAATTTGCCAAATTGACCATTATTCTGTGCTCAAACAAAGCTAGCCACTAACCTCAATAGCGGGTGGAAAACCCACAGGCAGCCACAATAGTCATGCACCTTCTCCTCATGCTGCTCACCGACCTGGTTACACGTTACTGTGGGGTTGTATTCCATTCTTCAACAAGGATTCGTCGCAGGTCATTCAATGTGGTTGCATATGGGCTTCTCTGGCACGTACAGCACGATCAAGCTGGCCCCACAAGTGTTCAATCGGGTTGAGGTATGGTCCCCGGGTCTGGCCTGATGGCAGACCATTTTGACTCTACTCCCATATTCTTTAGGCTACCTTGGCTATATGGGGCGAGCGGTGTCATCTTGGAGGATTGCATTAGGTCCTAGATTGTGAAGTTATGGGATTGCAGCTTGCTGCACAGAATAATGGTAAATTTGGCAAATTCTTTTTGAGACCCCACTACATTCACAAGGCGTGTACTCAGCCGTGAAAAATGTTATTGTTTCAAATGGGGGTGTCATTGTAAAGGGGAGTATTGTAGCTATCCAGTGATATGCAACACGATATGAATATGTCACAAATAATTTGAGATACAGATGCTTGAAAAAACTTTCCAAACCTTTGTTGAGGAGTTTAGTATTCAATCGCATATAAGTACAGGTCACCTTCCTTTAATATGAATGAGAGTCTACATGGTATTTGAACCTTTAAGGGGTACTACACCCCTGCCCAATTTTGTGCCTATTTTTGCATTTTTCTTGGTGACAAGTAAGATATGTATATTATAGGGGTAAGGACTACAACTACTGCACTGGAATTGTATTTCAGCACAGACAACAGTTGTGGAGTTACAGTCAAAAATGAGGGAAAACTAATATTTGATCAATAAATCAACAACTACTTGCCTTGAGTTGCTGAATTTTCAGTGCAGTTTGTAGTCTTTGCCCCTATAATATATATACATATCTTACCTGTAACCAATGCGCTATAATTTTTAAGAAAAATGCAAAAATAGGCACAAAATTGGCCAGAGGTGTAGTACCCCCTTAAAACAATTTAATACATGAGTGGAAGAAGGGCTCAAATCCACCATTTTACACAAATAAGTTAGTTAGACCCAGCATTTTATTGCCAGCAGACTGCTCTTCCTTGTGAGAGACAGAAGGGCCCTAAATCCACTCTCTAATGGTATAGTATTCCAAGTACATTTAAATCATGGTTCTGATGGAGTTGGGCCCTATTATTATAGTATTCAATCGCATAAGTACATACATCATTGGGTCTTACATTTGGTGTATAAGCGTAATATGTCATATCAGTATGGAGTCCTAACTCTGTGTTGGTGTAACCCAGGTTACCTGCTCCGGGTTTGCTGTACAATTGAAATGTATTCCTGAAAGAAAGAAAAAAAAAAAAAAAACTTGTATGGATAAATTTGAAAACAGATATGCAACATTTTGTTTAAACAATGTATGAGGGGGGAAAGTTACAAAATAATAATATATGATCTTCTTCAAACATTTCTATATACAAAAGTGGTGAAAATGTACGCAAAAGGCAATCACACTCACATCTCGCCGTTTAATACATTTATAGCGAACCTCAGAAATAGGTATAGGCCTATCCTTCGTGTAAGAGAATACCAAACAAATCCTACCCTAACCCTGACATTTATCCGAACCCTAACCCTAAACCCTAAATCGTAACCCTTATCCTAACCCTAACTCTAATCCTATTAGTATTTCGTGCTCTCTTACACTAAAGGATAAGAGCTAGGATAA
Organism: Amphiura filiformis; assembly: GCF_039555335.1. Lineage (NCBI taxonomy): Eukaryota > Metazoa > Echinodermata > Ophiuroidea > Amphilepidida > Amphiuridae > Amphiura > Amphiura filiformis. The sequence continues at coordinate 27,719,533 of NC_092644.1, read as the reverse complement.
ACCCCAAATATGATAAGAATTTCATGTTTACAAGAGTCGTAAATATGGTAACTAACCCAGCAAACACAAAACGTTATAAAAGGTTCTCAGAAAACGTTTAAATGTCGGGTTATATAAAGGGCATAAAACGTTTTCATAACCTTAAAAAACATTTTTTGATAATCTACTGCTCAGGAAACAAAAATGTTTTACAGAAAACGTTTAAATGTCGGGTTATATAAAGGGTATAAAAACGTTTTAATAACATTTCAAAAACATTCTTGAAAACTTACAAAACATTCTAAACAGAATGTTATTTTCGGGTTAAAAAAATATTTTGCGAAAAATGTTTGCCCAAAATATTTTCACTAACGTTTTAAAAACGTTTTCATGACCTTTATATAACCCGACAATTAAATGTTATTAAAAGGTTTTGAAAAAAACATTTTAAGAACATTTGTGTGTTTGCTGGGTTCAAATATTTTAACATAATGTTATTTAAGTATTGACACAATATTTGGCAAAAATGTTTTCAAAAAATAGTTTACAATAACGTTTTTTGAAAACATTTAAAAATATTGCTGTAGTGTGTTTTCATACAAAACGTTTTAAAACGTTATCATGACCTTTATATAACCCGACATTTTAATGTTATTAAAACCTTTTACCTAAACCAAAAGCCAAAATATAACTTATTTAAAACGTTTTTAAAACGTTTTTGTGTTTGCTGGGGACTTGGTAAAAGATAAGCCTACTCACCCAAAATTTGTCATCTTTAAGATTGAGATCCTTTTCCCTATTTCAAGGATTGCTCCTTCTTTGTGTGGCGCATCTATGATGAGTGCCAACCCATGAACCTGCAATGCTTCTATCCAATCATGAAGGCTCTTGTCATTATGTAGGATATCTTGAAATGAAAACTTTGGTATCTTATGTTGCATCTCCTTTCCCCAAAACTGACGAACTGGCGTGCTCACGGGATCCTTACTCATATTGGAAAATTGATTTTCTTGAAGCCAGGACACTGGAAACTGGCTGCGGTGGTCATCAGGCCATCTGATGTTCAACGTTTGAGCATGGACTTCTGCTACATCTGGAATGATGTCAGGGTCCAAATTGGCCATGGTTACAAGACGACCAAGTGAAGAAGGATGAAAGCATTTGTCACATCGACAGTTATCTCGCAACCACACGTAAGGATATGTACCAATAAGATTCCCATCGTTAGTTTTTAAAAGGCAAGACCTAGAAGGAAGATCAAGTTCGACTCGAAAAATTGTATCCATTTTACAACATGTAGCTGCAGTTGTTGGTGAGTACTGCGTGACTGCGTAGGCCTACCGTGTTCAAACTGGACCTGCAACTGCAAAACGAGCTACCGCAGCGCAAAGCTGCAAAGGATAGGCCTATATGTATCAAGTACTCGTCAACTAAAACACGATATTAAAACACACACACCATGCACAACAACATTATGACCATGACCTGGTACACTTCCATGATTCCGTTCATGATTAAAAGCACACCACTGCAGCGGTGCTGAATTACACCGCCATACACGCCATGGGTATTCGGCTAGACTGAAGGTCCTGATTCATTGAATCGATGACCTTTGTGTTTACACTTTAATATCCCAGAATAGTACAAGCTAGTAAGCTCTAGTACAATAGTATAATAGTACAAATTTGAGGTTGTAGTAAACAAAATAAATACTGCCACTTCTGAAATAAATACCCAAACACAGTAAAACTATTATATTTTCTGAATGCTTTTGAAAAATGAATATTATTTGTTCTAAATGTGTATAAATAGGCCTATGGTGGTTCAGAAAATATAGCAGGGTAGGCCAATCAGCTACTTTGGATAAAGAATAATATTGTTAGGTGGCATTTTATATATTATAAGTTTATTATTAATGTAACTTACCGCATTTGACTGGGTAGCAAGAAGAGTGCATTTTATAAATAAAGTCTCCATTTTGTATATGCAATAATACTAAGATAAATACCACTTTCATCCACCAATCAAAGTCATTTTATTGATGATTTTATAAGATAATAATATAGGCCTACTCTTGTATAATGACAACCTATATTTGTGTTACACTTCGTAAGTTGTCATTAAATGATATGAATATGGCACGAATGCTAGGAATTCAGTCGGATTTTGGAAATGGCAGAAAACAACAACTAAAGTTTTCTTTTCCATATTAAAAGTTTATTTTAATTTGGGATCTAAAGAGTTTGACGTTGACAAGTAAACGTTCCTTGCTCTGGACTGCGCCATAAAAAGATTCCACAATCACTAGTAACGTAGACTTTCCTTACTCTGGACTGCCCTAAAGTAGATTTCACAATCACTAGTATAGCGTAGACTTTCCTTGCTCGGGACTGCCCTATGCTATACCGTAAAATTCCGTCTACAAGCATATATATGCCTCTAAACGAGGTTTTTTTTTTGACACAAAAGACAAGAGGCAGACACTCTCAACAAAAACGTTATTTGGAGTTTGAACAACTATATTACTGATAAAGGCGGCTGTACAAACGTTTGTAAATCTATTGCAATGTTTTTGAGAAGGGTATTGGCTTTTCACATCTTTCGTTAACAAAACCCTCGTTTAGAGGCATATATGCTTCTAGACGGAATTCTACGGTATTGATTGTGGAATCTACTTTAGCAATGTTTAGGGCAGTCCAGAGAGAGGAAAGTCTACGTTACTAAAGTGACTGTGAAATCTACTTTAGGGCAGCACAGAACATGGAAAGTACACGCTACTGTAGTAATGGAATATACTTTAGGGCAGTCCAGAGCAGGAAAGTATATGCTATTATTAGTGAGTGTGAAATCTACTTTAGGGCAGTCCAGAGCAGGAAAGTATACTCGTATGCTACTAGTGAGTGTGAAATTTACTTTAGGGCAGTCCAGAGCCAGGATTAAAGTATATGCTACTAGTGAGTGTGAAATCTACTTTAGGGCAGTCCAGAGCAAGGAAAGTATATGCTACTAGTTAGTGTGAAATCTACTTTAGGGCAGTCCTAAGCAAGGATTAAAGCATATGCTACTAGTGAGTGTGAAATCTACTTTAGGGCAGTCCAGACCAGGAAAGTATATGCTACTAGTTAGTGTGAAATCTACTTTAGGGCAGTCCAGAGCAAGGAAAGTATATGCTACTAGTGAGTGTGAAATCTACTTTAGGGCAGTCCAGAGCAAGGATTAAAGCATATGCTACTAGTGAGTGTGAAATCTACTTGCAGACCAGAGCAAGAAAAGTCTACCTTACAAGTGATTATGAAATCTACTTTATACATGTAGTGCAGTCCAGAACAAAGAAAGACTACGTTACTAGTGATTGTGAAATCTACTTTCATAATCACGGCACTCCAGAGCAAGGAAAGGACACGTTACTAATGATTGCGAAGGGTAGTCCAGAGCAAGGAAAGTACACGCTACTAGTGATTGTAAAGGTAGAGTTTTATGGATTATAAATTGAGAGAAGATGCAATGGATGACTGAGGTTTAAGTGAAATTAATAGTGAAACAAAAAGCAAACTATAGAAAGGAAATAAAAAAGTCGCGATTCTTTTACAATGCCATAAGGACGCATCATGAGAACTGCTACACATTTCCATTAAAACAAAGTATAATGTTAGGGCCTAAAGATAAATAAACCAAATCAAGGACTGTCGTTCCTGCTGTTTTATTGCAGTCTATCTCTAAGAGCTGCTGAAATATTATGTTTTCTACTGCTGATTTAAGTATTGATGAAGTAGCGTTCTACTGCTGATTTAAGTATTGATGAAGTAGCTTTCTACTGCTAATTTCATTATTGATGAAGTAGCTTTCTATTGCTGATTTAAGTATTGATGAAGTAGCTTTCTACTGCTAATTTCAGTATTGATGAAGTAGCTTCCTACTGCTGATTTAAGTATTGACGAAGCAGTTTTCTACTGGTGATTCAAGTACTTGATGAAGTAGCTTTCCACTGCTGATTTAAGTATTGATGAAGTAGCTTTCTACTGCTGATTTAAGTATTGATGAAGTAGCTTTCTACTGCTAATTTCAGTATTGATGAAGTATACTGCTGATTTAAGTATTGACGAAGCAGTTTTCTACTGGTGAATCAAGTATTTGATGAAGTAGCTTTCCACTGCTGATTTAAGTATTGATGAAGTAGCTTTCTACTGCTAATTTAAGTATTTGATACTTAGTATTTGATACTTAGTATTTGATACTTAGAAGTAGCTTTCTACTGCTGATTTAGGTATTGATGAAGTAGCTTTCTACTGCTGATTTAAGCATTGATGAAGTAGCTTTCTACTGCTGATTTAAGCATTGATGAAGTAGCTTTCTACTGCTGATTTAAGTATTGATGAAGTAGCTTTCTACTGCTGATTTAAGTATTTGATGAAGTAGCTTTCTACTGCTGATTTAGGTATTGATGAAGTAGCTTTACTGCTGATTTAAGTATTTGATGAAGTAGCTTTCTACTGCTGATTTAGGTATTGATGAAGTAGCTTTCTACTGCTGATTTAAGCATTGATGAAGTAGCTTTCTACTGCTGATTTAAGTATTGATGAAGTAGCTTTTACTGCTGATTTAAGTATTTGATGAAGTAGCTTTCTACTGCTGATTTAGGTATTGATGAAGTAGCTTTCCACTGCTGATTTAAGTATTTGATGAAGTAGCTTTCTACTGCTGATTTAGGTATTGATGAAGTAGCTTTCTACTGTTGATTTAAGCATTGATGAAGTAGCTTTCTACTGCTGATTTAAGTATTGATGAAGTAGGTGTCTACTGCTGATTTAGGTATTGATGAAGTAGCTTTCTACTGCTGATTTAGGTATTGATGAAGTAGCTTTCTACTGCTGATTTAAGTATTGATGAAGTAGGTGTCTACTGCTGATTTAGGTATTGATGAAGTAGCTTTCTACTGCTGATTTAGGTATTGATGAAGTAGCTTTCTACTGCTGATTTAAGTATTGACGAAGTAGCTTTCTACTGTTGATTTAGGTATTGATGAAGTAGCTTTCTACTGCTGATTAAAGTATTGATGAAGTAGTAGCTGATTTAAGTATTGATTCTACTGCTGATTTAAGTATTTGATGAAGTAGCTTTCTACTGCTGATTTAGGTATTGATGAAGTAGCTTTCTACTGCTGATTTAAATATTGATGAAGTAGCTTTCTATTACTGATTTAAGTATTGACGAAGCAGTTTTCTACTGGTGATTCAAGTATTTGATGAAGTAGCCTTCTACTGCTGATTTAAGTATTGATGATGAAGTAGGTGTCTACTGCTGATATAGGTATTGATGAAGTAGCTTTCTACTGCTGATTTAAGTATTGATGAAGTAGCTTTCTACTGCTGATTTAGGTATTGATTCTACTGCTGATTAAGTATTTGATGAAGTAGCTTTCTACTGCTGATTTAGGTATTGATGAAGTAGCCTTCTACTGCTGATTTAAGTATTGATGAAGTAGCTTTCTATTACTGATTTAAGTATTGACGAAGCAGTTTTCTACTGCTGATTTAAGTATTTGATGAAGTAGCTTTCTACTGCTGATTTAGGTATTGATGAAGTAGCTTTCTACTGCTGATTTAAGTATTTGATGAAGTAGCTTTCACTGCTGATTTATAGGTATTGATGAAGTAGCTTTCTACTGCTGATTTAAGCATTGATGAAGTAGCTTTCTACTGCTGATTTAAGTATTGATGAAGTAGGTGTCTACTGCTGATTTAGGTATTGATGAAGTAGCTTTCTACTGCTGATTTAAGTATTGATGAAGTAGGTGTCTACTGCTGATTTAGGTATTGATGAAGTAGCTTTCTACTGCTGATTTAGGTATTGATTAGGTATTGATTGAAGTAGCTTTCTACTGCTGATTTAGGTATTGATGAAGTAGCTTTCTACTGCTGATTGAAGTATTGACGAAGTAGCTTTCTACTGCTGATTTAGGTATTGATGAAGTAGCTTTCTACTGCTGATTTAAGTATTGATGAAGTAGCTTTCTACTGCTGATTTAAGTATTGATGAAGTAGCTTTCTACTGCTGATTTAGGTATTTGATGAAGTAGCTTTCTACTGCTGATTTAGGTATTGATGAAGTAGCTTTCTACTGCTGATTTAAATATTGATGAAGTAGCTTTCTATTACTGATTTAAGTATTAGTTTTCTACTGCTGATTTAAGTATTTGATGAAGTAGCTTTCTACTGCTGATTTAGGTATTGATGAAGTAGCTTTCCACTGCAGATTTAAGTATTTGATGAAGTAGCTTTCTACTGCTGATTTATAGGTATTGATGAAGTAGCTTTCTACTGCTGATTTAAGCATTGATGAAGTAGCTTTCTACTGCTGATTTAAGTATTGATGAAGTAGGTGTCTACTGCTGATTTAGGTATTGATGAAGTAGCTTTCTACTGCTGATTTAAGTATTGATGAAGTAGGTGTCTACTGCTGATTTAGGTATTGATTAGGTATTAGGTATTGATGAAGTAGCTTTCTACTGCTGATTTAAGTATTGATGAAGTAGCTTTCTACTGCTGATTTAGGTATTGATGAAGTAGCTTTCTACTGCTGATTGAAGTATTGACGAAGTAGCTTTCTACTGCTGATTTAGGTATTGATGAAGTAGCTTTCTACTGCTGATTGAAGTATTGATGAAGTAGCTTTCTACTGCTGATATAGGTATTGATGAAGTAGCTTTCTACTGCTGATTTAAGTATTGATGAAGTAGCTTTCTATTGCTGATTTAAGTATTGATGAAGCAGCTTTCTACTGCTGATTTAGGTATTTGATGAAGTAGCTTTCTACTGCTGATTTAGGTATTGATGAAGTAGCTTTCTACTGCTGATTTAAATATTGATGAAGTAGCTTTCTATTACTGATTTAAGTATTGACGAAGCGGTTTTCTACTGGTGATTCAAGTATTTGATGAAGTAGCCTTCTACTGCTGATTTAAGTATTGATGAAGTAGGTGTCTACTGCTGATTTAGGTATTGATGAAGTAGCTTTCTACTGCTGATTTAGGTATTGATGAAGTAGCTTTCTATCACTGATTTAAGTATTGACGAAGCAGTTTTCTACTAAGTATTGATGAAGTAGCTTTCTATTACTGATTTAAGTATTGACGAAGCAGTTTTCTACTGGTGATTTAAGTATTGATGAAGTAGCTTTCTACTGCTGATTTAAGTATTGATGAAGTAGCTTTCTACTGCTGATTTAAGTATTTGATGAAGTAGCTTTCTACTGCTGATTTAAGTATTGATGAAGTAGCTTTCTATTACTGATTTAAGTATTGACGAAGCAGTTTTCTACTGCTGATTTAAGTATTTGATGAAGTAGCTTTCTACTGCTGATTTAAGTATTAACGAAGTAGCTTTCTATTACTGATTTAAGTATTGACGAAGCAGTTTTCACTGCTGATTTAAGTATTTGATGAAGTAGCTTTCACTGCTGATTTAGGTATTGATGAAGTAGCTTTCCACCGCAGATTTAAGTATTTGATGAAGTAGCTTTCACTGCTGATTTATAGGTATTGATGAAGTAGCTTTCACTGCTGATTTAAGCATTGATGAAGTAGCTTTCTACTGCTGATTTAAGTATTGATGAAGTAGGTGTCTACTGCTGATTTAGGTATTGATGAAGTAGCTGATTTAAGTATTGATGAAGTAGGTGTCTACTGCTGATTTAGGTATTGATGAAGTAGCTTTCTACTGCTGATTTAGGTATTGATGAAGTAGCTTTCTACTGCTGATTTAAGTATTGACGAAGTAGCTTTCTACTGCTGATTTAGGTATTGATGAAGTAGCTTTCTACTGCTGATTGAAGTATTGACGAAGTAGCTTTCTACTGCTGATTTAGGTATTGATGAAGTAGCTTTCTACTGCTGATTTAAGTATTGATGAAGTAGCTTTCTACTGCTGATTTAAGTATTGATGAAGTAGCTTTTTACTGCTGATTTAAGTATTTGATGAAGTAGCTTTCTACTGCTGATTTAGGTATTGATGAAGTAGCTTTCACTGCTGATTTAAATATTGATGAAGTAGCTTTCTATTACTGATTTAAGTATTGACGAAGCGGTTTTCACTGGTGATTCAAGTATTTGATGAAGTAGCCTTCTATTGCTGATTTAAGTATTGATGAAGTAGGTGTCTACTGCTGATTTAGGTATTGATGAAGTAGCTTTCTACTGCTGATTTAGGTATTGATGAAGTAGCTTTCTACTGCTGATTAAGTATTTGATGAAGTAGCTTTCTACTGCTGATTTAGGTTTATTGATGAAGTAGCTTTCTACTGCTGATTTAAGTATTGATGAAGTAGCTTTCTATTACTGATTTAAGTATTGACGAAGCAGTTTTCTACTGGTGATTCAAGTATTGATGAAGTAGCTTTCTACTGCTGATTTAAGTATTGATGAAGTAGCTTTCTACTGCTGATTTAAGTATTGTTGAAGTAGCTTTCTACTGCTGATTTAAGTATTTGATGAAGTAGCTCTCTACTGCTGATTTAAGTATTTGATGAAGTAGCTTTCTACTGCTGATTTAAGTATTGATGAAGTAGCTTTCATTACTGATTTAAGTATTGACGAAGCGGTTTTCTACTGCTGATTTAAGTATTTGATGAAGTAGCTGCTGATTTAAGTATTAACGAAGTAGCTTTCTATTACTGATTTAAGTATTGACGAAGCAGTTTTCTACTGCTGATTTAAGTATTTGATGAAGTAGCTTTCTACTGCTGATTTAGGTATTGATGAAGTAGCTTTCCACTGCAGATTTAAGTATTTGATAAGTATTTGATGAAGTAGCTTTCTACTGCTGATTTAGGTATTGATGAAGTAGCTTTCTACTGTTGATTTAAGCATTGATGAAGTAGCTTTCTACTGCTGATTTAAGTATTGATGAAGTAGGTGTCTACTGCTGATTTAGGTATTGATGAAGTAGCTTTTTCACTGCTGATTTAAGTATTGATGAAGTAGGTGTCTACTGCTGATTTAGGTATTGATGAAGTAGCTTTCACCTGCTGATTTAGGTATTGATGAAGTAGCTTTCTACTGCTGATTTAGGTATTGATGAAGTAGCTTTCTACTGCTGATTAAAGTATTGATGAAGTAGCTTTCTACTGCTGATTTAAGTATTGATGAAGTAGCTTTCTACTGCTGATTTAAGTATTTGATGAAGTAGCTTTCTACTGCTGATTTAGGTATTGATGAAGTAGCTTTCTACTGCTGATTTAAATATTGATGAAGTAGCTTTCTATTACTGATTTAAGTATTGATGAAGTAGCCTTCTACTGCTGATTTAAGTATTGATGATGAAGTAGGTGTCTACTGCTGATATAGGTATTGATGAAGTAGCTTTCTACTGCTGATTTAAGTATTGATGAAGTAGCTTTCTATTGCTGATTTAGGTATTGATGAAGTAGCTTTCTACTGCTGATTAAGTATTTGATGAAGTAGCTTTCTACTGCTGATTTAGGTATTGATGAAGTAGCTTTCTACTGCTGATTTAAGTATTGATGAAGTAGCTTTCTATTACTGATTTAAGTATTGACGAAGCAGTTTTCTACTGGTGATTTAAGTATTGATGAAGTAGCTTTCTACTGCTGATTTAAGTATTGATGAAGTAGCTTTCTACTGCTGATTTAAGTATTTGATGAAGTAGCTTTCTACTGCTGATTTAAGTATTGATGAAGTAGCTTTCTATTACTGATTTAAGTATTGACGAAGTAGTTTTCTACTGCTGATTTAAGTATTTGATGAAGTAGCTTTCTACTGCTGATTTAAGTATTAACGAAGTAGCTTTCTATTACTGATTTAAGTATTGACGAAGCAGTTTTCTACTGCTGATTTAAGTATTTGATGAAGTAGCTTTCTACTGCTGATTTAGGTATTGATGAAGTAGCTTTCCACTGCAGATTTAAGTATTTGATGAAGTAGCTTTCTACTGCTGATTTATAGGTATTGATGAAGTAGCTTTCACTGCTGATTTAAGCATTGATGAAGTAGCTTTCACTGCTGATTTAAGTATTGATGAAGTAGGTGTCTACTGCTGATTTAGGTATTGATGAAGTAGCTTTCACTGCTGATTTAAGTATTGATGAAGTAGGTGTCTACTGCTGATTTAGGTATTGATGAAGTAGCTTTCTACTGCTGATTTATGTATTGATGAAGTAGCTTTCTACTGCTGATTTAAGTATTGACGAAGTAGCTTTCTACTGCTGATTTAGGTATTGATGAAGTAGCTTTCTACTGCTGATTGAAGTATTGACGAAGTAGCTTTCTACTGCTGATTTAGGTATTGATGAAGTAGCTTTCTACTGCTGATTTAAGTATTGATGAAGTAGCTTTCTACTGCTGATTTAAGTATTGATGAAGTAGCTTTCTACTGCTGATTTAGGTATTTGATGAAGTAGCTTTCTACTGCTGATTTAGGTATTGATGAAGTAGCTTTCTACTGCTGATTTAAATATTGATGAAGTAGCTTTCTATTACTGATTTAAGTATTGACGAAGCGGTTTTCTACTGGTGATTTAAGTATTTGATGAAGTAGCCTTCTACTGCTGATTTAAGTATTGATGAAGTAGGTGTCTACTGCTGATTTAGGTATTGATGAAGTAGCTTTCTACTGCTGATTTAGGTATTGATGAAGTAGCTTTCTACTGCTGATTAAGTATTTGATGAAGTAGCTTTCTACTGCTGATTTAGGTATTGATGAAGTAGCTTTCTATTACTGATTTAAGTATTGACGAAGCAGTTTTCTACTGGTGATTTAAGTATTGATGAAGTGATGATTTAAAGTAGCTTTCTACTGCTGATTTAAGTATTTGATGAAGTAGCTTTCTACTGCTGATTTAAGTATTGATGAAGTAGCTTTCTATTACTGATTTAAGTATTGACGAAGCAGTTTTCTACTGCTGATTTAAGTATTTGATGAAGTAGATTTCTACTGCTGATTTAAGTATTAACGAAGTAGCTTTCTATTACTGATTTAAGTATTGACGAAGCAGTTTTCTACTGCTGATTTAAGTATTTGATGAAGTAGCTTTCTACTGCTGATTTAGGTATTGATGAAGTAGCTTTCCACTGCAGATTTAAGTATTTGATGAAGTAGCTTTCTACTGCTGATTTATAGGTATTGATGAAGTAGCTTTCTACTGCTGATTTAAGCATTGATGAAGTAGCTTTCTACTGCTGATTTAAGTATTGATGAAGTAGGTGTCTACTGCTGATTTAGGTATTGATGAAGTAGCTTTTCTACTGCTGATTTAAGTATTGATGAAGTAGGTGTCTACTGCTGATTTAGGTATTGATGAAGTAGCTTTCTACTGCTGATTTAGGTATTGATGAAGTAGCTTTCACTGCTGATTTAAGTATTGACGAAGTAGCTTTCACTGCTGATTTAGGTATTGATGAAGTAGCTTTCTACTGCTGATTGAAGTATTGACGAAGTAGCTTTCTACTGCTGATTTAGGTATTGATGAAGTAGCTTTCTACTGCTGATTTAAGTATTGATGAAGTAGCTTTCTACTGCTGATTTAAGTATTGATGAAATAGCTTTCTACTGCTGATTTAGGTATTTGATGAAGTAGCTTTCTACTGCTGATTTAGGTATTGATGAAGTAGCTTTCTACTGCTGATTTAGGTATTGATGAAGTAGCTTTCTATTACTGATTTAAGTATTGACGAAGCGGTTTTCACTGGTGATTCAAGTATTTGATGAAGTAGCCTTCTACTGCTGATTTAAGTATTGATGAAGTAGGTGTCTACTGCTGATTTAGGTATTGATGAAGTAGCTTTCTACTGCTGATTTAGGTATTGATGAAGTAGCTTTCTACTGCTGATTAAGTATTTGATGAAGTAGCTTTCACTGCTGATTTAGGTATTGATGAAGTAGCTTTCACTGCTGATTTAAGTATTGATGAAGTAGCTTTCACTGCTGATTTAAGTATTGATGAAGTAGCTTTCTACTGCTGATTTAGGTATTGTTGAAGTAGCTTTCTACTGCTGATTTAAGTATTTGATGAAGTAGCTCTCTACTGCTGATTTAAGTATTTGATGAAGTAGCTTTCTAATGCTGATTTAAGTATTGATGAAGTAGCTTTCTATTACTGATTTAAGTATTGACGAAGCAGTTTTCTACTGCTGATTTAAGTATTCGATGAAGTAGCTTTCTACTGCTGATTTAAGTATTGATGAAGTAGCTTCCTACTGCTGATTTAAGCATTGATGAAGTAGCTTTCTACTGTTGATTTAGGTATTGATGAAGTAGCTTTCTACTGCTGATTTAAGTATTTGATGAAGTAGCTTTCTACTGCTGATTTAAATATTTGATGAAGTAGCTTTCTACTGCTGATTTAAGTATTTGATGAAGTAGCTTTCTACTGCTGATTGAAGTATTTGATGAAGTAGCTTTCTACTGCTGATTTAAGCATTGATGAAGTAGCTTTCTACTGTTGATTTAGGTATTGATGAAGTAGCTTTCTACTGCTGATTTAAGTATTTGTTGAAGTAGCTCTCTACTGCTGATTTAAGTATTGATGAAGTAGCTTTCTACTGCTGATTTAAGTATTTGATGAAGTAGCTTTCTACTGCTGATTTAAATATTTGATGAAGTAGCTTTCTACTGCTGATTTAAGTATTTGATGAAGTAGCTTTCTACTGCTGATTGAAGTATTTGATGAAGTAGCTTTCTACTGCTGATTTAAATATTTGATGAAGTAGCTTTCTACTGCTGATTTAAGTATTGATGAAGTAGCTTTCCACTGCAGATTTAAGTATTTGATGAAGTAGCTTTCTACTGCTGATTTAAGTATTTGATGAAGTAGCTTTCTACTGCTGATTTAGATATTGATGAAGTAGCTTTCTACTGCTGATGTAAGTATTGATGAAGTAGCTTTCTACTTCTGATTTAAGTACTGACGAAGTAGCTTTCTACTGCTGATTAAAGTATTGATGAAGTAGCTTTCTACTGCTGATTTAAGTATTTGATGAAGTAGCTTTCTACTGCTGATTTAAGTATTGTTGAAGTAGCTTTCTACTGTTGATGTAAGTACTGACGAAGTAGCTTTCTACTGCTGATGTAAGTATTGATGAAGTAGCAATATATTGGATAAATCAAATATTCTTTTTATAGGAAATGAGCTAAATTTGGCACTGACGTAATGCTAAAATGCTGAAACATAACATGTATTAAAAAAATGAAGAAAGAGGTACGCATTCATAAATATCGTAATTTTTTATTTATTATCTTCATCAGCCATCTACAAATCTGTATACAAGAAAATTGAATAGAATCAACGCATAATGAGAAAATTATTTACCCCACTTACTGCCCTCCCATACGTAAAAAGGCAGTAACTGCTATGTCAATTATAAGCAGATGCCTGTTAATTTGTGAGCAAACCGACTTTAATTTTCAATATTATTTGTATCCACACCATATGCAGTAACATATCAGGGGGCAGGGTGCTCTCATGGGGCTGTTCCAGTTGAAATCCATATACCCTCTATGGAAGACATGACCTTAATCTTCTAAACAGGAAGTGTGAAGTTTAAATGGGTTTACCGGAATTGGTAACTCAATTTGAAATCTACACCCCCTGTGTGGGAGATTAAGGTCATGTCTTCCATACAGGGTGTATGGATTTCAACTGGAATACCCCATGGTTTTTATCGGGCTGGCCAACTTACATCTACGAGCTACCCGATAGAAATTGGCCAGAATTGCCCTGTGAATCTTTTTCGGCTGGTAAAACACCTTTGATCTTGGGCTATAATAGTGTAAATTTGCCCAGTATACACACATAATTTTGTTCACCTGAATTCAGGCTAAAATAGTGGAATATTGGTGTGATTCACGAAAAATCGCCCCAGTAAAACTGACTCTCATATGCCACTGAACATCAACTATATTAGTTACTTCTATATAAATACAGCATTTTTACTTTGAAAAAGCTGTATCCCAAGAAATTAATTATCTGCTATGTATTACATTACAAAAACTGCTTTTTTACACGGGAGGACAGATTAGTGGGGATATTTAATACATGTTTGGAATGTTAGCCAAATAGCTGTCTACTAAAATTCTAAGTAGAATAATTAATAAGAAGTATAAAAAAATCACACTACTTTACTACTTTCTTCTCAAAAGTCTGATTAAAAATAAATAAGAATAAAACAAAAATGTTTTATCCATTCAGCAGTTTGTTATTGTTATTGTCATACATAATGACCAAAGTTGTGGCTAATTTGTGTTAATACCAAAGAAATAGATTAGGGAGAATCCAGATTTGCCTCCATTTTTGTACAGGCACAAAGGACAATTTTGGGGTGTTGATATCGTTAAGAGTTTGACAGACCCGCCAAATATTGATTTGACTCTTTGTTAAATTCAAGTTATGCATGAATTCTTTTGGATAGAAGTGAACAGGAGATCGACCATGAAGCGCTGCACCATTAATTAACCCTGTATGCTGCCCTCTTTCGCTTACATATCACGCTGATCCACCCCGTTGTCACACTTTTGATCACTTATAAGCACTATAAAAGGCACTGGCTAACCCGCTTGCAAGCGTTTAGCAGGTGCCTGTTTTGCCCACCATACCTGTTCAGCCCGGCGCAGCTCACTATAGGACCACAGCCAACATTAGGGTTTGGATTAGGATTAGGGTAAGGATTAGGGTTAGGGTTAGGATTAGGGTTAGGGTAAGGGTAAGGGTAAGGGTAAGGGTAAGGGTAAGGGTAAGGGTAAGGGTAAGGGTAAGGGTTAGGGTTATTCATTGGTAATATACTAGTAATATATAGTATACCGTGTGTGCGCGCTTTATTCCGTAAACAATAAGAATAATAAATAGACGGCTTTCTAGTACAACCACTTGTAGCATAGTGTGTATTGCCTCGACTATGGATCAATAGGTTGCTGGTTCGAACCCCGGTGGATCCTAAGTAGAATGTTAAATCTAACTTGTTTCGTTTCTTTTTATTAAGTAAGAGGAAATAGTAGCCTAAGTAACTCGACAACGGAGCGTAACGAAAGGCAACGCTAGTAAGCATTTCGTAAGGTGTGAAGAGGCACGCTTCGTAGCGCTTGAATAGGTACCTGTCCGGTATCGTAAGTGTGACAAGAGGCTAGCTGATCACCATTAAAAAAGTTATATACTGCCCTCTGGATTTAAAACCCACACTGTGTGGTGTAACACAATGAGCAATTCCAGTTGTAATACATACACCCACTTCTTAATCTTCCACACAGGGAATGTGAATTACAAATGGGGTTACCTGAATGGGTGACTCCATATGAATTCTATACCCCCTGTATGGGAGATTAAGGTCATGTCTTGCATAGGGGGTGTATGGATTTCAACTGGAATAGCATAATCATGATAGTGTCCATGGAATAATGCAAACCTCCATTACTGATGGTGCCAATTTACAAGGCAACATGAAGGCACCTGGATTCTCAATTCTCTACATCTGTGGTAAGGACACTGTTAAACTGGTCCCCAGTATTTTTAGGCTATATTGTTTTAAAACAAACAAATTGTGTCATTCTCTGTTTTAATGGTATTCATTATAAAAATAAGCTTAAATTTCTGAATAATTCCAACAGCCTCTCAATAACGTTATCGGACAGGAAAAACCTGTGTCATTGGCCCCTGAACATGTTTAAAGCAAAACCTCTTATGTAACCGGTTGGCAGTTTTGTTTTAAACATGTTCAGGGGCCACAAACACAGGAGGTTTTTCCTGCACAACAACGAAAGGTAAATCTTTTTTTTGTTGTTGCTGTAAGGCAAAAAACAAGCTACGCTTATCAGTCTGCAAAGCCAGCCAAATTACGAGAATATTATATATATGTAAGCAAACCTTTTCAGTAACTCAACACCCATGCATAATACATACACTTGCTCATCCACCTACATACCAACACATACATCCCCCCATCCCTACTTACACACCCCTCTGTTTGTAAATACGTTCAAACGAGGACCTCGACTTAAGGAGGATCTAGCCGAGGACTTACACACCCGTTTTTTAACTTACCCGTTTTTAACTTACTATCCAACTGAGACCCGTCTTATACACCCTATGGGGGACCTATCTTATATGCATATTTGCATCATTTACGTCATCCTGGTCATAGTTTCAAACCGAGGACGTCCTCGTTTGGAGGTGTGTCCTCGTTTTATGGTGTGTATCCATATGTAGGTCCTCGTTTGGAGGCATTTACAAACGTACCCTCACACACACACATGCAGTTCTCATCTCACTTCTGTACAAGTCAGGTGTTTTTTCCACTGGATGCGATAATAAATGCACACACATACACAAACCACACACACCCCATACTTGAAACAACAGGCAAAGATGGAGAGGGTGTACAAATGTACCCACACAAGACCACTTATGCCCATTATTTAACTTTGTACAAAGTATTTACACTCACCCCTCAACCACACATACTTATAAAGACTTGTAAATGAGGACCTACAACTTTTTCCTATCTATTAAACCGAGGACCTTGCTCAACTTTTATTATCTAATGGTCTGTTCATACTATGTCAGAATTCCTTTGCGGTGTGTTGCCGATATATTGATTACTTTTTGCCGCAACTCAATGCAACTCATCGCATTTTCAAGTTTATTGCGATACCGCAATGCAGTATTTTACAGTACAATGCAGAGCGGCAAGTCAATGCACCACAACGCAAAGCAATTGCGGCATAATATGAACGGACCTTACCTGAGACATAGCAAACGAGACATGGTTATATGTATTTTACATTGTTTGCAATATGCTAGTAAATAGAGGGAACCAAGGACATCCTCTGTTGTGGGGTGTCCTCGGTTGCTCTGCTATTTCATGGGGGTGCGTCCTCGTTTCAGGTCTTTGCAAAACACACTTTAACATACACACCATGCTGATATCCTCAGTAATATTTAGGCTACTTCACAGATTTTGAGAAATATAACAATGTTTTACCAATTTTACTCTGCAGTGTCAAACTGAAACTGATACCGAGGAGGCCACTTGAAACAGAGGAAGCAAAATTAATATCCTCTATAATAATGGGTTATTCCAATTAAAATCCTTACACCCCCATGATGGAAGACATGACCTTAATCTTCTACACAGGGAGTAAGGCTTTCAAATGGGGTTTACCTGAATGGGCGACTCCATTTGAAATCTACACCCCCAGTGTGGGAGATTACCATGTCTTCCACAAAGGCTTGTACAAATTTTAACTGGAACAGCCCAATTCTTTATAAAGAATGTGATAATAATAAACTGATGAACAGAATAAATGAAACATGTTAAAAATTTACTAACAATGAAAATTGCTAAGAGATGATTTATAATAAAAGTCAACAATAACTGTAAACACTGGAAAAATCTTAAAACTGGAAAAAAATACGGATGCAACCTTAAGAATGATTAAAATCTTAAAATGGTAGCACAAAAAATATGTATAAAAATACAGTTGGCAGATAGGTTAGTGAGCTTTGCAAGAAAAAAAAAAGCCAATATACATCACATGGTTATAGGCAAGTTATATTTAAAGAGACATCAAGTCAAAATAAAGTTACAGAAACATTGTTAATTGAACTTAATATTAACCGACTTTCTTACACATGTAACTTTTTGAAAGACATTCAACTTAAAAAAAAAACATCTGGTGATTTACCAAACGTGCGCGACACATGAAAACTTCCGATAACAAAGAAAAGAACAATTATGTCAAAAGTAGTTAATGATATTGTGCATCAAGCTATGCATAATGTGAGGTTATCATAATGGGCTATATTCGAGTTTAAATCCATACACCCTTATGACCTAATAATCTTCCACACGAGGAGTCAGTAGTGCAGCCAGCAGGGGACCGAGTGCCCCCTGACAAAAATGAAAGATAAAAGTGCCCTTTTGCCAAACAATGAAAGAGTAAATGGGGATGGCAAAGGTAAAGTAAATGGGCAGGGAGCCTGTTTTCCACTGAAATTCACCAAAAATGGGCCAAAATAATTATCCCAATAAAGCCCCTTTTTTGGAAGTTTGAAGATTTATAATGTACAGTCTCTCTAAAAAAAATGTACATTCATATCCCACTGATATTAAATACCGGGTCAAAATGATGCAATCCAGAAATTTGTTTTGTCTTCGCACAATTTTTTTTACTTTTTTCCTCCTTCCCCCTGACCAAGAAAGCTGGCTACGCCCCTGTAGGAGGGTAAATTTCAAATGGAATTATTTGAATGGGCGACTCCTTTTGAAATATATACCCCCTGTGTGGAAGATTAAGCTGATATCTTCCATAATGGGGTGTGTGCATTTCAACAGGAACAGCATAATGACCAAATAGTTCGATGATAAAGTCAGGATTTGAAAAAGAATGATCACATTACTATAGTCCCTCAACTCAGAAGTACAAAGTAAATAGACCTCGGAAACTGGAGGTATGAGAATAATTATTTCAGTGCAATGCGTGTGTATATGCCTCGTTGGTGTGCAAACTCTTCACGATTTGTACTTGCCAAGTGCACCACGCTCTTTATGTGTCACATTTTTCTCACATGTGACGCAAAGCATCGACTCCCGATGCCACAGATTTACTTCGTACTTTTGAGTTGACGGACTATAGGGTCTATGAGGATGGAACTGCCAATTATTCCCCATAGGCTGACTATGCACAGAAGCCCCCTCTTCTCCTTCCTTCCTATTTACCTCTCCCCGTACTGTGGTCCCTCCCCTCCCCTGGACCAGCTGATTGATAGCAACAGATGCTGAACACAATAACAGAAAATAACATGCTGTGTAAATGAAATCAATACCAACTGTATGAATAATTCATGAAAAACCCAAAACCATGTGTCCAGGACTGGGGTCCAGTAGCTAATACGAAATGTAATTGAAATTGCTAACACTCAGAAATCTAGGACTTTCTACACTAGGTCTAATTATCTAATTTGCAAACATCAAAACCATTAAAAAAGGAATCAATCAAAATAAGAGCTAAAAATATGTGCATAAAGTTAGTAATAAAATGACGAGTTCAGGTGCAAAATGTGATATACGTCAAGAGCTGCCTTGCGTTATTCTTTTGAAACAGATTCATCAGGATCGTTCATAGTTCATAAGATTGATAAAGGTTCTTGTTCAGATCCAATAAAATGATACTACTCACTCAGAAATATTTCAATTCCTATCAGGAATCTTGTTCACTCTGGTACTGGTTCTAAAAACACCTAGAAACACCAGTACCAGAGTGAACAAGATTCCTGATAGGAATTGAAATATTTCTGAGTGAGTAGTATCATTTTATTGATCTGAACAAGAACTTTATCAATCTTATGCCTTATGCTATGTTAATGATCAATATTATAAATGATACTAGCAAATATATTGGTGTACATTTTCTGTACACATTTCTTTTTTTGAGCAAAAATGAGCTTGTAATACCGTATGCAACCGAAATAGTAGAAATGTATCATTGTCTATCTTGTGCAATGTATTTCATTCAGCCATTCGTCTGAGATGTGCATTTTTGTTAATAAAACTTGAATTGAATAAGATAAAACTATTGATATCAAAACTACGCAAGGCAGCTTTTGCATGTATAATGTTTTGCATCTAAACCATCCAAATGCAAAAAATGGGCTATTCCAGTTGATATCCATACACCCCTATGGAAGACATGACCCTAATCTTCCACATAAGGGGTGTAGATTTTAAATGGAGTCACCTATTCAGGTAAGCCCATTTGAAATTCACACTCCTGTGTTGTAGATTAAGACCATGTCCTTCCATAGGGGGTGTGTGATTTCAACCAGAATAGCCCAATCTCAAATATAATATTGGCACGTAAATTTAATTTTTTTTTGTTTCTTAAATTCAACCTATGTACAACTGTTAAAATAAAGAAAATACACACCCAATGATAAAAATACAGAAATATACATTATCAAAACATAGCCCATGGCAGTTAAATATTTGTTGGGAAAAAATGTAAAATTTCTTTAAACACTATCTTACAATATGATACAATATAGTAACGAGCCGCAATTTCTATAATTTTTTTCGTCATTTTTGGGTCTAATTACATACAGCATATTTAATGCAAAATACAGCTACTCTTTTTGCCGGTGAGTCGTGTAGTGTTATTAGTATTCTTACAATCGTAGCTGTTCCATTTGATACTTTTAGTCCCTCTGTGACAATTCCACAAGGGAGTAACGGTAATCAAATGGAACAGCTTACATTCCATTTGCTCTCAACACATCGCTAGATTCATAAAAGGTACATTGAGGTAACTCTACGAGCGTGTTTATAAGTGAATATACCGCATTTTGAGTATACCGTACACGATAATCCTTGTATATATACCGATACTCTTGCTGTTTATAGTGAGACACAGTTACTGCACAAATATATACCAACTAACACTATCCTACATTTACAATGACCCCGAGGTCACACAGGGAATGTGTAAATATTGTGGCTCGAGCTATAAACAGCCCATTTAACAATATGATCATGGCGGCAAACATGTAGCTTCTGTTTTGATAACTCTTGGGGTGAGAATTGTTCCGAATGTCCTGCGCGCATCCTACGCATCATGAAGAAGCTCCTACTTCCGGTAATACCGCACACAATTTATACTGGTGTGTTTATAGTGGGAATATCTCTCCACAATATCCTTCAGTTGAGAAGGATATCGATGTACCGTACATACATATACTGTTAGTGTTTATAGTGGGCAAGTATCCGGATAATTTCTGACCGGATAGAAAATATACCGCAATGTACCGCACATCTGCTCCCACTATAAACACGCTGATTGATGACATTTGATGTAAAATTTTGGTTGACAATCGCAGTCAATCGGTTTCTTGAAAATACAATTGGGTAGTTTCAATTTTTTTTTTCATATTGCATAAGACTGCTTTTATTTTCTGTTCTCACACCTCCTATTATGAAGTCCTGATTGACAGTCTCATAACCTCCCTTTATCCCTCTGTCCATCATTAGATCTTAATTTTTATTCCAGTCGCGTCTCGCACTCTCGCTTGTTAGACTCACGTAAGCTTAGACACGCTGGTCGCTGAAAGACCATGCAACAAATGGCGCGATTAAAAACGCTAGATAAGTGGAGCTTGATAATTAAAAATTAAGATCTAATGATCAATTGGATTGATCATGACATCATCAAAATGCTGAATAGGTGATCATCATAATAGCTCATTTTTTTCTAACCCTAGTGACATTTTATTTAGTCCTGAAATACCATACATGATTGAAATATTGAGCAATATTATAGGAAATATTGAGCAATATATTTAATATAGTTTATGTTCTCAATGTACCTTTTATCTATTTTTTCTACAATAACATATTACATCATCATTCTTTCATCTTGCTTTGATTTAATTACAAATTTATACTATCATTCTTTCTTCTTCAATGCCGCTATACTTCAACCACACATTTTTTGTTAATCTCCAATTGTTTTTAAACAACGCAACCACTTGTAATAATTCAACCTCTTATTAAAAATTCTCAAATTGTTTTCAAACAAACAAACCACTTGCAAGTCAACCCTTGTATTAAATCTATCGTTCTCTCACTACAGAATCACAGCAGCTGAAGGGAGTATCCCATTATGCTTTGCGTTACCATAATAGAACTGAATGTGCCATAGAAAATGTACACAAATTCCCTAACTTCAACTTGAAATAACTCAGGGAAGCTTAGACTTTTGTTTGCAAAAATATGACCCCTAAAGTATTGTGAAACTATGCATAGCTCTCAATATCTAAGCGGCTCTTGTTTATATTTTGTATACATTTGCTATGGGGCATACAGATATACTGCAATGCATGATGGGATACTCTTTTCAGCTGCTGTGCTACAGAATGGTTCAAAACTTATTTTACAAAAGGCAAACACGCTAACATGGTCACAAACTTACAACATACTTAGTGTTAATTACTTTCAAACTTACAATATTTTATATAGTTGAATTCAACAACTTTTATTCAGCCTTAACCATTATAATCAGCAGACAACAAACTCTATTTATATATTACTCATGGCCTCTTAGAAAACTTAGTTGTGATATAAATCTGTTTCTTTCTGCCCCTTACAACTCTCGCTCACTATCTCCCCTTCACACACACCGCAGTCTGCTTTTGTCTCTACCTTTCATCTCTCTCTGCATAAAATTATGTATGTGCTTCATCCCTCTGCTCCCCTCTTGCTAGCATGTCTATCATTATACATAATATCCGGGCATAATATACATGAATATGCACATACTCTATCATGCACTCTCTCTCTTTGCCTCATGAAAAGAACTAGCGCACCCTCACATACACACACCCTCCCATACGCAACCACACCAGAAACGTGTCCACATCCCCCACTCTCAAATTGCTGCCAGCTTTTCCACGCCGGAGGGGGGGGGGGGGCATAAATTGTGAATGTACCAGCATTGATGATGAAATCAAAATGGTTTGTAAACCTAATAAACATTGGCAAAGTACTCATGTGTTCCAACCACCCATGACCATACCCCTGCATACATACATACAAACAAACCTGCACACACATACAATGCAAATGACACAAATGCATTGTTTGTTCACATACCACCTCCCATCGGCACCGTTTACACACCATTATACCCCCACTCTTGCATACATAATCTGCAAATAACACCCTCACATACACACCCCTACTCGTATCCACCGCCAAACGAGGACACCTAACTTTTAACAGTAAAACCGAGGACCTTATACATTTGAATTGTCACATTCTAACCGTGGACTTTTGTGTGAAAACATGACAATTAATTGACTAACCGAGGACCTCGACATATTATCGGCATTGGGGGACCTACCCCCTATGCAATTTTGAGCTGTATAGCGCCCTCTGCAAGCGTTAAAAAACGAGGACGCCCTCGCTTTTTGTGTGTGTCTGCAGTTTATAAGTGAAATGTCAAGTGGGTGTCCTCGTTCGTAGGTGAAAACGCACGCACCCCTGCACCCTACACACACCTAGCCGTACCCCATACTCTCACATACATACCCCCACCCATCCCCACTCGCACTTAATATTCCATACTGTGAACATTACACTCATGCACACCCCAACACACATTATCCACCTCTCATAGTACACTGGAACACACCTACCCACCCATCCTGCACATCTACTAACACACACCCCACACACCTGCGCCTACAAACACAGATTTACATTACAAACCTTATCAAAGATGGAAACTGGAAAGTATCAAATATGTTATTATTGCTGTCTCCTGAAATCTTCACAGTTAGCAATGAAGACAAAAACTATCCTCTAATTTAAAATTTTTAAAATTTCTAACCAAAACATCTATGAAATCATTCACAAAAGTTTATTTTTTTTATTCATAGAATAAATCATGTTCAGAGGATAAAATAGAACTATACTGTATAGCGAGAAATTTTCACCCAAAGTTTATCTTCGCTGTTGTCACAACTAATTTCAGAACCTGTGAAAATATTTTTGACCCACAGGGTATATGTGTATATCTTTGAATCCATGAATAAAACAAAGGCACCACCGTTCAGATAAACTTTTGAACAACTGACACCGCTAAAATATCCCGCTATGCAGTAACACCGTACATAAAGAAATGAGGTGAGCTATGGTTACAACTTTCATCAGGCTTTCTGTTTGAAATATTCACAATTTTAGTGAAAAGTGACAATAGTGACAAGAAATGGGCCATTCCAGTTGGAATTCATACACCCCGAATGGAAGACATGACCTTAATCTTCAACATAGGGGGTGTCGATTGCAAATGGAGTCACCCATTCAGGTAATACCCATTTGAAATTCACACTCCCTGTGTGGAAGATTAAAGTCAAATCTTCCATAGGAGTGTATGGATTTCAACTTGAAAAGGTAAAATGTCTTATTGCCATCATTAGGCTATGTACCGACTCAAAAGAATCTGGAATAGGGTAGTCACCTTTTATGGTTTCATATACATACATTTGTACATTTCTCCACAGTATTTCCTTTGTGAGGTACAAGATTTTTTTTCCTCAAAAAATATGTTATTTGATAGATATTTTTCACTTACCAGATACCAAGCAACCCATAGCTCACCTTTAAGGCAAGGCAGTTTGTGACCAAATGTGAAATGCTGATATTTTAATATTTTACATAATACTGTTTGCTCTATATCTTTAAAAACCATGCCATTCTGACTTTAGAGCTAGAGAGAATGATTATATGAGGTGTTGTCATCCAACAGTGCTCCTGGTGCACAACTAGTTTACTAACCTCTCGGTGGAATTTTATCATTTCTGTTTTTTATTTTATAATGGCTACGATATATAATATTATGTTAATACAAAGGAAAGCATTAATTTGCAAATTGACAAACCGGTATAATGATGAATAGCTACCCTAGGAAGTTTGTAAACTAGTGTGCTCCAAGAGCAGAGTTTGTTGACAACATCTCAAATAAACTTACAAGAATTGAACAGTAATGGAAATGAATGTTTCTATATCTTGCAATACTTAGTACAAAAACACCAATACAATAATCTGGGCTTATATAGCAAGGTGGCAGGGGATGCCATGGTGCTATTTTTGAATAATTTGTCATGTTCTTTTCCTTGATAATAGTAAATACCCAGCAAATGTAGTTTAGATACCCAAGAAATGGATTCCTACCTCACAAAGGCCCTGACCAATCTGTTGAAATAGTTTCCAGGTAGTAGAACACTTGGAATCACTCTCACATACCAAAGGAGAGTGAAAAATTGCTCTCACTCTCCGAAAACACAGTACGTGATTGCCGGCAAATTGGAGGATGACAGTATCCATCTTATCAAAGTTCTATAATGGAAATTCTCTTTATTAATAATAGAAAATTTTGTACAGGTTTGATACCATGTTTTAAACATGGATCATTTGGTTTAGACTTCCAGGACCTGAATCTTGCTGCACCTCTTATTTTATTTCCTACCCCCAATATAAACTTCGAGGGGTGAGAATCAGAAGGCCTAAATGCAAAAAAGGCGTTTTTGTACTTAGGGCCTTCTGGCTCTTGCGCATTTCATGTATTAGTGTTGTACTTAGGTCTGATAAACAGTTTTTGTGGCTATAACTTGTTTATGGCATACAATCATAACATGCCCAATGTTGTAAGGATTATTTTGGTATCAGACAGCCTTTTGTACAAAAAAGCCATTTTGAGATACAGGTATTTTTGTACTTAAGGTCTTTTACCTCTCACACATTTCATACATTAGTGATACACTTTGGGTTTTACATTTTCACTGATAACAGTTTCTGTGGATATAGCTTGATTATGGCTATACAATCATAAGGTGTCCAGTGTTGTAAGGATTCTTTTGGTACCAAAATCTCATTTTGGCCAAAAAAGGAGTTCTGGTTCACACCCCTCGGTTTTATGCAAGGACTGAAAACACCCAATGACTTTATGTATCAGTTTTGGATTAAACATGTGAAAAGAGTGAACTGTTAATAATGAAAATCTTCCAATTTGACCAACAACTGTTTATAGAAAAGATGTAAAAGTTGCCTTTGTTTTGCCCAACTCATGATATTCAACAGTTCTCCATAACATACTGCATTGGGTACAAAAATTGAGCTGAATTTTAAAAGCTCATGCATTCATCTTCCAAAACCTACTCCTTTGTTCGTAGTTCATAAAAAGGTACATGATGCAAGAATGATTCTTAGTACAAAAGTAGGATTATTACAATCTTATTTGACAAAGAGTTATGATATTACAGAATGTATTACATTTATCATCATATTACTCCCTGAAAGCCCAATAACTTTACCTTCTATTGTGTGAACTATCGTTACTGGCCGGGAAAAACCTCATAAAAATTATGTACTTTTTGCCCCTGAACATGGATGAAGCAAACCATTCAATATAATGTCTACACCTACAAGGCTTTATCCATGTTCGAGGGCCAAAAGTAAATATGAGGTGTTTTCTGCATGTAATTTTGGCCCTTGAACATGGATGAAGCAACCTCTTCAATATAAAGTCTACACCTACAAGGCTTTATCCATGTTCAAGGGCAAAAGTACATATGAGGTTTTTCCCGCCCAGTGACGCTATGCTTTTTCCCCTCCTGGAGCCAATCACACCAACAACCTGACCCTGTTACACATATGACTTTCATGTACTAACAAACCCTTGCTGAGCCCTATACACACTAGACATATCCATGTGCCATGTAAGATAGTCTGATACATAAACATCTCAAAAAAAGTAACTAACCCCCCTTAAATAAAGGCTATTATTCAAAGAGGGGCTATTGTATTACAAATCTGTAAAATGCGTTGGAAGCAGAATTTATTTCTGCACATTTTGACACCTCATTTGATTATACGATAGCCCAGAAAACAATAAAACACCGGTCAATTTAATATAGCGAGGTCCAGATTTGAAAGTTGCACTTACATACAAATTTTTACAATACAAAAACACTCAGATATCATTACACAGATTTCCTTCCATTACACTGAATACAAAATCGATACAATTTACTGCAACTTTCAAATCTTGGGTTACATTGATTTAAATGTACGCTGTGACGTCAATATTTAGTCAATTGCTACAAATGAGGCGTCAAAATGTGCAGAAATAAATTCTGCTTCCAACGCATTTTACAGATTTGTAATACAATCACCCGTTTTTGAATAATAGTCATTATTTAAGGGGGGGTCAGTTACTTTTTTTGAGATGTTTATATGTGACATGATCTGATCCAATCAGACCGAAGTCGGCAATAATGAAATTGAGATAAAGGCAAAATTAAGGATGGGAGAAAAACCTCCAAAAACACAAAAAACAACAAAAAATTCCATGAGTAACTTAGGTACTGAGTAAATTAGTAATGGTAATAACTAAATTTCCAAATTTTCTGACTTTCATCAGAGTGGCTCAGATCATGTCACATATAACATGAAGCATCTACAGGTATCACACCACTAAATGAATCAGAAGCAGACGATATAGAGCTAAAACAGCAGACTACGTCTGGCCCAGCAGCAGACGGCGGAATGTCTGGCTCAGAAGCAGGCTTCATATGGTGAGCAAAAAGGTTAACCTTTTAACATTAAAGAGACTGAAAGCTGCAAGAAGGTTACCCAATATTTTGTTCTATTATCATCTCTTGCATTCTATTTAAAAAGAACCTGGCTGAAATCTGAATCACTTGAGAGTTGAACTTCTCAGCAGTGGTTGATCTGCATTCAAGTATGGGGCACAATTTTTGCTTGTCTGCCACTAAAATTATTTTCATCTTTGTTATATATATTTCATATTAAAAGCCTATTCAGGGAACCTAGTGAAGGTGTAAAAAAATTAAAATTGTTTATAAATTGCCTAAGAGTGAAAGATAAGTCATTAAAATTGTCATTAGGTACTTTGGCTACAAAACATTTGGCCAAAAAAAAAGCAGTATTGAAAGTTGAAGCCTCATTCAAATACATGTAGTTAATTTCTCTACTTAAGTATAGACATTACAGATTTGTGTATAATGTCTCATTTTGTCTTTAATGCATGGCTTTTGGCTGAACCACTAGCAGGCTATGTTAGCACATCTATGACACTAACAAAGGAGCCAAAATCTGAATTTTGATGATTTTTACGATCCTCCGGATGAGGAAATCACTGAATGGGGCTTTATGGCATTATTGGTCTCCGATTAGATGGAACTACAACTAGACCTGGTTCATGAGAGAAGAGAACTTCCATTCAGTGGTGTGGCACCTGAAGAGACACTGACAATTTCATATGGATATGCAATGGATGAAAGTGATCAAACTTATTCAAAACCTTGGAGACTATGTAAATTCAAGCCTTGATGAGTTTTTGTCACCCCTGCATTGATTGACAGCTCTCTCTTGTGGACTTGGATCTCCTTCATAATCCTTAAGTGGGAAATGGAGTAATAATGAAAAGATTTCTGTTCAAAGACTTGAATCGAGCCAGTGCATAAAGCTTATTTTAACCTACAGAATGCAGGGGCGGATTTTGCAGAGTGGTGCTTGACTCTGTGTATTTTTGCAGAGCAGTGCTTGACTTGGTGTGGGTGCCGAGCCGCCACGGTAGCAGGGCGCCCCCCGTACTGAAAATTCCTGGATCCGCCCCTGGAATGTATTTCTACTATAACACCTCATTAAGAGTCGATAAGTTTCAACAATTATTGCCAGCAAAATGCTTACGTTTTGTTTGCACTGAACGTGGACTATCACTTAACTCCCTGGACACTACTGGTCATCTAACAGCATATCTGATTGGCTGATGACTTGAAATGCTATGCTTTAAACTTTTTATGGTCAAACTTGTATTTACAGATGATCTTATTAATACTCTCCTTGATTGGTTCAAAATTGGACAAAATATTCATTTTGGCCAATCGGCATGTAGTTCTCATGGGGTTAAGTGTTTGTATTTTTCTTCTCTCTAGAGACAATAAACATCTTGATAGCAACAATTTGCAAGAGAAATATGCATTACAAGTTTGTTATCTTTTTTAAAAAAGAAATCTAGAAGTATGATTTAAAATCACACAAGATTGGTAGAAAAGTGTACAATTTCATTGAATGTAATGTTGAAGAATTCTGTAAACATATCTGATAGTAAGATACATACTGGACTTAGATCAAAGCTGAAGATGAATGCATTGATATTTTTATTACACGATATTACTATTTTTTCTTTACGCTTTTTGTTTGTTGTAGCTACACTTTTGGATAAAACCAGTACAAGCCTGAATACTATTTTTTGGTAATGGAAAAATGGTTTAAATGGAAATATACTGTACACACACAAGTGACCAAAAACAGGAAAGAGCAAAAAGTAGTATTGTTCTTTGGCAACAAGGCAGTAATAAAACTTTTCAAGAAAAGTGTATTTATTTTCTGATTAGGCCAAAAAAATGTTTGGTTGCCCTCAGAGACCGACCCAAAAAATCAGGAATCTTGGGTTGGTTTTTTTTTCCAATAACTTTTTAGAAGAAACCTACAGTATCAAGGACATTCTATATTTGTTATTCACTTATTTCATTTATTAATGCATATTTGATTAAAAATAAGAAGTATTTCCATTTATATTCTGTCCAAAAACACAATTTTTTAATGCAAAATGACCAAGAATTTGTCAATACCTATTTAAAAGAAGAGCCCATGAAAAAAAACACCAAAAAAACAAAGGATCGACCTACCGATCCTCCAAAATTTTTATCTTGGAAGGGCAACCAAACAATTTATTTTTTTGGCCTTATGCTG
This sequence comes from Amphiura filiformis, assembly GCF_039555335.1. Lineage (NCBI taxonomy): Eukaryota > Metazoa > Echinodermata > Ophiuroidea > Amphilepidida > Amphiuridae > Amphiura > Amphiura filiformis. Next base: position 27,690,225 of record NC_092644.1, on the reverse strand, counting down.
AGCTCACTTTTGAAGATTGTACATTGAATTTTAAAAAAGTGTTCAAATTTGCTACAAAAAACCCACCCTTGTTTTGGGGACATTTTAAGGTTGGATGAATACTTACTTTGGTGTCATGAATATATTTGTGAAAATATTTGGTCACCAGTGTGTAGGCTACATCATGCTTCATTTGTTAGCCTTGGATCTTCCACTAATCATAATCTGAATTCCACTACTCATGACAGTAATGAAACCTGTTTAACTTCTTAGCAAAATGTATAAAGCTCAAATATAAAATATGATCATATATTACCACCATTGAGATTGCAAGTGTAATTCTTATTGAAGAAAAATTGTATTTGAATAAACAGGTTACATAAACACTTTCATGCTCTTGGCAAGATTGGCCACAAGATTAAGCTAAAGTTGAGAATTTCATGGCGCCAATTTTAAAATTTTGAAGATACATGTTCTTTTCTAAGTACATGTGTGCACAGGCAAATAGACATTGCAATTTCAAAATGATGCAGTATAATATCATATTAATATAACAAAGTCATTTGGAAGTTTTGGACTCAACCCCCCCCACCAGACCCACAGAATTATGTCAAATATGCTCAGCATTGATATTTTGGTACACATTGTTTCGTGCGCAATGAATGAGATTACAATTGCTTGTGAAGTAATCAGCAATTAGCACACACACTGCAATATTGGTTATTAAAATAAATTCAAAATGTCATATATTTAATAAGTAGACTGGCAAGATATAAGTATTGTACACAAGGTTGACATTGTCACTGTATTTTGCACAACATTGACTTTGTCACTTTGTTTGAAGTTTTTGCATCCAGTAATAATAAATATTTGTAACAATAATTAAATTGCATATTTTCACTGATCACAGATGAACATTACATTCAGACATACTTTTGAGCTATGAAGAGAACAATAAACATCGGTGTACCTTATTGGGCTATTCCAGCGGAATACATGATCATAATCTTTCGGACAGGGAGTGTGAATTTCAAATGGAATTACCATATTAGGTGACTCCATTTGAAGTCTACATCCCCTGTGTGGAAGATTAAGGTAATGCCTTCTACATGGGGGTGTGTGAAGTTCAACTGGAATAACCCATTGATTCATTTCAGGACCAGAACAGAGTAGATAGACTCACAAACATGGTGCGAGTTAATTATCCATCATACACCTTGGCATATTTTCCACTGATTACACATAACCTAGTATATGATATAATAAATGACTCATATTCTTGTTCATGTACATCTCTTCTCTGTCCCATTGGAACTGTAGTCATTGATGTCGTATCATCCAAGAGAACCACTGATTTGTTGACATTGGATATTTCACACAGACTAAATCCCTAATGACTTGTCTCCTCTGATGTCATCTTGTCAACCATCCAACTCTAGCTTTCAAAACATGAATAGTGCGAAATAATTATCCAACATACACTTTGTGTCAAGAGGTATCCAATTGTTACAAATTCTAGACGAATGTATGCTCCTTGATTAAGATAAATAATGTTAATGTTCATCTTACAAGAGTTGATTATTTTGGCTTTGTCCAACTACATATTAACTACAGTAAATCACTACAATTTTCCAGCTGTTGCAAGTTATTATTTTTAGGCATCATGGTACAGTAATACACTTGATTCAGGAAACTCCGCTCTTCACCTTAGACGACGGGCTACTTCTGACGACAGCATGATACACGGATCACTTAACGACCATTATTCGATGCTGGGAATGTATTCCTCTATGTGAGGCATAGGAAGAAAAAATCTACTGACAGTTTCGACTTCTTCTAAGCATCCCTTCTGCCGTTCCTTTCTACCTACTCCTGGCTCGGCACTTTCATCATCGACACCATTGGCCATAATGGAGGCATGGCAGTTTCACCCTATCTGGCAAGCTTTAGGTAAGCTTACTTTAACATACGGCACATGTGTGAGCTATAGTCTTTGACACAGACCTTTCATATAATGCTATACACTAGCCTCCAATGGTCTGATGTCTGAGTCTCTGTCTGTTTTGTTTACCCTGTCTATGAGCACATGGAGTAGGTTTATGCAGGAATCTAGTTTGGAGTCCATTACACAGACCTGGTGAAAAGACAAGGAGGAAACAAAATCAAAACCATCAATAAAATTTGAAAATAAAAATCTAAAATTTTCTGATTTGAAGCTTAATTTTGAATTGAGAGAGTGACAATGAGTGAAGAAGAAGGCATAACTAAAATCTGTGGGTTTATTTGATTTACTTAGGCCATTTTAATTTAATAGTTCATCTCAAGCCCCCGTGCGCATTAATATAATCGCCCGCTTTTTGCGCGTTATCCCCGCTGGATTGAGGAAATTTCAGTTTTTTTCTGCTATTTTATTTTATCGTCAGACGTCAAAATAGCCTAAATCGTAAATCTTAATCAAATCCTTCATCTTGAACACAGTGAAACCATGAAAAGGTGGTCTATTATTGTCAAAAAACTTGTCTCACAGATAAAAAATAAAATAAAGTAAAGGGCTTTGAGATGAACTATTAAATTAACTCTCTTCACACGGGTGTTGACTGCAGACGACATGTTTCAAATTTTTTTTTTTAATTCAAAAATTTCAGAAATATAAATTTTCATGACCATATTTTGAATCAGCATGAAAAATGCATTAAAATGAGTACAAACAAGCCTAGTATTGGTTCGGTAGTTCTTAAGATAGCTCTTGATATTTTAAGAAAATATTTCAAAACTTGGAACTTTTTCTGTTGAAGCGAAGGATTAACACGCAGAGCATTAAGATGGCCTTATCCATTGGCAATGTTGAGCATCTGTCCAGTAAACAGATCTACAATCTTGAAAGAAGTTCATGGAACACTTAGCACACACAGTCGAAATTCTGTGCAGAGTTATTACACGCTTGTTTGATGTTTATAGAATTGGCTTCATTATTTTAGTAAATGCAAACTATAGGTATGCTTATTTATCCTAAGTCATATTTAAGTAATTTGTAAGGGTAGGTAATCAACACTGCCATTAAAACAGATGGAATAGGTGAAACAAACAACAGAGAAATTTTGTAAACATATTTCATCAAAAAATAATAGGAATTATTTGTATTAAATGCTTGAAAGAGTAATTTCCAGTAACTAAATAGCGCCACCAATCTTGTCATAAATAGATACATTTTATATCCAAAAAAGCTGTACAAAATGCTTTGAAAGTGAATAATGTTGTAAATAAGGAGAAATTAAAGTTGAAAATGACTTAAAAGTATCTGTATACATTAGCATGATACCGCTGTCAGCTGTTTAAGCCTAAAATTAGGTAGTACATGATCTTTTGATTGAAAAACTAATGAATGATCACATCAAACAACCGTGATTACACTTTGGAAAACTGCTAAAGACACTGACATTTCTTAACATTCCATGGGGCAAGGGGTTTGGCAGTTTTTCTGTTGTTGATACAAAAATGTTCCAAGACTTTTTTCCATCATTGCGACATTTTACCGTCCAAGTACTACATAATTTGTATTTTACAGTCACAATAAAGGTGGCCAACCTGATTGACAACCTCATCCCCTCACTTTATCCAATCAAATCAGGTGAAAGCTTATATTTTTCTCATTAACATATTAAATTTGGTGTTCCAAATCCGTATATTTCCAAACAAATCATCAAAAAAACTGTTGAGTTAGTCTTAACTGTGGTATACCACGTTTGAGACTAATTCTACAGGGTTTTTTTTATGATATCTTCGGAAATACACTGATTTGGAACTCCTCATTTTAGTATATTAATGAGAAAAATCGGATCTCTCATTTAATATCAATTTATTACATGAATATTATTAATAAAATCATTGTAGACTATATTATCATGATTATCACACTGTATCAATGTCAATAATTCCATAAGGAATTAGTCCCATTTACAAGAAACATTAACATGTTCTTTTTGCATGAATGCTTGAAAGGGATGACATTTTATGTTATACATCAATTTTAAAGAATTCCATTTTCCAAATATATCAGGTCACTTTCCTTTGAGTCACAAAAATATTAATTTTTAAAACTTATGAAATGCTTACCTGATTTTCCAAGTTAGTTAATCTTGATATCATGGTCTGTCGTTTTTTGTCAGCTGGTGGTAAGAGACAAGACATAAAACAACAACATCAGATCAATTTGGCAAGGTACAAGCAGTATACTGGTGACAAAGAGTTAAGGGGACCTAATACCTAGAATATGGGCCTATGGGACCTGATGAGTGTATTCTAATTCAAATATAAAATATATCAGTAACAGTTAATGGCTGCCACCCGAAGATATTAGGACAAAAGGGTTAGGTTTAGGAAGACTTGTAGTACTGGGACCCACCATAAGTACGCGTACGGGTCCCAGGCCATGGGTACAAATCCCACGTCATGGGTACAGGTACGGGTCCCAGTCCATGAGTATGGGTACGGGTCCGAAGCCAAAATACAGCGCGAGTACGGTTACGAAGCCATGAGTATTGGTACAGGTACGGAAATTGGGACTCGAGTACGGGTACAAGTACGGGTACTACAAGTCGGGGATTAGATTTTAGGGTTAGCATTATATTTTGGGGGTTTTAGGGTTAGGATTAGGCCTAGGGATGGCAGCCATTGTTAATCTATAATATATCTTCTTGTGCATGTAAACTAACTAGCTAGAAATTCCAAACCTTTATGCAATAAAGGCAAAAATGTGTGTTTTGTTTTTACTTTGAATATATATCACAACCAAAGGATGTCAGAAGAACCTTTTTAAGTACAGTATACAATTTTACCGAGGCACTGAATCTACCTCATGAATGTGCCAGTTGCATGATGAGTGCAGCAATACAGCAATAAAAGACTGATATAATTAGGTCTATGGAACTAATGAAACACTTTGAAAACAGTTTTCTTACAGGGTGGCCTAAAATCATTGGTAGCTTGTCCATGCAACAGTTTGCATGTTGCTGTTTTGCTTATGTGTTTTTGACATTTTTATTTGCCAATTAAAAACAAAATAACAATTTTGTAACATTTTTGTGTTTTAAAAATTTTGCCAAAAATCTGGGCCTCATATATATTAACATGTCAAATTTCGGTAGAAAATTGCTATTAATATGGGCCCAATTCCAGAGGAACGTCCTTATCTTAATTAAATCTCTGGACCAGTAGTAAACATTTTAGACACCCTGTAGCAAATCTACTACCAGGATATGCTATGGCCCAGTTTTCACACTCCAAATCATCATCAATACCATGTATCCGCTCACTAAAATGTAATTCACCCTAAAGCTCTCTATTGATGTTGTTAATACAAAATGTGTTGGGTGTTAAGAGCGCTTTCCAGGAAATAAGTCTCCAATCTACCTCAAAAGTAAATTAACCTGCTTTATGCACAATAATTGATATAAATATCTACAAATGTATGAAATTTTACATTCTCATGACTCTTGATTGACTGTTACTATGACAATAAAGGGTCTCATATGTGTACTTCATTTTGAAGATGTCATTTTGTTTCCAATGTTCAGAGTGTGATCAAGTTGTATGGAATTTAGTTGAAATGTATGTCTTTTTTCTGTTTGAGAGACAGTGAGAAAGAAAAATGGACTATTCTAGTTGAATTCCACACACCCCTTATACTATGGCAGACATTACCTTAAATCTACACACAGGGAGTGTGAATTTCTAACGGGGTTGAATTCGTGATTCCTTATGAAATCTACACCCTGTGTGGGAGATTAAGGTCATATCTTCTATAGGGGTGTGTGGATTTCAACTGGAATGGCCCAATAAGGGGGTGAGTGAGTGAGAGAGAAAGAAAGCATGCCATATTATGTCTGTGGGGGTGTGTGTGTGTTCATGATGGGAATAGTTTAATTACTGCGTTTGATATTAATAAACAGCAACAATTAAATAATTTGATTTTTCCTTTTAAGGGTAGACTAGGTATTGTTGGTCGATTTTCATTATCTAAATCAATATATTATTGAAAAATAACACCTTGATGTTTTGCAAAAGTTCATTCTACAAATCATATACTTTGAAAACTTGCTTGATTTATTGTTGTTAATGAGTTATGTGCATTTCACAAAGGTGTTGTTGTTTCAGCCCTCTTTACAACATAACTCAAGAACCACAGGACCTACAAAAGTATATCTGTGATATTTAAATTCTTCTACACACTCGTTATGAAATGATCAATGCAATTTTTGCCAAAGCTCATTACCATTCGCAAGATGCTGTGAACTACCAAATCGTAACAGTTTAAAATAGCATCTCACCTTAATCACTTGCTCCATTTTGAATCTAGGTTCACACTACGTCTCAGTAAATCTTAATCAAGACCAATTAAATAACACGCAATGGGCTATTCCAGCTGAAATCCACACTACCCCTGTGGAAGATTTGGAAGAGTATGTTTTTCAAATGTAATTGGTCAGAGGTAATCATTTTGAAACCCATACTCCCCCTGTATTATGGCTTTACCTTTATCTTCCCCAATTGGAGTGAGTATTTCAAATGGAAGTTACCCAACTGTTTATTCAATTTGAAACTCATACTCCCTCTGTGGAAGACTTTAGCTAAATCTTCCACAGGGGTAGTGTGGATTTTAAATGGAATAGCCCAATTTAACAACTCTCCCTCAAATGTACCGATGTAAACTTTGTTTAATTCTTTTTAATTGCAACTAAATACCAAAATCTCACTGGAATTCAGCTGTTAAGTACACACCACAAATCTCATGAAAATCATTTATAATTGCAAATATTAAGAAATACAGAAAAACGGATATTATCTAGGCCAAAGGGGTCACCCTTTCAGAGAAATGCCCCCATGCATGACTGACAAGCGATGAGCTTACTAAATTATGCACAAATTTGTTAAGCATTCATGAAAACTAAACACACAAAGGACTCATGTGACATTAATCATTGTGTGTTCTTAGTAAAAATGAGTTGTTATCAGGGTAATGAAACCATAAGCACGATCATATTAAGATCTTGATATTTTTAATGATAGCAATATTAATATGCGCAGGCAAATGCCAGATGTGTAAAATTTGATTTAAAGTTTTTTAAAGATTTAAAGTTGGGTTTTTTTGTTGGTTGGTTTTCGGTCGATCCTTCATGTAATTATTTTGTGTAAGCTAATCCTAACCCTAATCCTAAACTAACCCTAACCCTAATTTCGTGTATAACTACATGAAGGAGTAACCTGGTTTTCTTTGTTACTTACTATGATTTCTTTTGCTCTTTGATTTTCTTTCCTCTTTGTATTTATCTCTACCTCTCTCTTTGCAGGCCTACTGGTTTGCAAAATATATACACCATACAGTAGTAATAAGTATGCATCTCTTCCAGGGTTTCTTCACATACACTCACACCCACACACACACAAATTCAAATATCGAGAGAAAGGAAGAAAGACAGAAATAAAGAAAGAAAGAATGAAAGAGAGAAAGACAGAAAAGAAAAAAAAAAAAAAAGAATGAAAGTGAAAGCCAGAAAGATCTTGCAGAGAAAGAAAGAAGTGAAAAAAAAACAGAAGGAAAGAAAACAAAAGGAGAAAAGTCAGAACAGAAAAATAAAAAGTATTATGCTTTCAGGCAAGACCATGCTTTGTGATTCAGGTATAATAGGATAAACATAAAGTGCAGTTGGATTTTTATGTGTAACATATTAATTTCAGCTCTCTTATTATCTTTGTGTTTTTGTTAAATGTACATGGATGCTTGATAATTGCATAAGTGAAAATCAACAAACATTTTTTCTTTGCCATTCTCTACAGACAAGTATATTGCTACACAAAATAGACATTGACTAGTTCAGCCAATTAATTGACTAGTTCAGCCAATTATTCTGCAGAGGAAACTTATTATTACTCAGTGAAAACAAATCATCCTGCAGTGAAAGCTAAACATCAGCAGTGATGGCTAATCATCCTGCAGTGAAAACTAATCATCCTGCAGTGAAAGCTAAACATCAGCAGTGAAAGCTAAACATCAGCAGTGATGGCTAATCATCCTGCAGTGAGAACTAATCATCCTGCTATCATGCAGACCAAATCAACCATCAGTAGTGCAACCTAATCATCAACCGTGAAAACTAATCATCTTGCTGGGAACAAATTATCATATTGGATTGAACGAACAACTACTTTATCCTGCACTAACAACAGCTAAATAATCAGCTACAAAAGCCATTCATCCTGAAGTGAAATATTAATTATCCTGCAGTGAACAACTAATCATCCTTCAGTGAAAGTCATTCTGCAGTGAAATCTAATCAACCTGCAGTGAAAGCCAATTATAATGCAGTGACAACTAATCATCATCTTAGTTAACATCCTCCAGTGAAAGTGCAATGAAAAGCCAATTACCAGCAGTGAAGGCCATCATCCTACAGTAAAAACTAAGCATCCTGCTGTGAAAACTAACCATCCTACTATGTGAAAATTAAGCATGGGTATTGAAATCTAATCATCAGCAGTGAAACCTGGGGAAATAATTATACTGGACAAGAGTGAAAGACTGTCCTCATGACATCTCACAGGAAAAACTAATTACCCTGCTGTTGAAACTAATTATCTGGCACTGAAGACTAATCACCTTTCAATGAAAACAAATTATCCTGCAGTGAACTCTTATCATCTCAGTGAAAATGAAGAATCCTATAATGAAATCCTATCATTCTTCTGTGAAGTTTAATTATACTGCAGTGAAAGTGAATCATCGTGGACTGAAAACTAATCATTAGTGAAAGCTGTCAACCTACAGTGAAAGCCAATCATCCTGCAGTGAAAGTCAATCATTCTGCAGTGAGAACTATGATCACACTCCTATGAAAGCTAATCATTAATAAATAATAAAAGCTAACCATCCTGCAATGACACCACTTATATTACAATAAAATCTATTCATCCTGTTGTGAAACCAATCATCCTGCAGTAAAAGCCAATCATCATGCAGTAAAAGTCAATCATCCTGCAGTAAAAGTCAATCATCCTGCAGTAAAAGTCAATCATCCTGCAGTAAAAGTCAATCATCCTGCAGTAAAAGTCAATCATTCTGCAGTGAGAACTATGATCACATTCCTATGAAAGCTAATCATTAATAAAAGCTAACCATCCTGCAATGACACCACTTATATTACAATAAAATCAAATCATCCTGTTGTGAAACCAATCATCCTGCAGTAAAAGCCAATCATCATGCAGTAAAAGTCAATCATCCTGCAGTAAAAGTCAATCATCCTGCAGTAAAAGTCAATCATCCTGCAGTAAAAGTTAATCATTCTGCAGTGAGAACTATGATCTCACTCCTATGAAAGCTAATCATTAATAAAAGCTAACCATCCTGCAATGACGCCACTTATATTACAATAAAATCTAATCATCCTGCTGTGAAACCAATCATCCTGCAGTAAAAGTCAATCATTCTGCAGTAAAAGTCAATCATCCTGCAGTAAAAGTCAATCATCCTGCAGTAAAAGTCAATCATCCTGCAGTAAAAGTAAATCATCCTGCAGTGCAAACTTATCATCCAATGGTGAAAATAAACAAATAGTTCATGTCCAGAAATCATCCTGCAAGGTGGACACTGGACAGCTACACTACCAGATACCTATTGCTGCCAACCCCAGAGGTACACTGCTGCCCACTACTTTCTGGCTGATTTAGACCACCAGTCCAGTACCAATCCAGTACCAGTGTGTGTACTGTACATGTGATTCCAGTGTGTGTATTCTACACGGTAGTACCTACACGGTTACTCTAGAGTACCAAAGAAGTAGCTGGGCAGCAGTATACCTCTGGGGTGGCAGAAATAGGAATCTGGTGTGTAGAAATGTGCTGCAGTTAAACACCAATACTCTTGCAACATGACAACTCAATATACAAATTATAACAATTATACAGAAGCAAATTACATACCAGTAAAAACAATAAATCTTACTGGATTTACATTCAACATACCCTCCAGTATTATATCATGAACGGTGCAGTGCATTTAAAATGTGGTAACAAAATATTAAAAATTTTATACTGAGAAACTGATCCCACAATTTTAGACAATCCCACAAGCAAGCAATAAACATAACTTAACCCCCTGAGCACTACCTTCCGATCTCACATTGCCTCTGATTGGTCAATTATGTGACATCTTTATTTTAATTGCCAATCAGAATGGAGTTTTGCAAATAATTCATCCCAATTTTTTTGTGGGGTGAAATTATTGTAACAATGTTGCTGATTGGTCCAACTGATAATGAAAACTTCTTTTTGACCAATAGGCAGGTAGTTCTCATGGGATTAACAAAATAATCGGCTCATGCAGACATTATTGTCTCTTTTTATGCTGGTTATGCTGGAATTGATACCAACCCTGACTTGGTGCACAACTGTGCTGAACATAACTTGACGATGCTTGGGCGTGGCAATGTGTATAATTTTGAGCAAAGGAGAGGGGTAGTTAGACTTGCAATTAAAAAGGTACATTGAAGGTCATACTGATCTATATAATAGTATTATTCACTAAATAATGTCTAAGTGTATTATTTAATTAACAATGACACCTCACTTGATCGAATATCATGGAGTAAAACTGAATTTCCAATATTTTGCTTCATAAATGCAGACTGCAAAAGAATTAAGGTACCAGTTAAGTTCACCCCTGTATATCCTACACAAAGACAGATATGTGTAAAATTAAAATAAGCAGCCAGTACCTGTTCTCATTAGCTCTGATTTAAGATCTCATTTGTTGAAATTGGTTAAGAATTAAAGAAACAGTGATCTAAAACCTAAGGAAGGAACAAAATCAAATTTTATGTTCTAATCAATGAAAGTACTGCACTAGTTTTAATGCGCTAATCAGTGGAAAGCATTGCACTAGTTCTCTTGTTCGAGAACGCTTTGTGTACAAATCAATAGACATGCAATGGAGCAAATTGCAACTTTTGAATTTGTATCTTCCTTGGGTTTTTGGATTATTGTGTCTTTATTTCTTGAATGATTTCAACAGATGAGGTCTTGAATTCGAGCTAAAATATGCAGCTATGGTTCTAATTATAACATACCTGTCTTTGTTTAGGATATACAGAGGTAATAAATAACTGCTACTTTAATTGTTTTGCAGTGTGTATGTATAGCAATACCGTTTACATAAATTTTCATGGGAAACCTAAGACTCTTCAATGTACCTTTTGCAATTCAGATAGTTATACTTACAAGTAATATAAGCCTGCGGTTTGCCTACGGTTTGGTCTAGTCTTCTCTGGAGTTCCTTTATTCTAACCATCATGTTTAGATGACCCTGTGAGTACTGTTCTATGACGTCTCGCACATCATATGGCTTGCGTGCTTGCTGGATGGAGGGATGAACACAAGTCAGAAAAATTGAACATTTATATATTAACAATATTTTTTCTTCCTTAAATCTGCAGGTGTAAGGTGACAAAACAAACCCTGTTCTACAGACCTGACAGACACATTTTTGCTGTGTTTTGGGGATTAAAAAAACACACCTGTATGCGAGTAAAAACAGCCGGTTTTTGGCCAAAGTATGTTGATTTTGACAGAAATTTTTTGCCAAAAATTCAGACAATTTTAAAAATATGTTTGCAAAAAGTTTAGATTTTGAAAGCTTTTTGAGATTCGTTAAGGTCATTTAGTTCCTTCCTGAAAAAAACGACAACAACCGACCAACCCCACTTGGAAAAGTCTGTCAGCGTATAAAACAGGGTGTTTTTTCCATCGCCTCTCCATTCAAGATGTTACAAGTGATCACATTGGTACAGGCTTTGAAATTTTTTCATAGATATCGCATATTGTTCAATGTTGGCTTTGCATACAATGATGAGGTGTCCACTAATTTGGTCCATATACATGACAACCCAACATGGTGGCTATTCCATACTATTTGACATAGACTATAAAAGTCCTTACTCTCTGTGGCTATTCCTGGGGAGGGTACTTGCATATCAGGGGCTGGGCTATGGGAATATACATGTGTTGCTTTGACAGCCACTTTCACAAGCTGATCAGCTGCTCTAAATTTTCCATATTTCAAAGCCTGCTTCAGTTTATATGCCCTCGATTTTGTAGCTCCCTTTATATTTTACGTACTAAGCCACAATTGACATCTTTTAACACATTTAAAAAAAAGTTGCATAAAAAATGTATAGTGAAAATTTCCACTTTAACGGTAACAATCCCCCTCCAGCAGCCACTATTGAATTGGTTGTCGGCGCAATAATAACAAGGTTCCACATCCTTAATCCTGCATTCTACCTTATAACAACCCAAATCAAATCTTTGCTAAATCTACATGTATTATCTTTCTCATCTATATTAACATCAAGAAAGAGGCTGTGGAATTAAAAGCTAATTTACACTGAGAACGGCTGTCGTGCTCCCGTCTCGGATGAGGACTTCTTAATATTGGGCTATTCCATTTAAAATTCATACTACCCATGTGGAAGATGTTAAAATATCTTCCACATGGGGAGTATGAATTTCAAATGGAATGAACCCATTAGGCAGCTCCATTTGTACTTCATATACCCTCTGAGAAAGTATCAACCTAACTTCTTCCATGGAGGGAGGGAGGGTGGGTTTCAAATAGACTTGGTTAATGTGCTATTCCATTTGAAATTTATATTCCCTCTGTGGAAGATATTTCCAAAATCTTCCACAGGGGTAGTGTGTATTTTAAATGGAATAGTCCATTCTGTTTCCTAATTTCAAGATCTGAGCAGATGACTTTGTTTTCACTATTTTTGTGATAATTTTTAAAGATTTGCCTCAAAAGTTCCTTCCTTCCTATATAGATATATGTGCTGTACCTCAATGCATAAATACTAAAACACAGGCTTTGTGTGCATAGTTTACCTATGCATGATCCTGGAACTAACATTGACTGCAGATATCAGAACCGGGGATCAAGTCCCCCTCCTCATTTTGAGTAGCACTCATCCAGGCTTTTTGACAAATTAAAACGAGTGACTTCTTTCTTGTATTGTAACAAGGGATACCCCAGTAGAATAGCAAGGAATTTTTTCCAGAGAAGGGCAAGGAGGGAGGAAAATTCTACAAAAATAGTCTAAAAAAACATCTATGGGAGGGGGTAGGCAAGATAATTCCAATAGGGGGCAGCTTTATCATTACCATTTGGTTCTTTATAATTACCCCCGGGTTATTACCATTACCATTGAGAGACTGAATCCGGATTAAAATATCTTTACTTGTTGTTCATGAGCGGTTAGTGAACTTAAAACTTCCTATAAAATTCTTACTAAACATTAATATTAACATCTCAAGTTCTGAAACATCCTAAAAAAAATATGCTTGAAATTGGGAGAGACAAACATTGTCTGACAAATTGTCTCCAAAGGAAGTAAGCTGGGATGGGAAACTGGTATATATGCCTAATCATGATTGATTGTCTGACACAATACCCCCAAGGAGAAACCTATGGTAACATACAAGCATACACAATTTGAATGTATGTATGAAAATAATAAATCTGCTTTAATGCTCTGCGTGCTAGCCATGCGCTTCAATGGAAAAAGTTCAAGTTTTGACATATTTTCTCAAAATATCAAGAACTATCTTTAGAACTACTGAATCAATACTAGGCTTGTTTGTACTCATTTTAATGCATTTTTCATGCTGATTCCAAATATGGTCATGAAAATTTACATTTCTGAATTTTATTAATTTTTCAAACTTTAATTTTTTTCAAACTTGTCGTCTGCAGTCGACACCCGCGTGAAGAGATTTAACATTTCCCATGCATATGCTTTCATAATGAAATATTTCATCAGAATTACATGAGTGAGTGGTATAATCCCACGGTGGCATTATCAGTTAATTGGTATGTTTTCACAACCTTTGCATGATTTCTGATGGGAAAATATCTTCAGGTGTTGATGAGAATAGTGGTGAAGGTATACAGAGTCATCTTTTCTTAGGCATCCCTATGGCATTATCTGGTATGTGAGGTTTCTAAGTAATTGATGTGTACTTTATGTCTTGCCTACTGTGCTATCGTAATGAAACCGAGAATGGTGTCATGGCATTCTGCATTATTCATGGACAAAAATGAGATGGACATATAATTTTAAGCATACAATTATGTACATTATGGGTTCCAGTGAAATTACCATGCTTGCATTGGATGAAATTGACTAGGGATGTAAACGGGCAATCAGTGGCGGCGCCATGAGGAGTGGGGGAAATGAGGGGGGAAATGCCCCCCAGCCAGAACTTTTTCCTCCTGTTGCCTCCCAGTAAAAACCCAAAATTACGAAAATTTCACCTTTTTGCGGTAATTTTGTGATGTGATGTTTTGTGATGTGTGTGTTGATTTTGCCCCCCCTGAAATTCACTTTGCCCCCTCAGTGCCCCCCTCCCCCCCGAAAAAATTCCTGGTGCCACCACTGTGGGCAACATATCCATTTTCTGAGAATCCATCTGGTCCTTGGACAGGTGGCTGAGGGCTTGCATGGCAATGTGTGCGGGTATTGAACATTTGGGGGGGGGGTTGTCCGGGGAATAGGCTGGAGGGTATCACCCCTCGTAAGTTTTTTGGCTCTTTTTATGATGAATTACTAGTAATTCAAAATAATTAGGCTGATTACACTAAAGCCTGATTGGCTCACTGAATCATGTCATGAAAGCTATGAAACATCAACACCTCATTCACTAAAAATTGCTAACCAAGCTTAGCACTACTTTCGGGCTCTGTTGCTTTTATATACTATCAATTGAACGCCTCACACTACGCTTTCGCCAAGTCCATGAGGGCCACATACTGCGGCTAACCAAGCTGTGCAGCTGTGTAGCATGGCCCAGTTCTTTTTACAGGATAACCAAACCATGTGTGTGGATCAGTGCAAGAGTGTGCCATTCTTTATTGCCAGCTACTGTAAATGCAGTCTCTCCCAGATGGGTTTTACACCAGCTATTAAAATACTCTACGTGTTAGCCATAGGCTTCAACATAAAAAGTCCAAGTTTTGAGATATTTCCTCAAAATATCAAGAGCTATCCTAAGAACCGCTAAACCAATACTAGGCTTGTTTGTACTCATTTTAATGCATTTTTCATGATGATTCCAAATATGGTCATGAAAATGAACAATTCTGAATTTTTTAATTAAAAAAAATGAAACTTGTCGTCTGCAGTCGACACCTGCATGGAGAGGGCTGAAAACCCAATTTGTCACTTGTATAAATGGCCACACCAATCATTTGAAACTACAGGTGTGTCCTCATATTTCCAAAAAGCAACAATTTTTATTGGGCTATTCCAGTTAAAATCCACACCAAGACATGACCTTAATCTCCCACACAAGGGGTGTAGATTTCAAATTGAGTCACCCATTCAGGTAACCCCATCTGAAGTTCACACTCCCTGCGTGAAAGATTAAGGCTATGTCTTCCATGGGGGTGTATGGATTTTAACTGGAATAGTCCAAATATCTTGTAATTAATCTTCTCTAATCACCGACACTTTGCTACCTGTTACCAATGCCATTGTATTGAGGTGGCCAACTCAGCTACAGTATACTGCGCAAAATTGCTTTAAAATGATGCAGGAAGTGGACATTCAGAAAATAGACACTTAATTGATTTGATATAGTAGCTATTTTACCGTAACCACATGCACTTTTGATATATGCCCTCATTTAACTCATCTAAAACACCGATTATTTTTCAAAACATTTCCGCCAAATATATAACTGCCTTCTTATCTAAAGTGATTAAATTTTTATGTTGTATATCACCCACTGCCACCTGCTCCATATTGTTGAGGTATTAATTTATACCACATCATTTTTTCAATTTTCAAAAGACAGGAAATATTGTTGAATAAAAACAATTTGCCAGGTAATATCACCTGTTTGCAGCATCCTGAACTTAAAATAAGTATGAATTATATATGTCAAGATATTTGACTCTGTGATATCAAGAATTTGTACCAGAATGTGGAGTATAATTTTTCCAATAGAGAGTTCCCGTGTTTTGGGTTACCCGCCATCTTGGAGGGAAACCTAAACTCCGTTTACAATTTTCAGAATACCAACACTCGCGCAATAATTAGCAAATGTTATTTTGTAGAATGTAGCACCAATAGGGTCATTGACCAAATCAAAGGAATGAGGAATACGGCGGTGCGAATCACGTTATAAACACTATTGTAGTCCGTTCCGCTTGAAAACACGGGAACTCTCTATAGAGGTTGTGTATATGACGTATCATACCGTAAATATGGCGGACTTCTCAAATGCATTCAACAAAAGCATGATTGCAATCTACCGTGGCAGTTCGTCTCACACAAATAACAAATGCACTACGATCACATAGGTTGATGACAACATTTGATTGAATAGACTGCATTGCGCCGTGATTACGGTGAAGGACACCGGTTCAAATCCTTTGTTTGGAGCCAATCGATAAAAGCATACAGGGCCTCTATACATGCTTATACCAAAAAAGCGACATAATATTGTCTATATTTATAATTGTTTTGAAATTAAGTATATTTGGTCAAAGTTAATATTTTGTGTGCAATTTGTTATTGATGTCTTTTAAATTTCTTTAAGTGTTCAATCTTTTTAATGTTTTAATATGTATAAATTGCTTTTTAATTTTACATGCGATTTGGCCATTTGGCAACAATATGTGATTAAAATACCGATAATAATAATTTTAAAAAATCCCTGTTTTACAGACCTAGATTTTACTAAAATTATGTAAAATCAACCATTTTATGTGAAACTTTTATTGATTTTGACTGAAAATGTATGAAAAAAACATTTTCAAAATATGTTTACAAAAAACAACAAAAAATTGATAATTTTTTAAAGAGATTTTTCAAGCTTTCGGTGATATTTTACTGTCATTTCAGCCTCAGAAATAAAAATCCTGACCGACCGTGCTTGAAAAGTCATCCGCATCACAGGTTAACAAACTTTTGCCGTGCTAACATCAGTGGGCCTGATGATGCATCCGAGATAGGATATGTGAAATATTGCCACTCATCAAAACGTAAGTCCAGTAGATCAGATTATAATCTCAAGTTCATAGTTATTGAGTTATGTACGTTTAAAAAAAGTGTTATTGTTTCAGCCCTCTTTACAACATAACTTAAGAACCACAGGACCTATAAAAGTATATCTGTGATATTTGAATTCTTCTACACACTCGTGATGAAATGATCAATGCAATTTTTGCCAAAGCTCACAACCATTCGCAAGATGCTGTGAACTACCAAATTGCAATAGTTTAAAATAGTTGCTAACCTTAAAGACATTTGACTTCACACATGTGACCCTTTGTGAAAGGTTATAATTGATAAAATATTAATGCAATCTACTGAAGACAGCCATTTGTTGTTAGCCCTTCTATCTTTAGTTGATACCAACTATACAATAAACAATAAACAGAATTTATATAGCGCCTTAGCATAAGTATGAACAGAGTGTCAATTATGTTATACATTTACCAAAATACAATACAATTACAAGCTACAAACGCAATATTCTGTGTGTGGTTTAGTGCATTGATCCTGCGATGCTCTATCTACCATGAAAACAGTACATGACATTGCATTCATGATGTCAATTAAGAAATTTGGCAAAACCAATTAAACGCAACTGTTTTATGGATGATTGAATTGATTTAATATGCGAATCTCACTAATTAAACCTATCTTATATTATATGTGACTCCCTAATGCTACCTTCAATTTGAAGTACAGTCTTAAAATGTTTAATTAAATTTATTATCTAGGGACATAGCTCATTGCTGATGACAAGTGTAATGAACTTCACTGAAAGTCAAGGTTGCATTTTGGTTGAAATATTACTTATGTTGAATTTACAGTTCTATGATGAACTGATAACAATTTTGAGACTCAGTCAATAAGTTCATAGAACAGGTGTTGTATTATAAACTGTGCTGATCGCATATGCAGAAGAGACGCCAATTTACAAGTTACATCGCGTTGCGCTTTAACAATGGTGCGCCATATTATTACATGGCGCGGGTGGAAGTCGCATGACCGTGCAACTAAAAGCAAGGATTGTGCATTGGTTATTTATTTATGTATTTATTTAATCAATTATCAATTTATAATTCATATCTATTGAATGATATGTGGCCTAGACTGCGAGACGACCTCAGACCATGTGAAATTTTTCGTATTGCATGCACAAACAGTAAAAATAGCTCATGAACTTGACATAAGCTTAGAACCCCCTTCCCCCAATGATTTAGGTGCAGGGGTTCAAATACCCTTCCCCCAATACAGTGAAATTTTTTGACTCAGAGGGGCAACTCCACCTTGGACACCCCTCCAGAGCGGGTCATCAACACTAATTTGGTATGTCAGCCCCCACCCCCACGTTGAAAATCTTCCTAAGCCCCTGTTTGATATCCAGGCACGACAGAATTGGAACACTGTAACCTGTTTAATAGACAAACATTGACTGAATGAAAGCTACAAATTGATAGTGCATGGCATTCTGCTTGATTAGTTCACATAATTATTATTAATAAAGTACCAGTCAGCGACATTGAATGCTTTCTGATGCTGTTTTATGAGCTGCAAGTAAATCTGATATTACGTTATTCAGTTGAAATCCATACACCCCCTGTGGAAGACATGACCTTAATCTTCCACACATGGAGTGTGAATTTCAAATGTGGTTACCTGAGTGGGTGACTCCATTTGAAATCTACACCCCCTGTGTGGGAGATTAGGGTCATGTCTTCCATAGGGGGTGTATGTATTTCAACCGGAATAGCGTACTGACACACATTGTAAGCACTCTATCAATAATACAGTCATGTTCTAGTTAGCTCTAGTAAGGGCCACGGTCACTACCCTATCCACAACAAGCTGAGGCGTCAGCTTGGCGCTATGCACGGATATCTCAAACAGAGAGAACTGACTATCTTCTATATAGTAAGAACACTTGGACAGGTGAAAGTTCATTCTGTTAAGACAACTTTTACTTAACGTTTTCCTTCATATACAGTATTGATCAAAGGTCTTCGATCTATAGTTTTTCATGGTATACACAGCCAATTGTCTCGGGCGCGGGTGTAATTGGATGTGCCAATACACGCACAGTTAATTTTGTGTCAAATGGTTGGCAATTACATCCAATCATGTGTCTTAACTGTGGAGACATGCGAATGAACTTGGATGGCCCAGCATTTACCGCTCAAACACACAGGGCCAGCATTATCAAAGACCTTTGATCAATACTGTATTCAATTTGAGACAAAGAATCTCACTTTAATAATACAGATACTAACTACAATGTTAGACAATAGAAGTTGGAATAAAAAATACAATGTGCATCTTGTAATGGTCATATTTTCGTTATTTTTAGAGTGATGGCGCTTTCTTTAGTGTCAAGTCTAACCACTACCCTCACCCCCAATACCTCCCCCTACCCCACCAATCAACGTTTGGTACTACTGAGCGCACATGAATAAGATGTCAGGATTCAACATTGATCGGGGCACAGGGCTCATTTGCAATACCATACTAATTTCATTCCAACCCTTTTGTCCAGACGTTGATCCACAAGCCTCAGCACACTTTACAGGTAGTTCTAGTTTGAGTAAATCACCAGTATGTAGGTATGTTTGGTTGACCAGATTCAAATTAAATCATAATTTTAATAAAATACAAAATTATTATTAAAAAATAAAAAATAAAAAAAAATAAAAATGAATAAATAAATAAATAAATATATAAATAATAGATAAATAAATCATTCAAATAACTAATCGAAAAATAAAATAATATAAATAAATAAATAAATAAATAAATAAATAAATAAATAAATTAAAAAATAAATAAATAAATAAATAAATAAATAAATAAAAAGAAATAAATAAATAAACAAATAAAAAAACACTTTGTTGCCCTTAATTTGAGTTCTGTATGATTTACCAGGTATATTTCCTTTCAATTTTTAATCATTTTGATCACCTGTACATTTCCCATGTCCCTTATTAATTGCCATCCATATAGTGTTGCCATTCCCTTTACATTGTTGCAATAGATCAAAGCACTTTAGCGGCACATAAACGCAGTGACGGTTTTCTACAAAGCTCATCAGTATAAAACTTTTGTAAACAAGTTAATTAATTACTTTGCTATTGTTTGTCCACTCTTCAAAACTAATGAAATAGCACTTCATAAGATCTCTTATGTATATATGTATTTATGTGTATGTATCACCGCAACCGTAATACGGCTCCAGTAAACATCATGTCATGCGGAAAACAAGGCGGTGCACATAAATAGCTCTCTTGGTATTGGCGATTGATATTGATCATACCCAAGTAATCAATACTTTGGTAATTAATTCCAGGTATGAGGGGAAATGTGTTGACTGTGACTGATCATACAATGGTTTCTTTAATTAGTTGATTACTTCGTGGTAAGGAGGTTTCAACTATAGCGATGAACTCAATTACTGTGTCCATGCGGCGTATTTGGGGGCGCGAGCCCCCCGGGGTAAAAGCAGGGGGCGGCCAAAGCGAAGGGGCGGCAGAATAAGAAGGGCAGCTAAAACAGGGGCGGCAAAAAGGAAGGCGGCAAAAAGAATTAGTAAAGAAAAAGGGCGGAAAAATTGAAAAAGTAAAAAAAATTGTGAAAAAAATGTGTTGCTTTTAGGACGCTAGCGCCTAAAATCCTTTTTTTTTTTTTTCTTCACTTTTTCAAACCACCGAAAAAAAAAAAATGGGGTCAACCTTTTCGGGCTGTTGAGGAAGGGGCAGCAAAATTGAAGTTTCTTCAGCCCCCGGGGTAGGAACGGCCACGGTACGCCACTGGTGTCAGTAGGTTTTGACTAAAGCTAACTAATGAAATACCACTTCATAAGATCTCTTATGTATATATTTAGGTATGTATCACCGCAACTGTAATACATCATGTCATGCGGAAAACAAGGTGGTGCACATTATAATAGCTATCTTGGTATATTGGTGATTGATATTGATTATGGGCCAAGTAATCAATAATGGTAATTAATTTCAGGTATTGATTGTAACTGATCATACAATTATGGTTTCTTTAATTATTTGACGACTTCATCATGGTAAGGAGGTTTCAACTATAGAAATGAACACATGCTGCTGATGATGATAATGATGATGGTGATGATGTTGACATAGTTGATGACAACAATGTTCTTGTTGATCATGTTGTTGTTGATGAAGTTGTTGATTAGGATTACAGTCAGTAACAATGGCTATGATGATGATGATGATAGTGATGATGATGATGATGATGATGATGATGATGATGATGATGATGATGATGATGATGATGATAATGATAATGGACTTTTCAACACACTCTCATTAATTCAAATACTTTGAATTTAGATAGTGCATCTATTAAAAAACCAAATTTACCCCAATATTGTTTAGTTTTGAAATTGTGATTGTTTTTCCCAAGTGTAAGGATACTTTATTGGTGCAGTATATTACAAAACTTGCATATCCAGCATTCCTGCCAAAACTATAAGATGAAAAAAAGGTCATGGCACCTTGCAAAAGCTCTCATGTCTATTCCTGAGCCGCAAGGATTCAAATACCCCATTAGAGGAGATTTAAGAAGCCTTATTTGGGCATTAGCTAGCAAGTCAAAGATGTGTGCATAGCCTAATTTCACCATTATTGGTGTGATCAACCCGAAACAAGGTGGAGGTTGATAAAAATTGGTTTCAAGATATGGTCAAAATTCAACGTTTCCTCAGCAACTGGAAAAAAAATCATGATCTCAATGACATTCATAACCCAAATTTTTGTTTTGTGTAGTCTTTAGCATCAAAGGAGCAATAAAAGGACATATAAATGAACCTGCTGTCAAGTACAGGGTGTCCCCCAAAAAACGAGAACCCTCATTGTGCCCTCTTTTTCTCCTATTTCTGAAAAGTTAATCAATTATATTTTGGTATGTAAAGAAACCTGTATTTGTTAGGTTTTATAAACCGAAAGAAACCGAGAAGAGGCATTTTGAAGGTATTCAGTTGTGGACTGGAATTTCTTTTTGGCTGATGAGAGACTTATACTGCTCGATTGATATGATCACATTTTGTGGCCCAAATAAGATTAAATTTAAACATTTAAATTGTTAAATTCAAAGGTCCTTACGAGATGGTGGATTTTGCTCACCAACTACAAACCTAAGAAGATTCACAATTGCATCAAAAATCATACGGATATAGCAATTTGCATTTAAGATCGGGGGCGTACCGGGCACGTCAAGTTTAAAGAAACAGGATAATATTTTTTAATCCAAAAAAATTAGTGCTGTATTTTTCTGGAATAGGGAGTATAGATGAATAAGATTATCATGCTATTTCATAGCACCCTCACCAAATCCAGTACCTTATTTCTAATTCATATCCCAAATTTCAAACCCATAAGAAAACTTCAATCAGTGAAAGTGTGTCGGATCAGTGATTGCTAATGCAGTCTTCTTTGGTTAAACAGTACCTTAATTTCATATATTACATGTCTAATATGCGATGTGCTTCCTATCACCCTTAATGCTCTTCGTGCTAGCCATGCGCTTCAACGGAAAAAGTTGAAGTTTTGAAATATTTTCTCAAAATATCAAGAGCTATCTTAAGAACTACTAAACCAATACTAGGCTTGTTTGTACTCATTTTAATGCATTTTTCATACTGATTCCAAATATGGTCATGAAACTTTACATTTCTGAAATTTTTGAATTAAAAAAAAATTTGAAACATGTAGATCTGCAGTCGACACCCGCATGAAGAGAGTTAACATAATTTCCGGAATTCAAATACACATTTAAAGAACTATATGTGATGTGCTTGATTTCACCCTCGATTTAATTTTCAAAATTAAAATATACATTATTCATGCAGAATATCCATATCCGAGATCACCTTATTTATTCATATGTGACACGATCTGGTCCATGGGGGCCAAAGGAGGCATTTTTGAAAATTGAGTTACTGTAATTATTACATTATGCATACAATAGGCTACCATTTACTGAAAACACTAAAGGTCTAGCATACTTGGTTCTAAAGTTATGAAGTTTTTTGATGTCTATTTTCTTATGTATTTTATTGTTTTTTACTCCATATTTTTGCCTTTATCTCAATTTCAAATTTGCCGCCTTTGGCTCCCATGGACCAGATCGTGTCACATATACAGAGTGTATTTTAAAAAAAAGTTACAATTAAAAAAAAAATTAACAGGAAAAAGGGGATATCTCTACAAATTTCTTAACTGGTGGTGTGTAGCGTGATGCTGGCCAGACCAGGATTTTTTTAAATCCAACTTATCTTGGGATGTAGGTGCTTAAATGGAAGCCATTTTTGGATTTATAAAGCACATTTTTCCAGAGGTTTCAAAGCACTGTAATTTCGCTGCTACTGGAGACATCAGAATTAGATCGTAACAACCAGATCCATTGCAGCCGAAGCCGGTGCAAACCTATCCGCACTTAGATTGTAACACAACGTATTCAATTTAAGATATGTCTTCATGTTTACAAATGTTCACATAAATCGTCCTTCAACGGCTCCGGTTACACGGTCTGCAACAGACAAGACTCTTCTTGCAATACCATTTAGTAAGAAATGTATAGGTGAACAAGCCTTCTCTGTTGCAGGCCCATCACTTTGGAACTCACTTCCGCAGCATGTAAGAAATGCCGGCTCAATTGCAGTTTTCAAAAAACTCTTGAAAACTCATTTGTTTTAATCTGAATTTGTATTTTTGCTTTGCTTTGTATTATATTTCATGTGGTATTATTTGTTGTATTTTGTATGGCGCCTTGATCATACTGGATATTGCGCCTTATAAGAATTTAATGTATGTATGTATGTAACATCCACTAAGTAACTCTCCAGTTCCATAAATTCCATTGGGTGAAGGAAGTTGTTGATAACCAATCAACTAATCACCAATTCCAGTGGTGCAAGGTGAGGGAACAACCACTGCGCCAACTTGCTCCCAGTTGGGTAAATAAAGAGAGCTCTTATACTTTTTTTCTATTTTTCTTCTAAATGTAACATGTTTTGTGATACATACTGTATGCTATAAATCCTATTAAACCCTCTCCATATGGGTGTTGACTGCAGACGACAAGTTTCAAATTCTGTTTTAAATTTTAGAAATGTAAATTGTCATGACCATATTTGGAATTAGCATGAAAAATGCATTAAAATAAGTACAAACAAGCCTAGTACTAGTTCAGTGGTTCCTAAGATAGCTCTCTATATTTTGAAAAAAAAATACTTGGGAGTTTTTAAGCTATTACGGCTAGCACGTAGAACATAAACATTTTGAACAGAAGTATAATCTATGGGCTGCTTCCGGATTAGTACTCAGTGCAATAACAGAAGTGGGTAACATCAAAGATAAACATGTAATTTACCGACTTGGAACCGACACAAAAACTATCCTATGGAGGAATGTTACCTTAGGGCTACATATGCCACTAGTAATGAAGTCACCTATGTTTATCAATTCATACTAACTAGGTGGATCACTAGTAATGAAGTCACCTATGTTTTTCAATTCATACTAACTAGGTGGATTATAACAGGAGCTGGGTTAATACATACAATATTTATGTCTGTAGGCACTGTACTTTGGCTAAAGGTGACTTTCTTCGTTTTAATATCTTAAAGATAAAGGGTCCTATATGTGACCATCCACCACGAAGTGGTAGTAAAGTCGGCTCTAGATTATTTTCTGTTTATTACAGATTTTGAAAGAATACACTTTCAGCTTTACAATGACACCTCAACCAGCTTCATCGGACATCTAGAAGTGAAGTTATGGTGCATCAAAGGTCAAATTCCTAATATATTTTACATAGAAATTCAATACTGTTTTTGATTGTATCTCAAAATGGAAAATGCCGACTTTACGACCAGTTTGTGGTGGATGGGCACATATATGCTTCATCCTGGCAGGGCATAAGATAATGCTTCACCGTAGTACATGGACAATCACAAATAATGGATATGCCAATCTGAGAAATAAATTGTATAAATAGGTAAACAAGCGGGGACCAGCGAGTAATTGGTCCAAGCCCTGTTTAATTTGTGAGACAATCTGGCCCATGGAGGCCAAAGGAGGTATTTTTTGAAATTGAGTTACTATAATTATTACCTTATACAAACATAATATGCTATCATATTACTAAGTGAAAACACCAAAGGTATAGCATATTTGGTTCTAAAGTTCTAAAGTTTTGTGATGTTGATTTTCTTATGTATTTTCTTATTTTTTATGCCATATTCAATTTTTGCCTTTATCTCAAATTTACTGCCATTTTAAACAAAAAATATAAAAAGTTGATATTTGCATTTGAAGCACCACACAAGTAATTTTCACAATGAAAGACTAAAAAACAAAAAGATTGATAAGTTTGGGTCAAAAATATAAATAAAATCAGTTTTTCAAATTAAATAAAAAAATAAATGCTGACATTTATACAGCGCCTTTCATGTGTATTAAAGTACTTTACATTTATTCCGCTGTCGTTAGAATATGTCGGCTGCCATACAATGCCTAAGGCATGCTCATACCATTGGGCGTCGCTCAATGGACAATAGGCTTGTTCAGACAATCGCTTGTAAAGTCACTTGTAAGTACTTTCAAATGTAAACTTGTATGTAGTGCCCGTCTAAACGTACTCGCATATAGCTACATGCAAGTTACTTTCGACGATTTTACATAAGATATCTTACATGTAGCGAGCTACATTCGAATGTAAGGCCAGTGTGAACAAGACTTGCATGTGACTCGCATGTAAGCATGACCTTGATGATCCAATCCTATTGTGATTGTGTATAATCATGGCATAATTTACCAGTGAAGGTCCCGTGTGGACACACACTCGCTTGTAGCATAATTTAATTGCTGGCTTGCATGTAAGTTACATTCGAAAGTAGGCTACCGTCTAAACACACCTAAAATTTCTATTAAACAGCTCCCCATTTGACTCCTGGGTAGAGAGAGGCAAGTGAGGAAAAGCACATTGCCCAAGTGCACAACATGATGGTACTTCAGGGGCTCAAACTCACAACCCTCTGATTGCGCGGTAGCGCCCATACCGCTGCACCACCATGCCAACATATTCTGACTGTCACAAGCGAGTTTGTACTGCAACACTGTAATAGACATGTTCATTGGCACAATGACTTATTGGGTAATAAACCTACACACATTTCCCAAACACTAAGTTGAGTAGGATTGTGCGATGCGCGATGTGATGAGAAGAAATTAATTAATTTCAGATAAATTAGTGATATTACATTTTGAAAAAGTGTCACACAGAAGTGGTTCATATTGCCACTGAACCTGAACACAACTTCTGAGCTACCTCTAGGTCAAAGTTTAACCTTTGACCTCAATACATTTCCCTTTAGGTCAATGTTTTACCTTCACCTCAGTTTATTATGTCCAATTGGAAATTATAACATGGCATGCATACGCAAATTTAGATTTTTTGTATTTCTAAAAGTGTACAAGATTCCTATTGCAGCTGCCTGCACAGGTACACCATCGCCAAGGCACTGGGCAGGTACACTCAGAGTACCTATATAGTAACAATGCTGCTACTGCATAGGACCCATTAGCAGTGGTACTGCACCGGTACTACACCGGTACTCCCCTGGTACTCCACAGTAACAGCCAAGTACCTTGGCGACAGTGTACCTGTGCAGGCGGCCCCGATAGGAATGTAGTAGAGAAATGATAAGTATATAAAAGTTTGTATTTTCAGAAAGAACATGATGCAAGGAATCCAACTAACATAACAGATTCCTGCAAAAATGAAAAGTTTTTGGGAAAATCACAAAAGTTTATTTCACTTGAGTGCATCAAGGAAGGCATACAGGCTACAATAGTCATAAGACATAAGTTAATACTTTCTTCAACTATACACCCAATCTCATTAGCATATCCCACAAGTTTCAAGATGTCTACTTCCTGGGTAAACAATTTATATCAACTATCTCTAGTGTAAGAAATATCAGACCAATTTGCCAAATGGTACTCTAATGTGACTTTGTTATACAATAATTATAATGAATGCATCTGTACAGACGTGTTCTGTGTAGATACAGATCCTCCCAAATGTATTGTACAAGTTGTTATTTCCGCGTACTGTAATATTTATTTATAACATTCGGCCGAAGCTAGGCATTGCCCAATAGTGCTCAGAGGCTACTGAATTAAAGGGATGTCAACCGAATATAAAAGGACAGGGATAGAGGAAGAGGTCCGATTTTAGAAGTAGGAGGAAAATGGGGGCACCTGGAAAAAACCTGCGAGGACGAGCAGGAGGAAAATGGGAGCACCTGGAAAAATCCTGTGAAGACGAGCATGGATCGGCAACCAAAACTCATTTGTGGCAACACAGAGAATTGAACCTGAGCCACAGTGGTGAGAAGATAGTGATAAGAACACGACCAGGGTTCCCACACCTTGAATCCTAAAAGGACTTTCAAGGTCCAAAAGGATGATTTTCAAGGACTTACCACAACACAAATATCATGATGCGGCTCTCCATGCGGCACTCCCCAAATTTTGTCAAAATTATTCTTTTATATAAAATTCCAATTTTCAAGGACATTGTGCAAATTTCTAGGACTTTCAAGGCCTTGAAAAGGTGTTTTCAAATTCAAGGACTTTCAAGGACGTGGGAACCCTGCACTACACTAACCTTCCTCCTTTTTCGAGATTTGGGAGTGAGAGGGACTTTATTATTATTTTGCGATTTCCCAATCCTACACTCTGCTTCCTATACATTATTACATATTTTCCCTTAGTGAATTTCCCAGTTGGAATGGTACGATCGCAAAATTCACGAAAATAAAATTCGCACAAAAAAATTAACATTTATAAAATATTGTAAAACCTCTTGAGTACAACCATTTTGAAGTTCACCGCATCCAATTTCCATGATTTTTGTTTTTACTTTGAACAAGATAATCTCCCCAGAATAAGGTAGGGGCATATTTAGAGCAATGAATTCTATGTAATGGAACCAGGGACTTGTGGTTCACACAGATGGCCTACATGCCAGGTATAGAATATCTTGACTGCTCAGTGCCAAAAGTGGGTAAGTGCAATAGCTGCCATGTGTAGATGAGTACAATATACTGTGTGTAAATTGCCAAATGTTCACAGGGCAGCTATTGCACTTATCCACTTCTGGCACTGAGTATCTATGATACAATGAAGTATATTTGAGCTCGGTACCGCCTGACTTATTATGCAGAACACAAGTAGATATGAGATGGGATGGGTTATTGCATACAACTTTGAAATATCAACTTGGAGACAAATGTATAAATTTCTACAAATGGTATTGCGATAAATACAAAATTTGTAGGATGAACCGTGTGCCTTGGACCTCCCTGCAATAGCCAACTTTGAAAAATATGTGATATCTTGGAAAAAATTTTTAAACAAAAATGAAAAGATTAAATTGTGACTCGAACCAGCAAACTAGGGATTATGTGACTAATTCGCTGGCGTAGTGCACGTTAGAATATGACAGTTGCTAGGTCAACTGGCTCATGCTTTCTTTGTTACGAACCACTGATCAAAATGATCACAACACAAAGCCTATGGCATATCATAATTCGGAACAGGTGTATGATCCCAGGCTTGAACCAGTAACCAATGGTTACTAACATGCACTACGGCAGCGGATACCTACAAGCAATCTGAGCTAGTAGGAGGTCAGTTCTTCCTTCCAAAGTAAATTTTCTAATTCTATTGTGCTGTGAAGTGATAAACAATCACACTGATTGGGTGATCAATAGTCATGACAACAAGACAGTTGACCCATTGGTCATCTGCGTGTAAAAGAGAGAGGAGACCTCACCTCTTCTATGCAATCAATTTTTAAAAAATTACTTTAATATTTAAATCATTACATTTACAGAATAAAGCCCGACATGATAATAACACATAGCACTGTACAATGTGCTCCATTTTCTTATGGTCCCGTATCATAATTTGAGGCCAAATATATGACATTCTTCCCCTTTGTGAATACCAGCTAGTGTCAATCTGCATATTTAAACAGAGCACTCTTGTGTTTTTACCCAGTATTACCTGGTAACCCACAATCCGATTCATCAACAACTAGCATGTTTCTACTGATGCTTAAAAATATATGGGTTGTGTGTGTACGGAGGTCCTGACCCCTAATCTGCTTTTAAGGTCACGGTGGGATACATACAAATGTATATTAAAGAAGTGCAACACCCAGCAACCATCAAACTGCCCTGTTTCCAGAAGTCCTTACCCCCAAATGTACATAAAAGAAGTGCAACTCCCAGCAACTGTCAAACCGCCCTTTCGTCAAACCGTATCAAACATCTCTGCAGGTGTTTGACAGTTGTAGGGTGTCCACACCGCATCACTCTGAACCGATTTGTTTCTACTGATAACACTAAACCGCATTACCCGCCAATCTTTCCCCAGTAGAAACACACAGAATTATTGATACACTCACCTGGAATTTTCTCCTTGCTACAAAGTACTGTATTTTACGTATTGCACGTATTGCATTTTTATGAACATCTGTTAAGCTACAGTAGGATAAAAAAGCAAGAAATGGGAGAAAAAAGATGCAAAGAAACAAAGTAATGTTAATTGGTGATAATTATGTTGAATAACACTAAAGGCAACCAGGACATGGCGTTAATTCAACCTTTAACCTATTTTGTCCTACCTGGCAAACTGAAACACACAAAGACACTAACCCTTGATCCTGTTTTCATTACTGTTGATAAGTCAACTTCAAATATTTAGGCAAAAAAGTGATATTTTCTCTTTAAATCACACTTTTTTTGCAGTAAAAAATATAAATAAAGGTAGCTGCCTTGTTCTTTACACCTAAGGCTCCTTGGCTAATGGACTAAGTTGTGTAATATTTTAAACAAGAATTACTCGGTTTATATGGCATTGTATTACCATTTTAACAGTGCAGTATTTGAAATATCCTGATTGGCAATTCTTAAGTCCAATTTCTCGAAGCTTGGCTAGTGGTCAGGCTTCCTATGCCAGCAGGCTAGCCCTACCAATGTGGATCCATTTTATTGATTTATCTTTGTAGGTGATGTATGATACGCTTATGATATGAAACTGAAAAGCACTGGTATATAGGACTAATTGGGCTTAAGCCTGATGACTATCACTAGCCATGCTTCGAGAAGCTGGCCCTTTTTAGTGTTTCCGCACCTTCTAACACTTCCACACCTGGTACTCTCTCTTATCAAGGTTTCCATTAGCTAATAATTTGATTTCAGGTAATGGTAGATAACATCATACATATCTTAATTTGATTGAATAATAGAATATAACCGGATTTGGTCAAAAGGCCAAGTATGACGTACTCCAAAATGCATCCACTGAAATCTGAATGTCAATTATATAAAGGACACTGAATCACCTATGAATGCATTTAGGTACAAAAACTGATATGCCACAACATAAGGCCAATAAAAAAGTGTTTGTTTGCCCTTCGCGACCCTGAGATGAATATTCGTCTCAGTCACGACGACCAAAACACACAAATCTTGAGTCGCTTTTTTTTTCAAAAACTCATAAAATTTCATAATTTGTACATGTATTCTCTCCCAAAAGAGTAGTAATAATTTCTACGAAATATTTTGAGTGTACAAGCAACTTAAAATACAATCAAATCACCACATCAGGTACTCAATAGCTTTAGTTTCACTTTCCATTATGTGAAATGGTGGAAGTGCCCATGAAAAATAAAATCAACCTACCGACCCTCCAAATTTTTATCTCTTAAGGGCAAACAAACAAATTTTTTTAACTGGCCTAAGATAAATGCTTGCGCTTTCAATGATGTTATAGCACTCTACCACTGGACTGAGCCAATTTTGGTTCATAACGACAGCAAAAAAAGAGAAAAAAACATTTCTTTGGGAAAATGTTGCCATCCACAGATGTACTATTCTTTGGTTCACCTCACGTTTGGTAGTGGTATCAATTCTGTTTTGCGGTTGCACTGCAAGCTTGTATGCGTGCGTACGTGTTTGCCGACAAACGAGGACACACACTAGATTTTTCACCCTAAACTGTGGACCTACTTCCAACCGAGGACTGTCCTCGGTCTCAAACTGCTGCAAAAGACCTCAAATGCATGCTAGATGCTTTAAACGCTATTTGCCTGAAACCGAGGACCACACGTGTAAAAACTACCGTCCGCAGGGTGATGGCTAAAATTCCTTTCAGATTATACACACAAAAATCCGCCATTTTAGTCCACGGTTAGGCGATAAAAACATATCATACACACGTCCTCGGTTAGATAGCAAAACACAATGTCCACGTTTGGAGGCAAACACAGACAGGGGTGCGTGTGCGCTCTGCACAATTAACTTTATGCACGCAATTCGATACTGCGACAAGCAAAATATGCACCTGTGTCAATTCCAAACCTACTCATTTTACTCAAAAACTGGAGCTGTATAATTAATTTATTATGGTATACAGCCATCTTACTAGGGGTTTATTCTTAGTGAAATCTGCAAACGGACAAGACCTCTTAGATTTATCTTTTTCCCTCTAAATTACAAAGAATACTGCCGCAGTCGGGCAAAGAATTCCAATTCCTTATCATGTGACCTTACATCAACTCTTTGAAGGTATTGACTCTTTGCACGAATCCATCATTTTGTTCCCAAAATCAGGTTCTCTCTGCAAATGCATGCGCTAAAAGTGTGTTTTTATTTTTCACACTTTTCTGGCAATACGTCAGAAGGCTTTTGCAAAGTGTACACTGTAATTAAGTATGTGTACGAAATGCGTACACACACTCAACACACATTTTGGGGTAAGAACCTCATTGTGAGATGACCGTGCAAAGTGTCAATAAGATTCATGAGTTATTTCTCTCACAAAAAGTTTTGAGCAGGGAAAAAGCTGGAGAACCCTTTGATCCACGTAATAGTTGCAATAATAGATAAAGCACAATAAAACAGCATTTACGTTAAAAGTACATAAAAATTAGTTCAACATAACACCAAGATTAGGGTAAGATAAAAAACGTTATTAATAATTAAAGGTAGTAACTCTCTGGCAAGCTTGATTGACATGTATTTGAGTTTAAAACAAATAGTTGGCAAAATTGTAATCAACATATGTCACAAAATCAAAGCCAGAGTTGATAATGATTTTACAATACTCTACTTAGTCTCCTCAGCCGCCAGCCAATCAAAAATGGCTTATTTGTTGTCGTCGGCAGACTGCTTGTGTGGAGTGAACGGAACGAATCAAACTGGCTGTGATGGATACTATACTTTATTGTTATCTGCAGTGAATCAGGTGTTTTTAAAATAATTGGTCGTAATGTTTCTTGTAGATCTAGTACAAATGCTATTTAGTTTCAAATATATCCCATGATATAGAATTGCAGATTCATACGTAGTGGTAATAAAATGAAAGTAAATTAAATTAAACTTCAACACTACTTGTTTATTTTCGCTTACCGGGAGTGCTTTCGAGGAACTTCCTCGTCGTCAGCCGATGTTGATGGCTCTGATGTATTTCTTGGGAACTTCTGTGACGTCATCCAGTGTGATATCACATGAACAGGTTGGTCTCTAGCCGTTTCCAAGAAATACATCAGAGCCAACAACATCGGCTGACGACAGGAAGTTCTCTAAAGCGCTCCCGTAAGCTTAAAATAAACAAGTAGTGTTGAAGTTTAATTTAATTTACTTTTATATCCCATGATGTTTTTTTAACATTAATAATGATTGTTTCAACACAGTAAACGCCATTGAAGTTGTGGAAAAGTTGATATCAATTTGGATGAATATCCCAGGGAATATCTAATAATATGTGACCTGGTACAGCGAAATGAGCGTAAAGTCGCAAGTTGGTAGTTTCGCGACATCCTGGCTGCTGTGTTGATGTTCTTTGTTTGCCAAGCACATGTACAAGCCTAGAGAATGTCCTTTGTGAATGGCCCATTATGCCCCCATTCACAAAGGTCATACAGACATACTATTGGCTTAAACAGGTGCGTGTGAAACAAAGAACACCAACGCAGCAGTCAGGACGTATCAAAACAACAAACTTGCGACTTAAAGCTCTTTTCGTGGTATAGCAGGTCCTGAGCTTTAGGCTTTCCATACCCCCAGCATCCCTCACCTTGAGCCCCTTCTTAGTATGTGGGTTTTTTGTTGCTCTTCACCCATTGCACGGTTCCGCCATATGTGAGGAGAGCCTCGATTTGGTAGCATGCATGAATGGGAATTGAACCAGTCATATAACATTGCGTAAAGTTACGTAATTCTTCCTTTCATGTCTGTTGCCAGTTCGAGGCTCTCCACGCATATGGTGGAACCGTGCAATAGGCGAATATATCGATGACTAGCATGTGATTTAAATAGACCCTACCAAGTGCCTGGATAAGATGAAGTCATTTTTGTTTCATTTGAAATAAAAGTTGATTTGATAGAAAATATATCGCAATATTTTCCCATATTGATTCAATCACACAATATTTGTAATGCAAATAAGTTCCTACATCTTTACACTTATTCATGTGTTTTCAGAATCAATTGAAGAATTGTTGTTGTTGCATGCTATTTGTTAATAATGAGTGAATCATTTCCTGATTTAAAAAAAACAACTCTTGCTCTGTATCAGATTAAAAGAAAGTTGAACAGGCAACCTAGTTTCATTCACAAGAAATGCTAGCATAAACCTAATATATTATTTAAAAACAATAATAAAATCTACATTTTTGCAGACAGTCTCAGGTCGTTGAACAGCGATCGCTAGTGTTGCTCTAAATGTTGGCATTGTTTAGCTTTCATTAACAAGATATTGAAATTGAACAACTAGATAATCTATGATTAAGCATTCACTTTCAGATTTCAAAAGTTTAAAGGGAACTTAAAAACACATTCTTTAAGTGGCAGTTTAGGGTTATTATCTATTTACTGGATACACCCGCCAGTTCCACTTGAGAGATAGTTGTGTTAGGTTTCACCCCACACTACAAATATTACTGTATCCAAATGCTTGTTAAATTACTCGCGCATGCTCCAGCCGCTTGACCAATCACAGTCGACTCATCGAGTTTCTGCCGATGTTTGCGAATGACCAGCCGAACTTTTAATCTTCGTGTGTTCGCACGGGATTTTAGAAAGGTCTTTGAGGGTTGAATAATGTTTTGAATCTGACACCTTTCTACTCCCATTTAGACAAAATGGCAATCTACACGAAGTTTTTTAAACCTTGAAAATCGGTGAAGAGATAAGGAAAATAATGACATTTTTCAGGGCACATGTTTTTGATCAACGGAATTTTTAGGCAAGTTGACAATTCTGAAACATGTTGATGTATAAATTTCAGCGCAAGATTCACAATTTCTTGGATTTTTTCGATGAATACTTTGATTTTTTGCATCATCGGAAAACTACACAGTATAACACTGTGCTAGTTTTAACGTGTTACATTTTCGATTTTTGTGTTACATTTAGGCCAAAGTTGGACCAAATTTAAGTAATATTTCGGATTTTCCCGTTTCTACTGCACGGAATATCATAAGGCCGAATAAAAATAAAACATGTTTCTCGTCCCCTTCCGCTTCCTTTTTTGAGGCCGCTTCAAATTTATTTTCAGTTTTTTTAAATTCAGTCAAAACTTTTGAAGAAAGATGTCTTGGAAGTTGAGATGTTTTCTATAGCCTTGCTAATATGCAAGAAACAATTCTGGATCACTAGTGGGGGCGTACCTACCAGAACAATAAAATAAAAAAGGGCCTCAAGCCCCTCTTTCTCCTTTTTTAAACCCGGACGAGAAACATGTTTTTATTTTTACTCGGACAAATCATCCTCCAGCCACGCTCCAGATAATATGCAAATGCATGGAGTACAATACCAATCACCTGTTTAACTGGTATTGATCAAAGTAATTCTTTGTACTCCATGCATTAGCATATCTTATGGAGCGTGTCTGGAGGATGATTTGATTCACGGCAGGAAGTGCAGGGCAGCATGAGTGAACACGGGTCACTGACTTAGCATAAAGGTCACACAAACCAGCTTCCGCGCCAGCGTGGTAACCTCACAGTGAAAAGTTTGACCTTACAAAGCTGTCGAGTATTTAGATACAGCAGTATAGTGTGTAAGTTCGTAGTGCCCCATCAACATTGTGTGTGCTGATCCCTCAACACCCCTCTCACTCACATGGAGCTGGTGGGTGTATGAAATAAATAGATGATAGTTGAATGTTAGCGGTTTTGGATTTAGATGCACATGCTAAGGTAGTTGTATGTTTAGTCTCATCCAAAAACCATATTAAATGAATCATTCTAGCTATGTTAATAATAAAGCATCTCATCATCATACATGAAATCGTTAGTATCAAACTTGTGCAGATGAAGAACAAACAATGAGAGTAAAATGAGTTAATTGTATTTATATAGTCTGTCTTGTCTCAAGTTGAGAATAATCCCATGTTGGATGTTTGTAGTGGCAGATTCCAGCGGGGTTTATACACATACAA
Organism: Amphiura filiformis; assembly: GCF_039555335.1. Lineage (NCBI taxonomy): Eukaryota > Metazoa > Echinodermata > Ophiuroidea > Amphilepidida > Amphiuridae > Amphiura > Amphiura filiformis. The sequence goes on along the minus strand of NC_092644.1, from coordinate 27,654,596 downwards.
GTGCGATTTGTCCATATACGCTGGCGACGCAACCACGTAAATGTATTGATTCAAATCTGCCACTGCAAAAATCCAACATGTCGTTACTCTCAACTTAAGATGAGACAGACTATAGTTCATATAGGTTAGTCGTAAATGAATTCACATAATTTATTAATGACTTCAAACAACAAGAGTAAAATTGAATTAAATGAAGGGGCACTTTTGCACTTTTTACCATGTTAAATATCAAAAATAATGTTGGCAACAACTTTGTACTTCAGGAGAAATTAACTGTTAAGGACATATCATGCTAGGCAATAGCTAAGAGCGTAGCGTTTTTTTGTGACGTAACTTTTGTTGCTTATTGGAAAATTGCCAACAACTGATCGATATGTCCCTAGCATCAAATCGTAACCAGTTGACTTTAAGTAACTTTGTCGCCACGTTGCTACCAGTGGCATAACGCTGGTAGTGACTGTGAAAACGCTACCAGTGTTTGATCACTTGCGATTTTTGACGCTGCCATTTTTTTAATTGCACGCTTCGATTGCTAGTATGATATGCTCTTAAGGTTCGAGAAGCAGGAGGTTTCCTTAATGAATTCTGTTGGTCCATTCAAAAATTACAAGAGTCAATCAATTATGATAAAACGTATGATGAAAAAAAAAAATCATTAACCTATAAATGCTGCAATTGTAGATATTCATCCTTATTTTTAAATCAGGATAAATTAAGAATGAATTCCCTTTCATCTGCCAACATACATAAGTTAAAGGAAAAAGTGTGAGCAAAAACTTGACATGGTCACTAATTTCCAGGCATTATGTGACTAACCTCCATAAAGGGCTGTAATGTCAGCCGAAATAGTTTTGAGATATACATACAGGGTGTCCCTGAAAGAACTGTATCGTCATAAACTTAATTGTTTGGGTATTTTAACGCCACAGTTAAACATAACTAAATAACTGGCGTGGTAGAGGAAAAAAATCAGCTATCATATACTTTTTGAATTTGGACAATTGACCACACCGTTCTTAAAATATAAGAATTTTATGAAACTCCCTCATTTTCAAACCTTTCCACGGATTCAAATATCAACCAATGATCTGTATTCGGAGTGCTAATCACTGCGCAACATCAGCGCATGAGACCTCGTTGATAGATATTTGACTCCGTGGAATGCATGGAAAATGAGGTAGTTTTGTAAAATTCTTTTATTTCAAAAATTGAGCAGTCTATTGTCAAAATTCAAAAAGTATGTGATAGCTGATATATTCCTCAACCACATCAGTTATTTACTTATGTATGGTTTATGCCTTAAAATACTCAGAAAATTAAGTTCCAGACGATACAACTCTTTCAGGGACACCCTGTACAATATATCATTGTAATGCTTATTTTGAGGATAATTTGCCTGTCTGATATATCTCAAAAAGTGCCAATGCTGACTTATAGGCCTACAGCTCATCTGTGTTGGACGGTCACATAATATATGCACCTGATGTGATAAAAACATAATAAATCAATCTTAATGAAGATTATGTTTTTTAACGGCTTGAAAGGATGCAGGAGATCACAACATTGCCCGTTATGCAATGCAAAAATTTCTCTCAGAAAACTTTGAAATCATGGCCTGAGTCAATTAATACCTGCTCACATTTATCTCACACCAAGTGTGACCATTTTGTGATATAAATTCTGATATCAACTTTATTTAAAAAGTTTTAAAAAAAATCCACATCCAGATTTTATTTCTGAGTTAACAAGAACAGAATAAAAGACATTAATACGTAAATTTATTAATATTATTACAACTTGTAGAACATCGAAACACCCAAGTAGATAAAGGGAAACAAACAATAAAATATCCACCAAACAATGGTATGATATAACTAGAATTAAAATGAATCTAGTGAATTAAAAGAAGAAAAATAAATCCATCACCACGTTTTCTTACACACACTCCCAAACTGGGCCTGTTACCTGTCTTTTATTGTTTTTTCATATGTGTCTCCATTATTTGACGTGCTATATAAGGGAGGAGTAAAACAAAAGTACCGCAATATATATCAGAAAAAAAATCATAACAAAAGTATCTTAGGACTTGATGAATTGAAGGAGCAGGAAAATTGATGACACAAAATGCCATAGAAACACTTGAGTGGAGAAAACATTGAATGGTAACACAAACAAACAAAAAATAAACTTGGTTGACTCTTGTTTTGCCTGTTAACAATAAAAACAATTCTTTATATAATAATATGTTATTTTTGTTGATTTTTGATAATCATACTAAATGGACTACACCCTTAAGGGGTGCTTTTTTCCAACAACAGTTACATAAATCATATTACTGTTCAACATATGTTCCCAGCTCCAACAAAACCCGGAACAAGTCGCCAGACATGTTTTTGAGTTATAGGCCTTCAAAGATGATATTCCCATAAAAAAACATCAAATTTTGGTATTTTTAATTTCATGGTATTTGATTGTGGAACTAAGTGAACTTTCAAATCATTGAAAGAACTTATTAAAAAGAGGTTTATCAAATCAATAAATAAAGTTGAACTATGATAATTCCTATTCAAACCTGTGTAAGGCTGGAATCTAATTGGCCCATTACTGAGAATAGCAATTTGGCAAAAATATTATGGTGTCATTTACAAACTAATCCATATCTTGAAAAGTATTGTTGCTATTTACATAATTTTTGTACAATTTTAAAGCTTATTGTCTCGTGCTTACATTTTCATTCAAATCATGAAATGTCAAAAAATGTGACTTGTTCCTGGTTTTGTCAGAGCGGTCACATGACATCATTTTGTTGTAATACTGCTTACAGGATACCCGGGGGGGTACTCAGTACAAATGACATGCCGGGACGTGCCGCAAATATGGGTAGCATTTTCAGCCTCTAGGTATATCAATGACCCCATTTTCAAAGCCTATTTTGGTATATGAATGGGTCCTTTTTTTCAAAGTTTTCTCAATTTTTTCGGAAAATAGCCCAATTTTTCCTTAATCTAGCAAAATTTTGGGAAAATTTGTAAAAACTAAGACAATTTGGGTTAAATTCGGCCGAAAATTTTGAGTTTTGGTATATCAATGGGTCCAAATTTCTTGAAAAATTGGTATATTTATGGGTCCACTTTCAAATTCTCAGCAGCACGTCCCTACCAAAACCAAACTTGAGTACCCCCCCCCCGGGACAGGATATCATCCCCAGTATTGGAACACAGTCGCTTGTCTAAATAACAATGTCCAGTCCAGCCATTCTTCCATCACACACGAAAAATATGTGCAAAAACTTATTTGGTACAACATGTTCAAAATGTTGCTTGTTCAATTTCTTACCCTACCATGCGAGTGTGCAAATGATTAATAAGTATCAATTTAGTAAATAAACAAAAGTCATTTCATACATTTTATCATGCCTATTTATATATTAGAGAAACATCAATTAGATCAAATCATGCCTGCTGTTCCGTAACAAGAATAAATTTGGTGAGAGGGGGCGGAAAATATTTAATTTTGTGGGGTGCGATGGTCTACTCGTAAAAAAATATCAGACTAAGAAATACAGCACTATTTGTGTTTTGCAAGATCAGATAACGACATGCTGTTCCAGTTGAAATCCATACACCCCCTATGGAAGACATGACCTTAATCTTCCACACAGGGAGTGTAAATTTCAAATGGAGTCACCCATTCAGGTAGCCCCATTTGAAATTCACACTCCCTGTGTGGGAGATTAAGGTCATGTCTTCCATAGGGGGTGTATGAATTACAACTGGAACAGCCCAACTTGAAAAAATGTGACGCGGTTAGGTTCGCTTTGGTTGTATCACATGCATACTATCGATAGATAGATAGATATATAGATAGATAGAAAGAAGAGAAAAACGAAAGTATCAAGAAATGATTCCATGCGGTTTTTGGATCGTAAATTTGCACCGAACATTCAGTACCTACATGTCCCATCTGCAATCCTGAATTGACAGTTTTTATCCTATTTATGAAAGTCAATTAATCGGAAATATCGGAAATAGTGAGCTCTAACACCTGATCACCTCCAGGGCAATCTCCCGTAATCAAAGTCAAAATTTTCATCATTTTTCCTCCAATAATCTGACAAATGTAGCACATTTTTTAATTTCTTAACGGTTTAATCAAACACCCAAAGGTATGTGAGATTTATTCATTTCCACTTGACCTATTTTAACAGGTATGTTGATCAACTCAACTTCGAAATCTTCCATATAGGCTTTTTAGAAGGGACGACTTAATAAGTAACATGGGCAATATTAGTTAACTTACTGAGTAATTAGATCATGTTTGGAAGTTTACTATTTAGACAAACTATATGACAGTATTTTTGTAAACTTTTTCAACAAATGCAGACGGCAAGATTAAAATCGGCAGTACTGAATGTTCCGGTTATGGTCCATGCACTTTATCAACCGAAATAGGAAGACAAATTGACATTAGAAACAAAACTTGGTGCAGTATGCTTCATCAGTATAAAAGCATGTGATACCCATGTGACACAACATGTGATAATCACAGAATACCCATGTGGCACCCATGTGATCATCATCACATGTGATATCCCATGAGGTACCCATATGATAATCATGGAGCATTCATGTGATACCCATGTGATAGTCACAGAATACACATGTGCTTATATATGCATGTGATACAGAGGTCAAAGGTCCACCCTGTTCACATTCAAACAAGACAGCACTAAACACTTGCAGAACAAAAAGGTGAGATATTTCATAGTAATATCAGTGGTATTTAAGACAACGGCGGCACTTTTAAATCGGCTAATAAAATTTCTAGTATTTACAGCATTGTTGACTGGTTATGTAGGCCTATCCCTCCGCTTTAAGCATTTCTATGATATGCAAAAAGAAACTTCCTTGTTCAGTGCACACCGGTGTGTCCAGGATCTTTTCCTGCAGGTGGGCTCAGAGGGGCTTTCAGAGTTATGCGATTTTACATGATTTTTAACAAAGTGCTGGGGCTTTAGTCCCCACAGCCCCCCTGGACACGCCACTGGTGCATGTTACGCTTGTAAAGGCTAACTTGATCCTGGGTATCGCCTGTGTCCCAGTTGTAGGAAGGAAAAAAAAACCTGACGTTTATGAAGTATGGGATTACGAGCCCAGTGTTAACCATCCCGTCCACCCGTCATATTGGATGGGTAGTTTGTTCTTGGGACAGGCAAGATTAATGTCAGATGCTAAATTCTAAAAATAATGCTTGAATAAGTTTTGTGAACTTACAAAAAGACCAGACTAATAAATCATGGCTATAGCAGTATCCCTGAATATGACCCCCCCCCCCAGAAGGTGCAGAGGTCGGTTTATTTTTTCAGGGTCAAAGCTTGAACAGGGATTTTTATTGAAAAATCCTAGCTAAGACTCTGATTACATGTGTGACATATGTGTTTGAATACAGAGAAGTTCTAAGACAGTAGATTTATTTTCGTCTAGAAAAAATATGTAACTGTACACGAATGAGAATATAAGATGGGAACTTCTATTTCTCACCATATCTCACTGTATTGCAGCATAAATAAGCTTTCTGAAAGTGAATTGATTCTAATAATCAGCAAGACCAGCTTTCTCTTAAATACCACTGATATTGTTTATAGGCCGGTGCTCATATTGCAATTAAATTTTGAAAGAAAAAAAAATGCAACAAAATACTAAATTCACTGATATCTAAGTATTGAACTAACCTTTCTGATCCGTATAAAAGGACATAGGTGGACTCTATATCAATATCACTGAAACAATGTACAATAGCATTGATTTTAATCAATATCATTGATTTTTAATCAATTTCAAGCACAAAATTCTGAATTTTAATTATTTTAGAATTTAAAAAATGTTCACCTAAAATGAATTTATTTGACAGGCTTGATATAAATCTGTTAAAATAAGTATTCTTTTTATGATTTATAAATCAAATGAAGAATTAATTTTCTGATTTGAAGATAATGGGATTTACCCTCCAACAATCCATACTTATGAGATCAGTTTCTAATGTTAAATAACATACTTATAAACAAATGTAACTGATTATTACTAAAACATTACAAACAATTTAAACATAACAACAAGAAAACTTAAAAATTGTAACAAATGAACATATTTACAAAGCAGACTACGGTATTATGTATCCTACATTTCATGTCTTAAAGAATTACATATTTCATCAACACTGAAACGAAACTAGTATTTCAAATGTGGACAAAAGTGTTGAGAACACCCAGAATAAGGTGTCTCAACTAGTCCAAAAATTAATTATGCACTTAAGAATGCAGCTAATTTCCAAAACCTGAGTGCATTTGGAGAGTTTAAATGCAAAAACAGATATATCCATTTTTTGAGATATATGAAAATATAACTGCCAAAATAAAAAGAAAATAGTGTACTAATGCATTTTCACAAATTACCTTGTAGTAGGGTGTCAATTCATAGACAGCATATAATAGGGTACTGAAGTGTGACGTCATAAAATTTTCTTTTTTGAATTTCAGCATTTTCATGACCATATTTCAGTTTAACATGATGAAAAACATCCACAGTCCAAATTTGGTGGGAATCGGATCATGAGGGCCGAGATATGGCGCATGAATACCCTATTAGCCCCATTGAAATCAGTGTAAATTGGCCTGGTTCATAACTGGAACCAGGCCAATTTATTTCATGGGGCTAATTAGGTATTCATGTGGCCATATCTCGGGCCCCCATGATCCGATTCCCACCAAATTTGGACTGTGGATGTTTTTCATCATGCCCCACCGATACATGGTAGTGAAAACGCTGAAATGCAAAAAAAGTTTTCTGTGACGTCATCACTTCGGTACTCTATAGGGCAGATGTTGGTGGCCTTAACTAAAAAAGTTTATCACTGTTGCATGATGGCAAAGATGTCCAGAAAACAAAACTTAATCATTGAAACGGAAAATAGCAGCGGAAAACTGACAATTACGGCAGACAACCAACCAAAATTTTGCAGCGCAGAACGTAATTTTTGCCAAAACAAAAAAACATACGCTACAAGATTATTCCTATTGCAGCTGCCTGCACAGGTACATCAACGCAAAGGTACCTGATAGGTACACACATAGTACCTACACAGTACCAATGCTGCTGCTACTGCACAGGACCCACCAGCAGTGGTAATGCACCAGTTACTTCCCTGGTACTGCATAGTACCAGCCAAGTACCTGTGCAGGCGGCCGCAATAGGAATCTGATAGTGTCCCCAATAATTAGCCCTAATCAGTAAAAAAAATGGAAGTATAAGAAAAAGTAGCAGCTATTGTAATAATTACCTTGTTATTGGTTCATGTACAAAGGCCACACTGCAGTTATCTGAGTCCTGCTCTTGCATATCAATAGGGGGCACTACATCGGATGATCTGTGGTTGGGTAGGCTAGGTCTGGTGGGGCATGAATTACAGCCATCGACTACGTCTTCTATTGGGATTACCTGGATGGTAGATTTATTACAATGTGGAAAGTTTTTAAAATGTCTTTCATAAAGTCCTTTTTCTCTGAGGTATATCTGCATGTACACCATCAGACTCTTATTGACCCCAACGCTGAAAGAGCTTTTTAGTGCTTGGAAAGGAAAGAAGGAAGTTTTTATTAAAGAGAGAAGATGAACAGAGAAGTTGTTTATTTCCCTTGGTGATTTGAATCCCCGACCCCTCGGGTGCCAAGCACGGGATCGTCATCAGGTAGCCACAGGTGTTTCGCTGGCCCAGCCAAGGTGATTGCGTCAACGCATCAAGTGGGATGTGTGCATGCCCACGTGGCTTCACTTTGTAAGATTTGACAATGTTAGGGTTAATATGGGCAGAGTGATGTTGACCTGTCAATGAGCTGGCAACAGCAAATTACATAGCAGCTAATCTCAGACAAGGGTGTACACTTCATTTTACTTCTCGAGTTTGGTAGCAATGACAGTGGTTTTAAGTTCCCATGCTTTGTATGCTGTGAATTCTCGCATATTCATGGAGGCTGATCGTTCATGTAATGCACACATGTGATGTGCATGTGACATCATCATACTTACCTGCAGTAGGTTCCTCCCCATAATGCACAACATCTCCGCCTGCCTTTGCATCTGGAATTGCCCCTTTTATTCCTTTAGGGGACGTCAAAGGCTTTTCATCAAGTTCTAACATAGTAGACTGTACGATGGCATCTTTTAACTTGGAATCCTTGCGTTTTAATTTAAGAAAGCTTGCTTTGTGGAATAGAGCTGGAGAGCTTCTGCCCGGAGGGTTTGTATTGGCTGGGGCTGTGTTTGGGTCCTCTATAGGCGCGAGGTATATTTTCCATGTGGCTTCTGAATTAAAAGATGGTTGTGAAGCATATAACCGCCAAGCACACTGTTAAGAATGCAAAATGAAATGCAATTGCTATGTTAGGAAAGATGACAAAGACAGATTTGGTTTACTCTATTCTGAAGTAGGAAGTGCTATGTTATACCCCAAGATTCAATAATTCGGAATGGACATATTCCCAGGCATAAGACGTAAGACAACCGAGTGTTGCTCCCAAAAAGATTAGACTCTATTATAGTAGAAATATCATTTGAATGAACACAGCTGCCATTTTTGGTCCGAAATCCCAAAATATAACGTTTTGGGCCACTTCTTTTTCAGTGCAACGTAACAAAAAAAATTCTTGGGCCAAATTTTTTTTTAATTAATTTTTAAAAACTAAATAAAAATATCTAGGAGCCGTTTTTTTCATTTTTTTCAATTTCGACCAACTTCGAGAAATTTGCACCAAAAATCATAAAAATCATAAAAAAGCCAGATTTTCAGCCCAAATTTAAAAATATTTTTGGGAAGTTCTGAAATTTTGAATTTTGAATTTTTTTAAAACTGGTCGACTGCCGTCAGCACCCACGTGGACAGAGTTAACATGAAAATATGCACAGCAGCCTTTAGATATATGACAATTTGCAGTATACTCTTCAATTAATGTTACCTGCAACAAGGCACCCAAAGGAAAACGTCAGGGTTTTTAACATTAAATGGGGCAATGGGACCAGTTAGCTGTTTCCTATTCATTGCACTACAACACTTTCCCACACACAACTGTGGAGCCAGATGCAGTAATTTCTGCTATTATACAACACCAGACTCGCCTTGAGCGTCACTTGAGTGGTACGATGACATATCCTCACAACCTGGTTTTATTGGTTTTTAGTTCACGTTTGGAGTATATCACATTCATATTGCTAAGAAATATTGCAACCCATTTCAAAAGTTACCCTTGTGTAACTAAAGCACAATTGTACAAATTATGCATATAAATTTGAATGTTAATTCTAAACCTTACGATAGAATGGGTTTTTTTTTCAATTTGAAGGAGATGCCTGCAACCAATGAGTGCACACACATTGATCAGTTTTCTTTGAATTCCTGAAGTGTTGCCTGTTGTGTAGTTACCCACCTGTATAAGTGTTGCCGCAGCTGGTATTTGTCTACTGAAGTGCTTCTGACGCTGCTTGTGCTGTACCTTAAGTGCAAACCCTGAGCCTAAAATACCCTGAAATAACAAACAAAAGAGAAAGGCATATCAAGTTTTTAATATTAATAGATCATGTTCCACTCTGCATTCATTGACTTAAAGACATTTCATATTAATACTTGTGGCCTTGAAAGCAAGATAAACACTTTATTACTATTAACCCACAATGGTGGCAGAGGAGGACTGTCCTGTCCATTTGGAAATATATATTTGGGTAGATTTGGAATGGTAAGGATGAAAATCATCAGAAACCAGAGAGTAACTAACTTGTTCAAAAGGGCATTGACCCTTATTCAAGTTGTTCCTTGTTATGTAAATGAGAAAGTTTACACTCCGTAGCTTTCATGCTGGATTTCAGGGCTTGCTTTTTGTTATGCTAAAACATTTCCCTATTTTGGGTACACAAGGTCATTCCTACATAGGTGAATGAACATGAAACAAGTGTATTGCACGAGTATATCGTGCAGACTAAATATCACATTAGTGTACTCAGGGAATGTACAGTCTTCTTTGGACCCCCTTTCCTTTCTAACTTGAACTAATTTTTCCACTTGAAGACCAGGATTTTTTTGCCACCTCAGAACTACCAGGCTGGATATGCACCCGATTAAAGCTTGGGTGATATTTATCAAACTTATTTTATTATCTTTATGTTTAACCAGTCTGGTGGATTTTGAGATCATAAATAAAATAAAAATTTGAGTAACTTATTATTTCCTAACCCAAATCCATGATCCTCCACATAGGGTTGCCAAACCCACGATGTAATAGGTCAATAAGATGACTTTTGAAGATTTTCCTCGCGACAATTTCCTGTCCTATAGACACCAATTGACGGTTAAGAAAAATATTGGGTGACTTCTCAACATTGGCTGGTAGTTTCCTATCTCATAGAAACCAATGGTTGATAAAAAATATATTGGGTGACTTTTCAATTATTTGATCTGCGATTTGGGCTGATGTTTTGGCAACCGTGCCTCCACATAGAGAAGATATCTCACTCTTCCCAGAATCCTTTGCAACATAATGCATGACATTCCTATTACTTTGTACATACAGGTTGCATTGTTTTCATGCTGAGAATAAACTGGCTAAACATGGGTCAATACACTGCCGAAGTGACGTAGTTAATCGGATTAACTACCATAGCAATAGATGAATACAAATTTGACTATATTGCCCCGCATTACAACGTTCACACGGTACCTATGCATTAAACCTATGCATCATTCTGATCACTCGCACATGTAAGATAAGTATCCTTGAAAAGAGCGGCATTATATTCAATCTATGATTATACTCATCTATTGCAATGGTAGTTAATCCGATTATGACGCCACTTCGCCAGTAGTGTATAGTCAAACCTGTTCTACATGCCTGTCTGACCCAGACTTTGCATTTTGGGAATTCGCTTTTGCTGTTCACGTAATAAGCCATTTGTTAGCCAAATTGAATTGATTTTGACTACATACATTTTTTGTTATAGATTTTGGTGATATTTCAGAGTCACTTGCCAATTCCCCCCGCCCCCCCCCAAAAAAAAGGACCGTCCAACCAACTATACTTTAACGGTCTGTCCGTCCGTCAAACTGGTTGTTCATTGCCTTATGGCTTTAATACAATATTTCATAAATGTGTCAATTATTCCATTGCTCTCAACATACGTGCAGACATGATCTTGCCGTAGGCTTGATGCTATAAACAGACCATTGGCACAGACATGTGGGAGATAACATAGACCAATGCAATGTTCTTACAAGGACATCGTTGAAAAACAAATAATAATAATAATAGTAAAGTTTGTCTAGAAGCTTCTCAGATACTGTAAACCTAATGTGGATGTGGATTTTTTTTTAAGTTAAAAAAACCACTATTGGGAAACAAGTGGTGGAGCCAGAAAATTCAAGGGGTGCACACAGTGTTCGAAATATGCCTCAAAAAGTTACAGGCCAGCCGGGCTTGACCTTAAAATGTTACCGACCAGCTGGGCCGGTAACTATATGCCAGTTACCGGCCAGGCCAAAAAGTTACAGGCCAATGGCCGGCTGACCGACCCTATTTCGAACGCTGGGTGCACAGTTATAGTAAAGACAGTATAGTCACATAGCAGCCATGAGGCAGCTATAGTGAGGGTATGGGAGGGGATGTCAGAGACAGATTTTGTTTTTTGTGCTGACTGAATTAAGAATTTTAGACTCACAAAAAGGGGTCACAGGTGCGATGTGTCCATGCCTATTGACACACTGGTCCTGGACCGTTGCTACACTGGTACTATAGAGTAGCCACAAAGAAGCTGAATTTCAAATGGAATGAACATATTAGCAGCTCTATTTGAATTTCATACACCCTCTGCTAAAGATTCAACCTGAATCTTTCACTGAGGGAGAGCGAGTTTCAAATGGAGCTGCCTAATGTGTTCATTCCATTTGAAATTCATACTCCCCCTGTGGAAGATATTTTCAAAATCTTCCACAGGGGGAGAGTGGATTTTAAATGGAGAATAGCCCATTGCTATGTTTGCCATCCAACCCACTAAACCATCCCCCTAACAACTTGTATTCCGATTCCATTAGAATGAATAAACAAAAACTGATTGCATCTAGCAATCATTTTATTACCCGACATCTAAGCTTTGACCATTGTCCTATATTCCACCTGGTAATTCGCTAGATGAATCAATCCATATTCAAGTCAAATACTCATCATTCATTCATTATATTTCTCAATTTTCATTAAATTTGCATCCACATGGACTTGTTCCTGTATTTAATCAATGCTGAACACAATGGATGGTAAAATGATATTAAACTATCCTTGTATTAAACAGTAAAATTCTAAATTGCGATGCGATGTAGCATGTTTATATTGTACAATAGTTGATCAATATTTGTTTTAATCCATATATGATTGTTACTGTTTTTCATTATAGACAAGTAGTTAATGGCTTTTGGCAACTCCTTCAACTTCATAACGTTTCAATGAAGCTAAGCACTGATAATTAAGATACATGAAGACAGGCTAAGTTCTATCTAAAGTGACGATGTCAAATGTGCTTTCTATTTAAAGTAACACAAAGAACTGTCTACTGAAGATTACTGATGATAGAATGTGTGCTATCTTCAGTAGATAGCATGAGTGCTATATACTGAAGATAACACATGTGCTTTCTACTGAAGATAGCATGAAAAATCCTATCTACTGTATATGGCATGAATGGTATCTACTGAAGAAAGCATGGGTGCTACATACTGAAGATAACATGGGTGATATGACTGAAGATAACATGGGTGCTATCTACTGAAGATAGTACAAATGCTATATACTGAAGATAGTATGAATGCTATCTACTGACAATAACACAAGTGCTATCTACTAAATAGCGTATAAGTATTATCTGCTGAAGATAGCATAGGTGCTACTACTGAAGATAGCATGAATGCTATTTACTGAATATGGCATGGGTGCTATTATACAAATAGTATTTTATCTACTGAAGATAACATGGGTGCTATACTGAAGGTAACATGAATGCCATCTATACTGAAGACAGCAGATGTGCTATCTACTTAAAGCCATAATGCGTGATTTGCTTCACAGCGACGCCCCTCAATTTTACTCGGATTTCTTCTTTTTGCATAATTATAATGTCCAGTGGTGTACTAAAATACTGCGTAAAAGACTAAGCCTGAAATGCTTTAATAACAGTAAAATTGAACTTTTTATATTAAAACCGGGTCGACCCGGTTTTATTCAGAGTTCATCGATCGACTGCTTGCTAACATCTAACATCTTCCGTGAATGTCAGCTTATGTGTACACACGTCGAGCGCGAGCGTAGTACACACATTGTAGGCGCTGGAATGAAATCACAATTTTCTTCGTTATACCTCATTTGTTTGGCTCGAAATTAAAAGAGGATAATGTGATCAGTGAAAACAAACATTTAAATAGGAATCTATTCTTTATGCAAATCACACATTATTGCTTTAAGATAGCTTGAGTCCCATGTGATGAAATAATTTGAGCTATCTCAAGTAGCCAGCTGAAATAAAATAAGTTAAAAACAAAAGGTGTAGTATTTTTTACTTTTTTGCATTTTAATAGCGCCCCATAATAAAACCTTTCATAAAAGCCTACCTACCACTTAGATACAATCAACTGTTTACATATCATATTCACTTCCAACCAAACATACATACTTCACAAAAATGATTGATACAGTGCTATTTTTAAAGCTTTTAAAAGCTGTGAAAATGGCTCAGTACCCCTGTCATTGACATCTGTAGTGTTAACACAGGTTTTGAATTTCCCATGCCGAAGCTTAAGACCACTTTTCTTGGGAATATTTTATGCACCTGGGGATAAGTTATTTCAAATTTTACAAATTAGATGGCTCGTGTTACTTCTTGAGATTGAATAAATCAACAGAGATAAGAAAATGTTGGAAAATGGTCAAACAACTCTAGTTATACATATTTACTTTTATATCAAATGTGATTTCAATTGGTAACATAATATACAATGTCCATATTCAGTCTTTCTCTTACAACAAACAAGCATACACACTCACAATCCCTCACACATAACTAGAATTGTTTTCACGCACAAACAAGGACTTGTGGTTTCTCAACTGGAGACCTTTAACTTGGACCTATCTGAACGAGGACTTTGTACACTTGAAACTGCATAAAAAAAGTGCAGTGATTTGTAGTGTGCTACGCACAGGCACAATGCCTAGACGTTGATCCACAAGCCTCAGCACACTTTACAGGTTGTCGCTGACCACTACGGCCCCACATCATTCCACAAACCATTAAACAACAATTCAGGGACTTTGCTGCTTCAAGAGCACACACCCTAGACATTCCACAAATAACCTTCGCAACCAGGATCAGCTTCCTGAGTTTCGTACGGGTTACAACGAGACAAATTATCAGTAAGTTCCTTGTCCAGGGGAATTTCCACGAGAGCATACTAGGCACTGCCAGGGTTCGAACCCGCAACCTCTCGCACCATAGTCGAACGCCTTAACGATTGAGCTAACTTGACTGCTTTCATCAACAACTGAAACATGGTCTTATATGTAATTTTACATTGTTTGCAATATCCGCCTTTTTAGTTTTACCGGTAAAATGCAGGGGACTCAATAGAAACACGCTAGTAGTTAACCTATGCACGCACACACACCCCCCTACACGCCTTCACCGACAACCGTGGACCCATATTGTGTGTGTGGTTGTTAACAGTGAAACCGTGGACCCACACACACAGACATATCATAATCCAAACGTGGACTACTTTGATATTTCACCGCTAACAGTGGTCCTGGTATTACACCTACCATAGAGGACCCTACCCCATATGCAAAGTTATGCTGTATAGCACCCTCTGCCGCTGTCCTACGACCGTGGATGTCCACGTTTCGCAGTTTATGGTTTTTCACTACATAAGTGTGGACTCAAAGTCCACGTTTGTAGGTGAAAACAAGCGCACCAACTAACTGATGCCTTGGATGTCTAAAGTTAAGCACCATTAACCCCCTGAGCACTACCTGTCGATCTAACATTGCCTCTGATTGGTCAATTATATGATATCTTCACTTTAATCACCTATTATAATGGAGCTTTGCAAATAATTCACCCCAATTTTTTTGCGTGGTGAAATTTTTCTAACAATGTTGCTGATTGGTCCGATTGATTCGCAAACTTCTTTTTAGCCAAGCGGCAGGTAGTTCTCATGGGGTTAAACCATGGATCACTTGATTTTTTACACACCAACTGAGACCCAACCTACCCTGACAAACAACGATCTCTTCCACTATCCCACTCTCTTTCTATCTCTCTTTGTGTAACCGTCTCTCCCCATGGGTCAATAAAGGTCACTTGTCAATGGACATTCCAGTTGAAATCCATACACCCCCTGTGGAAGACATCACCTTAATCTCCCACCCAAGGGTTATAGATTGCAAACACAGTCACTCATTCATATAACCCAATTTGAAATTCACACTCCCTAGGCTTTGTGCATGATGAAGGCCATGTCTTCCACAGGGGGTGTATGGATTTTAACTGGAACAGCCCAATAAAAGTGCAAGTGAAAAGGTCATAACAGCCTCCTACTTACTATTTTCAATCTTTTTTTTATCAGATAACCATCTGATTTTGATATCATCTCAAATTCCCAAGAATTCATCTTCTAAGTGTAATCTAACCAATGGAAGAAGAAATTCTCTACATCTTGAAGAGTCATATAATTATTGTAAAAGCATCATTTGAAAATCTCTCTACATCTTAACATATCATCACTGATTGCATCTAATTTTGAATAAAGAAATATATAGATATATATATATTATTAGATCCAAAACGGAAAGGCAGTTTTATATTAATCAACTAATGCAACTATTAAGCGCACACCTTATGGCTTCTGTTTGATTTCACACTTCATCACTATAAGAACAATATCATAATTAACAACTGATAAACTATCAACATACAAAGGGCAATTTATTACCAATTCAAGAAAATCTTTAATTATTGTAAAGAAATATCATAGTAGTCGAGTCATGAAAGACAAAATGTAAAAAGATACATTGCCACGCATGCATACCATAGATAGCAAAGAGCCAAAAGGCAGCCAGAACTTGGAACATAAGCCTACACACCACTTAGAAATGTATCTTTGCAATTTTGTTACCTACTTTTTGACTTTTTTAAGACAGTGATGTCAACACTATGAGACAGTAATGTCAACACTATGACCCAGGTCCAGGGTTTTATTTTTATATGAAAGGCAATACCTTAATCTCCCACACAGGGATTATAGATTTCAAATACAGTTACCTGAAATGGGTGACTCCATTTGAAATTCACACTCCGTGTGCAGGAGAGCAAGGTCATGCTTTCCACAGGGGGTGTATGGATTTCAACTGGAATATCCCATGTAGTAGCTGTGGCACCTATTTACCTCATATCATACATTTCACTGGCCTCACCACTTCTCACTCACACTCCCACACACATTATGTTCAACCAAGAGAACCTTAAATTTCAGGAAGTCCATCTCATCCTCACTTCTTCCTCCAATAATTCCCTAAATCTCTGTTTCCGACTGCTGACCTGACCCCTTCCTTGACCTTTATCTCTGATTACAAGAGCATTAAATTTGATAACATTCATCCCAACCCACCCTCTTTCATATCTATCTCCGTTAGCCCCTAGCATTTATTTCTATATCACTGCTGACCTGACCCCTTCTTTGACCTTATCTCTGATCACACAAGTGCATTATATTCAATAACTTCCACTCTTGCCCCACCCTCCTTCATTTCTCTCTCCCATATCCCCCCTAGCATTTTGTTCACCGTCACTCCTGACCTGACCCCCTTTCCAGCACCTTATCTCCCCATCAGGAGTGTATTAGATTTGTAGTGCCGCTGTAATATCTAGGACTCAGCTGTGAGGCAAGCTGCAACTCAATTTGTTAGTCTAATAACCTGTTTCCTGACCAATACAAAGTACAACTCACAGCACCTGTCTCTTCACCATCCCTCAGTTAACCCACTGAGCAATACCTGCTGATCTAACATTGCCTCTGATTGGTCAATTACATGATATTTTCATTTTAATCACCAATCAGCATGGAGTTTTGCAAATAATTCACCCCAATTTTTTTTGCGTGGTAAAATTATTCTAACAATGTTGCTGATTGGTCCAATTGATAATGAAAACTTCTTTTTGGCCAATCGGCAGGTAGTTCTCATCATGGGGTTAAGGTTGGTCTTAACCCTGGAATTATGGACACTTTGGGCCCCATAACTGCTAAACTGATGGTCTAAATTATATAAAAGTGTACATACTTAGAGTGGCAAATGAGAGGTCCAATTTGGGCAAAAATGCTTAGTTTGGAGAAAATATTTTTTTTTTCCCAAATGTTTTCCAGAAACATAACAAAAAAATTCTCAGTACAATTTTTTTATTATTATTGATTTTTAAAACTAGATCAACTTTGAGAAATTTTCAACAAAAATGGTTGAATCATAAAAAAGCCTGTTTTTCACCTAAATTTCAACCAATGTTGGTGAAGATTAATTTAAATTAAATGAAATTTTAAAAAAATTAAAAAACAACAAAACAAAGATATTTATATCTATATCTGGTTTTTAAAAATTAATAAAATTGTTTTTACTGAAGAAATTCTATTGTTATGTTTTTCGAAAATTGTCCAAATTTGACCTCACAGATGGATTCAAGTATTTGCTATTCTGAATATATATACTTTTATATACTTAAGACCAACAATTTGTCAGTTATTAGGCCCAAAAGTGTCCATAATTTCAGGGTTAAGACCAAGCACAGACAGACTCTTTCTACTGTCTATGGTCATCTTAGCACATAGTACATTAATAGAGTTACTCAGGCCCAGACAGAGGGTGCGTCGCACCCCCAAATTTGGAAAAGTATACAAAAGTCCCAAAATTTAAGAATTTATGAAGCGTAGCAAGCAAAAAAATCAGGTTTTTACGGTTTTTGGACAAAAAAGGTCCACATTTTGGGAAGAAAGTCCACTTTTTACAAAATCGCCCCCCTCCATTGGAAAAAAAGTCCACTTTTTCAAAATCAGCACCCCCCCCAAATGAAATCCTGCGCACGGGCCTGGAGTTACTTCAAGGCTAATGAAAGGGTATCAAAAGTGAATGTAAAGAAAAAAGTGTTAACTACTCTGCTCACAAGCAACAAAATAAATTGTTCACTTTCATTACATGTATAAAAGAAGGCAACAAAGATAGCAGATGCTATCTACTGAAGATAGCATGTGTGCTATCTTCAGTAGATAACATGGGTGCTATATACTACAGTTTTGTTATGTCTAGTAAAACAAGGCAATGGATTTATACACCAAAACACCTTTAAGTTTTTGTGTATAACCACATAACACCCAAGTGGCTTCTTATTTAAGTTCAAATTCCTTTTGAGTACCACTTTGTGGCAAAAAATGAAAAAAAAAATGTATTAACTAAAAATAGCAGTATACTGCAATATATAGTTGAGTTGAACATATCTTAACCACCACCATGAAATTATTCATAATTTTAAAAACATTTTGACAATCTTTTTTTTAAAAAGTCAGCCTGGACCAATAGGGATCAGTGTATCCTGACCAATATATCACAAGGCCAGGCATGCAGCCAGGATTTATTTTGGGGTTCTGGGAGCTAAAAATTGGACCTTCTGTGAATTTTCCCCAAAAAGGACTGATTTTCATAGTTTTTTACTGGAAAAAATTGACTCTTTTTTTATTAGATTGGCATGGGGGTGTGGGAAGCATCACACACACCATGGCAATGGCTCTGCACAGAGCTACAAAGTATTCTGAACTGTTCTTCGTCTTCAGTAATGAAAGATCGCTCAATGTCAGATAGATTTCAACTAACAGCATCAGTGGCTACTACTTTAATTGATGGGCTGGCCGGCAAGTTGAAACTTGTTAATATAAAAAAAAGACGAGCACAGGTGGTCTTTAGACAAGGATAAATTCTATCATTACCCCAACGGCCAATTACATTCAATCATAAGAAAGCAAATAAGGTTATTTTCATAGAAAACATTGGGCTATTCCATTTAAAATCCAAACTCCCTCCGTGGAAGATTTTGGAAATATCTTCCACAGGGGGAGTATGAATTTCAAATGGAATAAGCACATTAGGCAGCTCGTACATCCTCTGAGAAAGATTCAACCTGAATCTTCCACAGAGGAGGGTGAGTTTTAAATGGAGCTGCCTTAATGTGCTCATTCCATTTAAAATGCATACTCCCCCTGTGGAAGATATTTACAAAATCTTCCACATGGGGAGTGTGCATTTTAAATGGACTAGCCCATTGTGGATTGCCATCCGGTATGAGCAAGTAGACAAATTGGGTCAGTCCGGAGTTTTTTGTTTTTCATCTTTCTCGCCACTCCATAGACGAGTTATTTGTTATTGTATCTTGCTGACTTTTGGTTATGGTACGGAAGTTGTTCCAGCCAGTGAGGTGTTATAATAAATTACATTTGACTGTACAGCTTTGGGACAAGTAGCAACACCATCTGTTACCCGAAATAGGGAGACGGAATTCTGATCAATTGTTAGTGGGTCACAAAAACAAAAGTATCGTTCAACTTCAGTGTCCCAGCTGTGTGCATTGATCATTCTCTATTCACTTTAAAACTGTGGCTAAGAGTTATAAGCTCATCTACAATCCACTGAAATTGATTTAAGATGACAGTAGTTTCGTTTTATTTCCTCATCTCTCTGAACAAGAACATTTCCGTTCAGCTGTTCTTTAATTACAAATTTGATAAACCAGATTATTTTATGCTAATGATGAAATTGTACGCTTTATATCTCAAGTATTGCACATTACCCTAAAAACGAGGCCAAATCATGACTTTGTCGCCACATAGTTCAATGGGGCTTTAAATTAGTGTAGCACCCTCAAAAGTGCAAAAGGAGTCATCAACATGATCAAACAGATACTTTGAGTCAAATTAGCCTCACTCCTGATGACACAGTTCCGTAACACTCTATAGCTCAAAAGTTGATCTCAAGTTGTGAGTATGAGTTTTTGGACCCAAAACATTCAACAGCCTCTCTCTATGAGTGTACAAGCATATGGGCTAGGTTACATACCACTAATAGGCCTGGGCGATACATGGAAATACGATGAGTAACTATTTGTTTGCATGACATCTGAAAAGACTGCATTAAAATCGCTGAAATTGATCAAGTTATATAGCCAGGATTTTTAAAATGCTTCAAAATGGTATATTTTCTCTCATTATATAACATTTTTGTTGTAATAGTACCAAAATTCATACGCACGGCTTCGGTTTTTAGTAAATATTCGCCCTACCATATTGTAACTTTCAGCTTCGAGGGCGCACTGCCATTTTAAGGTGTTTACGGTTCAGTGCGTTAAAACAAGAAAAGTCTCAGGTCAACCTATGTTGAGTTTTTGATCATTTGGCATCTAAATCATATAGTTTCACCTGATATTAGTGGCATTTAACTGTGAGAGTTCTGAATATGAGAAAATTTCACCTGAAATTGGCCATTTTCCCACTGAAACCTGTGTAATACATAATTAGTGGTATTTAATCAATAGAACCAAGTCCTTACAGATTGGCACTCACACCATTCCAGCTGAAATCCACACCCCCTATGGAAGACATGACCTTAATCACTCACAAAAGGGGTGTAGATTTCAAATGGAGTCACCCAGTCAGGTAGCCCCATTTGAAATTCACAAACCCTGTGTGGAAGATAAAGGCCCCGTCTTCCATAGCGGGTATATGCATTTCATCTGGAATAACTCATTAATTCAGAGTGAGACTGATTCTGTTAAAGGAGAAGACTGTGCACAAATAATTTGTTACCTTTTGCCAATTGAACTGTTTTACTTCTTTTTAAATTTGTGATTCTAAGCTTCTTTACATCACAGATACTGTATACATTGACCTATATGTAAAGACATATATTCACGCCTTGTTATTTTCACGGTGCCTGCTTGGAATGCAAAAAGCATGGTAAAAAATCTAGCGTAAAAATGTGCCCTTTTACTCTAATTGCTTCTGTAATCTAATGAATAATCTATAATGTCTTTGGCAACATTCCAATTGACTAACTGTATAATTATTGTTGATCAATTGAGCTACCATTTAAATTTCTACCGCTCATTAAATTGCTTTGTATATCCCAGATATTGTTGTGTACATGGATAATATCAATGGCTCTGATGGAACATATCGATTATTCTAATCCTGTTTTTGGTGTTGTCATTTTGCCCAGCATCCAGCATCGATCATGTCTATTTTAAGGTAAATAAACTGGCCTCAAAAAGAAACTTATAATTTTTCACAAGGTCATATCTTAAAATCCTCTCCATAAAAATGAACAAAAATTGCACACAGGATTACTTCAATACTCTACTCTAAACACATGTCAGTAATCAAGCAGTTGTCCAACTGACACAACAGCAAAATGCACTGACATGGAACACCTTCCTGGACCAAAATTCACAGCCCAACAGATTTCTTTTGTTGGGTTCCAATCATTCGTCTGTGAATGTGGTCCCGGAAGCTGTTCTGTGTCAGTGCATTTTACTGTTGTGTCAGTTGGACAACTGCTTGCTTACTGACATGTGTTTAGAGTAGAGTATTGAAGTTATCCTGTGTGTATGTTTTGTTTATGTACAGGCGAATAATTGGAACCCAACAAAAGAAATCTGTTGGGCTGTGAATTTTGGTCCAGGAAGGTAAACAAACTGGCTGCGTAGGAGACTAATTCTTGAGGCCGCACTCGACGTCCTAATCCAAAACGTGCGAGATATTACAAGTGATAGAGGTGAACAAGTTTATGATGTTGTTTCTTTGCAAATTTCCAATGTTTTTCGCATTCAAATGTATTGGGAACTTTCATAATGATTGCATATTAACTATTTTATCATTTTGGAAGAAGAAAAGAAAATTCTAAAAATTTAAAAAGATCGTACATTAAGGCTTTAAAAGAGAAACTTTTAATTTTAACTGCATCAAACAATTTTCAAACACATACTATAAATGTCATCTTGTCAATAGCAATTATATTTTACAGACCTGACAGTTTTGACCATCTTAGGCGATGGCCATCTTCAGATCCAACTTCTGTACACCGACAAAGAGCAAACCAATGCGCAGAAGTGGATCGTATATGAGACTAAGATATGAGCCCCCTCGTCTCTGTTCATGAAGTTGACCATCGCCCAATATGGTCGAAACAATCAGGTCAGTAAAATATAATTGGTTTTGACAAGATCAAATTTATAGTATGAGTTTCTACAAACCAAGTGAACCTATTCAAGAATATTTCAAACACATTGAGAAAAGTGAATTTAACAAAGTTCTCAAGACTCTTTATATACTGGGTAAGACCGCGTCAAGTTCAAACTTCTCCTGTGTGTGTATAAGTCACTGAATGGACACTGTTCCATGCATGAAAAACTGTCTGGTGGTGAAAAAAACCTCGTCTTGGGTCAGTAATCACCTGTTCTTGTCACAACTTGAACCTTGAGGTTCCTAGGACACATAAATGTGCTGGAGACAGGGTCTTCTCAGTGGCTGGCCACAGAGCTTGGAATAATCTCCCAAATCATATCCGTAATTCTCCAAACAGTTGAAACCTTCAAATCTGCTCTCAAAACTCACATGTTTCAGATTTCCTATGTTTAGTTTCTCTTGCTTTTGCTTCTTTATTTTTTATTTTGTTGCGCTTTGAAAAGGACTTTGAATCCAGCAGTACAAGCGCTGGTTAATGTAATGTGATGTGATGTGATGTGATGTGATGTGATGTGATGTGATGTGATGTTAAGCATACTTACGGAAGGAAGAGCGAAGAAAGAAATGGCAAATATTGAGAAACATGAAGCTATAACCCTGCCTAGCCACGTGTGAGGTACTTTGTCACCATATCCTATCGTAGTGACTGTTACCTAGGAAACAACAACATATGAAACAACAAAAAACAATGAGAACTTACTTGACAAAATGTCAGCTTTTAGTAGACAAACAACAATTATTATAGTTAATTTCTTTTGTTTTTAAAATAACATGCCCTGTAAAATGGTTTTTATTTACAAATTTCCTAGAAAATTTAGTGATCAATAGGCCTATTGACATCTTTTTGATTGTAATCTACATATGTGACATGATCAAGGGAATGAGTCAGATGTCGCTAATATTGTTTTTGAGATATTGGCAAAAACAGTGTTCAAATTCTTTTTTTTTATATTGTTTTCAGCCAATGAAAAATTGCTCATACCTCGGTAACCAGATGTCCGATTTTGATGGGGTTTACATCAAAATGTAGCATTTGTACACTGCCAGAAAATAATGTAAAAAACTTCTAATTAAAACTTGCTGACTTTGAGACTCATTCCCCTTGATCATGTCACATAATATCGTTAAAAGTCAATGTAAAACATAATAAATAAATTGATTAATGGATACTTTGGAAAGTTGAGGCTATAAATACAGTAAAAATAATTGTGTGTGTAACTCAAAAATGTCACATTGTGGGAGTATTTTATGGAAAGGAGTCTCCAGGTTTATTTCTCACTTCCAATAATTATCAAAACCACTGCAGTCAGTACTGTTTGATGCTAACTAATCAACTAATAAAAAAACTGAAGTCAAGCAACCGTAAATACATATACATTGTGTCCTTATCCTGGGGCTCTCAATTTTGGAAAAATTTGCACTTTTTCCAGATTTTTAGAGCAAAAACACCCATTCTCTTAAGGGGTGGGTATGAGCGTTTGGACAGTATTTATTGTGGGACATTAGAGCACATCAGACATATCAAATTGCATTCTGAATACGAAGAATGTCCTTCTGATATCAAATAATTTTGATTTTTGAAATTCGCAATGTAATACACATTTTATGGCAAATTATTAAAAATTGATATTTTTGATATTCAACAGTACTCGAAGTAAACTTAATAAATATGATGATTTATTCTTAAAGTGTATGTAGGTGGGATGAAAAGCCGACGATCAATTGAAAATTTTGACCTTTCGTATTGAAGATATGGATTTTTTTTCCCAAAACACCAAAAACAATTAGGTCTTTTTGGGAAAAATCCATATCTTCAATATGAAAGGTCAAAATTTTCAATTGACCGTCGGCTTTTCCTCCCAGCTACATATACTTTAAGAATATATCATTAGATTTATAAAATTTACTTCGAGGACTGTTATATATCAAAAATGTGAAAAATATCAAATTTTAATAATTTGTCATAAAATTTGTATTATTTCGTGAATTTCAAAAAATGAAAATTATTTGATATCAGAAAGACATTCTTTGTATTCAGAATGCAATTCGATATGTCTGATGTGCTCACATGTCCCACAAAAAATACTGTCGAAACGCTCAAAACGTTCATTCCAGATCCCTTAACTATTTTGCTAAAATTTGCACCTGAATCTAAACCTAACAGCCTTAAAATGCACCCCAAATCTGTCGCACTTCTCTGTAACCACCTTTCTGTTACGAACCACTGTCCGATATAAGCTAGTAAACCTCTCTTTGAATAAAACTTCCAAAGTATCAATCAATCAATCCAACTACTTACCACTCCCCACCATAGTGCATCGGCATATGTATCAAAAGGCGGTTTTGTGCCGTTTATATCGCTATCACTGGGACTCATCGAATGCATGCTATCCGTTGCATGTTTGCGTGTTTTTGGCGATGAGCTACACGTATACAGGTGGGCGGGAACTCCTTTTTCAGCCAGGTATACAAAATATGAGGTGAAGATTAGAATAAGAAAGCCTATGTATAGAGTAGTTATAAGCTCCTGTGAGGAAGAAAAAACAGTAAACATGTGATCAAAAGTTACACAAGAGATCAGCTTCAAAAGTTGGATAATTTGGATTCCTCATGTACTTTGCCCTATGTGCAGACTCTTCATTGACCGAGTCTTGCAAGGGTCCGTGTCACATATGATGAAATGGTCAAACTTGACAAAAATGGCATCCATCTTGAATTTCAAAATGGCTGCCATTTCTGAAATATTTTGCCTAAATTGTAAATTTTTGAAAATTTTGACAGATGCTATACTTCAAATTGCAGGATGTGCACCAAAATGTGAAATATTGTGCAAAATGTCTACAAAGATAAGTGATTTAACTGAAAAACTTGCTAAGTTTTCTAATACTGAAGTTCTCTAAAAATCCCAGTGTTGTTGGCAATTTAGTTAGTTTTTGCATTTTTGGCAGGTACGCATACACTTGGACATTATGCTTGTCTATTGCAGAAACAGCAATTTGTGAGGAAACATGTGCGCAGCTACCTATGTAAGGTTTGTTAGAGCTTATTTTAGTAGCTCAATTAATACAAATTACAAAGAACTTACCAAAACAACCCTAAACTGACTTCTTAATATGTTGGCCACTGACAGTTTGTGCATGTATGCATACGTGTATTAATCTCTTTAGGTGGCCATGTAAATGGAAATTGCAAGACAAATGAAAAACCTCACTTGTACTTGTTTCAAATTTACAACTAGACAACAGGGCAAGTAACAGGTTTTTTATAATTTGCCCAAACAAGTTACATTACCTGTCTGTATAATACAGCAGAACCTAGCAATTTCAAAAATTGTAAAACAAGCAAAACAAGTTGTAAATCTTGTCCTTGTTTCAAATTTACAACTAGACAACCGGGCAAGTAACAGGTTTTTAACAACTTGCCCAAACAAGTTACATTACCTGTCTCTGTTATACAACAGAAACTAGCAATTTCAAAAATTGTAAAACAAGTGGTAAATCTTGTCCTTGTTTCAAATTAACAACTAGACAACCGGGCAAGTAACAGCTTTTTAACAACTTGCCCGAACAAGTTACATTACCTGTCTATGTATATATACAACAGAACCTAGCAATTTCCAGGTTCCTCCCTGCCTATCAACATGGAGCATACGTAAAATTTGTAGGAAGCGTACTCCTCTGTAAAAAACAAACAAACAAAAAAGCATGGAAGCCAAAATGATTAGTGAAACAGCATAAAACTTTTGATACCATATTTCGGTTTTCTATACG
Organism: Amphiura filiformis; assembly: GCF_039555335.1. Lineage (NCBI taxonomy): Eukaryota > Metazoa > Echinodermata > Ophiuroidea > Amphilepidida > Amphiuridae > Amphiura > Amphiura filiformis. The sequence goes on along the minus strand of NC_092644.1, from coordinate 27,628,422 downwards.
TTACGTTACATACAGAAACAGACTTTCTGCTTCATAACCTTTACTTAAGAAAGTTTATGATGTTACATGTTTAAGATTTAAAATGTCAGATTCCTGTGTTCTCTGTTCATAGCAAAGTTGTTTGTACTTCATATCAGACTCACAAATCCCACTGACATACCACTGAAATTTGTATTAACAGCCAATTTTTTTAATTTGGATAAACTTTTTGGGACTTTCACCACAATTGAGATAGTCTTTACAATGTCATCAAGATTTACATCAAAATATGCAGGATGATAGTGTAGAGTTATAACGTTGACATCCTATCCAAGAGTCCTGACCACCATGAAACTTTCACCATATTTAGACACAGAACACATTTTCATTTGATGTCCATGAACTTTTGGTAAGATTTGGTATCATTGAGTTACAAACTGCTAAACTTGACCACTTATGGACAATAAAATCATAATAAAAAATATAAAAATTTGAAAATACGTCAAACGTAGTGGTCCTTAACACAATCATTATTTGTTTTTCTGGAGAAGTATTTGAAGCCCCATTATAGCGAACTTCAAAAACTGGACAATTGCATGAAAAAGAAAACATCAAGTGTGCCCAGGACTAAGGGACCTGGGGGAAACCACCGGGTGCAAACACAGTCGCGCACCCTCTGCACACCTCTGGATACATCAGTTATAGCAGTTATGAATGGTCCTTAGTGAATTCTCCAAACAAATCTGTTGAAGCCAGCATTCAAAATTTGCACCCCAAAATTCAAAGTGTGGTGCAAAATTGCGATACCACATTGTACTGACTTGGTGTGTTGATTGTCTGAGACTGCACTTCAAATTGCTCTGCGTCAGATGAAATTGCAATTGCACCACAACTTTCAAAATGGGGTGCAAAAGTGCACACTAAGGTAAAAAAAAAATAATTTGAAGACTGTTTGAAGCATTTTCTAAACATGTATGCTATATTGCTAACTTTCTAGATGTGATGAGTGCCATGAACAGACTATGAAACATTACAACTTCTATTCAACTATTTGATTCACAGCAACTTTATATAAAATGACCAAGACTGGATGAATGTTGAAATTTATTTTACAATTAATTGTGCACAAAAATAGCCTATACCCTAATCAGAGCTTGGTAAAATGTTCTCTGCATCCTTTACATTCATTGTACCAAGGAAAACACCTGATTGGTTCGAGCTTGGCTAATACACCTGCTAAGAAAAACACCTGATTGGTTGCGCTTGGCTGACACACCTACCCTATGTGGGCAAATCCCCCCCTTTTTATACAAAAGAATAACATGAGTCAGGCAATTTGGTTGTAACAGTTATAAAACTAGCTACAACTTTGAAAAAGTTGGGTCAGGTTGGGTCAGAAAAGTGGGGTCACCAAATGGCCTGACTCAAAAATATTTTGAACTCTTAAAGAAAGAGGAAAACCCCCATAATAATACTTCAAACACAAATTGCACCCTAATTGAGCACTTTGTTAAAGCAGAAAACAAGTAAATTACTATTTATATCATCCACAATCTCTACCACCATCCAATTGGATGACTTAACCCATTAGAACTCCCTGCCGATTGGCTAAAATGAATGTTGTGTCCAATTTTAAACCAATCGAGGATGATATTAATAAGATCATCTTCAAATGCAAGTTTGACCATAAATAATTTTAAAGCCTAGTCATAATTGGCAATTGAAATAAGCATTTCAAATTATCAACCAATGAGAAATGCTGTTAGATGACCAGTAAGTATCCAGGAGGTTAACACTCTAATGTATTTCAAATCATTCTAATTTAAACATATTTTACACAACCATGATAACCGGATTTCTTACCTTTTTAACCTGTGTTAGGTTAATACATAGGAATATCCATAGAAGAAAAAGGAAGAGATAAACAGCCATGTCCATCAAGGAAAGGGAATATGAGGAGGAAAGGGGAAGGTGGGAAATGTAGAACTTAATTTACTTACAGAAACACAAACACACAATTCTAGTTTAGTCTAAAACAGTTTGTTAATAACATGGATCTATATAAAGCAGGCACTCATTACATGACTTATATATGCCACACCTTTATTTCATTGTCTCACTCGTTTAGCTTCGTTTTCAGATCCCTTGAGGTATGGGGGAGTAATATAGTATGGATGCATTCCTTTTGGCTTCCTGAGGATCTCCTCATTTAAGGGTCATTCTTCGGTATGGTGCACATTTGAAGGTTTGGAAAATAGACATTTCAAAATGATTTTTCTGTTAATTTTTTTACAGAATAAGAAAGAGATATGTCTCCAGTGTAGTAAAAAAGTGTTTGGCTCAATCTTTATTAGCAGCTTGATGTACTTTTTTGGTCTTTTCTGCAGCTAATGTCATCTCCGTCACCGTCGTCATCTCCGTCACCGTCGTCATCTCCGTCACCTTTGCAACGAAGTTCAACTGATACGAAAAATGTGTCGCACATTGAACATTTGTTTTTTACCTACAGAGGAAGGGAGTGTATAACCAAGATTATGCAACATATCATTACATTTCCATTTGACCAGTTTTAAGGTCAAAGCAGGGCATTATCTGTAGAGTGACGGAGATGATGTAAATGAATGGAAATTCTGCTGTATCATCTCCGTCACGTGACGGAAATGATTCTCTCATAGTAAAATCATCTCCAAACGTCATATCCGTCACAATTTTGACGTGACGTGATGGTATATTACGAAATGAACAAACTTACGACCCTAGTGGTAAAACTATAACATACACATGGTCAATAAAGGAGGTGAATAGAAATAAATGTACAACTGTTGTAATTTTGAAAAAAGTAAAATAAATAATGTGAACATTTTAGGTATCAGAAGCGCTCGGAGATGATGATTAATAAAGGTACCCACCCGTATGAGTGAAGAAATGGTTATAGTTTTGATGAATTTATTGCGCCAACTTAAGGGTAAAATGTCTAAATGAATTACTGCATATTGACTTGTACTCTCTGGGTCAAATATATGACCTTAAAAAATTTGTATTTTTCTCCAGGCGCTTCTAAATTTTCGTGACGGTAGATGACGCATGACATAGGGACAGGAAATTTTAGACATATAGGGTGAAATTATTTTTACTCCTGGCTATGAAAGATGTGTTACAATAACTTTTTCTACAATATAAAATAAATAACTTGTCATTCCAGGTGTTTTTACGATGCTGAAGTTATCCACTAAAAGATATCAGCATCAAAAGTTTTGATGATCCCAATCGGGACATGGGGTTTTGGGGGTTGTGACACCCTGTATAAGCAATTTTCTCGAAAATAGGAACTTCTTTTAATATTTTGATGTTTTAAGATATAAAAGGAACATCAATACTAAACAACTGCAAAATAAAAATTCGAAATAATTTTTCGTATTTTAGTTATGACTCCTGAAAGTGGCAGGACTGCAATTGGGCACCTTACCGAAGAATGACCCTTAAATGTGTATGTTTTTGTTTGTGTTCAAAGACATACCAGACATAGCTGTAATAAAGTTCATTCTGGAGAAAAATTGCTAATGTGAGTAAACCATGTTATGGTAGGTTTTTTTTTCTTATTATTTTTTTTTTGGTATCGCCTTTTGACACTTCTTACTTTCTTAGTGTTTAGTTTGACATATATTAACAGTATATATATATATATATATATGGCAAGTGATGGTGGCAAAACATCTGAACACTAAATTAAACACTTGAACACCAATGAATATTATCCATATATGACTATTGTTGGTGTCGCTATTGAGACCAGCTAAGCCCGAAATCAGTCACAAGCCAGATAGTCACAGGCTTGGTCTTGGAAAGGCAGGTCTCAACTACACAACACTGTTGTATGCATCTATAAATATCACTGAACTTTTAGTTGATTATCAAGTGAGGTCGGTATTTTAAAACTTGTTCTTTAAAAGCTATTCCAGTTTGGTAGTGATCATTTATAGTAAGTTTGGCAAGAAATACAGGAATCAATTGGTGTGCCACTTTCACTAAGAGTTGAATTGCATCTCACAATTAAAAGATAAATATTGTGTACCTGATCACCAACGGGTCACACCATATTTATCATGACCATTGGTTTTAAGTGGCAAAAATTCACTGGGGTACTGATGAAAGTTGCCATATTTTCTTCTGAACCACTGGTTTGGCAGTTGGTGCACTTAAAAGTTTAAATATTAACACCCCATATATCACATATAGATATATACACACATGCAACACCTAAGTCAAAGACACACACACAGACAACATTACAATATTCCATTCATATAATATAATTTATTTATATATAATTGCGCTCTAGAGCAGGTTTAAGGACTGATTATTAATTTTTGCTTGCGCAGTTCCGGGTGCAGTTCTCTCAAGGCTGCAGACGTATTCACAACCAATTTTGGTTTACACATTGCACTTAGACACCACAAATCTAACAATACTGTGATAACATTGATTACAACATTGATAACAATGGTAACAGACACATAACAATACTGATAAGTATACACAATTCTGGTTTGAGAAATTTCACAGATATAAGCTCAAGTTTAGGAAATGTGAAAGATACAGAGATGGCACTTAGTACCACAAAAAAGCCTGAAACTGGCCTGAAATAGCGCATATATTTGAGTAAAAGTCCAAAATGGACTAAAATAAATATAACTGTGGAAGTTTGAATTTCAAAAAGGAATTCAAGCAAAAGCCTGAAAAGTGGCATCTCTAAGATGGTATTGATTTTTTCGGTAAATCCCATAAGCCTTTGCAAGTACACCTAAGAACTCGTCATTCTGCGTCACGCATCGTTTATCGAACATCGTTACTGCGCATTGCAAGTCGGCGTGACGTCAAATGACGAGTTCTCAGGTGTACTCGCAAAGGGTTATGGGATTTACCGAAAAGGTCTATTGTCATGCTGCAATAGTCATTTAAAAGGCAATTTCTTTGAGATGGGTTTACTTTGGGCCATAGCTCTCAGGCCCCTAATTAGACTCGGGTATTTTCCCCCAGCACACCCAAGTGACTCTCAGATGAAGAGTTTCTCTATTGACCATCCTGTTTTGCTAACAAGCTACGATTAATAGACACTTTAAACACCACACCTACGCACTAACATATATCACTACAGACAAGCCCCTATCTACAAACAATGACAAACAAAAAGGCAATCAGTGACTTCTGATAGGCTCGTTACATTGTAACACGATACAGACATGAGACAAGATACCTATATCATTACTGTCATGCATGCACACATGGATACTATATAAACAAGTGGGTGGACAAACAACAATCTTCACATCACAGACATGAATTCATAGTATAAAAGCTAGCAATGAGCCACTCCGGTTTTGACCAATGAATGAGATCAAATGAAATAAGAAGCTTTCTCATTGGTCAATGATCAAATACTCAAGAAGTAAAAAGCTCTCTGATTGGTCAATGACCTAATGCTCATTGCTAGCATTTGGAACTTTAAATTCAATATCACAAACAAGTGCAATTATTATAGTACAACAACAAGTTCAAGGAGACAAGGGCCAGGATAGTGGGCTTCTATCACACTCAGGGGGTGTGGGTCGGGATATTAAGTATCACGGAGGTGTAGGACAGGATGCAGCCAGTTGCAGGAGTTGCCCATGTTATTGTTAGTAGAAGTGTCTCCTTCAATTCCCTTCCCTTTCACTGGACACAACTGTTTATACTGGACACCCCATTAAAATGCAGCATTAATAATCTTGAGAAACAAGAATTTGAACTTAAATTGATAGATTAAAATTGAAGACAGTTTTTGATACAAGTAGGATCAAGTTAGAAATAGAATAAAAGTTAAGTGCTATCATAAGTTGCAAAACAAAATGCAAATTCTCAAAGCAACATTTTCTGATTTAAAAGCAGTCTATAATATTGGATTTATTAATTTGTTTTAAACAATTCATTGATGTTAGCACTGGGTAGTAGCCATTACTGCCAGTAGACAGGAAGTCTAGAAAGTTGACCTCAATGCTGTGGGTGGTCTTCCAGTGCTTTTGAATGGGACAGCAATAACCTTGGCCAATTTTTAGGCCAAAAAGTTTGTGAGAGCATAACAAGACTATCCGTTGATGGATTTTTATTTCTGTCTGCAAATATTTTTCAAATTAAGTTTTTCATAACAAATTTAAAAGGCAGAGACCCCTGCTGTATAATAAATTAGCTAGATAAGTTTTGAGCAACCTTGATAAAAATTATCAAAAAGGTGTCTATTCTTTTGTGTGTGTACGGTCCATCACCTGTCACCTGAATAGTCTTGTAACATGTCTAATGGCGCTGCCCATGGCCACTCGATGAATTGTTTAATTCGAATTAATCAATTTGATATTATAGACTGTTAAGTAGTGCATTTTATCATGAGGTAATTTTGACTTTGCCTTGCAAACCTGGTCTCAAACATCCACCCCAAATGTTATCAAGCTGGCACAACTTTCAGCAACTTAATTTCAGAGCACCAGACCTGAAATTTTGACCGATTGAAGAAGATCTACCGTTACTTTGAGACACAATATATCTTACAGGATGGGTTCATTTATAACTAGGGTTTATATACCAGACATAGCTGTAATAATGCACTGATAAATAACGCAGCAGGTTTGCCATACATGTTAGGTACTTTTTTGATCGATGCGATCAAGCTGCAAGAGTAGGATATTGGAAGAATCAATTTCAGATGCAACAAAACTGTTTCTTTTGTTTTCTATTTGCTCAGGCAATCCTTTTGACCAGGGGCGTAGCCAGGATTTTGGAACCGAGGGGGCACAACTTGTAAATGTACCAACAGAAATATTTTTTGCCCCCCTGACCCCCCACTGGCTACGCCACTGCTTTTGACATACTTATCCAAGAAACAAAAGAAGCAATTCTGACGGCAATTCCAGCATAGCATAATAGACATTTCATCTCATTTTAGGATGCTCTTGCCTCACATAATTCATTCCAGCTTTTTGTTATCATAGCAAAACTTCTATTACATGGTAGAATGCACAATAATTGCTATGCCGTGATTGAGCTATAATGTACACCATATTGAACTAATCAGTGATTCCCTTTCCATCTTGGAGGAGATTCTCATTACTTTCAGATGTTTTTGCTTAACTTTTTAATATGTAAGGTTTTGTCTAACTTGTGTCCATATTATGACCATACCTCAGCAGAAAATAGGCCTAAAAATCTTTAAAGCCCTTTCAACAATCTTGAAAATTAACCTCTGTGTATGAGTTCATTCACGAAAGATTTACTCTGCAAATAAGTTCTGAAATTGAACAATTTATATCTTGCACAATTGAAGTACAAGTATATGAGAAATTTGATCTTGTCTGCAGATAGCCTGTGGTCTGATCCAGTAAAAGCCCAAATTTGGCTCTTTGCACCCGGAGGCTTGCTCATGATTTCAAAATGGTTGCAAGATTTATAAGTTAAGAAGCACTGATTCAGTTCAATAAACACCTTGCAGCAAAAAATAATAACGCTAGTCTGTCTGGTACAGACTAACTTATCATTTATTTACTAATATTTATTTAACCCGTTTACCACTAACTATTTACATACTTTACCTATTAATTCAAACCAAATTTAGTTAAATTTTACACTGCCTTCTAAATCTACTATCTATAGTGTGTTTAGTACAAACTAAGCTCTTGATACTACTGCAGTATAATGTGATTACATAAGTATGTGGTAGGTTAGTACCCGAACAGACTATAATGAAGAGCAAATTGCATGTACTCCATCCAACTTGGAAGTGTGAAGTAAATGCTTCAGTTTTAACTAAATGTATGCATTGTTTGTGCTCCTTGAGCAAGAGCACATCAAGAAAGTGCTCTTTGAGCAAGAGCAAGTATTATTGCAGATTCAGTTTATTTCTGCCTGCAAAAAATCATCTATTTTGCTCAACAGTGTGGCAGGAATACTGCACACTTCTAATTGGATGGCAAATAAAAGTAAGCTACAATGCCAGTCAATTGCTGATGACTTAGTAATGGGTGCTGCTTGATGATGAGGCTGTTCACATGGTACATTTAGATCCAGATCTAAAGTGGACTATTTAGAGCCAGATTCCATAATAGTAAGTGGACATGGATTACAGTCTCTGGCAGAGAAGAACGCACTTGCTTACATTTTGAGAGCGTGCTGTGTTAACACAAAAGTGGAGTTCTGATTGGCTGATTCAATCGTCTGACAATCATAACAACAAACCGATAATCTGATTGACCGATTATGCATCAATGAGCATTGGTTGACAAGAACAGCACTCTTGAAGGGAACATAAAGCTAACAGAGCTCTCGCATCAATCAGACCAAAAGACTGCCATATTTCTCTGGAAGCTAGTGTACTATGGACTACCAGTGATCTGGATCCAAGGGCAATGTGTAGAAAACCTCTATATAACACCACCTATCGTAATTGGCTACCTGCAAGATCTTTGCAATAAAAGATTTTGTAAAATTGATTTTAAAGTGGGCAAAAACTAGACAAGGACTCTGTACAAGCTGTATCTTAAAAATATTGAATATAAATTGAACACTTTGCAAAATGTAGTTCATCAGTAGAAATTGTATAAAAATGTTTGACAATCAACTATATTGCTTAAAAGGCACCCCACAAATAAATTTTGGTAATGCATCTATTTTCTGCAAGATATTTTTGACTTGGGTTACTTTCCTGATACACAAGAAAAATCAGAAACATGTGAATCAAGTAAAAATAAGATTTCTGTTTTGTTCCTGTGGTAACATACTCAACTGGAATGGGAATTTCTGGATTTTTAGATATATTTCAACTAAAAACCCAGCGTAATATTAGACTTCAGGTAGCCATTGCAGATAGGGTCATAATTTTTAGTAACATCAAATTTTGCAGCTCACTGATATGGGATGACCTGTAAATATCTAGCACAGTGAAGGCACAATTATATTGCTGCATTGCACTTTGAGCTTTGCACTTTCAACTTTGAACTTAATTTGAACTAAGATGACTTATGTGTTAAATGATACAAAAATAATATGTACAAAACTTAGTAATGAGTATGGCAACTTATTATCAAAATATATATAATAAGAAAATCAAACAGACAGCAACATAGGCTTAAAAATGTTTGTATTGCACTTAGAGCTCCAAAGTCAGGGGTCGATTTACTTTTTTTTTGCCACATACAATATCAAGAAATGTAAGTTCGCCACAAAATACTATGGTAAACAATTGTTTATAAGGTTTCTTATGCTTGTTTTTAATATATGAGCATTGTGCAGTACAAATTTCAAACAGGCAAAACATTTTCACAACATTTTTGTGTATTTTATATCAAATATGAAAAATTCAAATTAGAATTTTTTTAAATAGATTTTAAGGTTGGTTGAAAAGGGCAACACAAATCTCTTTTTAGGCCATATTATATACAACTGAAATGTGCGTTAACAAAAAAGTTGAAACAAAACTTGAAAATTATTAAACAGAACATAAATTGAAATCTTGAATAACAAAATAAAATAAAATACCAAGCAGTAAAACAAAAATGATAAACCAAGTAGTAAATGAAAAATGAAATAACAAGTATAAAAATGAAATTCCAAGTAGTAAAAGCAAAATGAAATTCCAAGTAGTAAAAGAAAAATGAAAAACCAAGTAAACTGGCCTCAAAAAGAACTTTGATTTTTCACAAGGTCGTATCTTAAAATCCTGTCCATAAAAATGAACAAAAATTACACACATGATTACTTCAATACTCTACTCTAAACACATGTCAGTAACCAAGCAGTTTTCCAACTGACACAACAGTAAAATGCACTGACACAGAACAGCTTCCGGGACCACATTCACAGGCGAATAATTGGAACCCAGCAAAAGAAATCTGTGAGAATGCGTTTAAGATCCTTACACAGGTGATTATTTCCAAAGAGTAATAATATTATTGGAATAGTGTGGAACGGGACTGCTTCTGCTTTTCACACACTTTCTTCAAGAAACAGATCTTATTCCATATGCACACTATTCCATTTACTCACAGATTTCTTGTGTTAGGTGCCAATTATTGGGCTGTGAATGTGGTCCAGGAAGCTGTTCCATGTCAGTGCTGTTGACATTGTTGACAACACTGACATTGTCAGTGTTGTATCAGTTGGACAACTGGTTAGCTACTGAACAGTGTTTAGAGTAGAGTATTGAAGTAATCCTGTGTTCAATTTTTGTTCATTTTTATGGAGAGGAATTTAAGATATGACTTTGTGAAAAATTATAAATTCTTTTTGAGGCCAGTTTAGTAAAAGAAAAATGAAATAACAAGCAGTAAAAGAAAAATGAAATACATAGTAGTAAAAAAAATGAATGCATATACAGAACTCATATCAAATCAAAAAGAAAACTCAAGTTCAAAATAAAAACAAACAAAAAAGTTACATGTAACAGCAGACAGCAGTACAGGAGAAAGAAAGGATAGATATATGTGACATGATCAAGGGGAATGAGTCACATGTTAGCAATTTTCAATTAGAAGTTTTTACAGCATTTTCTGGCATTTTACGAATGCTTCATTTTGATGCAATCCCCATCAAAATCGGACACCTGGATACCGAGTTATGAGCAATTTATCAATGACTGAAAACAATATAAGAATTTGAACACTGTTTTTGCCAACATCTCAAAAACAATATTAGCGACATCCAACTCATTCCCCTTGATCATGTCACATATAAATCATAACAATGTGTATGGTGAAAATATAAAAATGCTGCATTTTCTGACAAATGGACAAATTAACCAAAATTGTGATAGCACAAATTGGACAAGTTTTTTGATGGTGTTGCAATGATTTCAGCTGGCATCTCATCGTTAGGCAGCAGTATTACACAGACCATTTTCCTATACATGTATATATATGTGAGTCACAATGTTTCTCATTCTGGTCACAATGTTTCTTAATTCTGAGTTACATTGAATGAGTACCATGTCCACAAATCAAACACTTGGTTGATGTGGGAGTAGAACCAGTGATCTCAGCATTGCTCATTATCATCAGAATGGTTCAGAACTTTTACATCTGGTGCACAGGCAGATAAAACTTCAAATTGGCTAAGCTACTTAGAACTACCAATGTTCTTAATTATGTTGATAAAAAGTGAAATTCCCGAAACATTGCAGTTCATTCACATTCTGTCTCGTTGATGTAGTCAATATTCTGAGCATGCACAGCTATTTTTTTTGAAAAGACCAAAATATTTTCTTGGCCACTTGAAAGAAACAAATGGGCTATTCTGGCTGAAATCCATACACCTCCTGTGGAAGAGATGACCTTAACCTCCCACACAGGGGGGTGTAGATTTCAAATGGAATCGCCCATTCATGTAACCCGTTTGAAATTCACACTCCTTGTGTAGAAGATTTAAGTCATGTCTTCCACAGGGTTGTATGGATTTCAACTGGACTAACCCTTTATTGGTGTTTATTGACGGATACTGACATCAGATTCAGGAGGGTAGTAAAGATGTCAACAGCTGGATTTACCTCTCACAAATTACAAAACGTGGTTCCACATTCAGTGTGCAGTGCATTATATACACAATGTGTGTATAGAACAGACATAAATTTGTTCTTAAAGTGGTCAACCAAACATAGTACTGTGCCAAACTATCATTGTATTTTGCAGAAACAAACGACTGAAATCAAGCAACTTAAACAAAGGCAAGAGCACTCAATGTAACTTTTGCATAAATATATATCATTTCACTTCTTTTTTACTTATTTACAAACCACTGCAAAACAATTGCACCAGTTGCTTTACAAACATTGTGACTATACAGGAAAACGGTCTGTGTGAACAATGAGGGCGCTTTTTAGTGATTTTGTCGTCTTAATGGTGAGCATGCATGCAGTGCAAGGCCCCACCTGATAGCAGAAGCAGCGAACACCTTGCCTTCAGAGCCGAAGCTTATCACGGCTATTGAAGATGTAACGACTATAAAATCAGTTGTAAAAAAATTGTAATGAAAAGGCAAGAAAACACATGGAAAAAGAGTGAATTAAAATATGAAAGACACAAGAGAGTATGTTATGAGTATGTGATTTATACCTGATTGCAGATGCTGCAAATACTTGGCCATTTGACCCTAGGCACAAGACGACGAGTGAGGCTGTTACTACTATTAAATCTGAAATGAACAAGCATTGGGGTTATGGTTAATTCTTAAACATTTGCTTTGGGAAAACTTTTATGCAATTTCATTGGTTCCTGGTCAAAGTATGATGACGAGTTGTCATGGAAACTATGACTACACCATATCTCATGCAAAACTTTTTTTTTATATATGTTGCCCTATGGAGTGGATAAGTGCTGCCATCAAGCTGCTCTTTTTCCAGCTCTTTATTTTTTATTTTGAAGACTCCCCCTCCACTTGATACTCCAAAGATGTTTGCTGAATTTCCTCCTAAATTAGCTTCTAATTTCTCCAAAAAAAAAAAAAAAAAAAATTAAAAAAAAAAAAAAGAAAGAAGCAAAATAAGGCCCCATTTTAGTTCTGCATGGAGACCATTTCCTGTCCTCAGAGCCCCGGATCTGGACACCACATACCTACCACAAAATTATTTGTGTACCCCTCCCCCTGGGCTGATAGCACAGATTGAGCTGGTTCTATGGTTGATACTGATACCATAGTATGCAATGCTATCTACTGTAGACAGTAAGAAATATAAATCAGTTATTCCCCATTACATTTATCATCTGCATCACATACTGTTGTATCTCAAAAGGCTGCCTTGTGTGATTTTTATTATCACTGTTGTATTTCATATTGTTATTTTATATTTCAGCGTGCCTCTTTCTTCCATGAATGGCCATGAGGTTGTAATACTGTGATACTGCATCAAAATTAATATATAAAGTTAATTTTACAGTGTATCTCATCACAATTAGATGACAATAATCAAAAAATCACAAAGGGCAGCCTTTTGAGATACGGCAGTATGTAAAGCAGACGACAAATTGTGTGATGCGTCACTTTAAAGTATGTGTGAACCAAAGTGTGTCAATATCAATAAAAACTGAGCTAGTAATCGAGTGTGAAGCATTGCACAATGCAGGGTTCTAGGAAAAGCCTCTGAAGCAACAGGGATTTTGACTTTTAAGTGGCCATGGAAGGTTCTTCCTTTCATGCAATGGACTGTTCCAGTTGAAATCCATACCCCTTACATTGTAGACATAGCCTTAATCTACAACAGAGGGGTGTAGACTTCATACAGAGTCACCCATTCAGGTAAACCTATTTGAAATTCACACTCCTTGTGTGAAAGATTGCTGCCATGTCTTCCACAGGGGGTGTCTGGATTTTAACTGGAAGAGCTCAATTTCTCCAATAAGCAAAGCAAAGTGGATAGGATGATTAAGAGTTTTTAAAAAAAATTTGTTGATTACAAAAAGGAGCCATCACCTTTGGAATAAACCGCTAACAAATATGAGCAAGATAGCCTATCATTGTTGATCAATACTTCTTATAACCTTCTTCTTGCAAAGCCGAAGTAATCATAATAATTTTCACATTCACATTTGAAATTTACACATAAACTTCATTCAAATGAGTATAAACAATACATGCCTAGTATTGGTTCAGCAGGCCTTCACATTTTTTTAATGAAAAATATTTTCAAAAATTTCACATTTTCTTGCTCGTAGTTAAAACACATGCAAAATGCATTCTGATGAGTATAAACAGGCCTAGTATTGATTCAGCCATTATTGACATACACTGTCAAAGTTTGAAAACATATTTTATGGTTTGGTAATTTTAATAGCTCTAATTATACAACAACCAGGTTACCCAATGCATCCAACTACAAGCGCCAAGCAGCTGTTGCTTATAAGCCTGCAGCTGTTTCTATGCTCATGCAAGCGAAACACCTGTTGTAAACCAATCTATCATATCATAATTGGTTAGCTAAGCTACATTAAGCTTTCTACCAATCATCTAAATGTAATGCATGATGCTACTTCAGCTGTTTAACTGATAGCATAATATTTTGACTAACTTGTGTCCCCAATGTAATATACTTGGAATTTTAAACTCTGTGAAAAATAGGTTAAAAGTTACAGTGAAGTAAGTAAACTTTGCATTCAGTTCTCTTTGTAGTCCAAGCTTCAATGCAGCTGACCTGAAAATTGTTATGTCAAGCCATTTCTGTTGGCATACTATGTACCTCCGGGTCAAGGATGACACTCACTTATTGCTATCTTCAGTAGACAGCACAGTTATCAACATGTTAAATTTGAGGAATAAGCTATGTGCTATCTTCAGTAGACAGCACAGTTATCAACATGTTAAATTTGAGGAATAAGCTATGTGCTATCTTCAGTAGACAGCACAGTTATCAACATGTTAAATTTGAGGAATAAGCTATGTGCTATCTTCAGTAGACAGCACAGTTATTAACATAGTTAAATTTGAGGAATAAGCCATGTGCTATCTTCAGTAGACAGCACAGTTATGAACATAGTTAAATTTGAGGAATAAGCTATGTGCTATCTTCAGTAGACAGCACAGTTATCAACATAGTTAAATTTGAGGAATAAGCTATGTGCTATCTTCAGTAGACAGCACAGTTATCAACATAGTTAAATTTGCGGAATAAGCTATGTGCTATCTTCAGTAGACAGCACAGTTATCAACATAGTTAAATTTGAGGAATAAGCTATGTTACAAGTAATGATATTACATTGTTATCTTCAGAAGATAGCACAGTAATCAACAGCAGATATTAATAGATTAAGGTATATGTTATGAGTTGTAAGTTTACGATGTCTGGTAAACTGGTAGCATATTTTGCCTAACTTTGTCCTCAATGTAATGTACTTTGAATTAAGCTCTGTGAAAAATAAGTTAAAAGTTACGGTCAGGTAAACTGCAATCAGTTACCTTTTTAGCCCAAGCTTCAAGACGGCGGACATTGTGGAAAATTGTTATGTCAAGCCATTCCTCTTGGCATACTGCGTACACTCACTAATTGCTATCTTCAGTAGACAGCACAGTTATTAACATCATATGTATAGTTTGTAGTTAAATTTGAGGAATAAGTTACGTTACGAGTAATGATATTATGTTGTTATCTTCAGAAGATAGCACAGTACTCAACAACAGATATTCCTATGTTGTGAGTTGTAAGTTTACAATGCCTGTTAAGCTAGTAGCATATTTTACTTAACTTTATCTTCAATGTAATGTACTTGGAATTAAGCTCGGTGAAAATAGGTTAGAAGTTATGGTAAAGTAAGTAAACTTTGAATTCAGTTCTCTTTGTAGCCCAAGCTTCAATGCAGCCGAAATTGTGAAAATTGTTATGTCAAGTCATTCCTCTTGGCATACTGGCATACCCTCTGGGTCAGGGGATGGCACTCACTGATTGCTATCTTCAGTAGACAGCACTGTTATTACCATTTGTAGTTAAATTTGATAAATATATTACATTGTTATCTTCAGAAGATAGCACAGTACTCAACAACATATGTGACATGATCAAGGGGAATGAGTCACATGTCGGCAATTTTCACATCATTTTCTTGCAGTTTCCGAATACTTCATTTTGATGCAAACCCCATCAGAATCGGACATCTCATTACTGAGTTACGTGCAATTTAACAATGGCTGAAAACAACATAAAACAAAAGAATTTGAACACTGTTTTTGCCAATATCTCAAAAACAATATTAGCGACATCCAACTCATTCCCCTCGATCATATCACATATATTTCTAGTTTATGGCATAATTGAGGAATAATGTTAGGAGTTGTAAGTTTACATTGCACAGAACTATTTCTGCATTCATGCAAGCTGCTTCTAATGAATACACCTGTTGAACCCAATCTATCAATTCATATCATAATTGGTTGGCTAAGCTACATTAAGCTTTCTACTCATTAAAGTGCCTGGTGCTACTACAGCTGTTTAACTGATAGCACATTTGCCTAACTTGTTTCCCCAATGTAATATACTTGGAATTAAGCTCTGTGAAAAATAGGTCATAAGTTATTGTGAAGTAAGTAACTTTGCATTCAGCTCTTGGCTGACAATTTTTGGAAAATTGTTATGTCTAGTCATTTTCTTGGCATGCTGCCATTAGTATACTGGTACGGGTTGGGACAGTCAGTGATTAAAAACACTGCTCTTCTTGAAACTGACTGCAGGCTACATGTAACAGGAATGGCTCTTCTGTACACGGGACCGACAGCTTAACATCCCCTCTGAAGGATGGAGTTCTCTCATGTTTCATTTACAAGGGTGCACGGTGGAGTAGCGGTACGGGCTCTAGCCCCGGTGGTGTCATCATGTTGTGTACTTGGGCAAGCCGCATTACCTAACTTACCTCTCTCTACCAAGAGGTGAAATGGGGAGCTGTTAGGAATATAATTTGCCAATTGAGTGCCACCCATGAGCATGCCTTGGGCATTGTATGGCAGCTGAAATATTCTAATGACAGGGGAATAAATGTAAAGTGCTTTGATACATATGAAAGGCGCTGTATAAATGTCAATATTTATTTTATTTTTATTTTAAGGGGAGAACGGAAGTCGGAACTTAATCTGCAGTAGTTTATTTTTCCATGTCAATACCCCAGCAAATTTTCCATCACCGAGAATCAAACCCAGGACCTCATGCCCCAGAAGCGAGAATTCTAACCTCTGAGCCATGCTTTCCTTAATAAACTACCTGTTGGCATATCAAGTCATGACAATAGTCATATCAACACAAGTGTCCTACTTAAACTGGCAATGGGCAATTCCAGTTGAAATCCATACACCCCCTATGGAAGACATGGCCTTAATCTCCCACACAGGGAGTGTGAATTTCATATGGAGTCACCCATCCAGGTAACCCCATTTAAAATTCACATATGGATTTCAAGTGGAATAGCCCAATCTCAAGGATTTATCTAGCAGTTTAATCACGGTAACGTTTATTATACACACTTCTCTTGAATTTTCATTCTTTTGTAACTTACAGACCTTTTAACAACCCTTTATAGCTTAGCAGTGTTGATTTTTCTCTCACAAGTTCATCTACAATTCATTTTGGTATTCTTAAGTGTCAGAGAATATGTTCCGCATGGTTTATCAAGATTTATTCCGTATTTTAACCAACCAATAATCTTCCTCAAAGTTCTCCAATCAAACTTCATTGTTTACTTTCCGGTCTTTTTAAAACCCGGGAAAATCTATGCAAATTATACAACTATCATTATTCATTTTTTAAACCATAAGTAGGCTTTCAACTTTCTCATCTGTGATTTAAATGAGGAAGGCAGACCTCAAATTTTTTGTGACAAAATATATTTTTAGAATCTGTGCCATGGGTCTCTAGCAGGTGTATACTTCAAGCTATAGGTTCTACTTATATGAAAACTGACATCAGGTGTTTATACGGAGGCTGACAATTCAGGGTAAAGAAATTGCAAGTTGTCATTTGGGGTTTCCATCTGTATGGATGTACTTGGAGTCAGGGTCTTAGCTAGAAATTGAGGGTTGCCCGTCATTTGAATAAAATTGTCTGTCCTAATTTGACCTTTAAAACATTTACCAGACATCTATAGCCCATTGGGGGTTCAAAGAGTTCAAATATATGCTGATATGGCCTTGTTCTACAAATTGGGTCTACTAAAAAGGTCAATTAGCTTCTCAAAACATACAATTTATAATATAGCATCTGTCAAAGGCATTAATTTTGCCCGTCCCAGGAGCAAACTGGCGGTCTAAAATGACGGCCAGACAGGTGGCTAGCTAAGACCCTGCTTGGAGTGTCATCCCCAAAAGTGGTGTCAGCAGGAAAATATTGACCAAACAAACTGTGTGGATCTGCTGAAACTAGGAGTTCACCCAAGTGAAACTTTTGAGTTTCTCAAGGTTTCATCAGCATGCAGGTCAATTAAATCACATTTTCTACCAGTGCAGATGTTTGAAAATCTCACAAGTCCTTGTCAATGTAGTGAAGTGAAGACTTGGGTTTCAGAACTTGAAATTGTTATGTCGACCATGTGTGGACACAACTTTGGGGTGTTGGATTTAGCATGGAAGTAAGTGCAGTGGCAGAGCCAAGTAGGAAGCAAGAGGGGAACCTACGCCCTGTGAGAAGTCTTGTCCCCTCGGGATGCTGGCCACACTGATCTTTAGGCCTTTTTAATACATACTTTTTTGTCAATTTTTGACAATTTTCATCAAATTTTGCCCCTTGCAAGCTGCCTTTTGCCCACTCTGATATAAAGTCCTGGCTACTCTACACAAGCCTTAGAAAACGCTGATACACGGAAGTTATCAGCTCTGTTTACATTGAGCTTGGTCCTCGTCCGCAAATCTCGCTCCTTTGTTGCCGTTCCGGTAACCACGTGTATCGAAAGTTAACGAGTATAGCGTCTATTGTGATGAACCAACGGAAAGTTGAGCTGACGTCATTCTTTGAGAGCGTCATCGCTAACATAGGCTCCGCCCCCCGTGTTGAAAGGTTGATTTTCATAGGCCAAATGGTCTCAGGAGACTGGCATTTTTAGAGAATTGACCAATCGAAGGACTGTTTTTATTTACTATATCAACTACCAAGAGTACAAACTTGACCGATATCCATTCTTGGCCACGCTACCTCAGTACCGCGGTTATGGGACATCCCCAAAGTTCAATGGTAAGTTTAATGCATATTTTCTCAATATTTTGTAATGATAGCATATATTGTTTTATAGATATCGGATTTCGTCATAAATTAACTTAAATTTTGATACATAAATAATAAAAATCCGTTGAGTAGAACTTCTAATATCGCCAGTTTCCGGCGAGAGGTTTTTTAGTGAGAAAAGGGAAAATGGCGAATTTCATGAATTGAGTCCTTTGCAAAGCCGCCGCCGGACAGCTGCTAGGAAAAAGTATTTTAAAAAAAATACTATCGCTGACATGTTAAATCCATCTATCAAAATAATTAAAAAAATGTGGAAAATGATTCTAAAAAGTGTTTTATTTAGTGTTTTTTTGGTCTGTTTTGTTGGTGTTTTGGAACGCGTATTCAGTGTGATGCCAAAATGAACAAGTAATCGATTTAGGTATGTTGTCAATGTCGTGGAGGTGTGAAGATGCATAGCTTACGTTGCCCTAGTGATTTCCTGAAGTTCGTTCTAGTTGTATCGATAATATTTGCATAATAATTGAAAGAGAGTGTCCAGTGAATCGATTATCTTTTGTTACACCTAGTCACCTACCATAATATATTGTTTGCAAATATAATATAAACATGTCTTGGGATGTTTTCAAGTTATTACAAGCCGACGACGGATGTCGGCTTGTTCTGTCTCTTCTCAATTCTTCTTTCTTTCTTCTTTCCTCTGGCAACCGCAATCAACTGCATCTAGCTTCGCAAGGGATTGACAGATTTCAACCAAACTTGACCCAAAAGACCACTGGGCTAGGCCAAACCTTCCATTTGACTTTGACCTTGCTGTGACCTTTGACCTAGCTATAATGGTCAAAATGTGATTTCACAAAAATGCTACTCCTTCCACAAATTTCATGCGATGAGGACATGGTTATATCATGTGACTCGACTTTAGTCGGTGTCTATAGGGTGTGCTCAGATAAGGGGTCAAAGGTCATTAAGGTTAAACAAAGTGTTGAAGGGCTTTACCTCCAGAAAAAATATATTATTACCTTATACGTAAGAAAATATGTCTACTTATCATGTGAAATAAAAAAATCCGGAAAAAAATGTGTGAAAATGTGTTTTTAGCCTATTTTTTTAGCTCTTGTCAAGCACTATTATTCGATTTGTTTACAAGCGCCAAGCAACTGTCGTCTAGGAGAGTGATTGACATCTTTATTATTAGAGAAGAATGGAATCTGTATAGTTCATGAATATTCATGTAGTATTTATACAACCTGTATCCCGGCCATTTTGCTTAGCTATGAGCTATCATACTCGTTCATATACGACGCCCATATGATCCATGGTGTTAAACTGATATTCAGCAACTTTATATCTCTCGATCTTTGCGATCCGAAATATTGAATTTCAACTTTAGGCACATCTCTAGCAAGATAATTAAATACCTGTCACAAATAGAGGTCTTGAAATGTTACTTGCAACGTTAAAAATGTGAATAGAGAACAAATCGGGTTCAAACATGCTTCAAAAATATGGTAATCGCGTAAGGTAATTGTCAACGCCTACTACCAGAATAGCCGGAAGAGGGCAGACTTCATAAGGGAGTGTTCATAATATATTTTGGTGGGGGACAAAGAAATTTCCTGGGTTTTTGGTTTTGTTTTTTTATTTTATCTTCCTGTTCGGGTGTTTCGGTTGGCACATTTTCGGGTCATTTTCATGCACTTCACAGGAGTTTTTTCGTGGCTTCTCTGTAGCTGTCGTGTGTCTTTTTCCCCACGTGCACAGGGTATAAATAATAAATGAATAATAATATATGAAAAAAGAATCTGGAACTTCAACGTCAAAAAACAAAACAAAACAAGACAAACTGTACCCTGCTAAAAATATCAACCCCTATCCTCTCTGAGAATAAAATAATAAGACTCCAACCTCACCTGCAAAAAAATATTTTTTCGGGGGATAATTTGGGATAAGTTCGGGCCTATTTTATTGCGACAATTTTCAAAATCTATAAGGTGAAATACGGTGTCGTGATGTGCGGCAGATTTGGGGTGCATTTTCAGCCATTTAGTTTAGACTCTGTTGTATTTTTAGCCATGATTTTATTGACCCTCGGTGTCTTGAAAATTAGGTTTAAGAAGGGTATTTTTCAATGATTTTCTCGAAAAAGTAAAAATTTGCGAAAACTTTCAGTCCAAAAGTTGATACAATTTTGGGTCTGTTTTATTTAAATTTGGTTTAAAATCGTACCGTAGTTTTTCGGAGTCACAGCCTCACATCCTTACCCAAACCAACTTGAGAAGGTTCCCCGGGTGTGTGCAAATTTGCAATTTATAGGCCTACACTCATCATTTAAGCCTAAAATCAAAGTGTTAATACCATTAACACTACCATGGCCCGTTTTGTCGTGATGACTGGCTTCCAAAATGTAGGCCTATTTTAAATTATAAATCTGGTCCCGCTTAGAGGTGTGTTTTTACCCATGGAGGTCTCTCCCTCGGGTTCGTGGATGTGCCACAGTTTTGGGGTAGGCCTACCTTTTCAACGACTATGATGGGTGGGTTTACAGCGAAGACCAACTTTTGGGCGCATTTTGGCAAAAGTGCCCAATAAAAAAGCGTCAAATTAGGCCAAATGTGGGTGACTTTGATCCCCGCGGTACAAATGTTTTGAAGAGACCCGCCCGAGGTGTTTTTATAAAAAAAATGGTCGGGCCTGCTAAAAAACCTCCCGGAATCAAGCATGGGTAGGCCTACCAAAATACCTTGAGACCCCCCCAACCCAGCCGGGACCTCCATGACATGATATTCTCCGCGAGTCCACCAGAAAATATAAAAATATATCACTCTAAATTTCAAGGATTTAAAATAAATCCCAAGGGACTGTAGTTAGGGACCAATCAAGTGCTAGATTTAAAATTAAATCTTTAAGATTGAAAATTAAATCTTTAAGATTTAAAATTCAAATCTATAAGATTAATTTTAAATCTAAAATTGATTGGTCCCTAACTACAGTCTTAAGGATTTATTTTTAAATCCTTGTAATTTAGAGTGATAACATTTTGATAGGCCTACTAGACCTATATTTGTCTGTAAACCTTTCTTGTAGTTGTAGGCTACCGCGTATGTCTACCGTGATGACAGTAAGCGTAGCTGCCGGGGGGGCAATTGCAAAATTGCCTATTTGGGCCCCCGCCCCTAGTGCAAGGAAAAAAAAGGGAAAGAGGGGGAAGAGGAAAAAAGAGAGGGTGAGAGGAGGGCAGAGAGATGGGGAATCAAACGATATGCAATACAGCTCAATAGGCCTACCATATACGATTATTATCAATAAGCCTGGCAAAATTGTCTATTTGGGCCCCGCCCCAGTGGGAAATTTGGTGGATTTGGGCCCCGCCCCCATAGGGCCTACAGTCTTGCCCCTCCTGGAAAAAATCCCAGCTACGCCGCTGCGTGATGATGTTGCAAAGTTGCGGAAGTTCATAAATTTTCCATTTCCACTCGACAACAACCCGGGACAACAACAGGCCAGCACGCATGGCGCCGCAGTAGCTGAATCCCGAGCTAATCAGAGACATGTGCGTTTCTCTTTCAACAGAAAATATGTGACCATGTGACTGACACGATGTACGCTTCAAATAATTATGCTCTCGGCCGAAAGTATGATAATGGCAAATATTTATAATGAACACTCCCTTATTTAGCCACACCTCAGTTCCTTTCTCGGGTTGCCTGGTATATCAGCAAAATCCTACACCTATCGCCTTCCCTTGGTAAAATCCCTGATAAAAACTCGTGATATTGAAATTGAATTTCAGCGCCAGAACTTCCGTCATTCTAGCATCATGGATGGATATGCAGTGGCGCCGCTTAGGGGGGCAGTATTTCCCCCAAATTTTTTTTTTCTTTCCCACCCAGTTTTTAGGCAAAATCCCCACAATTATGTAATTTTCCACTTTTTGCGGCAATTTAGTTCAATGATTTCCAAGGGCCCCCGTCTCAAATTCACTTCCCCCCATACCCCGCGAAAAAAATTCTGGTTCCGCCACTACGGGTATGGCCATAGCTAGGGGCTTTCCCACCCACCCCAGTTGCCCTTGGTTATGCTGGACGTATGAGAAATTTAGAGCTTGTTCAATTCCACCAATTTTAGAAATTTTAAAGGTATATACAGTGTATATAGCCTATTAAAACGGATCACAGTCAAATAAAATATCGTAGGCCTAATAATTTTACCAATGGCATTTATTGAGCTGCTCCTATGGTTTAATATTGATATTATATAATTGAGCTCCTTGTCAAGCTCCTGAGTACAGGGACTAACTGAGCTCCCGCTATTTTCAGAAATGAAGGCCTGGCCTTAAATGAATAATTAAGATTGAGGCAGCCTTTTGTTTCATTTTACAGAACTTTTTTTTAATCCCCCCAAAATTAGTGGGTTTTTTTAATGGGGAGTAGGCTTTAAAACGAAATTCAAATTTGGCAATATTTTCCATTGCTTAACGAATTGATCTGCGTGAAAATTCCTAAACATGTGGCCAGAGCGGGATGAGTGGTATAAAAATCTTAACTTGTGAGAAAGGACGAGGCCTATGGGGTTGTATGAGGTTGTGGATCACGAAATGCCCCTTTAATGTGTGCTAGGTAAAGTCATTCTTCCTCCCCCCTTTCGACATGCCAAAATTTATTCCCTCCCCGGCCCCGGCTTGCCAAAAAATTGCGTTCTCGAAATCAAAAGGCTGTGCAATCAGTACCGGTATTAGCCTACTAATTATAAGCCAAAATTTCCAAGCGACTCGCTAAAAATCGCTTGCCTCCCGTCTCGCCAGCCAAAAATCACTTGTCCGCACCCCCCTGGACTGCCAAATTGTTGGGGCCCCCCCCCCTTGGCCTGCCGAAAATGCCCCACCCCTTTGCATAGGCCTAGGCCTATATGCCAATTTTTTGGGATCCCCAATTTTCATACCCATACCTTAAATGGATTTCTAAATATCTACCTGTTACAAGCGCAGCAAGCATGAAAATGTGCATATTTTTTTTCGCGCCCTAACTACCCCCCAACATTTTCCCTCCCATGCACCAGGTTCATTGGCGCTAGATTTTAAGCTAGAAAATACCTAAATATTTTAAAATCCAAACTCGGCAACACCACTTTATCGGGCAAATAGAGCCCGTCGATATCACGTAAACAGCGTGTTTTAAAAAAATGAGAGTGTCACTTTTGTCCAAAAATTTCGAATTTTGGCCTTGAGCAGCGACAATCAGAGGTAAGAAAAACACAGTATGACGCAGCTTGAAATATAGAATCACTATATCAATTTTGAAGTTTGTACTTCAAAGCACAAGCAAACGAGGTGAAATGGTTCTAAAAAAATTGATTTCGCTGTATCTTTTATCGCGAAACTAGACAATTTGACAGCAGCGAGTCGGAAAAATAGCAAATATCTCAATTTTCTGCTATCGAAATAAAAATTTAAATAGCACCTGCATATAGAAGAGGGTTTATAGAAATAATGTAGGTCAGAATTTTGTCTATGAAATCGCACGGAATTGTTATTACTGGTTACAAAACGACATACAAGTGGAGGCCATTTTACTTCAAATTCGCAAACATGTAAGCTTACTAAAACAAATCGAGACAAGCAATATCAAGAATGAATATGCACATTCTTTTATTGACTTGTTTGTAATGTCTTGTCGTAGTTCCCAACAAAATCGCCACTTCCACTGAGAAATTATGGCCGTGTTCCCAAAAATCTTGATGCTCGGATATTGAAAAAAAATTGAAATGTTTGAAAAGTACATTTCTTTTTTCGCCAAGTGGAAAATTCAAGCATAATAATAACCCTTACACTTTCAGCTTTTAGACGTAGTTTATGCTTTCTCTCTACGATATTTATTTCCAGAAATAGATAATTTTAAAGGGGGCTACATGCAGTCTCATTCTTGATCGATCATTGCAAAGTTTAGTATAACCTTAAGGGGGTCATTTCCGGTCTGAAAGCTAAAAATATTCAAAAAAATCACTGTCTTTACAAAATATATAGCAGAGAGTCGCCATTAGCACACATACATTGCTACTAGCCAGGGTCTTTAGGATGCCTACAGGTTTGGGGTCAAAGGTCATTAAGGGGTTACTTCCGGTCAAAAACCAAAAATGTTCAAAAAAATTTTATCTCAAAATGTAAACAGACCAGAATAATATAACCAACATACATGAATTAGTGTTCCCCGGTGTATGTAGGGTATTTTTAGTTTGGGGGTCAAAGGTCATTAAGGGGTCACTTCCTGTTTTTAGCTGAATAACTTCAAGAATTTTTATCTCAAGAACTAAACATGTTAGAATTTTTTAATTAAAATTGGAACAATGCATTTTGTCGGTGTACATAAGGGTTTTTTACATTGAGGTCAAAGGTCATTAAGGGGTCAAAAGGTCAATCAAAAATTTTCAAAAAATCAAAATCCATGTATAAGTTCGATTAAGCTGAAATTCACCAGGAATATTTCTTATGACATCCTAAGCACAGTGTAAGAGCAGTTGACCCCATCCGTAACCCAGGGGTCAAGTTATAGGGTCAAATTGCGGCTTGTATTCAGCGTCTGTTGACTCTAGTTTTAACTATATTGCATGGGATATACCCAGCATGAGAATTAATATAATAACAATAATAATAATACTAAAATTATAATGATAATAATAAATAATAAGTAATAAGAATGAATAATACATGTAAATTGTAATAATAATAATAATAATAAATAATAATAATAATAATAACAATTAATAAATTTACTAGAATTTATATTATAATTAATATTATCATTTAATAATAATATGATTTGATAATATTCTTCTTCTTTTTCTTCTTCATCTTCTTCATATTATTATTATTATTATTATCATTATTATTATTATTATTATTATTATTATCATTATTATTTATATTATTATTATTATTTATATTTTAATTTATATTACATTATTTATATTATCACTATTATTATTAACATTATTATACTCTAGGCCTATTATTATTGTTGTTGTTATTATAATTATTGTGAT
This sequence comes from Amphiura filiformis, assembly GCF_039555335.1. Lineage (NCBI taxonomy): Eukaryota > Metazoa > Echinodermata > Ophiuroidea > Amphilepidida > Amphiuridae > Amphiura > Amphiura filiformis. The sequence goes on along the minus strand of NC_092644.1, from coordinate 27,602,708 downwards.
AATGGCCCTATTGTTATTGTTATTATATTATTATAATTTATTATTATTATTATTATTATTATTATTGTTATTATTATTATGCCTATTATTATTATTATTATTATTATTATGCCTAGTATTATTATTTATTATCATTATTGATATTATTCCGGGATATTATTATATTATTATAATATGGTATAATACAATGTAGGTCTTATTGTTTAATATTATGTTATTATTGTTGTCATGTTATTATTATTATTGTTGTTGGTATTGTATACTGCGAATATTGTTATTGCTGACGTGATTGTTATTTATATGAATTTATGATGATGATATGAGACAAAAATGAAGATGATATTAATCGATGATGATGTTGTTGTTTTGTTGTTGTTGTTTTGGTGGTGGTTGGGAAGTTATTGAAGACATAAATAATTTTATAATATTACTAATGTTAGCCCACAGCATAATTATTAGTGTTATTATTATGCCCGTTATTATGATTTATATTATGATCAATATTTATAATTGTTAAAATATCGCGCACCCCCCAAACAAGTTGCAAGTTGTGTGATCAAGTTACCATCGTGGGGCTGACATACTGCATCCAGGAATCGATGCGCGAATCATACAAACATTGTTTATAATAAAAACAGAATGTCAACCTAGGAAGTATTCATGGATATTAACATATTGAATGAGGCTGACATCACTTCATATTGCCCCTGTGGTAACTCGCGAGTCGCGTAGTGAATTACAAATAAAGTGATGTCAGATCTTTGCGTAATCTTGCGTGAAAATAACTTGTGAAAGATCGAATGATTTGAGTGACGAAACACTGATTTCATCGAAACAAATGAACAAAATGTGAACTTTTATCAGTTTCTTCACATCAATTGTTTGGATTTCGCTGGAAAAAACTATGAGCTAAGTATTGTGTCCAGTCACGTAAGCTTTCAGGGTTTAACTTTGGCATAATTGCCCGGCAAGATTGGTGTCTGTCAGACTGCATTTTCAGTGTTTTCATTTTTCAAAGTCATGAAGTAAGCTTTAATTAACAGTTAAAATCATCAAAAATTTTAAGAAAATAGACACAGTCACGCCAATGATCATGGGCTAACCTGCGGAGTCACGGAGTCTGAAATGAGAGTTCGTCAGTCAGTCATTAATAAAGTCCTGAGTCAAGTTAAATTTCATTTATCATGTTCATGTGTTTATTATCATTTTTAGTCATGATCTGATTCCGACATGTTAATAATGTTTTATTTAACATGTTTATAAATCATTCCATGATTCATGATCATGTAAATTTAATGCTAATGTTTTACATTACAATAAAAAGACAATGATGATTTACTTGAGAAGTCTATCTTAGAATTGACAGATCATGATGGAAAGTCATTGAAACTTTATATTATCATTAATTGTCTTAAAAAGTCTGAAATTTTATAGCTGGCATTGGAACTCATTTAAAAGTTCTCAGTCATACTGCTGGTATCATGGGTCAGGTGGGCACTGGGCAGACTATAATTGTGCAGGCGTGCGCCATGCGCAAATTTCTAAGCTAGTTTTCTCGAGTAAATTCAGAAAAGCAAGTGACAAAAAAATCTGTTTTTCGGGCCCGACCAACCGATTTTTGTTGATGTGCATGCCCCCAAAAAATTTTCAAGCTTTTTGTGATTTTTATACCTCCAGTCGGAGGTATTATATATCCTGGTTATCCGTCATTCTGCATTCCGTCCGTCCGAGATTGCGATCTACTCGTGCAATTTCTCGAGAACTGGTATTAAGGCTTACACTTACAGAGTAATGTAAATGTGATTTGATGAACAATTTGTGGAAGGGCGACTATTGGTGGTCTTCAAATTTCAGTAGTTTTTATCTCAACGAAGTAGCTAATTTGAATGATCTATATAATAATACTGGTAGTCTGTGCCTCTGTCTGCCTGTGACTCCGTCTGTGACTCGATCTGTCTGTCTGTGACTCTGTATGTCCGCCTATTTTCTTGGAGACTAGGGGTCGCACGCCCGGGTCGCACGTTCCTCAAACTTGGTGGGTGGGTGCAGCTTGACCCCACACAGAACAAGTTTGTATTGGTTAGTGGGTCAAGGTCACCCAAGGTCATCCAGGGGTCAAATTAGTAAAAACTATTTTTCTCAGACACTGGGGTTCGCACGTTCCTCAAACTTGATGGGTTGGTGCGTCTTGACCCGGGACATACATAATAAGTTTATATTGGTTAGTGGGTCAAGATCACCAGAGGTCATCTAGGGGTCAAATTAGAAAAAAACTGTCATATGGGCATGCAACTTGGTGGGTAGGTGCATCTTGACCTAAGACGGAACAAGTTTGTATTGGTTAGTGGGTCAAGGTCACCCAGGGGTCATCTGAGGTCAAATTAGTAAAAAATGTTGTATGGGCATGGAACTTGGTGGGTACAGTCAACTTTTAGAGTCAAATTTTTGGACGGCCATTTTGGGGTCATCCAAGGTCAAATTACTAAAAACTGTCATATGGGCATGAAACATGGTGGGTACAGTCAACATTTAGAACCAAATTTTGGAAGGTCATTTCGAGGTCACAAGGGGTCATGTGAGGTCAAATTAGTAAAAACTTTAACAGGAAACTAATTATCAAGTGCAAAGGGCCTAACAGGTTTAATTTAGGTACTTGTTTCATTAAATTTCAGTGTCATTGGCAATGATTGCATCAATAAACAGAACTACTTTTCTTTTCTTGTTTTCTCTTCAGATGGTATTCTTCTAGCCGCTCCAAAAGGTCGTCAGCAAAGTCATTCTCTTAAATACTTATTCATTTGTATATGTCCACTTACAAATAAAGACATTTTATTCTTTTACTTGTAGTAAGATTTGCATCAGGTTGTGTAAACAAATATAAGTTTTACCAATGTAAAAGTACATACAAATTTGATTGTACAGCTATTGTAAATTATGTAAAGAAATATTTCTTTGTAAAATCACAAAATCAGGTTAGGAGAAATTCAGCTTTAATAAATAATAGTATACCTGTAGAACGTATATTAATATCTTCCATACACAGGTACAAACCTTGTAAAATATCAATAATTGTTAGAGTACCATAAGATGGGTCACTCCTTCATGTAAAATTTACGCAAAGTTAGGGTTAGCATTAGCTTACACAAAATAATTATATGAAGGATCGACCGTACATGTATATAAATATGTTGTCTAAAAGCTGTGTTTAATTGATTTTTTGCATGTTTTTTTAACTGCAAATCATCACTCACATTGGGAACTAAAATATCATTGTGAATTAAATGTACTTGCAGTACGAAGCTTTTCAGTGAGGTGCTATATGTGATTTCATGGTAAAACAAAAAGAATACATGTACCAAAAATAAACTGCCTGTGGCTGACCAGGTACTAGTATATTTTGAATCATGCTGCTTTGAATTTTGATTACCGGTACTTACTTTTCACAATCACATCATGTAAATTGTAATTGCAAGTTTGCGTGCTTAGTTGTTGACAGGCCTGTTGGATACTTACTACTGTCAAGTACATTATATTTTCACAAATCTGTCTGCCCTTAGAACTGGTGTTTTTTGGTTGTTGTTTACTTAAATACATGTAGACTTGTAACTTATTATTTTTGTAACAACGGTGTTCAGTTTGCATTGTACAAAATGATGAACTCTTCTGACAAAAGTAAGGGCACTATGTATGCAAAAGGTAAGAAAGGAAAAGATAAGAGATACTATACAGGAAAAAGATCTAAAAGTAAAAAAATGAAGCTTGATCATGGTGTTGAGTTCACCAAAGGTGAAGTGGTAGTGTATGAAAGTGGAAGCAAGATATACAAAGGTATTATTGATGGAAGAAGTATTGAGGTGGAAGGTAGTTTTGTAGTTAAACCAGAAATTGAAAGTGTGCGACGTGACATTGTCCCAGAAAGTTGTAATATAAAACGGTTAAAAGAATTGTGTCTTGAAGAAAATGAATATGTTAAGGGAATGACTGTACTTGTAACATGGGAGGAAGCAGAAGGTGGATTTATCATGTTAGTGCCAGCCCTGGTAGTAGAGGTCTCTTCTTCATATTGCTGGGTCAAATCAGGAGGTGGTGTTACAAGAGAAGGTTCAATGCAAAAGGTGAACAAAGATGAAATGTGCAAAATTATAAGTGAGGACCAGGTAATGAAAGATGATGAAAACATGAACACAGAACAATATGACATTGAACAAAATAACATTAATGTTGTGAGGCTAGTACTGCACACCACACAAGAGCAACTATGCCAATTAACAGAGACATATAACAGGACTAAGGAGAAATTGGCAGCAGCAACAACAAATGCATGTCAATTAGCTGAGCAGAATGTGGAACTGAACAACATCCTTATAGCTGCTGTGGGAAAAATTAAATCCCTAGAGGAAGAACTAAGCAAAGCCGTGACAAAGACACAGGCGGATAAGACTCTGTATGCTCTGATTGCCACTCAAAGGGACAATCTGGATTACCAATCAAAGCGTATAGTGGCTTTAGAGAAAAAGATATTAGATCTTCGTAGAGAGCACCAACTTCAGAAGGGAGCTATGAGCAAGCAGCTTCAAGAGTTAGAGGATGAAAACAGGCAACTCAGGGACAGCTTGAATGAACTATCAAGGCAGAAGGATACATGGCTACAGAGCAAGCCATCTTCAAAACCAGGTGTTCTCCAAACACGTGATATTAACATGAAAAAGTATGCCAGCTATATCCAAGTGGAGTCTGTGAAGAAAGCCAGCAGCAATGTGAATGAAAAGATCTTGAAGAAGCGAGCAGATAAATTAAATGAGGTAAGAATTATATAATATTTGATGGCTTTGAATGTGATACGAGATTATACCGCACAAGCCATGAAAATACTGAACAAGTCCAAAGGACGAGTTTGGTGTTTTCATGGCGATTGCGATATATTCTTGTATCACACAAAAAAGCATCCAATATTATTATTATATAATATGAAGCTTTTTGATGCTTTCTGAGTATCAAAACAACATGTTTATGCCTTTTGAAAACCAGTCGATTAGTGTAATCATCTTGTGTGCCAGTGGTACAAAACAAACTGGGTTACTCAATCAATTACACCTACTTTGGTCTCTCCGCTCGCATGTATGCCGCGAAACAGTCTACAAGTTGCGTGCGACATCGCAAGCGTGCACGCCCGTTCAATATTAAAATATCTTTTATGGTACATATATTACTGTGCATTATTGAAAATTCATGGTATAGCTCAAAGCTTCATATTATACATATTTAAATTAAATATCTTGTATTGCAAAGCTGATACATGTACAAACCTGTGCAATAAACCATATGAAAGTGTGTAACACTAACAGAAGTATAATTCAAATTCCAGCAATTGTGACGGACAAGGTTGCAAGTGTTTCAGAATGACAAATTAATCACTTTTTACGACAGCACTTTATATTGGCATTTTCAGAGAGAGCAAGATGATCTGAAGATATTCTTATAAACTGATATGAAACTGTTACATTACAAACAAGAAATTGCAAAGAAGATGTAGTTGAAAGAAACTTGATTTCTATTAATTAACAAGACAAACCCAGCTCAGATCTGAATTGTATAAACTTACTTAATTTTTATGTTTGTTTTTTGTTTCTGATTTTCAACAGGTTTTGAATGTGATATCTTCTCCCAGTACCACTCCTGATACTATTGATATTATTACAACCTTGGCTGCCTACTTGAAGCGACATCCAGAAATTGCCTTGCCAGCATGCCAGGCAGCAAATATTTCATTCATGCGAGGTATGGACAATGTATTTAAAATATAAGAGCTAAAATAGTAAATTTACAAAAAATGTAATATTATAGTTGATGTGAGGTGTGACCCAGTCAACAGCCTCATCCCCCATATTTCTTCATAAAAACTGCAATTTTGGTATAAAAAGTATCAGAAGAAAGCTTATATTTTTCTCATCGCCGCAGTAAAATTAAACCCTCAAGGTGCCTTTCGTTTAGATGGTGTGAACAAATACGTAACCACAACTGGAAGTATATGTACTATCATATGTGGCATTGATACATGTACATGTTGTTTGCTTCTCTTATTAAATTGCTGGAGCAGTATAATTTGGATAGTAACAGAACATGAAAAAATTGGACCACACGGCGACACCCCTTTAACAATTCTGTACACTTTTCTTTACAGAACTCTCAGTAAAAGAGTGTGTGGATTTGAAGCTGTTGCTAAAGCTGCCCATGACAAAACTGAAAGACTTAAGGCGATTCCTGTCAAATCATAACATTCGTTTCATGCCATCAGACCAGCACCTGTATAAAGAAATGAGATGTAAGAGCTAGTTCCAATCTATACAATCTATATACAGGTTAAAGTTAAAACATCATCCAATATGATATACCATTTGAAATTTTTATACAGTGCTAGATATGTGATCATCACGATAATAAACACCCCCCCCCCCCTTAATAAATGCCCCCTTGCGGATTTGAACCTGTCTGAAAGTGAGTGATACTTCAGATTTTCACTCTGATTTCTTACCTTTTTTCTCTGAAAAATAAAAGGCCCCCTTTTCAATAAAATTGTATGCACCGGGCATTTTTTACCGAGAATATGGTGTATTAACAAAAGCCCATGTGTCGGTGGCATAGCGATTCCAATTCCAAAAGACAGTCCCTGAAATCAGTGATTATGCTTGATTTTAAACTACATGTGTATCTGCTCTCTTTTAAACAACATTTCCATGTAAGTATATATTGGTAAATATTTATCTTTTATTTCACAGGTCGTCAATCCCTTTCTTCTGAGGTGATTGAAATTGGAATAATGTCCTTGCCAAATAAAGCTGGGTCTACAGGATCGTCTGTGGCCTTTGCAAGAGTAAAAAGCCTGGAGGACTACATCACCAGCCACATCCTCAAGCAATTATCTATGAAAAACTTATGGCAGGATGACAAATTCAATGATGAATACTGGATAAAGATCGGGGTAAGTGTAATTGGAGCTTTATTTATTCATTAAAGAGACAAATCAAAAACCCTGTTTATGGGCCTGACTGACCCATATTTTTTTTGGGCCAAAATTATTAATTTTGACTAAAATTGTTTTAAAAAAATCAGATCATTTTCAAAATGTTTTTAAAATAATTGTCGAATTTTTGTCTGATTCTTTAAAGCTTTCAGTGACAGACTCCTAAAATACTAATAGATAATTTAGGTGCCGTATTGTTAATAAACACCTCTGCCCTCCCTGATAAATGTTGGTTCAAAACTTCTTTTGTTGCCTTAGCCAGAATAATTTTATGTTCAGAATTTTAGTGCACTAGATAAAAAATCAGAAAAATCAAACTTAGTTTAGTTGACGAAAAGAAAGAACCTTCTTCTACAAGCTTGACAGGATTGGGTTGGATTTTTTGTTACATTATTTGAAAAAAAAAATAAAATTTTTTCAAAATATGTTTGCTAAAAATTTAACATTTCTATCAGAATTTCAAGCTTCAGGGGATTTTGTAAGGGTCATTTAGCCTGTTCCAGAAAGAAAAATCCTGACTGACTGACCCTACTTGAAAGTCCTCGCTGTACACGTAGAACAGGGTTCCCCCATGTCTTGATTATAATTATATTTGTTATAATTTTTTGTTATTTTCTTTACTTGTATATTTACAGGGAGACAAAGGTGGCTGTTCAACCAAGTTGACGATGCAGCTGGTGAATCAGCGTGAGCCCAATTCGCGTGATTCAACAAACATCATTGCCATGTTTAATGGTACTGACACAACAGAAAACATGCAGAAGGTGTATGGGCTCTACAATGAACAATTAGCGAACCTACAGAAGAAGAAGACGATCGTCATTGAAGGCGCAGTAAAATGTTTGCGGACGTTTTTTTTGGAGACTATGAAGCACTCTGCAAGAGTCTTGGCCATATGGGCTCAACTTCTACATACCCATGCATTTGGTGCAACGTAACTCTTGCAGAGTTGCGAAACACACACGGAATCCCTCACTGCCCCAAAACCAAGGACAGTAATGGAAAATGGGTTGACAACACAAACTGGCCACCGAGACGTACTGTCGCCCAGTATGTTCAAGACCTCGCAGATTTGAAAGCCCATCAACGTGCTGCCACTGGCAGGAAAGTTACTGGGGCATCATTCCATAGTATTTCTGGGGACCAGATTTTGCCTCTTGTTAGTGATATGGACCACATCGTTCCTCCTTCTCTGCATATTTTATTAGGTCTGGTTGTTAGGTATTTTAAGGAACTGGAAAAAGACTGCCAAAGAATTGACCGTGGAGATCTAGCGGGGTTTGAAGTGTTTGATCGGTGGCAAGATATTTCTTTGAAGGCCAAGAAAGCAGAAGATGAAAAGGACGAAGCAAATTCAGCTGTGGAGCATGAGCAAGAACTCCTGAATGCCATGCAGAAGGCAAAAGATGGCAGGTGCAGAAGTAGCGGTTTGTGTAAGAAAGCCTGTGGTATGCCAATATGCGCATTAATCGCCTCCAAACCACAATCTGTGGATTGTAAGTCAGTAAGATGGATACAGTGTAATGAGTGTGGGGTAGATACAGGGTCAGGGTGGTTTCATGAATATTGTCTGGGGATAACAGAAAAAGAAAGCGATTCTGAAAAGTATGACAATTTTGTGTGCCCCATGTGCGAAGGAGAAATGTCAAGTCCAGATGATGTTATAGAGGTACAAGAACAACGAGTGGCTGCCTGCAAAGCATTGGCTAATGATAAGCTGGCAGCTTATAATACAGTGAAAGAAGACCTTGATAAAGTGTATGCGGAATCAACTGCAATGCAGGGGTCAGTTGAGCGTAACCTGAATAGAGTTCTCGAGACGCAGTTGTATGTGAAGCGCCAAGCTTATCATAGTCAATGCTTTGTAGGAAATGATTGCAAGAAAATCCTTGACAAGAAAGACGTACTTTTAAGTGTATTGCCAGAAGGGACTGTGAAAAGTAAATATCGTGGTTTGTTTGGTAGATTGGGGAGGATTGTAGATCTATTTGTAGCCAGATTTTTGACAGATAGAGAAGTGAACGAGTTGTGCGCTAGATGTTGGGAACTTGGGCTCTGGTTTCCAGCAAATTTTCCCACGCACACCATTCCCCCCAAGCTCCACATTCTGGTATGCCATGTCCCTGAATGTGCGATCCGGTGGCGTACCATAGGCTTACTTTCAGAGCATGGTTTAGAAGCCGTCCATGCAGATATTAATTCAACAGAACGTGTCTATTGTACTGTCCGAGATCCTGCAACAAAAATGAAACTGGTTCTGGGTGTCCATCAACAACGTGCGAATACTGATAAGACAGCTTTGAAAGTATGCAACAAAAGCGTAAGACGGTGTCAAAATGTGATTGGAAAAGAACAATGTAAAGGAAGGTATGTGAAAGTCAATAAAAATACAAGAAGGTGTAAAAACACAGAGTGTCTGCATGAAATTAAAATGTAAAATTGTGAGAGACGGCATTTTTCATGAAAATTGAAGTGATATTCAATATTGTTAAAATGTGTTTTATACACAAAATATGACTAATATCCAGCTCTGTTGAGATGCCAGAATTGAGAATGTCACACCACAGACCTAGGGTCTAGCTATGTTCAGACTATATATTTTCAAAGCTGCCAAATGGTATGCCGGTTATCAAACTGTTTACCTACATGTAGTTACATAAATCTACATGGGCTATATTAATATTCTATGATGTACAAAATGTACTGTATGTAATGTAGATGTATAGTGTAACTTGTGATCATGCAATCAAGTTTCATGTGATCCTGAAAGGAGTCGAGGTTGACCTGTTCCAAGTATATCCCATACAGTAAAAGTTTTGTAAACAAATTCTGAATAATATTATTTTCCTTAATCACATAAATTGTTTTTTCTCATTTACGCTGTGAGTGTGAAATATACATTGTATGTTTGTCAGTTATTTTTTGGGCATTTCGTGTTCCACAGCATAAGATAACAAAAAAAATAGCTTGTGGTGATTGGGTCATCCTCCTTTAGGCCCTTCACACTTGATTATTAGTTTCCTGTTGAAGATTTTTAAAAAGGGACGAGGTGACTTTTAATTATTAATTATCTTATTTTCTTTATATAGTTTGAACTATTACTTGTAAGCAACTATTGACTCGTTTTGACTAGAGCGGGCATTTAATTATTTCACAACAATATTTGATTTTATAAAGGTGGAGTTATACTCTTTGTTCATTGTTGATATTATTAAAGTCAGAAAATGGCAATTGAAAGTTATTTTAAAGGAGAAAATTAGAAATAAAAATAAAAGTAATTAATTATTTAGCGATTTTCAAATTTGGACGCGGGCGGTAAACAGGAAACTAATAATCAAGTGCGAAGGTCCTTATTGTATGGATATCAACATATTTTGTACTGCATTGAATTTGAATGTGTAAAAAAATGTCCCATTTCTGTGCAGAAAGAAATATACTGAGTGTCCGTAGGCCTACAACAAGACAATTATTATTATTATTTTTTAATTACTGAGCTATTTGTCCATAACTTTAGCCAATAGACCTTTTCAAAAGGAAATTTTACACACAAAATATAAAAATACCAATCATGTGCAACCATCAAAACATATTCAACCAATCAATTTCTGAGTTTTTTATGCTTGGTTTGACACTTAATTTTGGCACTCAGTGATTTCTGACAGGATCTGTGTTTCTGATCAGCTGCTGAAAAGGTCTTTATAATGCAATGTATGCTTTTAAATTTTACTGTATGAGCACTGATTACTGGTACTGTGGCATGGTGTTTTGCAGCATGAAATAGCATTTTTTGTTTCTTGCATGATCAAACTTTCTCAATTGTAAAAATTTTATCTGTGAGCAAATTTGACCACTTAAAAAGATTCACATGTTTTAATAATGCTTCTAATAGAACCAACTAGGTTTGGTGAAATATTAAATGTACAAATTCCAAATAGTTGTTTTAATTTGTATTGCATGTACATAGCTTTAAATACAATAATGTGGAATGATGATGATGATTAAAAATGCAGAAACTTGTGTGAAATCACAGAGGTAGGGGGTGCACAATTTGTGTGTGCATATATTACTGCATTATCAGTATTGTCATTTTTAGTAGCAGATCAGAGTGAAGATTTTTAAATTTTGCTCAGTGACACTGGTACGCTCTCCTAAAATAAAAGTTTATGATTTTAATTTAGTCATATACATTTTTTCATTTATCCAGAGAAGTTTCTGGTTGCTTGACTTTTATCGGGTTTGAACTGTAAAATTTGGTATTACATACAAGTTTCTGATCAGGTTTTAGTGGTAAATGTTTTTATTACATGTACATACAAGTTTCTCATTGGGTTGTAATCGTAAATTTGTGATAATTCCACAGAAATTTCTGATCAGGTTTTAGTCATTAAAAGTACATGTATGGTTAATATAGCGGTACAGTATATATAATACTATAAATACATGTATGTAGTGTTTATTTTGTTCAACTTTTATGTTTTAAGGCGGCCAAACAAAAAAATAACACTTGTGTTTTTCCAAGTTCTTTTTTCATGGAGGCTAAGAATGACCCTAAAATATCACCAAAAGCCTGAAAAACACATTTTGAAAATGTTCTGATTTTTTCACAAATTTCAGTAAATTTCTCAAAGATCAATAAATTGTGACCAAAAAAGGAATCTACATGATTTTAACAACTTCCAAAAGTGCAAAATCTTGGTCTGTTGGGCCCATATAACAGGCGTGATTGGTTTGAGCAGAAAATTATACTTTAACTGCTTTTTGCCAAACTGATATTTTCTTGTGTAAATTATATAGAGAAATGAAAAATGTCTGTATTTTTGTTTTGGAACCCATTGTGCAGCACATAAAAAAATTTGAGTTCAATTAGTTCTAACTTTGAAAGCATTGTGCAAGCTTCAAAATGACATCTCATTTGCTAAAATTGTGAAAAAGCATCTCAAATTCTTTATTATTTTCTTAAATTGTTTCTGTCTATTTTAATCTACATTTGTGTATCTTGAAAAGCACTTTGCCGCAAATGTGCTGCATTATGTACTTCTATTATCATGAGTTCTATGTTACAAAAATTTGATTTGGTGTCAAACAAAGCATTTGCTGCACAATTTCCATGCATCTTTAATTTTCCAGTTTTAGGTCATAAAAAAGTATGATAGTTGTGTCCTGAAGAATTGTTTTCTTACAAAGAACCAGTTTCACATGGGTCTTCAAACTCGAAAAACAAGTATCCCTAGCTCTTTTCTGACTAAGCCGGGTGCCCAAACTGTAAGGTTCTTTCTTAAAATGATAGATTCAGTTTATGGAAAAAATGTTATAAATATTTAGCTACTTTCAACAAGTCTTCATTTAGTCATTAATTTTCAATCATTTACACATGATACATTTTTTGTAAGGTTACAACATTAGTTGTTTGTAAATTGAAATCTATAAATAATTTGTTTGTAATTTTACTTCATTTCTTTTTTTTGTTTTTGTTTTGTTTTAATATCATGATGGTAGATTTGTGTTTTAATTTATTTAAGATTGTTAAGTAAAACAATAATGACTTTGAAAATATTGTCTTCCGCATGTTTTCTTACTGTGTGTCATTTTCATTTAATTAAATTGTATCAGGATCACAAACATAGGTAAGAAAATTCTGAAAAGGGGCATAAATATGGAACAAACTTTTATAAACTGAAGAATGGGAATTTCAGTTCCAAACTTTATAAAAGTTATACAGTTACTCAGCATAGTTAGTGCAGTGTTTAGTATTGATTATTCATGACTTTCCCCAATAGCCTTCTTCCTATTGAGCAAAATCAATGTACCATATCATTTATTGATCTGGTAGTTGCTCTTGACACATCCTACTTATCTTGTGTGTTATTGTGACTGGTAACCCAAATTTACCTCATAAATTTCTTGCTTGGTTTAATTTTAAGAGTGTCAATTGTGATTGGTCTTTAAATGTGTCAATAAATGAGAACCACTTGAGAAAGCAAAGGGGGTGGGTCCCTGGAGCTTGCAATAACTTCCATGCTCTAAGGCTTGTGTCTACCGGTACCATTTGGTTTGACACCTTGAGTTGTCCATACATTCATACCAGTCTGAACTTGGCTAGAGTTTCACCACATCTTAAAAAAAAAAAAAAAGGTTTGTCTCAAAGCTCACGAGAAATTTAAAAACAAATGCTAAATGCGATTTTTTAAAAATATTTTTATTCCCGATTTTTTCATGGTATTTTGAGAAAAAGTCTGATTTTCGCCGATTTTTTCTGGAAAAACTATAAAAAAAAAAATTTTGAAATAAAAAAATTCCGATTTCTTTTTTGTCAAATCATGCGATTTTACAAACGCTGCAGCAAGCTTTGAGACAAACCTTTTTTTTTGGTCAGCACAAAGGAGTGTCAGGACACACCTGTAAACATCCACTTATAGATGAGACGCACCTGTTAACTCACTAGCATTTATTGTAACAGACAAATGCATACAAACAATGTCTGGCAGTACATGTAAGTACCTGGCAAAAAATGACCAAACCTCAAATCAATTTCAAAACAAGACCCAGGTTTTATAATTCATAAAAATGTGAAGGGTATTTTGATAGCATTTCTAGGCAAGATCCGATGTCAAGATGTAAACTTATTGAATAAATAGATGTTGCGAATTGGATATGTAGTACTAACAGAAGTTGAAGATTTCTATGTAAATGTTTTGTTCACTTGTTTTGTACTTTATGATACAGTATGGTAATAGAAGGGCTTCTGTAAATGTTTAAAAAGACTATTGAGAAATGGTCCCTAGTTCAGTTGAGTAATCTCTGATTCAACTGGAAAATAAGGACATGAAGCCACTGTTTTTTCCAAGAAGTGGTCCCTGATATTTACTCTGCTCTTAAAAAAACCCTGGATTATCAACATGAAGTCTGCAGCAAAACTGCCATTGCATCTCAAAAATCATGTTCCATGATAACACAATTTCCCTGCATTCTACTAAAGAAGTGGCCATTTTTGTGCATCATTTTTTTTTTGCTCTCCAAGTTGTTTGATGGCATGTAAAACTGAGTCATTTTAAAGAAAAGTTGAACAACGATGGCGCTATTTATCTAAAATCTTGTTTGCATCTTTACAAATGACAGGGACATTTTCAAAAAACTTATCATGAAATGTAAGGTAGAACTCATTTGCATAGAAATGCACAGTTTATAGAATTAAAATTACCAGAAAAAAAATAGAAAAAGATGAATAATTTGATATAGAAACGAAAATCAATGTTAAAAATTGCTACAAAATATATGTGCATAATACAGTTTATTAGTGTGATAGCTGTTAGTATTATCCAGGTCTAGAAATTAACATTACATGTATAATGTAATGTTTTGTTAGAAATATTAATAAATTATCACATCAAACAACCGTGGCTGTGAGCTATCCTGAAAATAGCAATGCCCAAATATACATTCATTCCTTTTATTTATGTCTATATAAACTAAAATCATATTATATATAATTATATATAAAATGAGTGGAATATTGGCAAAGTGCAAAAAACTTGATTGTGAGAAAATTTCATCAATGTCCTGTGCTGCCCTTGAGGATATTGCCATCTTGTAATAACATTGACAATATTGATGTAAATACCTCAAGTGTATTTTAAATGAATTTAACCATGTAACAACAGACACTTAAAAGAAACAAAGTGTTTTATTTCTGTTCTTTTCAATTATTGATTTGCTGAGCTCAAGGAGAAATTAAATTGATACATGCACCGTGCTGAAGACATCTCTGTGTGATGTGGTTGACTTCGATGAAGATGACTTCAAATCAGGGGCTATTTTAACGTGCTTCCTGGCACGTTCGTGCAGTGAGATTAAAAATCCGTGCAGTGACAATTGAAAATCCGTGCTTAACATATACAGTTAAGATGCTTGTAGAGCCTTTCTTACGCCAACTTTCAGGTAAAATATCAATATTTTCTCGCGCTTTTGAGGGCACTCAACACTTCATTGACACTTCAGCATTCCTTTTCTTGAAAACCATTTCATATGACCTCAATATGCATATAAAAACAGTTTAGGAACCGATATTTTAAAGTTCTTTTATACAAACCAAAAATATTATTTGCCGAGTTTAGGAACCGCTACTTTACCTTAGAGCAGGTAACGGACATGGGGTGAAGAAAAGGAGGACACCGAGTAGAAATGCGGAAGGAGAGAAAAAGGAAGAGAAAAGGGAGCAAAGAGACGAACTTTGAAGGTTAAATTACGTTGGTCTGAGTTGGATCCGAAGGGGCGGATCCGAATTTTACGGCAAATACGACCCTTTTAATCATGGGGGGGGGGTCCCTCAGATCCAGAAACTGTGCAAATGCGAGTCGTAGAAAATCGTAGAACAAACATCGTTGGATGTGGAAGTTAACCCGGGACCACTCGGACCTGATGCTGACTTTAGTTACTTTGATAATAATAAAAAAGGTCCCACAAAAGATCCATGTGGAAGCTGTTCAAAGTGTGTTCGGTCCAATCAACGTGGCATACTGTGCCACATGTGCAATCTGTGGTTTCACACAAGTGCATTGGTATGAATGTTCAAAGCTATGAAACTCTGGCTTCATCTGACGACCCTTGGTTCTGTTCATCTTGTGCGCTCCCACAGTTCAGCGACTCCTTTTTCAACTCATCCTGCAGTTCTTCCGACGGTGATCTGGACTCCAGTGAGTTCTCCAACGATGATGTGAATGCGCCTTCAGGTCCAAGTCATCCCAACACAACTTCAAACAATTCAACTTCAAACAATGTCAATTCCAATAAACTCAACTTTCTTTATTTAAATGCGCGGAGTATGAAAACTATTAAAAGGAAAAAGAACATTAACAAACTTAGAGATTTTCAATCCATCTTATCTACAAATAAATTTGACTGTGTGTCCGTCTCTGAAACATGGCTCAATGAAACAGTTGATGATAGTGAAATCCCTTGCAGTGGATATGATATTTATCGCAAGGATAGAGATGACCCTGAGAAAGAACGTGGCGGGGTCTCCTCTTTGCAGTTAAAAGCTCTATCTTCTCACTACGTCGTTCTGATGTTGAGCCTGTTGACGAGATAATGGTAATTGAAATAAGACCAAAAAAAAAAAAAAAAATGGCTCTTGTGTTATGCTACAGAGCACCTGATGGCAACGTCGAAACATTTGTTAATAATTTTGACTCTACAATTGAAAAACTCCACAATGACTTTAACCAGATTCATGTAATTGGTGATTTTAATCTTCCTGATGTAAAAGGTTGTCTTGACAATACTATATATCACAATGTTACAGATTCTGAACAAGCTTTTTGTGATTCTGTGGATTCTTTTTCCTGAAGCAAATGAATGATATCCCATCTAGAAAAAATTGTGATAATATTTTAGATCTTATTTTCACAACTGTCCCTGACAGGCTCAATGGTGTTACCATATCACATGAAACATTCTTAACAGATCACAAGCTGCTTCAATTTACTGTGAGTACAAGGGTTGAGCGCCTCAAACAAAGACCTCGATTTGTATACAATTTTAAAGCAGCTAATTTTAATGATATACGTGTGAGCTGCAAAACACTGATTTTAGTCAAGTATATTGTGCAATAGATGTTAATTCATCATGGAATTTATTTTCAGAAATATTCACCAAGGTTTTAGACGATTACATACCAAAAATTAAGATCAAAGACTCTTCGCCCCAGCGTGGATTGACGAGAAGTTAGGCATCTCCAAAACAAAAAGGAAACTGCGTGAGGCGTGCTAAAAAATCAAATCTCTCTAGCCACTGGGCCAATTTTCGGAAGTTACGAATCGTTTGAAAAATTTGCTCTCTGCCAAGTTTAATGAGTATATTGATAGTCTTGGTGAAAGTGTTGTTGATAACACCAAGAGATTCTGGTCATTTTTTAGATCAAAAACAAAATCCAAATCTCTTCCAAAAGTTATCAGCTGGGATAACATCACATCTACAACAGCTAGAGAAAAAGCTTCTCTTTTAACAACTATTTTTATTCTGTTTTACTCAGCCAACTTCCAACACACAGTTGCCAAAGATACATGGGTTTCAACATCCTTCACTGGGTAATATTCAGATCAACGAATGTGATGTCCTCAAGATCTTGTGCAATTTAAATGTTTCCAAAGCTATTGGTCCTGATGGGATATCTCCCAGGGTCTTGAAAGAATGCGCTCATGAAATTGTTTTTCCTTTGTGCCACATTTTTAACTTATCTTTGAGTTCTGGTATTATGCCTGAGACCTGGTTAAAAGCCAATGTTGTTCCTGTTTTTAAAAAGTCTGACAGGCAACGTGCTGAAAATTATAGACCTGTGTCACTATTGTGTATATGTGGAAAAGTGATGGAGAGAGCTATTTTTGATCAAGTGTTCCCCGCAATTAAAGACCAATTATACCATCTGCAACATGGTTTTATCAAAGGTCGCTCCACTGTGACACAGCTTTTATCCATTTTTCATGAAGTCAGTTCTACTCTGGACAACGCTGGGCAAGTTGATATGATCTATCTTGATTTCTCGAAAGCTTTTGACAGTGTTTGTCATAGCTTGTTGCTTCACAAATTGCAATCTTTTGGCTTTCATTCTGACCTCCTCAATTGGTTTCAAGGCTTATTTAACAGGGAGGAGGCAGAGGGTTGTTATTGATGGGGTAAATTACGACTGGCTTCCAGTTGTTTCAGGGGTACCCCAAGGTTCAATATTGGGGCCTATGCTTTTTCTTTTGTACATAAATGACATGCCCAGTGTTGCCCAGAATTCTTCTTTAGCTTTGTTTGCAGATGACTCTAAATGTTATAAAAACATCTCTGATGTCTCTGATTGTCACATGCTCCAAAGTGATATTGATGCATTATTTAATTGGAGCAAAACTTGGGATCTCCATTTTCATCCCTCTAAATGCCAGATCATATCAATCACCAGACGAGGGAATGCAATTCGTCATGATTATAAAATGAATGGTGCCATTCTAGACCGTGTTAGTTCCATTAAAGATCTTGGTCTTGATATTTCTCGTCTTTCACTTGGGATGATCACATTAACAGGGTGGTTAAAAAGTGTAACAAAAAACTTGGTATGATTAAACGCACCATTGGCTTCAATGCCCCTCGTAATGTATCCAGGACTTTGTACTCAGCCTTGGTTCAGTAGTGATTTGGAATATTGCAGTCCCTCTGGAGTGGTACCTCAAAGCGCAACATCCAGAAAGTTGAGGGGGTCCAGAGAAGGGCAACTAAATTCATTTTAGATTATCCCGAGGCTGAGTACAAAGAAAGGTTAACAGAGCTAACTCTTCTCCCATTAAGTTTTAGAAGAGAATATGTTGATCTCAATATATTTTTCAAGTGCAATCTGGGATTATATGACATCAATCTAGATGATTATGTAGTTTTAATGGTATTAACAAAGACCGTCCCACCACCAGATTTTCCTCTGATCCTTTGTTGCTGGTAAATCAGCTTTCTAAAACTGAGTGCCACAAGATGGGCTTTTTTTCAGCGTATGGTGCCCATTTGGAACCAGCTCCCTAGTATTATCAGATCTACAAATTCTGTTGCTTCATTTAAGCAACAAGTTTTGGAGTTTTACCAGTCCAATTTTGCTCGCACCTTTGATGCAACTTCTGTTTGCACTTGGACCTTTTTGTAATTGTCCAAATTGCAGGCAAATGTAACTTACCTGCATTTTCCCCTCTAATTTATTTTTCCCTTCCCTTCTTTTTTTGGTTTTGGTGGGCGGTCTTAGAGGTGCCTGGCACCTGTTCGCTCCAGCCATTCACTGGACTTTTAAAACAAATGTTCCTTTCATAATATTGTGTAATTTTTGATGTAACTTATGTGCAATATTATATATTTCTTGTAATTCTGTGCCAGTGATAAAGTGTAATAAATAAATAAATAAAAAATCGTGTAAACAAACAACAACCCTTTTTAATATTTTGACGACGTATAAACTCTTGTTTTGAATGAACATCATGAAAGTGCTGAAACCCCAAAGTACAAGCCTAAGTTAATAGATTACTATTATTTTGCTCAATATGTTGAATGAATAAATGAATAATAATAATACTATTATAAAAGAAACGAAGAACCTTGATCAAAATGTATGCATAAAATGTACGTATTATGTTAAAATGGAAACTAAAACACAACATTAGATCACAATCTCACAAACACAAATCACAACAATAAATTATTTCATGATATGTTTACGATTCATCTGTTATATTGTACCGGTACTATAAACATCTCGCAAAATGCATGATATTGTACATAAATTTCAATCAAGCGATACATAAGTATTGATGTAATTTAATCATAACATATCTTGACGCATGAAAGAGTTTGTACTTTGTCTAAAAGTACAAAGTGTCTAACAAGAACTGTCTTTAAAAAAGACAACGCAGTTAAAAGGCTAAGCTAATCATACAAAAGACCGATTTTTGCCCATTAACTAATATCATAGCTATATGTCAGTGGGCCAACTTAGTGAAAAAAAGGTTATGTCAATCTTATCGTGACTATTTCGAGGATTTCAATGTTCTACTGAACTATTGAACTGGGTTGAAGTTTTATGGCATTTTCCCCAAAATGTCGAAATCTTGTGGTGCAAACAGCCGAAAGGTGTATTATACTTTGATTCAGTATCAACTGGTAGCCTGCTGCAAATAACCCAGCACAGGTTTGGCATTTCTTCAGCACTTTGGTTGGCGAGATTAGAACTCGCCTGTTCACAAACCGCGACGCCTCTCGAACAGCGAGAATATCTTGCTTGGACATGATGGACCATCATACAATAAGGTATCAGAGTACAGCACAGAGCCTGTGCTAGGAGAGATATACCGTTTTCACAAATCTTTTAACTACACATAAATTGACAGTGCTTTTGTACAATACACCTCTGGGTGTAATTGCAGTTGTTTAATCAATTGTTTCAAAGTGCTTCTCATACTGCGAAAATTGTTGCATGCATAATCGCTGTTTTTTATATCTGCCAAGCAGGGTGCGGCGAAATTATGTAAATTTTTTCTATTTGTAGATTTTTCCTCTTTTTGTCTCTTTTTCTTCTTCTTCTATTTCCACTTTCTTCCTTTGTATCATCTCTTGACTCCTGTTTGCACTCCTTTTCTTCGCTTTCCACAAACTAGACAAGACACAAGGTATAATTATTAGGGGAAGATCCCGGGAGAAGATTAAGGTTTTGAAATGGAAAGGGGCTGAGAGCCCAATCATGTAAAAATCCTAGAACATTTATTTGCACACATGTTGTCAAAATCGCCTAAAAATTCTTTAAACATTTTTAGAGGTGCCGAACTCCCACTGGAGTGGAAGGTCTAGGATTATTTTAACGCCACGTCGGCTATATTGTAAATTTGTGATATGGATAAAATATAGTGGCCGTTTTGGTTTCTAGTTTGGACAACATGCATGTACACTTTTGTTAAAGCTATATTAGTGAGAAATATGGTGCACCAAAATTTAATCGGACCTTTATTTTGTCAACTTTTTCCAACTCAAACACCCCTCTGTGGAGCAAGCGACGCCATGACACCCCACCCACCTCACAACTTAACCCTTTGCGAACGACAGTGGTTTACAAATTACCATTTGTCGACGTGCAGTGACTTTTCCCCACTAAAATAGCCCCTGCTTCAAATGTTTTAATTTTTCATACCAATTCAATTTAACTTTTCAAAAAGGTTTCCATTATTGATTATAAGAAATATGATGTCTAATGAAATTAACATGGAAAAGGAAATCAACCAAACTAAGTTAATTGCTGTAAAATGTGAAATTTTTCAAAACTATTCCACTGTTAGAAAATAAATGTGCATGCTTGGAGGTTAAAAGGGTTTGAAGTGAATACTTTGACCAAGTAGTGCAATGAACTTGCTGGAAAAATAAATATTGCAGAAGCAACGGTGATGTTAACAACCTTCCCAAATGTTGGTGTTTGGTGTGGTGGTGATAGTGGCGATGGTGATGATGATGTGACAATGATGGTAATGTGATTATAATGATGATGATGTGATTATATGATGATGATGATATGATTATATGATGATGATATGATTATATGATGATGTAGGCCAAATGGGCTTGTAGACCAAATGGGTATTAGACCAAATGGCTATTAGACCTATTGGTTTAGACCAAATGAGTATTAGACTAAATGGTTGTTAGAGTAAATGGTTTTAGACTTATTGGTATTAGACTAAATGGTTATCAGACCAAATGGTTATCGAACCAAATGGT
This sequence comes from Amphiura filiformis, assembly GCF_039555335.1. Taxonomy (NCBI): domain Eukaryota; kingdom Metazoa; phylum Echinodermata; class Ophiuroidea; order Amphilepidida; family Amphiuridae; genus Amphiura; species Amphiura filiformis. The sequence continues at coordinate 27,581,416 of NC_092644.1, read as the reverse complement.
TAAAGGACCAAATGATTATTGGACATAGTGGATATATAGACCTAATGGGTTTAGACGAAATGGATATAGATGAAATGGATTTTAGGCCAAATGGTATTAGACCAAATGGCAAATCCCCTATAGATCTTAATTCAAGAAACAATTTTATGTTGACAACAAATGCCAGAAGTGAAGTGCATGTGACCCCCCTAATATCAGTTAATGCCTGGCCAATTCTATGTGTGAGGGTGACATTCAGTTCAAGGTGAAAGTCTGACTAAAAAGGTGTAACTTAGCGTAACAACTCAGCCACTCTACCATAACATGCCATAAATGAGCTATTGTCAATGAACTCAAAAACAACAAACATGGGAGACAACACTTTTTGTGGTGGTCATGTTCTATACCAACCGAGAGATCATTTGGTTTATTTATAAAGAATATCCTCTATGGGATTTCTTAAGTATCTCATACCAAAGAAAAATGCCCTGACACCAGACACAACCATAATCTGCGCAGTATTTAAAGGCACATTATTTCTTATGACGTTATTAGCACTATAGTAATCTAACAACTTCTAGATTCCATGGGAAAGTGACCCATGACCCGGACAAGACCATAATCCGCAGCCATTTCCGGGCACATGTTATTCCCTATGATAAATGCCCAAAAGCCAAACATGACCATAATTTGCGCTAATTAAGGGCACAAGTTACCATATACCATTGTTCATCATCCCGGGTTCATCATATTTCTAATATTCGCTAATTAGCACTATATATCTTATACCATAGGCCTATAATTGAGCCCAAAAGGTCCCAAAACGCAGACAAAACTATCACGCGCTAATTGAAAGGCCATCGCCATATGGAATCATTATCGTGTGTATTTTATAACACTCAATTCAATACTTTACGCAGATTTCAAATAATGACCATGTCATTTGCCATGATTTGTCATAAATGCATATAATTAATGCAGAATATCATTGAAAGCCGAAAAATAACTGCATGTATGCGTCTTCGCTTATGGACATGAAAATTTTTGCTTCAATCATTTCATGTATTTATTTCCAATAGGTACAGTTAATTGGTATGTATTTACCACAATGCCTAGGAAACTGTTGACATACATGTTCCAGGCTTATGTCTTTAACTTCAACAACCATTTTTGATTTGTTTTGTTTTTGTTTTTGATTATGCAGTAAACCTGGTAGACAGTGGTAAAGTGCTTTTTCTTTAACTTTGGCTACTTTTTGATTTTATGATAACGTGCCTACTTGACGCCAACAGAAACATTCTTTTTTGTGGAATTATTTAGCTTACATATTTTCAGACTTTAGAATTTGCTATGAATTCAAAGTCATATCAAACTTATTTTGAACTTGTTGACTTATTACCTTATTTCTGTACGTCTGGTCTCCTTTCCATTGTGAACCATTTTTCTCCAGTGTTTTGCGCTGGGAGACATCTTTAGTTTAACACGCCCGCTCTATGCAGTGTTTAAGGCTCAAGTCTATACAATTGAAAACTTTTAGACTTAAACTTGAATGCAAAATTATAATCACTTGCTGACTTGCTAGTTATCTTTAGTGTCCCCACTTGTTATGATAAACATGTTTTATTAAACATGTTAAGCCATTCCATTAATTTCAATTAAGCCTGCAAGGCTTGATAATCTTTACTTCAATTCTTATGTTATGCATGAATTTGAAGTTACCTCATTTCGTGAACATTTTGACATTTATTGTGATATTTCTGTATACACAATTGTAAGCTTTTAGACTTAAACTTGGAATTCACAATTATAATCACTTGCTGACTTGCGAGTTATTATCTTATCCATGTCCCCATTTGTTATGATAAACATGTTTTATTAAACATGTTAAGCCATTAAATTAAGTTCAATTAAGCCTGCAAGGCTTGATAATATTTACTTCAATTCTTATGTTATGCATGAATTGAAGTTACCTCATTTTGTGAACATTTGACATTTATTGTGATATTTCTGTATATACGATTGAAAGTTTTTATAGACTTAAACTTGAATTCACATTTATAATCACTTGCTGACTTGCGAGTTATTATCTTATCCGTGTCCCCACTTGTTATGATAAACATGTTTTATTAAACATGTTAAGCCATTAAATTCAATTCAATTAAGCCTGCAAGGCTTGATTATATTTACTTCAATTCTTATATTGTTATGCATGAATCAAGTGAACATTTGACATTTATTATGATATTTCTGTTTCAAATGATTAACTTGAAAACGTTTAACGCTCTGATAAAACATTTAATGCTTGTGTTAATTTAAACCGCATAATTTAGCATTAAACATGTTTTCAAAGTTACGTAAAACTTATAACCAATTGATTATTCTTACTTACTTTCCACTAAAACCTGTAAACTTATACATGACTCACTGTTACTTTACTTTCACTTAACATGTACATTTATTGGGCGTGGAGGGTGGGTTTTTCAATAGAAGTTGATCTCTCGATGATAAAACATGATATGAATGAGTCAAAAAGCCCACTTGCATTTGACCAGCTACAATTATGCCAAGTGATTGGTTGTATCATAGCAACAACAAAACCCTTTAACAAAACCATTATGATGCAACAAAACCCTGCACCTGTTTTACACGGGTGAACGATATCTGAAATCACTGATGTGCATAACTCCCAAGTGGATCAACGGGTAAAAAAAACCCATTTATACGCCTGGCCAAAAATTTTCTCCCCATTGACAATCTGGTTTTAATTCGACTTCGCTTAATTAAACGCCATTGTCAATGAACTCAAAAACAACAAACATGGGAGACAACACTTTTTGTGGTGGTCATGTTCTATACCAACCGAGAGATCATTTGGTTTATTTATAAAGAATATCCTCTATGGGATTTCTTAAGTATCTCATACCAAAGAAAAATGCCCTGACACCAGACACAACCATAATCTGCGCGTATTTAAAGGCACATTATTTCTTATGACGTTATTAGCACTATAGTAATCTAACAACTTCTAGATTCCATGGGAAAGTGACCCATGACCCGGACAAGACCATAATCCGCAGCCATTTCCGGGCACATGTTATTCCCTATGATAAATGCCCAAAAGCCAAACATGACCATAATTTGCGCTAATTAAGGGCACAAGTTACCATATACCATTGTTCATCATCCCGGGGTTCATCATATTTCTAATATTCGCTAATTAGCACTATATATCTTATACCATAGGCCTATAATTGAGCCCAAAAGGTCCCAAAACGCAGACAAAACTATCACGCGCTAATTGAAAGGCCATCGCCATATGGAATCATTATCGTGTGTATTTTATAACACTCAATTCAATACTTTTTTTTGTTTTTAAATAATGACCATGTCATTTGCCATGATTTGTCATAAATGCATATAATTAATGCAGAATATCATTGAAATCCGAAAAATAACTGCCAAACAAGTTCCTTCATTTCACAAGGAACTTGCTTAACACCCGCCCCCTTTTTTTTCAATTTCAATGAATGCAATGGATGCAACATGGAACATGCAGCATGAAGTTAGCTGGCGGGCGCTATTCGGCTTTATAGGATAAAGAATTATTTCACTTGTGGAGCTTGAGTTGATGATTGCGATTTTAGAGTGGCACAAGATTGGCCAACATAATTACACAAATTACTTTTTTGGGTTATTAGCACCTCGAGAACTGATTTAAGCATTGAAGTGGCTAAATGCTTTACAGTATATTTTATTTCTTATACGGGTTTCACTTAATTGTTGAAATAAAATAAACCCATACTTTGAAATCATACATATCAAACACAACTTCCTATACCAATCCTTTGGATTTAATACTGTCACTGATACCGAATAGATGCAATTGGAACGTAGAAAAACCTAATCAAAACCTTGGGATAAAAGCAGGAAAACCTTCCAATTGCAGCGTGTATCGCTTCAATATTTACAAAGGATTTTCATACAGGATCTATATACATTTTTTCTTTTATGAACTTGGTTTATCATTTCGCTTTTGCCAACTGTGAGGTTCATAGCAAGAGTGTTATATCAATATATGTTACCTACTGGCTTTATTATGCATTTCATTTAATTACGTTTCAATTTGTATCCCCAAGGAAACCAAATTAAATGCATTTTAGACTGCTTAATCCTGTACTGTATACTTGTAGTTCATTGTCCATTTTTGGACATTGTTTTACTCTGGTGATGATCATGCCATTTCCAAATAAAGTTTGCTTGACTTTGTTTTGTGACTACAAACTACTTGCATTGGTTTTTGTTTTCATCTGAGCTTCCATCAATTGCCAATTCCATGCTGTCACACCCCTGACAATTATGTTGATGATGCGGTGATGCGACTATTAATATTATAATCGACTGTGCATCGATTTTAACGGTTTACAACATCGCTCATCTAAACACGTAATAATTCCTGCATATGTGAGAGACGTTCGCACATCCGGTCCTTGCGATTTGGTAGAAGAATTTAAATATCACAGATACACATAGGTCATGTGGTTCTTGAGTTATGTTGTAAAGAATGTTGAAACAACAACACTTTTGTAAGACGTGTGGACTTACCAACTCCTTAACAACAATACAATAATCCAACACGTTTTCACGGTATATGATTTGCCCTGATTTGTAGAATGCACTTTGCCAAACATCAACGTGTTATTTTTCCATGATATATTGATTTAGATAACGAATCAATATATATCCAAGTGTTCATACATGTCCAAGCGTTCCTCGTGAAATTGTTTTTAATTTCCATGAGATCATGAACTTCGCCTTGTGAAGTACATGTACTGTCAATTGTCGCTTGTTGTAGACTGAACTTTATACCGTGCATGATGTCCACTACACATTTGGCCATATCCCACTCGATATTGTTCATGTTCGTAATGTTCACAAGTGGCCTACAATGTATATGCTAATTCCACAACTTCAACACTATGAATTTCTGAAATGAAAGAAAAATACACAGCAAGAGACAACTGATGCTATACACTGTATGTCCTATACTACTGTTTTATGATATGCAGATATGATTTGTCTGTTAGTGTCTGTTCTGCCATGTTTCTTTTTGGACGTCTGTAACTTGTAAATATAGGCCTACTCCTTTGTTTTTATTTTTAAAACGCCTATTTGCTATAAAATTGTTTAACATTGTAGCTCATTGTATGCATGTGGATTCGCAAGCGTGACCTTCGCCCTTTCAACTTAGGCTTGTCTTACTACATTAGTTGTTTAACTATAATGTAAATGGTGGCCAACATCACAACGCACTATGCAATTAGTGGCTTCCTCATATAACTGCTCCTCCTACTTTGTTTACTAAAATCAACATGTTTCTCATCTACTTTGTATAATCATGTATTCCTTGCCCGTTGCCTACATACATATCTTATAGCATATTTGATGTGTCCGCATACTTTATAATACCACCTCATTATAAACATGAATGCCTATATACACAGTTCACCTTTTTAGTATAGGCCTATACTCAAAATATATTTCTTGCCTGTACGAATATGCCATGTGGTATGCCTATATGTTCCGCCTTATTAGCCAGTACATAAGGTATTTCCTAACCCGGCCTGTAATAAGCATAAGGGTTCTCAGATTTTACATTTGCACAAGTCAATTTGTTTTTGTTTGTTTGTTTTTTGTTTTGTTTTTCATTCTTTTTAGCTAGGCCTCTCGTTATTTACCCTATACTTGCACTCCAAACGTCATAACCATCGATAACTGGTATTAGATTGACAACCACCTCAAAAGAATTTTAATGCATGCCACTACAATATTTTAATATGCCTATGTTCCATATTATCAGCCAGTGCCTAAGGTATTTGCTACACACTGTAATAAGCATTTAAGGGTTCTCAAATTTTACAATTGTACGAGACAATTTTTGTTTTTATCATTCTTTTTAACCAAGCCTCTCGCGCTTTACCCGATACTTGCACTCCAAACGTCCTAAACCATCGGTGGAGTTGTGTGAATGCACGAATTCAATATAACTCGTATTAATTGGCAACCACCCAAAGAATCTCTTTAAACGCATGTAATTTATAATTTGTTGATATTAGGCCTAAGGCCTACTTTACTCAATTCCATTTATTTTTATTTATTTTTTCTTCTTGCACTATATTACCTGTATGTATTCTTTGATATAGTTGTATTAAATTGTATAATGCTGATCCACTAATCGGTCATTTCTACCTTGTTACTAATTTATGTTTTTGAATGACTATTTATATATTTTACTGCATATCTATATTATATCATTACCCTTACAATTTTGTTTCATTTTAATCTACTAGATGCTATTACTGTATCTGGTATGCTTATTATTTTTATATATTACTTATACTTCATTTTCCTTATTTGTGACCTAAGTGACCATCCCTATTTGTTTAACCTCCAGAAAAATAAGATATTTTTTCTTGTTGGCCTTCCTTACTTCCCGTTTTTGTATTTTACTGCATATCTATATTATGTCTATCATTACCTTTACAAATGGGGTTTCATTTTGCTATTACTGTATCTGGTATGCTTATTATTTTTATATTTATATTAGGCCTATTACTTATACTTCCATTTTCCTTATTTGCGACTTAAGTGACCATCTCTATTTGTTTACCTCCAGATAATAAGATATCTTTTCTTGTTTGCCTTCTTTACTTCCCGTTTGTACAGCAATTGTTCACATCTATTGTTAATCTGGTTAGTTTCTTATGTTATTCAGATGTCAGTTCTAGTAGCTTTTTATCCTTTCATTTACTTGATAAGATCCAGACTCTGCCATTATATAGAGCTGGTCTATCTCTCTTGATAAACAATAGTTTTTCTTTCTCCTTATTCTGTTTTTCATTATAAATAGAACCATGAATTTAGTGCAACCTCCTTGACCCTACCATTTGTTGCTTAATTACATTTGTTCCCCGCTAGTCCTGCTTGTACTTATTGCCTACCATAATTAATACAACTTTTATATCCTGAAATATTCGTGTTTAGGCCTATTATTTTTTGACGAAACCATGTCAATCTGAAGCGTCATTAATTGAACTTGTGTGATACTAATTCGGGTTTTACGTACTCTCTCAACTCGCAATAACTCGAAGATGAACTCTGACCGTGCATTTGTATATAAATTGATCCCCAGTATACAGAAGGTACCATAGGTCCTACTACTTGCCCTCAGTCTTACACATCCCATGTGCTCGTGTATATTGAGCATGTTTGAAATTAATCTATTTAACCACATAATAATATTAATTAATATTATTCATAATTATTCGATCAACTGAAATGCCCCCGCTGGCACTATTTAATGTTTTAATTAACTCGCCTCCTATCTTATGCCTTTACGCACTCATTTCTTGGCACTGCTTATAGATGTTATACGCGTATTTTAATAGATGTTATACGTAAGGCTTACATTTAATAAAATTTTCAAAAGATACGAGATAAAGTATAATAGTTGCTTAATCTTTTGCTATATGTATGTTACCCGTATAACTTAATCTATTATTATCATTATTATTTCATCGTATAAATTAACAGATTATAATCATAACTTGCCTACTCAAGTCCTCTTCCATACCGCCGAAAGACAAAGATTCCACCATGATGACGCCTCGTCCGTCCTGCTTTACAATCACAATCTATGTAACATTCTACTTGCACTCGATACACTGATTGTTTTACTGTTGCCATTTTGTTAATATCCTGTTAGGAGATTCCTATACATTGCCATAGAGCGAATGCAAGCATTAAACATGCCACTGTTTTATATTGACATGCAGCTATTTAACCATAGATGCTTTAACCATTTTTCAATAGAAGTTGATCTCTCGATGATAAAACATGATATGAATGAGTCAAAAAGCCCACTTGCATTTGACCAGCTACAATTATGCCAAGTGATTGGTTGTATCATAGCAACAACAAAACCCTTTAACAAAACCATTATGATGCAACAAAACCCTGCACCTGTTTTACACGGGTGAACGATATCTGAAATCACTGATGTGCATAACTCCCAAGTGGATCAACGGCTTAACCCATATTATACACAAGGGTAAAAACCCATTTATACGCCTGGCCAAAAATTTTCTCCCCATTGACAATCTGGTTTTAATTCGACTTCGCTTAATTAAACGCCATTCCAGTTGAATCCATACATCCCTGTGATTCTATGTGAGATATTTAAGGCCATGTCATTTGGTGTATGGATTTCAACTGGAACAGCCGAATATTACACTCATGAGCTCTCATAGTTTAACCTGCACTGATACCGTCACTCATGGTTTAGTCTGCGCTGATCCTGTACAGTTACACAGTTGTCTTGTTACACCATTTCACATACATATTTGATGTGTGATAGCAACATGCAACCACATGCACCTTCAGACCAGGAACCGGTGAGAGTTATGTTATGGTCAACACCTCGCTCACTCAGCACTGTATTGGCCAAATGCTTGAGTTTCATACCAAGAATCAAAGTCTTAGGCTACGAGCTATTTGTTGCTGCTAAACAAATTGGACCTGAAAGTGTCACCGATGATGACTACTGGGACAAAATCACAAAATATTATACCGATGCACATGAAGTATGTTCAGGAGATTCAACGCTTCCCCTGTTGAAGGAAACCAATTGGTTTGATTCAGATGTTTGTACCTATGAGTGGGCAAAACAACAACTAGAAGCTCCTGTGGATGGCCAAGACTACCAGATGGTCTTCTGCAAAGACATAGTAAAAGGTATTCATGGTCATTATGACAAGATACCACAAGATTACAAACATGCTTTCTTGATTCGAAATCCATGGAAAGTAATGCCATCTTGGAAAAAGCTCATGCAAACAATGCTCAAGTACAGTGATGATGAGATTCATGGTATAGATTTCAAAGATCTACCAAGGCAGTATGTACCAGAAAACTTTGGATATGGAGAACTTATGCACCTGTTTAAGTTCCTGAAAACAAATACCCAACAATCTCCAATAATAATTGATGCAGATGACCTCCAGAATCACACTGCTTCAATTCTCAGACAATTTCTCAAAAACTATGGTGTACCATATAATGATAGCTACTTGTCCTGGGATGTAAGTCAGGACTTTTCCAAGAGCTGGATCATGAGCAAAGATTATGCCTATGCTAATCGGATGGATGGGGACAAAGGATGGTGGTACAAAGCCTTCACTAGCACCTCCTTCAGACCAGCATCCGTACTGCCTTCTCGCGAATCTTTGACACAGGATTTGGTTGATGTTATTGACACTGTGATGCCATGGTATGAGGAGATGTATCAATTCAGACTTAAACCATGAATAACTGAGAATGGACAATAGACAATATAACTTTTAGATGTTAGATGGTATTAAAACTACTTCTTACATTAGATAGTTAAAATTTGCACTCATGCTTTACAAGCAATTAAAATATCATTAAAAAATATCTAAAAAATGAAATGGGAAAACATTTCAGTCTGAAATCGGTCATATTCAATTTTCAGTTTCTTATTGGATTGTAACAGGCATTTACAAAGCTACATTTGACAGAAATCCCCCATTGAAGTTGGACCAGTTCAAAAGATATAAAACAATAACTATGTCCTTGCAGAAGACCATCTGTAGAATCATTTTGGGTGTTAATTATATTTCGTATGATAATGCCGTTAGTGTTTGTAAGCTAGACTCTCTCTCTGCCAGGAGGAACAACACTCGCTTAAGTTCGCGCAAGTAATCGCTTGCTAAATCAGAGCGTACCAACATGTTGCTCCCTCCTAGTAGAAGTGAAGTCCATGGAAGACAGCTGAGAAATGCAGCCCATATCTCCAAATTGCGTGCACGCACAAGCAGATTTGCTGAAAGCCCCATTCCCTACTACATTAATCTGTTGAATAAGCAGTAGTAGCTTGTGTGCTGGTGGCTTCCCATTGTGCCCTTTTGCATCTCTCTGCTGTTTTTCCATGCCAAGTTGCTTTTTTTTTGCTTTATAATTATGTGTATTTGATTTCTTTCATAATATTTGTTTATTGTCTCTTGTATAATGCAATTCGGCCGTTTGGCCGCGATGTTGTGCAGGTTAATAAAATCATATCATAACTCCTCTCCTACAATAGGAAACAAAAGGAAATATTTTCTTTGTTTGGCTATATCTTAAAATCAATATTTCTGACTTCCGATTGATTTTGCTTGATCGCATCACATTTATAGCTGTAACTGAAGTCAAATTGGCCCTTCAATAATTATTTGCAATGTACCAATGTTAAGCTTAACAAATGGCTAGGCTATTCATCTAAATATGATTGTGATATAAATGTTACAAAGTCATGCATCTTCGTGTTAACTTTTGTTAGTAAGCTTAGAGACTTTATGTTACTCTCAAAAAGGTGTTTATTTGTAATATTCCTACCGATAAATCTGAGTTTCATGCTGATTTTCCATGGCGGTTGTTTCAAAACTTGACAACTAGATTTGTTATAAAAAACTAAATATTGTGTTTTACTATGTCTCTTTATAGATGTAAATAATTTTTAAAAAAAATTCTCCCAAAATGCAAAATCTGCATTGGTCTGGCCCGAAAAACAGGTTTTCCCCCCTGGCCTAACCCTAAACTTGTACACTAATCCTAACCCTAATTTGTGAGGGATACCCTGTATTCTGCAATTACGCCATATATTCATTCTTTTTGTGTATGTCTATTTTTTTATATTGGCAAAGTGTGAAAAACTTGATTGTGTGAACATTTCCACTTATACTGAAAAGGTGGAAATTTTGGCATGATTAATGTTTCCCTTGTTTTTAAATTCACGATTCTAACTTGACCTTTACACCCAGGGGGGGTACTCAGTGCAAAAGACCATACGGGGATGTGCCGCAAATATGGGTAGCATTTTCAGCCTTTTGGTATATCAATGACCCCTTTTTCAGGCCAATTTTGGTATATGAATGGGTCCTTTTTTCAAAAGTTTTCTCAATTTTTTCAGAAAATAGCCCAATTTTGCCTCAATCTAGCCAACATTTTTGAAATTTTGGGGAAAATTTGTAAAAGCTAAGGCAATTTTGGTTAAATTTGGCCAAAAATGTTGACTTTTGGTATATCAATGGGTCCAAATTTCTTGAAAAATTGGTATAGTTATCGGTCCACTTTAAAATTCTCAGCGGCACACCCCTATCAAAACCAAACTTGAGTACCACCCCCCCAGGCCTTTACACAAAAGGAATATAATTGTGCGTTGTTATTTTTGCGGTAGAAGCTCGGAACGCGAAAAGTATGAAAATAAATGTAGCACAAAAATTTAACTTTTACAGTACATTTTCAATGTCCTGTGCTGCCCTTGAGGATATTGCCATCTTGTAATAACATTGACAATAGTGGATGTAAATAACTCTACTGTATTGTAAATGAAATTAACCATGTAACAACAGGCACTTAAAAAAACAAAGTGTTTATTTTTGTTCTTTTTTTCAATTATTGATTTGCTGAGCTCTAGAAGGAATTAAATTGTTACACGCACCATGCTAAAAAGACATCTCTTCGATGCAAATTACTTCAACTATTTTTTTTTTCAAACCAATTAAATTAACTTTTTTCCAAAAGAGTTTCCTTTTTAAATATTGATTATCAGAAAATATGATTATGTCTAATGAAATTCACATGGTAGAGGAAATCAACCAAACTAAGTTAATTACTATTAAATGTGAATTTTTTCTATCAATTTTCAAAACTATTCCAATGTTGGAAAATAAATGTGCATGCTTGGGGGTTAAAAGAGTTTGAAGTGAGTACTTTGACCAAGTAGTGCAGTGAACTTGCTGGAAAAAATAAACATTTCACGGTTGTTTGATGGGATCATTTATTAATTTGTCAAACAAAACATCATGTACAACCAAAATTTAGGCTTAAACAGCTAAATGTAATATCATGCTAATGTATAGAGATGCTTTTGAGTCATTCTCAACTTTAATTTCCCCCCTTTTACAAAATTATTCACTTTTATAGCATTTTTATATATTTTTCATTATATAAAATGTATCTATTAATGACAAAATTGGTGGCGCTATTTAGTTACTGGAAATTACTGTTTCAAGCTTTTAATACAAACAATTCCTATTATTGTTTGATAAAATATGTTTATAAAATTTCCTTGTTGCTTGTTTTACCTATTCCAGCTATTTTAATGGCAGTATTAACCACCTAGCCCTTGCAAACAAAGAAATATGATTTAGGATAAATAGCGCCATCTATAGTTTGCATTTACTTAATAATGAAGCCAATTCTGTATACATCAAACAACCGTGTGCAGTAAGCAACTGTGATTTTAACCTTATTGGCATCATAGTCATCTTCATTTTCATCAGTATTGTCACATCATCATCTAATCACATCATCTTCGTCATCATCATAGTCACATTCAGCTCTTTGTCACATCATCATCATATAAGCATCATCATCACCATCACTGTCATCATCACCACCACCATCAACACCCCCAAAGTGTACACCAAACAGGCAATGCTGAATATGACTATAATGATGATGACAAGATGATGTGATAAGATGATGATGATAATGATGATGATGTGATAATAACGATGAAAATGAAGATGACAATGACGATGATATTGATGATGACGATAATAATGATGATGATGATGATGATATTGACAACAATGTTAACAAAATAACAAAAATCAAGGAAGGCTTGAGAAAAGTTGTTACAAACGACCATATCATTGGCCATCTTTTAAAGTTTTATACCCACACAAAAATATTTGCCAGGAGACAAGACACCAACATGACGACAAATTAGCACATTTCATACAAGCCAACAAGACTCCATTCCTTAGGTCAACGTTCTATCTCAGCACACTTTTAATGAAATCCTATTTGCATTACAAGCTTTACTACGACCTTCACTGCCTGAGAGAAACAAAATGATGGTTCACGGAGATATATGTTATAAGCAGCTAGATAAGATAACATGGCGTAATTAACTTTCTATAAAGTGGAGATGGAATGATATAACTGGAAGGTTTACGTTACCGACACATAGCACTTTGTGATCTAGACAACACAGATTATGTGACTTCTATGAGCCGATATATAAGATGTTTAGAGATTAAGCCGACGCTGAATATATCACCCGTATTGCCAAGTTATTCATATCTTTTTATGAAGTCAAGAGTTTCTACAACCTGTTAAGTACCGATCTATACCATCGCTAAGGCAAGGCCACTTAATGGGGTAATGACAATGAGGAGAAGTCTTAATTTAAGTAGCAGTAATAGATGTGTATTGATGAAGTACTGAATAGCTTACATCTAATGTAGATCTGAGTATTGCTGAAGTAGCGAGTTACTTACATAAATTGTAGATGTTGTTTTGATGAAGAATGCATATAATCACATAATCATCACCATCACTGTCATCATCACCACTGCCATCAACACCCCCAACGTGTACACCAAAGAGGCAACGCTGAATATGACTATATGATGATGACAAGATGATGTGATTAGATGATGATGATAATGATGACTATAAAGAACAATAATGATGAAAACCAAGATGACTATGATGACGATAATGATGATGATGATAATGATGATGATATTGGCAACAATATTCACAAAATTATAATAACAAGAAGCAAGGAAAGCTCAAGAAAAGTCGTAACAAATTACAATATCATTTGAAAGTTTTACACCTACACAAAAATGTACCAGGAGACAATACACCAACATGACGACAAATTAACACATTTCATACAAGCCAACAAGACTCCATTCCTTAGGTCAACGTTCTATCTCAGCACACTTTTAATGAAATCCTATTTGCATTACAAGCTTTACTACGACCTTCACTGCCTGAGAGAAACAAAATGATGGTTCACCGAGATATATGTTATAAGCAGCTAGATAAGATAACATGGCGTAATTAACTTTCTATAAAGTGGAGATGGAATGATATAACTGGAAGGTTTATGTTACCGACACATAGCACTATGTGATCTAGACAACACAGATTGTGTGACTTTCATGAGCCGATATGTAAGATGTTCAGAGATTAAGCTGACGCTGAATATATCACCCGTATTGCCAAGTTATTCATATCTTTTTATGAAGTCAAGAGTTTCTACAACCGGTTAAGTACCGATCTATACTGCGCCAATAAAGTATCCTTACACTTGGAAAAATAATCACAATTTCAAAACTAAACAATATTGGGGTAAATTTTATTTTTAATAGATGCACTATCTAATCCTGCACATTATGACACCACATTGAATTCAATGTGACCTCAAGAAGAAAAGTTACAAGCAATTGAATAGACAAAGGTCCAGTTTTTAAAAGTGACAAACAGGCCTACAAGGTGCAAAAAGATTCCAACAAGCCGCAACAAAGAGACAACACAGTTTCTTCAATGAAGCGTTATTCAAAGCAGTTTTTATTTCAGTTTTTACTCCTCTGTACTTTTCATAATTTCCATTTTAGTTGTCAGTTCTTTTGTTTCAGTTTTCTTTTGTTCCTTTTGTTTTAAACTAAAGGCAAACACATAAATCAGCCATTCACCACTCTCAAACCAGATGTCTAGTCTGTGGAGTTTTGAATAGGCCAGTTTGTCACTTTTAAAACTGGACCTTCGTCTAATCAAATGCTTGTAACTTTGCTTCTTGAAGTCACATTGGATTCAATGTGGTGTCATAATGTGCAGGATTAGATAGTGCATCTATTAAAAAAACAAATTTACCCCAATATTTTCCAGTTTGGAAATTGTGATTATTTTTCCAAGTGTAAGGATACTTTATCATCACTAAGGCAAGGCCACTTATTGGGGTAATGACAATAAGGAGAAGTCTAAATTTAAGTAGCAGTAATAGATGTGTATTGATGAAGTACTGAATAGCTTACATCTAATGTAGATCTGTGTATTGCTGAAGTAGCGAATTGCTTACATAAATTGTAGATGTTGTTTTGATGAAGAATGCATTGCTTTGCTTACATCTAATGTAGATCTGAGTATTGATGACGTAGTGCGTTGTTTACTTATATTGTAGATGTTGTTTTAATGAATGCATTGCTTACATCTAATGTCAATCTGTCAGTAGTGTCTGTATTAATGTAGTAGAGTGCTTTCATCTACTGTAGATCTGAGTATTGATGAAGTCATACATTGCTCACATCTACTGTAGATATGTGCATTGATGAAGTAGTATATTGTTTACATCTACTGTAGAAATGGGTATTGATGAAGTAGTACATTGCTTTATGTCTACTGTAGATATATATATTGATGAAGTAGTACATTGCTTACATCTACTGTAGAAATGGGTATTGATGAAGTAGTACATTGCTTTATGTCTACTGTAGATATATGTATTGATGAAGTAGTACATTACTTACATCTACTGAAGATATGTGTATTGATGAAGTAGTACATTGCTTACATCTACTGTAGATATGGGTTATTGACGAAGTAGTATGTTGCTTACGTCTACTGAAGATCTGTGTATTGATGAAGTAGTACATTGCTTGCTTACATCTACTGTAGATATGGGTATTGACGAAGTAGTATATTATTTACATCTACAGTAGATATGTGCATTGATGAAATAATACATTGCTTACATCTACTCACTGTTGATATAGGTATTGATGAAGTAGTACACTGCTTACATCTACTGTAGATGTGCATTGATGAAGTAGTACATTGCTTACATCTACTGTAGATATGGGTATTGACGAAGTAGTATATTGTTTACATCTACAGTAGATATGTACATTGATGAAGTAGTACATTGCTTACATCTACTGTAGATCTGAGTATTGATGAAGTATTACATTGCTTACATCTACTGGAGGTATGTGCATTTATGAAGTAATATTGCTTACATCTACTGCAGATATGTGAAGTAGTACATTGCTTACATCTACTGTAGATCTGAGTATTGATGAAGTATTACATAGCTTTCATCTACTGGAAGTATGTGCATTTATGAAGTAATATTGCTTACATCTACTGCAGATATGTGAAGTAGGTATGGTATGGAGGTATGTGCATTGATGAAGTACTACATTACTTACATCTACTGGAGATATGTGCATTGATGAAGTAGTACATTTCTTATACCTACTGTAGCTATGTGCATTGATGTTCTGTGCTCGTGATAATGAGTGTCCCGACCCGCGCAGAGCTAGTTCTACTTTTCCGTGCAAAAACAGGTCATTTTGCTTGATTTACCAAACTTTATGTTGTGAAAACTTATACATGAAAACAGGCATATAACAATTCTACATCATATTTGTCTTATTCGGTATCAACAAGAGAGTTGTGTAATTGGATAGCATCTATCAAACAAGCTTAAAAGCCTGTGCTTAATGTATCATGTCTACAAGTACATCAATATTTGAATGCATGACCTATATAGACCTATTAGATGGTGAAGTTGGTTCATATAAATGGCCATATGTTAACTTAATGGTATAAACACTATTACAAATGTTACATTAGAAATGACTGTCTCCTTATGGAACCAATTTAAGAATAAAAAGCTCCCCAGACTTCATGTATCATTATCATTTTGAATTTTCTAGTCTTGCAGCTTAAAATATATTGGAAAGCAGTGTCTTAGTTAGCTACCTGTCCACCAGTCGTTGTGCTATCCCAGTTAAAATCCTAAGCAAAGTTCATCCTCTTGGGACAGTCTCCAAGGAAGCGGAAAGACTCCCCCTGTGGAAAGAGAGATCTCCCAATTCACCAGCTATGGGAATGCAACCCAGTGAGCAGCTACCACCTGGAGCTGATTCCATGTGGCCTGAGTGGCGGTGTCTCAACAGACTAAGATCAGGGGTCGGAAGGTGCAAGGTCGCTTTGCAGAAATGGGGCTACCTACCTGAAGGACAAAACACTACCTGTGAGTGTGGAACTGGAATTGTTCCACAGACTATGGAACACCTGCTGGTCTGTCCACAGATGGGGCAACACTGCACACATGAGAATTCAACGATTCTGCTCGTCACTGCGTCAGCTATTGGCTCGGGCGCATTTGACCCTGTGCTTGGACACGCTAAGAAGAAGAAGTTAAAATCCATACACCCCCTATGGAAGACATGGCATTAATCTCCCACAGAGGGGTGTAGATTTCAAATGGAATCACCCATTCAGGTAACCCCATTTGAAATTCACACTACCTGTGTAGAAGATTAAGGTCATGTCTTCATAGGGGGTGTATGGATTTCAACTGGAATAGCCCATAGTGGACAGGTAGTTCAAAAAGTTTGATTGAACTCTGAGTAGGTCATATTCATAAATGAAACCTATATGCCTATAGCAATACATTACGAGGATGTAATGGGTAACAAACACATTCCCTGAAAACAGACATGGCCCTTGGACAGGTAGCCGAGTACTTGCATGCACCAATCAGCATTCATGGGGGCTCGTCCGGGAAAACAAACCAGGGGTAACATGGGTATCACTCCTTCATCATCCAAATCCGGAATTTGTTCATTTATGGCCCATTTCTGGAAGGCTTACATGTGTGGAATTGTTAATTGTTCTCAATACACCTGTGTAAGCTGCTGGAGAATGGTTATGAGCGACTCTTACAACTACAATAATTGCGGAGAGTACTCGGAGAGTACTGTGTAGGTTTCAAGGTTTTTGTCAGGCTCATGCCACTACAGGTTTCATTTCAGGAAGAAATATTTATAATATCATTTAAAAAGAAAAAAATACCAATAAGGATGCATATATGGCTACTAAGAGATTGTTTCCTGTTCCATTCATATATTTATAGAATTTGACAGGTTTATTCAAGGAAACAGTTGGGTCACACCCCTTCCAAAGTAAATGTGACATGATCAAGGGGAATGAGTCACATGTCGGCAATTTTCAATTAGAAGTTTTCACATCATTTTCTGGCAGTTTACGAATGCTACATTTTGATGCAAACCCCATCAAAATCAGACATCTGGTTACCAAGTTATGAGAAATTAATCAATGGCTTAAAACAATATAAAACAAAAGAATTTGAACATTGCTTTTGCCAATATCTCCAAAACAATATTAGCAACATCCAATTCATTCCCCTTGATCATGTCACAAATTTGATTGAAACAGTGTGTAGCATACTAAGCACAAACCGAGTATGTTCCAAATTGCATCAGTAGTTCTATACTCAAACGAGATATCTCTATCATAACCCATACCAATACACATCGCGAAACCCAAGATATACATCAATTCTGATTTCATTTACAATTCACACCTCCAATAAAACATATACAGCACCCACCCAGCAGGTCGATAGAAGGTTGCCCCTAGTTTCTATACCTGATCTTAAAACGATTCGGTAAAATAACCCATAATGCGACAATCTCGCAAATCGAGTGATGTAAGCGATACGCCGTGCCCTAATCAATGGTACTTGTCACTGAGAAAAGTATGTCAATTGTATTGTGGGCAAGATAACATTAAGTGCCTATATCCTTCTAATACCCGGTGGCAAAGTTCAATGACCTGGGATACTTTCTTCAGTGATATTATGATTCTTGTGATATTTGGGGTGTGTTATTAATGAACCCCCATAGCACAATTCTAAATCCTGATTTTTTTACAGAGTATTAACCTTTTACGATAGATTTCATCTGGTGCTTGAAAATATACACAAATACACACACCAAATTACATGATTTTGAAAATGAAATAGTCTGCCATTTTGAAAATCAGACTTAATTCAGTTAGCATGAAAATGCATTTTACTGAGTACAAGTATATCCATCAAACACAAAATTGTTTTGGTTTTATGGAAACATTTTGTAACATGGTTTGGATGAAAAAACACTACAATAACATTTTGAAAATATTGTTAAATATGATATTGTCAAATTATGATGTGAATAATGAAATCTAGATCACCAGTGTATAATTCTTTCACAATTATACAAGTGCACACTTTAATATTAATAATTGCTCAAGTGAAGCCTGTTAATGCTTATGACATAAATTCAGAAAGTTATACAAGATGGATAACTCTCAATTAATAATCTTCTTCTTCTTCTAAGTTAAAGACCCATTCAAGGCTTAATGTACGATTTCCTTCAAATTTTAAATTTGTCATTATATACTCAAAATGCTGAAATAATACTAGTAATAATTATCGGGAATGGTTTCTGTCCATTTTGAGCTGAAATAATGAGGTAAAGTGAAAGAAACACTGCTTGTTTATTTTGGCCGTTTAACACGCAGTTCTATGGGAGGATATAAAGTCATAATTCTTTGAATTATGACTTTATGTCTAACTTTGCTCTGTTTACCTACAAACACAACAAATTTGGCTGATTCCATTTAGGTGCAAGTTGTGACATGTGTGAACATTACAAATATGCCAAAAAATCAGGTTTGAAACAAATTAACCAAATTCATATTATAAGATCGTACATTATGACTTTAAGTGATTTCATCGCAAGTGTAAAAAAATTAAAATTGTTTATAAATTGCTTAAAAATGAAGGACATGTCATTCAAATTGTCATTTGGTATTTTTGAAATGAAACATTGGCCAAAAACGAAGAAAACAGCAGTATTGACGAAGTTGAAGCCCCATTCAAATACACATAGCTAATTTTGATACTGTCAGTATCTAAATTACAGATTCACGTAAATGTCTGATTTTGATGTTAGCATATCTATGACAATGACAAAGACACCAAAATCTGAATTTTGATGAATTTTACGATCGTTCGGATGAGCAAATCACTGAATGGGCCTTTAAGTGTGGACTTCAGGAGCCGAGTAATATCATTATTATGTTTTGATGACTCCAAGTGTGTGAAAATATTGGGTCCAAAACATAATAATGATACGCCCAATATTTATTGGTCTCGCTATGAGTTTTAAAATATATTTTAAAACTCATAGCTCGACCAATAAATATGGGGTAAATCAATCCAATTTTATATCACTGCTGTTGCGTACCTGCCATAACACATATGACTGCAGGTAGAATCAGGTGCAAAATTATATACATTTGTGATGTGTATTAAAAAATTGGATGCCTTCTGGTTACATGGGGACTTTGCTCAATGCTGCCTTGAATGCCTCAAGTCTTCTGGGTTCCATGCTGGTGTGTGAAAAGATGGAAGCCAAGTTAAGTCTGGGTCCAGAATCAGGAATTATATCCTCTGGTGCTAGATGTTGCTATGGTAGCTTACGGTGAGGTGAGGTGGTGTTCCCAATTTATGTCAACAAGGATGCATATAATTTACTGTAAAATCCGGTAACTTTGGGCACTTTTCAGAGTTTTTAAACCACTGCTTCCAAACAAAACCAATTATATTTCTAATTAACTCTTTTTGTGACATTAGGGTTCCCTTCTACACCTTGAAGTTGATAATGATTTTTTAATAATTTTGTAAGGGTGCCCTAGGGGTTAAAAATAGCCTGACCAAAGTTACCCCGCATTTGGGGCAACTTTGGTCAGAGTATTGCATTCCATGAAGAAAAAAAAATCAAAAAAATGTGGATACTATAGGTACACGGTCTGTAACACAGACTAGGTGATGGTCTGACTCAGACATCACCTACAAGCAACATGGGTAGTGTTGTTAATGTAAATTGATAGGTGACAAGTCATGAACATGAATGATGACAGCTCCTCTCATTTATCCTGTAGCCTCAACCTACATAGGACATGGAAGGTTGCCATACACCTTTTTAAGAAGCCCAATATGTGTACTTCAACTCACATTACTCGTATCTTATAACATAGTCGCAACCTAGATCGGACCAATGCTCGGGGCTGCTGCGGTACTTTGGGTGTTTCTTCATGTACGCAAACCTTAAAGCCTACAACTTCTCTCATAACCTCAACCTATATTGAAAGCTGTTAGATGTGTGGTTCGAGTTACTACACCAATAATTGGTAGCCCAATATGGGTGCTTCATCATGAACATCAATGTCAGATCATAAGATATACCTTATCTGAATATACAGCCTCAACCTACATACAGACAAGGTTGCCAAACTAATTGTTTTCAAGCCCATTTGGGAGTACATTGTATTACAAAATTTGCCATTACATTGTCATCAAGCTCCCAAGGGGGTGAAGAATGGGTCGATCCTTCATGTAATTATTTTGTGTAAGCTAATGCTAACTCTAACCCTAATCCTAATCCTAACCCTAATCCTAACCCTAATCCTAACCTTAACCCTAA
This sequence comes from Amphiura filiformis, assembly GCF_039555335.1. Taxonomy (NCBI): domain Eukaryota; kingdom Metazoa; phylum Echinodermata; class Ophiuroidea; order Amphilepidida; family Amphiuridae; genus Amphiura; species Amphiura filiformis. The sequence continues at coordinate 27,560,180 of NC_092644.1, read as the reverse complement.
ACTAACCCTAACCTTAACCCTAATCCTAACCCTAATTTCGTGTAAAATTACATGAAGGAATAACTGAAGAATGGATTACAAAACTCTGAAATTTGCCAAATGTTTAGTACTTTTTGTCTTAAATAGTGGAATTTCCATATCTTTTGTTTGACTTTAGGAACCTTTGGAGGGGGGGGGGAGCCCAAGTTGGGAAAGGGAATTTCCCAATATCTCTTATTGGAAGAAGCTATATACTAAAAATACTGGCCAACAGATTTGTACTAGTTAGAGGAAATCCCAGGTGAAAAAAGGCTAATTTAAATTACTTTATACTGTCTGATTTCACCCAAAAATATTTTTTGGGATGGGGTAGTCCGGGGGAGCTGCTCTTAACACAAATGACCATACAGGTATGTTCCCCCAGAAAGACCCTTGATTTGGATAAATGTCAGCTCTAAAAGACCCCTCTATTGCTCATTCTTCACATTTCTTTTATTCAGGCAATTTTCAATCAGAAAGCCAAGAAAGACCCTTGATTTTGACTGTTCAAAGCTCTGAAAGACCCCCCTATAACCGGTACGCCGTCAGGCTCCCAAAGACCCATCATCTCCGAATTCTGGGGGAGCATACCCACCAAAAAATGAATGATGTACCCCCCTGGGGTTGATGCCCCAGGGTCTGCCCCATGCATGCCACCAGGGTGCTGGTTATGACCAATGCCCCTGCTATTTCCAATACAGTTCTGATACTTGTTGAGATCATTTGGTATCAAAATGATACATCCTCCAAGCTGCTAGATGACAACAACCTTTCGAAACATCAACACACAGCAAATCAGGTTACTTCCTTAATAAGTTCAGCAATGTAACAAAGTGAAACATCAGGAGTACGACTTATATTACTTCTGGCAACTCTTTGAATCCATCTGACTGGTCTGTGACATACTGCTAGACATGACATAATAAGGCCAAAGGTTATGAAAGATGGCAGTTCATTATAGGAACATTAAATATCTCTTGCCCAACTTTTTCACAAAATTAATAAGGTTGGTTAGGCCCATTTGATTATAAATATATTCCTTTCTTTTTTCACAGAACAGCCCAAGTAACTACAGCTAGACGTGTCATAATAAGGTCAAAGGTTACAAAAGACAGCAGTTTGTCAAAGGAACACTTATAAATATCCTACATATTGCAATAAGGTTGATTAGGCCTATTTGGCTATAAATATATTCCTTCCTTTTTTAGCTTTTTTTCACAGAACAGCCCAAGTGAAAATTTGCCAAATGCACCCAAAGATCCCATCTATTTTGATGACTTTATTTTTGATAACCAAATTTTGTATCAACTTTTATATTTTGACCCAAACTTTTTCCCAGTCTCACTGAATGACCCCCTTTTTTGGTCAGATTTTCCCCAGTCTCACGGAAAGACCCCCTTTTTGGGGGGCCTTCTCACTGAAAGACCCCCCTTTTGGTGTCTAGGCTCTCACCGAAAGTCGACCCCTAGTTTCGAACTGCTGTCTGCATATCCCCATCACTTCCAAAGTCGAGTCCACCCCGGGCTGTTTCCTCCACCCATTTATGCATCATTTTCAGGTAACATGTACCTCCCCACTCCCCAGGAAAAAACAGGTCTCCAGCAATAAACCACACTGAGTCACTTTAAAACCAGAGGTAGACAGACAAGGCAAATTGAGTTACCGCACTATCAGCTGACTATTCAGGGTAATTTGCTGCAGATGATATGTGTGTTTTGGAGTTTGACAGCATCATAGCAAAACCTTGTTAAATGCATAGGTCAATGGATGGCTGGAATACATAAGCACATAGTTGGCACCATTGGGTAATGTTGTTAAATGGCTTCGCAGCAAGTGCCAATTAGTGGAGCTTGTTTTATGTAGTGTGACTGATAGTACATCTATGATTGATAGTTCATGCGGAAACTAGGGAAGTTTTCTATGCTATTATATAATACATCAAGTGAAACCATCACAAATTTGGTATGTGCCAACTTCCATATTGCCATTTGTAAACCTATATAAAATTTGGCTCTAACCCTAAACCTATTAGACCATACAAAACAATACAACACAAAACGACTGCAAGGTTATAGGCCTACATCCCACATGAACTGATTGGGCAATTCTCTGAGACTACATACATGTAACATTGTTGGCCAAGCATCTACATGTTCCAAAATGCAACAATCTATTTAAATTTTGATGAATGTTGGTAATAGTTCTGGTTTTGCAAATTACTGATAATTCAATAATGTGTGATTTGCATAAATAACAGATTCCTATTTAAATGTTAGTTTTCACTGATCACATTGCCCCCTTTAAATTTTAAGCCAAGCAAATGAGGTAAAATGAAGAAAATTGCTACAATTAGCTCTCCGATCGTATTATTACCATGATTATTGGCGGAGCTTCACACAGCTGGGATGTACAAACAAGACGTAAGACAAATAGTGATATGCACAGAGTTTAGCCTATATGTCAAGACGTAGCTATATGCACACAGTTTATACATCACACATATAAGCAAGTCCATTTGGTATGCATTTTGGTATGTTCTAGTTTGGCGGCAAATTACTGATAATTCCTTTAGTTAACAAGATTGAATATAACTCATAATGGTTGACATCCAAATATAAAGCTAACCCTTTAAGAGTCTGAAGCAGATCTTAATCCATAGATAATAATATTAGCCCCAATGCCAGCCACACTTGACATGCTTGCATCAAGTCAATAAAGACTGTCCAATCTATCATCCCAATTTGGAAGACAAATTTAACATAGCCTGATGAGAAACGCTTACTGCAAATTCACCTGCAAAACTGTGTTCTTAGCTAATGGACAATAGGCTATTACAGTTAAAATCCATACACCCCCTATGGAAGACATGATTTTAATCTCACACAGGGGGTGTAGATTTCAAATGGAGATCCCCATTTTGGTAACCCCATTTAAAATTCATACTCCCTGTGTAGGAGATTAAAGGTCATGTCTTCTACAGGGGGTGTATGGATTTCAAATAAAATAGCACAATACCATACTTCCTGTAAGCAGTCATCTGCTATCTACTGAAGATAACAAATCATTATCAAGGATCAACGGTTTTTGGTGTTAACCCCATGAGAACTACCTGCCGATTGGCCAAAAAGAAGTTTTCATTATCAATTGGACCAATCAGCAACATTGTTAGAATAATTTCACCACACAAAAAAATTGGGGTGTATTATTTGCAAAGCTCCATTCTGATTGGTGATTAAAGTGAAAATATCATGTAATTGACCAATCAGTGGTAATGTTAGATCGGCAGGTAGTGCTCAGGGGGTTAAATAAATTATTATAGAAGCCTCATACAACAACATTCAACTTGATTTTTTCATCTAAGTTCATATTTTGCTAGCCACATTTCAACAAACTGTTAATCTACTCTTCTAATTAAGGGGAGAAAAGTGTATTATACACTTTAAATCAGTTGTATTGTAAGCAAAATCAACCTTACATAACAAATTTTGTAGTGTCAAGTTCATTATTTCATATTTTGATGCAGAATTTTCCAGGTGGTGGTCGCCGTGCATTCTCTAAATTCAGTAAATTTTCATCGTCAACCGTGTAATTAAATGGGATTACTTTGAAATTTTAAACGCTTGAAATATCACAAACAAATAGGCCTATGTTAATAAATAATATAAATACAAGCTAAAACCGTTGGGGTTCGATAATGAACCCCACAAAACTAACCGAGTATATGGAAAATGCCATACGGCCGGGCGGTTTCACAAGTTGCTGGCTCTATCATGCCACTCGCCACCTGGAATTTTCACTGGTGCTTTAAAAAATCAACAGTACACATCAAATCCCTTCCCACACGATTCAGAGTATTTTCTACAACAAGCATGGGATAATTTGATAAAATACAGATTATGGATGAATGTTATTATAAAAGTTTATGTGGTGGTATACTCATTTCATAAATTGGATGGTTTATTTAACTTTGGTTCACACCAGGCATGAAAACTCTGGGCTATTCTAATTTAAATACATATGTTACACCCCATATCATGCATATGGAAGACATAAGCTTAATCGCCCACATAGGGAGTGTGAATTTCAAATGGGGTTACCTGAATGGGTGATTCCATTTGAAATTCACACTCCCTGTGTGAGAGATTAAGGTTGTGTCTTCCATAGGGGGTGTAAAGATTTCAACTGGAATAGCCCATTTGCTGAAGAATTTTTTAAGTTAAAATAGCTTACAATTTTAGGGCTGTTTATACATTTTTGAGCCAAAGTCTTTTCCAACTTAAAAATCAATCAGTGCTTTACAGAAACCTCACCCAACGTTTTTCCCCAAATCATAACATTGACATTTTGGAATTATTCATTTCTCGTAAAAATATTTCCGGGGCTAGTTCACCTAGTTTTCCTTCCCTGCCTTTATTTAATGCAAAGATTTTGATCAAACCTGGCTGTCTACCGCACTCTCAAGGCCAGACAATCTGCATTAAATACACGAGTCACGAAACGAACGAGCAAATGGTTGGCTGACTGTAGGAGCGTTAGAGCAGTCAACGATCTCCGCAGGCAATATTTTGGGCCTTTTTACCTTGAGGAGTTGTATTGATTGTTAGGAGACATATTCCATCTGATAGAGCTCCATCTGTTGATTTGTCTTCACTTGTAATCATCAGATACTCTTTTAGCGTATTATCTCTGCAAGCTGGGCATACTAATGAGGAGTGATTCAATGCAGGGATGTATAAATGGGCAACATATCCTGCATGAAAATTCATCTGGTCCTTGGACAGGTGGCCGAGGACTCGCATGCAGTATTTAGGGGGGTTTGTCCGGAGAATAGGCTGCAGGGTATCATCCCCTATTACTTATATTTGTTAATTTGGTTTTTTTTAAATGAATAAAAATCAATAAACATTGAAACATAAAAAAAAAGGTTATCTTACTACAGAATCAGTCCTAACATACAAATGTGTAGAATCATGCTTATTACAGCCAACTTATCTTTTTGGGTTTTAACTTTGGTTTGACTTTAAACCAAAAGACTCAGAATTATACCAACTTTGACTAATTTACTGTTGCATTCTGGAAAATATTTGCAAATTTTGCTAAAATACATTTAAAAAATGGCACATTTTTGAGATAAATTTGAAAAACAGCCTTTCTTAAACCAAACTTTCATAAAATTGAGGGCCACAATAAACCAAAAGGGCTGAATAAAAATGCACCCCAAATCTGTCACATATCCAGCACCCTCATTTCCACTGAGAACCCACCCCCGGTTAACTTAAATTTAAAGAAGCACTACTGAGCAAGTGAGATGACTAATATTACTGTATACGCCAATATTTTCGCATACAGATATTTTCACGGTTTCAAGTATCACTGCCAATTTCGCGAGGTGTTTAATTCGCGGTTGTTGCCAACTTATATAATAAAATACATAAGAAATTTCTTCATTTTAATATATTCGCGGGTTGTTATTTTCGCGGGCACATATTAATCTGCGAAATTCGCGAAAATAAAACCACCGCGAAAATTTCAGCGTATACAGTATATCAATAACCTGGAAGCTAGGTATTACATTTCAACATCTTCACTTCCGAGTACGTCAAAGAAACACTTCCTACTGCAAATACCTCAAAGCTAGTGCCTGAAGCATGTCACGCCTGACCGATCACGTGTGAATGAATTTGCGCGACACATGAATTACCCTCTGCAACTCGATAGGGAAAACCGCATTAGCAAGGGTGTACTTGACAGAAATCAATAAAGATAACATTGTAATGTGAGTTGCTGTGGCTTATATCCATGGTGTTCACTTGATGTAATTCATGGTCATGTAGTTACATGAATGACCTATTGTACTTAGTAATGTCAGTGCATGATGATGGTATCTATAATTCAAGATACACTGAAAAAAATATTCAAAATGTGATGGGCAGTGATATGGTTCTAAGAGCAAGATGACCTCATTTTAGGAAACATCTTATAAATCATGTCACTAGCGCACAAGTCAAACCATTTGGTATATATCCAACATGAGACTTGATGTACAGACAATAATCATGATAATGACATACAGGGGAATCAAGTGACTACCCAGCAATACCAAAGAATTTGCTATCTTCAGTAGATAGCAATAAATTACCAAAGAATTTGCTATCTTCAGTAGATAGCAATAAATTATAAAGAATTTGCTATCTTCAGTAGATAGCAATAAATTACTAAAGAATTTGCTATCTTCAGTAGATAGCAATAAATTACTAAAGAATTTGCTATCTTCAGTAGATAGCAATAAATTACTAAAGAATTTGCTATCTTCAGTAGATAGCAATAAATTACTAAAGAATTTGCTATCTTCAGTAGATAGCAATAAATTATAAAGAATTTGCTATCTTCAGTAGATAGCAATAAATTACCAAAGAATTTGCTATCTTCAGTAGATAGCAATAAATTACCAAAGAATTTGCTATCTTCAGCAGATAGCAATAAATTATTAAAGAATTTGCTATCTTCAGCAGATAGCAATAAATTACTAAAGAATTTGCTATCATCAGTAGATAGCAATAAATTATTAAAGAATTTGCTATCTTCAGTAGATAGCAATAAATTACCAAAGAACTTGCTATCTTCAGTAGATAGCAATAAATTACCAAAGAATTTGCTATCTTCAGTAGATAGCAATAAATTACCAAAGAATTTGCTATCTTCAGTAGATAACAATATATTACCAAAGAATTTGCTATCTTCAGTAGATAGCAATAAATTACTAAAGAATTTGCTATCTTCAGTAGATAGCAATAAATTACCAAAGAATTTGCTATCTTCAGTAGATAGCAATAAATTACCAAAGAATTTGTTATCTTCAGTAGATACAATAAATTACCAAAGAATTTGCTATCTTCAGTAGATAGCAATAAATTACCAAAGAATTTGCTTTCACATGTTTTTGTTTTGGTCCAAACAGGCCAGCTACAAATCCCACTTCTGGAAATGTTAGGTGTGCTGTCAGGTGCGCTTTTAAATTGCACTCTGTTTAGGAATTGATGTGTGCTATAAATCGCACTCGCACAGACGGTTTAACAAGTGTGATGGTGTGTGATCACACTCGCATGCCTTGAAACTCAATCCTGACGTTTAAATGTCGGGTTACATGAATGTCATGAACAGATTTTTAAAAGTTAATGTATGAAAAAACACTACAAAACATTTTTAAAATGGGCAAGTTGCTAAAATGTTATTGTAAAATATTATATAGCAAAAAGTTTTGCAAAATATACATTTTTGTTTTGCAGCAAGTTTTACCAAAGAATTTGCTATCTTCAGCAGATAGCAATAAATTACCAGAGAATTTGCTATCATCAGTAGATAGCAATAAATTACCAAAGAATTTGCTATCTTCAGTAGATAGCAATAAATTATTAAAGAATTTGCTATCTTCAGTAGATAGCAATAAATTACCAAAGAATTTGCTATCTTCAGTAGATAGCAATAAATTACCAAAGAATTTGTTATCTTCAGTAGATAACAATATATTACCAAAGAATTTGCTATCTTCAGTAGATAGCAATAAATTACCAAAGAATTTGCTTTCACATGTTTTTGTTTTGGTCCAAACAGGCCAGCTACAAATCCCACTTCTGGAAATGTTAGGTGTGCTGTCAGGTGCACTTTTAAATTGCACTCTGTTTAAGAATTGACGTGTGCTATAAATCGCACTCGCACAGACGGTTTAACAAGTGTGATGGTGTGTGATCACACTCGCATGCCTTGAAACTCAATCCTGACGTTTAAATGTCGGGTTACATGAATGTCATGAACAGATTTTAAAAAATTAATGTATGAAAAAACACTACAAAACATTTTTAAAATGGGCAAGTTGCTAAAATGTTATTGTAAAATATTATATAGCAAAAAGTTTTGCAAAATACACATTTTTGTTTTGCAGCAAGTTTTCAAAAATGTTCTTGAATGTTATCAAAACGAATGTTATTAAAACATTTGATACCCTTTGCATACTCCTCACACAGCCCGCCATTTTAAAACGTTTTATGTAACCAGTTTTGTGGTTTCTGCGTATTTGTTGTATTTAGCACAGGCTATTAAGAACCTTATACTTTCAACAATACAATGGTTTAATGCTCTGCGTGCTAGCCATAAGCCTCAACATAAAAAAATCCAAGTTTTGAGATATTTTGTCAAAATATCAAGAGCTATCTTAAGAACCACTGAACCAATACTAGGCTTGCTTGTACTTATTTTAATGCATTTTTCATGCTGATTCCAAATATTGTCATGAAAATTTACAATTCTGAAATTTTTTGCATATTGATTGGTTTTTTTGTCGTCTGCAGTCGACACCAGTGTGAAGAGAGTTAAGGAAGGCACAATGGCTTGCCGCTGAATGAAATAAAATCAGCTTCATAGTATGATGTAATTTAAAAAAGTATATGTGAGAGGATGTGATTTCTGAGAAGAAAATTCTTTTAACCAGTCACATAAGACGGGAAATTGCACAGACCCTACTTCTTGGAGTAATTCATGCGCTCTATATAGAAATCCACATTGCCAGAGGACGTATGACTGATTCCAAGAATAGCCTCCATCTTTCCATGATCTTTTTAGCTAGTTTCGTAGACAGCAAAGTGCATTGATGTTGTCGATCTATAGGCTACTATTTTCAAGCTTATAGGCAACAGACATCCTTTGTGCTGCTCTTAGTTTGAAATTTTCCTACTTTTTTTCTTAAACTCTGGTGTCAAATTTTTTGAAAAATACATTTGAATTTGTTCCTGTAACTTAATGGTTATAAGACAATTAAAATAACGCACAATATTGTTTGATACAATAAGTCAGAATATAAAGTTTCACATTTGCAAATATTAAAAATGTGAACTTTTCATATTAGTTGTGTGTGAAAAAGTTTCCAACAAAAAAATACCGTCCCTCTTTTCCCCGTACCCCATCTTTTTCCCGTACTCCTGCAGCACTTTATGTTTGCATGCCCCAAGAATCGGGTCTTTATCAAGTTACCCCCGATTGCCTAACATGGCCCAAGCTGAACATCACGTTTTATTCTTCCTGGGCAGGCGTCATTATCTTGAGGCTATTTGTGACAAACGATTGAGACTGAACCACTACCTGATGTAATCCCCAAGGCTAGAGAGAGGGAGTCATCGCCAGTTTACGTCTTGACGACAATTTTTTATGTCTATTGTATTTTGCGTGCAATGCAGATGCAATTACTTTGTCAAATGAGATTAGTGACATCATATTTGATGGAGGGCTTGAAGGAACAGTTAACGTTTTGATAATTCAGGCAACTTTCCATTTTCTACAGTTCTTACATATTTTATGTATGTGAAGTTTAAAAATGATGCCCTACTTAAAATTTAAGCTTAAAAATCCAAAACTGTTACGTGACATGGGTTAGGGTATTCTTTAGGTGTCTCTTAGATTTTGTTTTTGTATGCTGAATTCCTATAAGTGACCATTTTCTAAAGTTCTTACATATTTTATGTATGTGAAGTTTAAAAATGATGCCCTACTTAAAATTTAAGCTTAAAAATCCAAAACTGTTACGTAACATGGGTTAGGGTATTCTTTAGGTGTCTCTTAGATTTTGTTTTTGTATGCTGAATTCCTATAAGTGACCATTTTCTAAAGTTCTTACATATTTTATGTATGTGAAGTTTAAAAATGATGCCCTACTTAAAATTTAAGCTTAAAAATCCAAAACTGTTACGTAACATGGGTTAGGGTATTCTTTAGGTGTCTCTTAGATTTTGTTTTTGTATGCTGAATTCTATAAGTGACCATTTTCTAAAGTTCTTACATATTTTATGTATGTGAAGTTTAAAAATGATGCCCTAGACTTAAAAATTCAAGCTTAAAAAAAACCCCAAAACTGTTACGTGACATAGCTGGGTTAGGGTATAATTTAGGTGTCTCTTAGATTTTGTTTTTGTAAGCTGAATTCCTATAAGTGACCATTTTCTACAGTTCTTACATATTTTATGTATGTGAAGTTTAAAAATGATGCCCTACTTAAAATTCAAGCTTAAAAAAACCAAAACTGTTACGTGACATAGCTGGGTTAGGGTATAATTTAGGTGTCTCTTAGATTTTGTTTTTTGTAAGCTATATTCCTATAAGTGACCATAACTATTGGGTACATTAAATTCCTGGCAAATGACATTGGGGCTATTCCATTTAAACTCCACACTACCCCTGTGGAAGATTTTGGAAATATCTTCCACAGAGGGAGTATGAATTTCAAATGGAATGAAGCTGAACACATTAGCAGCTCCATTTGAAACTCACCTTCCCTCTGTGAAATATTATGGTTGAATCTTACTCATAGGGTGTGTAAAATTCAAATGGAGCTGCCTAATGTGGTCATTCCATTTGAAATTAATATTTCCCTTGTGGAAGATATTTCCAAAATCTTCCACAGGGGGAGTGTGGATTTTAAATGGAATACCGTAAAACTTCGTCTACAAGCATATATAGTGTTTTTGATGAAAGCTACATTAATACGATACATGCGTAAATATGCCAATACAATAGATTGGTTTTTACAATAATACTTGTTTGTATGTGCTTGGATCTGTAACTTATTTCCTCAAATTCTGTAATGGTGCCTGGATTAATTTAGCTTTCATCAGAAGCATGTAGACGCATCTATATACGTGTAGACGAGTTTTTACGGTACACTGTAAAACAAATCTTGTAAATATTACAGTAAAAGTGTGTGCAGCCAATCTGCCAACAAAACCCTGTAAAATTTACAGTATCCTGTAAAAATGCTGTAAAATAGGTATATTTGGCGAGTTATTTTAGAGCTTGAGAATGTGTTTAGGATAAAAAATGCTGACTGACTTCAAAAGTCCACCTTCCCATAGAACAGTTTTTTACATCGCCTAACTGTAAAATTTACAGTTTCCTGTCAAGAAAATACAGTTGAAACCTGTAAAATTCATCTTTTTACAGGATACTGTAAATTTTACAGGTTTTGGTTGGCAGATTGGCTGCACACACTTTTACTGTAAAATTTAGTCATGTGATATTTAGTACTTAATCGTATAAGTGACCATTCTTACAGTGTAGCGATGATATTGATATTGCTTAAACATTGAATTATAACTCCAATTTTAATTTCAGCTTTGATAGGCCTAGATAATTTAAACAAAAAAATACAGTATTTGCCTGTTTTTATCAATTACAGCCAAATACTGTAAATAAGTAGCCTTTTTTACAGTATTTTACTGTAAATTTCACTGTTATTTTTTACAGTGTAGCCTTTTATGATGTCAAATTCATCTTGTGATTGCTACCATCATTCATTCTATATAATCTTGATATAATCAAAATATTATGACACATCGATGAAAAAAATCTGAAATTTTATAACAAACTGATTGATTAACCGTCTTCCGTGCTCCTTTAAAGTTACGCAATGACGTCATCCTCCATACCCATTATATGATGTCACTGTGAGCCTCGTGAGCATCTTATCTGTAACAATTACCCCAGATTCACCGCATCACTCGTACACATCCTCCCCTAATGACCAAATATGCGTTACACTACCAAACCAGCGAGCATGTACAAACATATTGATGTTTGCTATCAAACAAACTGCAAGAAACCTTCAGTGCAAAAACAGCAGAGCAACACTTAAAAGGGCATTTCATGATCCACAGCCTCATCCCCCCCACTTTTCTATAAAAAATTGAGATTTTTATACCACTGGAAACCTCTGGCTACATAATGTTTATGTACCAAATATTTCTTGCAGATTAATTCGTTTAGCAAAAATATCGTCAAATTTGAATTTTGTTCTGGTGTACTAAAATCAGAATCAACTGAAATTTTGGGAATAAGCTTTTATCGTGGATATCTACTGAAAAATATTATAAAAAGAATATGCTAGGATCATAAAATCCTCATTTAATAACAGTTGAACACTTAATAAACATGTGTTTGTACAGTGAAGATATAGGGGTGTTAATTTATAAACACTAAAATAATACTAAAAAGCATACTTTTAACACTATCTTGTATTAAAAAACATAAACATCTTCATATTTTTTACGTGATTTAATGTTATTTTAGTGTTTATAAATTAATGCACCTATACCTTCACTGTACAATCAAGTGTTTATTAAGTGTTCAAGTGTTTATTAAGTGTTACTCTGCTGTTTTTGCAGTGTTGAGCTATCATAGCTATCAATGGGTAAAATATTTCAATTCACTGAGCCTTGACTACACCATAAACATACAAAATGCTGTTCAGAGTTAAAAACTGCACTGTTACCATGTACAACAGGGCAGGTGGGAAAGGGCATTTGCCCCTTTGACATTTGAAGGAAAAAAAGAAAAAGAAATATTCCTTATTTCTGTTACTGTTTAATTAAGCATAGGGCCCTACATTCGGTAAAGACCTTGATTTGGGTATAAAATTGTGTAAAATTGTCAATTTTTGTGCGCTTTGCACAACATGAACCAATTTATGTGTACAACTTTCACTTAACATAGTATGAAACTGAAAATGTTTGTGGTAAAATTGGGCTGCACTAATGTTAACTGAGGAAATTTGTTTCTTTGTCTCACTCACAAAAAGTCCAGGCACATTATTGCCTGACACATGCTACATAAGTTTGCTACAAAATTTTGTTTCCACTCACGAAAAGCAATGTTTACTGCAGCATTCAAAAAGTACATCCAGGAGTCTCGCAAATCTCATCAATAAAATAAATATACTGAATGGTAGTTGTGAGAATTAAAATGACTTTCTTTATACTAACACTATGTGCATAGACTGTGGGTGACTGTGTTTGGAAGTTCATGTAAGAGGTGCGCTCAAGAGTGAGTGGGGGTGTGTTTGTGAGGATAAGTGTGGATATAAGATTAGTTAAGGGGTTTGCTTTCATAATTATGTGCAAGATAATTTTTTGTTTCTTTTATGCTTTTTTGATGCTTATTTGATTTGGTGTGTGGCGAGTATTATTTGTGGTCACTGTGTTTGGGAGTAAGAGGTGTGCTTAGGGGTGGGGGTGTGTGAGTGTGGTGTGATGGGGTGAGTGTGGAGATAAGCTTTTATAATTATGTGCAATATAATTCTGAATATTATATGTTTTTCTTATGTTTATTTCTTGTAATATGTATTTTAATAACTTTTATGTATAATATTAGTAAATAATTTTTTGATGTTTTAATATATTGTAAAAAGTGACGCAATTTGGCTATTTGCCACGATGTTATTTTCAATAAATATGAAATGAAAAAAATGAAATGGACAAAAATGGCAAAGAATGAGCTTTAAAAATGTATTGGAATTTCAGAAATTAAATTTCTGAAACATTATGAGACTTAACGTCAAATTTCTGCATTTCACATCTCAGGTGTTTTTAAACAAATTCAAATTCATGCAAAACTTATCCAGTGGATTATTGGGATCAGTTTTGGATATTTTTCTTTAAATAATTTTGTTCAAATTTTACAAGACAATTTTATAAAGTGAAACACTCAGTAGGAATTGAAAGTTTTAATACATGTGATCAGACAAGAGATGGACATTCAATTTGTTGAATAGTTTTGTCGTATTTGATTAAATCAGCTCACTAAGCACACACAAACACTTCTACGGCAATACACTCACATCTTGGGATAAATCAAGAGGGTTCACTGGACGACAACGGTTACTCAAGCTTCACATCACTCTGTCCTTATCAACAGTTGATTTCCACTTCGACAGTTTATTTTCATTTTGAACATGAATGCAATTAGTGGGTTTTTTAGCGGGTTCGCCATCGGACAAGTTTAGAACTGTCAAGCTTTCGTCAGGAGTAGCTCCGACTTCTTCAGGACAAAGTACCTAAGAATGAGACATGTAGACCGCCCCTTGTCTACTGATGACTCTGAAAAGAGTCGTTCACTGAAGACTGTCCCTTGTCAACAGAGAACAAGCAGATCTCGCCTATCTGCTAATAAAGGTTTTGGTGGCTCTGAAAAGAGCCGTTCACTGAAGACTGCCCCTTGTCTACAGAGAACTAGCAGATCTCGCCTAGATCTGCTAATATAAAGGTCGCCAAATGTTTGGGCGGTTTAAAAAAATAAATAAATAAAAATAAATGTAGATATTTATATAGCGCTTTATGCCGTAAACAGCCTCAAAGCGCTTTACATTTATTCCGCCGTCATTAGAATATGTCGGAACCACATTTGCAGCCTACAAGTGGTGCAGGGTCCATCAGTACAACGACTGTGACTACCCCTAACAGCTTCCCATTGCACCTGGGTGGGGTGAGGCAAGCGAGGCAAAGCGCCTTGCCCAAGGGCGCTTAAGCACGGTGGTGGGACGGGAATCGAACACGCACGTCGAGCAAGCTCTCAGATTATGAGTCCAAGGCCGTAACCACTGAGCCACCGTCACCCTCGTTTTACTCAAATTCAATGGAGAAATCACTCAATCAGGTGGAAAACACTTGAATGAATATTACTTTGGGTATCTAGTGACATATCAAAGTTGATAAAATGCATTTTGGAACTTCAGAGATTCAAAATGGTCTGAAAATATACCTAACATGCCTGACATATTTAAAAATAGCACAGCATAAGCTAAGTCCCATCATAATTTTCTGAGCAGTGAAAAATAATCTTTAACTTTAAGTATCCCGATTTGGCAGCTAACTGAAAAACTGACATTACTGCTTGCATTTTAAACTTGATTCATAGAAAATGCTATTGATGAACTTAAAATGTATTTATAGCTTCCCATATTACCTTATATGGTGGTTTACGTTCAGAATACATGCTCGAGTGCATTATTCCTAAAATTGTCAAACAATACAAGTATGTATACCTTTTACGATCCTTCACATATGACTATGAGGAAACCTTCTGAATATTTGAGAATGAGGAACAAACAAGGTATAAGCAAATTCCCAGTCTGGATTTCTTGCTGTCTGCTCGATCCAGTATAGTACATGGTGTAACCATCCCAGTTGGTCTGAGGGGGATCCAGGGACTCATATTTACTGGAAAAAAACCTTTTCTAATCCTGGAAAACACACCTGTAACCAAGTCAAAGAATGTTTGACTCCAATTGAAGGGGTATTTCTTGATTTTAGTTACGCATAATTGTTAGGGCTGTCGTCGGCACCGTTTTTTAATGTCGACATGACGATATAATTCGTATATACCGACGTCGACAGTACATATGTCAACATAAGGCATGTCGACGCCGGCCTTAATAATTGTATGCATATTTGCGGTGCCCCATAGGCCACTGTGTTGCATTTTAGGCTATCATCAGCTTGATATACAAATGGGACACTTTCTTGGTCAAACAACCGAATCTGCAAGAAAGCTTATGCACACAGACATATAGTCTGATGTTTCTGATGGTATAAAAATCTCGCATTCCTTTAAAGCCATAATTTTACTTGGATTTCTACTTTTTGCATAATTGTAATGCCCAGTGGTATACTAAAATACCACGTAAAAGACTAAGCCTTAAGTGCTTTAATAACAGTAAAATTTAACTTTTTGTACTAAAACCGGGTTGACCCGGTTTTATTCAGAGTTCAATGATCGAGTGCTTGCTAACATATACCGTGGATGTCAGCTTGTATGTACACACGTCGAGCACGATGCTCCGTGCAGTTACATGTAACACGATTGGCGAGCCGGAGCGTAGTCCACGCATTGTAGGCGTTGGAGTGAAATCGCAATTTTCTTCATTATACCTCATATGTTTGGCTTGAAATTAAACGGGGATAATGTGATCAGTGAAAACAAACATTTAAATAAGACAGTGAAAACAAACATTTAAATAAGAATCTATTCTTTATGCAAATCACACATTATTGCTTTAAGTTGTGGGATGAGGTTGTGGATATCACAAAGTACCCCTTTAAGATTAGGAGCAGCCAAAATATAAATGTTGAATAATTTCATAATAATAATTTTAAAAAAAGTTACGTTACTCAAATAAAGGGGACCCTACTAGGACAAATGCTGTTTGACAAATCTGATCTTGAACAAGTATCAAGATTTTACCACCTGGATGTTCAGTATCTTTTCAATACCTGTCCCATAAAATATTTTTTTCGATATCTTGCACTTATTAACTTATAACATGATGGATAGCGAATAGTGGTTACTAGCTTACAGCATCACCTAAAGGGTGAAGTCCAAATGAATTGAGCTAAGTTTGCAGACACTTCCCATAATGCATTTCTTCAAAGCAGGGAAGCACACTTCCAACAATGTATTTCTTCCCTGTACTGATTTGCTATTCAATGCAACACAGGTGATAGTGAATACCTCAATTAACAGAACTCATCCAGATCCTGCAATTGAGGTATTTTTGTCACTATCAACCAGGCCTGTACGCGAGGGGGGGGGTGCTTTTTTGGTCAAAAGGGTCCAAATTTGGGGAAGAAAGTCCACTTTTCACAAAATTGCCTCCCTTGCAAAAAAGTCCACTTTTTCAAAATCTGCACCCCCCAAAAAAAATCCTGCGTACGGGCCTGCTATCAACCCATGCTGCACTGAATAGCAAATCAGTAGGCCTACAGGGAAGAAATGCATTGTGGGAAGTGTAAGACATCTTCTCTGAATTTGCAGTTAGATAGACAGTTATCACAAATATATGATGGCCCATTAAAATATGTGGTTCTATGAATTATGAAGTGAAGAAGCATGCATGCCCTTGCAGCAAAGGTACGGTATGCATGGTTAATGCCTTGCATGCTAGCCATAGGCTTCAACATAAGAAGTCGAAGTTTTGAGATATTTTCTCAAAAATTCAGCAGCTATCTCAATAACCACTGAACCAATACTAGGCTTGTTTGTACTCATTTTAATGCATTTTTCATGCGGATTCCAAATATGGTCATAAAAATGTACAATTCTGAAATATTTGAATTTTCAAAGAAAATTTGAAAATTGTCGTCTGCAGTTGACACCAGCGTGGAGATGGTTAATGCTAAATCCACAGGTTGTACTGAAATAAAAGTTGATTTATTCTGAGGCACTTTCCCAATATTATTTAAAGGAGCTGCTGAACCAATACTAGGCATGTTTGCATTCATTGAATGCACTGAAGTATACTTCTAAGTTCTAACACAAAAACCACTGAACCACTTGGCATGTTTGAATTCATTTAAATATATTACTACATGCCTAGCTCAAGAACCACTGAGCCAATACAAGACATGTTTGATTTGTATGTATCCATGTACATGAAGCCTGCTATTGGATATCAATCATATAAAATTTTTCACAAAATAAGTTAAACACTTTTCCACTTAACCACCCGAAAGTGCTCATACTAAAGGAGTTTAAAACAAAGCCACAGCATACTCGCTTCCTGGAGCAAAAATGACATCCCCATCATTTCACAAACCAATTGTGAAAGGATGCCATATTTGCGTACCTGCAAAATGCCGACAGGGTATAAGGCATAGAGTATGTCGCTACAATTTGTCCGCATTTAGACTATGAATATTCTGTTTACATCACAATGCCTCGGGATGTACACGCTCTTTTTTGTACCTACGAAATGGCTGGCCAAAGAACAAAGCAGTAGCATTTGTCCCCGATTCTTAATTACCATCTTTGAAAGATACAAGTTTACAGTACAATCACTTGGTTCTAAAAGGGCATTCACTTCTCAGACAGGAAGTTGGTGATATACTGTGCTATTCCAGTTGAAATCCATACACCCCCTATGGAAGACACAACCTTAATCTTCCACACAGGGAGTGTGAATTTCAAATGGGGTTACTGGAATGGGTGACTCCATTTAAAATCTTCACCCCCCCCTGTGTGGGAGATTAAATTCAAGTCTTTCATAGGGTATAAGGATTTCCACTGGAAAAGCCCATTTGGGGGCTACTCAAGTATCAAGTACAGTGATGAATAAACGTTCTTGGTTTGTTCAACTCATAGAGCTGCAAGTTTGGTCAATGACTTTCTGTGCTGAAAAAGTTAGTGAAATACATACATACATTACATGTCATGATGACACTATCAGTGATCTCAGCAAAGTGTAAAAATGTTTAAAATTTGAAAGAATACGTCATAATAAGGTCATTCTAGGCGTTATCACTTGCAAGGTAATTTTAGCACACATATACGAAAATGCAAAAATCTGAGTTTTCATGGGATTGAATTTTTTGATTTTCTGATTTTGTGGATCACTGAAAATGCTATTAAGGAAGCTCCTAATGCTTTTAAAACTTTATTCAATGTCTTTGAAATGGATAAACAATTCAACATAAAATCAACAAATTAATAATTATTAAGGAAGGGATATCTGGAAAATTGTGCTACATTTTTTAAACACTATTCTGAGACAAATGCAAATAATGGGCCAATCCAGTTGAAATCCAAACACCTCCTATGGAAGACATGACCTTAATCTCTCAAACAGGGAGTGTAAATTTCAATTGGAATCACCACCCATTCAGGCAAACCCAATTGAAATACACACCCCTGTGTGGAAGATTAAGGTTGTGTCTTCAATAGGGGGTATATGGATTTAAAATGGAATAGAACAATGACTGATAAGTGTCACCTGATAGAGCAAATTGAATATTAAGGGATGGGGTATGAACGTTTGGACAGTATTTTTTGTGGGACATTGAGCACATCAGACATATCGAATTGCATTCTGAATACGAAGAATGTCCTTCTGATATCAAATAATTTTGATTTTTGAAATTCGCAATGTAATACACATTTTATGGCAAATGATTAAAATTTGATGTTTTTGATATTTAACAGAGCTCGAAGTAAACTTTATAAATCTGATGATTTATACTTAATGTGTATGTAGGTGGGATGAAAAGCCGATGATCAATTGAAAATTTTGACCTTTCGTATTGAAGATATGAATTTTTTTCCCAAAACAAAAAAAAAAATTAGGTCTTTTTGAGGACAAAATCCATATCTTCAATATGAAAGGTCAAAATTTTCAATTGATCGTCGGCTTTTCCTCCCAGCTGCAAACACTTTAAGAATATGTCATTAGATTTATAAAATTTACTTTGAGGACTGTTATATATCAAAATGTGAAAAATATCAAATTTTAATAATTTGTCATAAAATTTGTATTATATCGTGAATTTCAAAAAATGAAAATAATTTGATATCAGAAAGACATTCTTCGTATTCAGATTTCAATTCAATATGTCTGATGTGCTCTCATGTCCCACAAAAATACTGTCGAACGCTTTTCATTCCAGATCCCTTAAGGGATCTAGAATGAAGCGTTTATTGCGTTTTCGACAGTATTTTTTGTGGGACATGAGAGCACCTCAGACCTATCGAATTGCATTCTGAATACGAAGCATGTCTTTCTGATATCAAATAATTTTCATTTTTGAAAATCACAATATAATACAAATTTTATGACAAATTATAAAAATTTGATATTTTTCACATTTTTGATATATAACAGTCCTCAAAAGTAAATTATATAAATCTAATGATATATTTTAAAGTGTATGCAGCTTGAAAAGCCGACGGTCAATTGAAAATTTTGACCTTTCATATTGAAGATATGGATTTTTTTCATAAAAAGACCTAATTTTTTTGGTGTTTTAGGAAAAAAAAAAATATCTTCAATACGAAAGGTCAAAATTTTCAATTGATCGTCGGCTTTTCATCCCACCTACATACAATTTTAAGTATAAATCATCAGATTTATAAAGTTTACCGAAAGTACTGTTAAATATCAAATATATCAAATTTCAATGATTTGCCATAAAATGTGTATTAAATTGCGAATTTCAAAAAATCAAAATTATTTGATATCAGAAGGATATTCTTCGTATTCAGAATGCAATTCGATATGTCTGATGTGCTCTAATGTCCCACAATAAATACTGTCCAAACGTTCATACCCCACCCCTTAAGGAAGGGATATCTGGAAAATTGTACTACATTTTTTAAACACTACTCTGAGACAAATGTAAATAATGGGCCAATCCAGTTGAAATCCAAACACCTCCTATGGAAGACATGACCTTAATCTCTCAAACAGGGGGTGTAGATTTCAATTGGAATCACCACTCATTCAGGTAAACCCAATTGAAATACACACCCCTGTGTGGAAGATTAAGGTCATGTCTTCAATAGGGGGTATATGGATTTCATATGGAATAGCCCAATATACCCAATGACTGATAAGGGACCGATCGTTATTTAAGGCAGGGGGGAATGGGCGTTTTGGAAAAAATATCCACAAAAATTTCGCGTTCCCCCCTCGCGTCCGCTCAAAATTTTCGCGTTCCCCCTTGTTTTCCCAATTTTCTCCATTCAAAATTTAACAATCCCCCTCCTGGTTCAACTAAAAATTTCAGGTTCCCCCTAAAGACCCCAAAAAATTTCGTGTTCCCCCTAAATTTTCCCATTCCCCCCTCTGTCATAAATAACGATCGCTCCCTAAGTGTCACCTGATAGAGCAAATTGAATATTAAGGGCTTACAGCCAGAACGGGATCTGTCCAAAAATGTACCAAAAATATGAGTTAAAAAATGTGAATCTTCATGGAAATCCTGAAATTGAGCAAAAATGCTGGTCTTCTGATTCGTTTTTAGTTAATTTTGAAATACAAGACATAGACACTTTTGGCACAGAAAATAAATGGTGGACTTCAAAAAACTGTAGCCTTTATTTGGCATCACCAGTTCTGGCTCTAAACAACAAATATTACTAATAATTAATTGGAAAATAATGTTGTGCATCTATCGTCTCATATAACATGCAACATCATTATTTTCGGAGTAAAACAATGAGGCGAAAATAATGATGTCCCCGGGTTATATGAGATGATAGATGCACTCCAGCGGCTAAAAACAATACCTTTATTCTCATTCTTAAACACTTCAATTCAAATAAATATATTAATCATAAATATACCAAATTTTAATCATTTAAAAAAATTTTTAATTTTTTTTTTTTTTATATACCAAATTTTAATCAAATTTAATCCTATATTTTACAATTACCTAGGGCTTAGAATCGATCAGTCCGGTTGTTGCTATGCACCTCCGATTGGTTCAAATAGCGTGTACGAGTATCGTGTTGACACGCACATGCCAAAGTGCGTGATATCATGTCATATCACACGGGTAAGAACCAATAAGATTGCAAGAACATTCTTAAATGTTTAAGAATATTTTTTATAACATACATCTCATCAGATTAAAACCAAAAGATGAAATGTATAATTATGAGTTTCTACAAGTCTAATGAAGCCAACTTGATTTTCAAGAATATAATTAATATCATTTTTAAATGAAATTAAACTAGGAATGGTTTATAGAAATATTTTGCATCATATACTCCAGGTCAAAAAAAGATCCCATGCACACTGCATAGTGATCCAAGTATACATACGTCGTACGTGCATGTGAAAATTTTAATTTGTCTCCAGTAGGTGATAACCAATGTCAATGAAATTTGGTGTTTGTGAATCTACAAACACTCTTTTTCTGGTGCAAACTGCAGCACAATTTGTTTGTGGATTACATACATAATATTATGCAATTTCCATTTTTTATGAAAATTGAGCATGTGGTAATTTTACCTTTTCTACAAAAACTAATTACTAATGTCTTCGAAATTTAGAGAATTAAGTGAAGAATATCCTCTTTGTTTGAAGCACTAAGTTGCAGAAAAATACATCAGTGCAGACTAAAAATAACCACAGTTAAGGGCTGGGGTATGAACGTTTGGACAGTATTTATTGTGGGACATTAGAGCACATCAGACATATCGAATTGCATTCTGAATACAAAGAATGTCCTTCTGATATCAAATAATTTAGATTTTTTGAATTTCAAGCAATGTAATACACATTTTATGGCAAATGATTAAAATTGATATTTTTGATATTTAACAGTACTCAAGTAAACTTTATATATCTGATGATTTGTACTTAAAGTGTATGTAAGTGGTATGAAAAGCTGACGTTCAATTGAAAATTTTGACCTTTCGTATTGAAGATATGGATTTTTTTCCCAAAACACCAACAAACAAAAAAGGTCTTTTGGGGAAAAAAATCCATATCTTCAATATGAAAGGTCAAAATTTTCAATTGATCGTCAGCTTTTTATCCCAGTTACATACACTTTAAGACTATATCATTAGATTTATAAAATTTACTTCGAGGACTGTTATATATCAAAAATGTGAAAAATATCAAATTTTAATAATTTGTCCTAAAATGTGTATTATATCGTGAATTTCAAAAAATGAAAATTATTTGATATCAGAAAGACATTCTTCGTATTCTGAATGCAATTCGATATGTCTGATGTGCTCTCATGTACCACAAAAAATACTGTCGAAACGCTCATTCCAGATCCCTTAAGTAACACCTATAAATTTCTACTGATTCAGGTGGGGGAGTTTTATTGACCATGAGTATAATGACACACAACTTTCGTATTAATGAGACAAATAAAATTCTTACCTGAATAGTGTGTTCCCAGAAAAAAACCGCGACATGAAAAAGAAGAAAATATGGAGAAAGATTTGGGTTAGTGATCACAAAACTTTTAAACATTGCAGCATAAAATGTGACGTGTCATGTCAAAAGCAGACACTTTTGGGCAGGTTATCAATTTTGAGGTTTTTACACATATAGAGATATTTTGCTCCACAACGCTGTTTTCCCCAATGAAATAGGACATTCCTAAGCGAAGATATTGAGATCGTAAGTTATGGTATTATAAAATTGGAAATTGAAATATCGGCCTTTAAAAATATTATTGACAATGTTGAGAGTAGGATTTACCTTGAAACGTGTCTCAAAAAATACAAGATGCCAGTTATATTCTGGTCTGAAACTATCAGACAATATTATTTTTAACATCAATAATATCACAAATTCGCAACAAACCCAAATTGTGAAAAATTCACCCCCGGGCAGATTTTTGGCTATTTCTCCATTTACGATCCTGCCCAAAAGTGTCTGCTTTTGACATGACACGTCACAAATGTCAGAGTTACGGCCCATATTAGGGAACAACCCAAAAGTTCGATGAAGCCCTATAAACGAAAGTCTTTTCGTTAGGGAGGGAGGGGGTCAAAAAGTCCGATTACATTTGTAAAAAAAGTAGTTAAAACATCGGTCAAAGTTGATCTTTTTTTAAGGATTTAATATATAATTTTAAAATTTTAGTACTTTCTGACATTTTACAGTGGTTGCTTCAAAATAATTTCAAATCAATAGGCCTATAGAGTGCAGTACTCACAACCTGCAATTTATAAGTTCATTTTTTTAATCAGTTGTACCGCACCTTGATTCTTTTTTATTTGAAAATCCAGCAAGTCATAATTTTTTTTGTGCCCAAAAAGGTATGAAGAAAAATATTTTAAAATAAAATAGAATATTGGTTTCTTCCATAAACGTGATCAATATCATTGCATTGTCGCACTCCTCCACATCCCCATCCACCATAGCGACGGTCCTGTATCCTATGAATCCGGGTTGGAATTTTCGATACTTGAAAACTTACGTTAGAAGGAAGGGGGAGGGGGCTAGCCTTCTAACGAGAGGACTTTCGTTTATAGGGCTTCATCAAACTTTTGGGTTGTTCCCTTACATGTAGGCTTATACCAACATATCATTAAAGTCAATCGAATACTACCAAGTACTGACATACTGAAAAACAACAGTGACTTACACTACCAAGTACTGACATCCCATGACACTGGCAAACAACAGTGACTTGCACTACCAAGTACTGACATCCCATGACACTGGCAAACAACAGTGACTTACACTACCAAGTACTGACATCCCATGACACTGGCAAACAACAGTGACTTACACTACCAAGTACTGACATCCCATGACACTGGCAAACAACAGTGACTTACACTACCAAGTACTGACATCCCATGACACTGGCAAACAAGTGACTTGCACTACCAAGTACTGACATCCCATGACACTGGCAAACAATTGACAAGTGTATACATCCCAATCTCAATGCAGAATAACAAACAATCAATTACACATATTGTTTTCTTTCGCTGCCTTCGAAAATAGTTTCTTACGTCCAAGACAGCCAAACAAATGACTTCTAAGTAACTCATCAGCAGTAAGTAAACACTATCCTAGTTACATAACATTCATTATTCCTTAAATGGTGTCAAATATACCATATTTACTAATCAATTGAATACCTGAGTGGAAGAAGGGCCCAACTCCAATTTTTTACAAAAATGAGTTAGACCCAGCATTTTATTGCCAGCAGATTGTTCTTCCTTGTGTGTGAAAGATGAGCCAAAATCCACTCTCTAAATAGTCTTCCACGCACACTTAATCATGAGTTTTCATGGAAGAAAGGCCCAACTCCATGGAGTTGGGCCCTTCTTCCACAAATATTGGGTTAAAGAGGAATTTTGCTCATCCATTAAATCTGCTTTTCACTACAATAAACTTTCTTATTAATATATTACATGCTTCAATTTGTGTAATTAATGGATAATTACCAAATTTTCGTAGCTATTTATAACACATCTGCTTACGGAACTGGTACTTGCAGTACATAAGTGGAAGAAGGGCCCAACTCCAGCTCGTATTAAGACCTGTACCGTTGCCATGGAAACATCTTTTATAATTTCAATTCATGTAATATTATACGCTCATGTATTAAAGGTCCCTGAAGATGAAAAAATTCTGCCTATAAAACTTTTCCAAATATTAAGTTTTTTCTTAATATCTCGAAAACAGTTTTGATGGAGTTGGGCCCTTCTTCCACTCAGGTATTCATTATTTCTAAAAAGACAGATGACGTAGAGCACTTATCCCAATTGCAACACAAAGCACTCAATGGTCAATGGTCAATCCCTCAACTCGCCACAACCTGGTACGGCACTAATTTGATTCATCAAATCAGAACAACAAACGTTTGCTAATTATAAACCTCTTTAGGTAATTAAACCAATACTGAAAAGAGCAAGAAAGGAACAAGGAACTAATTTACATTTTTTTGTGACTAATGGCAAGGTGACAATTAACAGCAATTCTTAGTCAGTGGGAGTGGTCTATTACGTAGACAAAAAAATCTGATTGGACAATCACATGATTTTGGGTGTCGTCTATCAGGCTGTAGACGACCCCACGCCATCATGAGTGTTGATAACGCGTAACACGCTCTTAGAGGTGCGCAGATGTATCACGTTGTAGGCGCGCGTTGACGAAAAGCGGAATACTTGCACGCGCTTAGCAGTACGGACAACAAAAGATGTGAAGTTGTAAACAAGTTTTGTTCATTTTAGAAAAAGGGGAGTTTTTATGACGTTTAATTTTTGCTTTAAAAAATAGTTTACAGTTATTAAAATAATATTTAACTGACGATTTTTATCGTAGTGGATGCCACTACTCAAAATATTGGACCTGCCTGTCGTCTATCACACGGTAGAGGATAGTCAAAATAAAAATTCATATCGTTTATTCTCTAACTCACTTAAAGTTTTAGGACTTCTGGTTCTGGTTAGGGTTGAGTCGGCATTGCCAGATATACTGTACTTCACCAACTTATCCTGGCTAGGATTGGGTGCAGATATCAGAACCTGGGATGGTCCCCTTCTCTTTTCGAATAGCGCTGACACTTTTAACGTGTACAGGGATGTATCCACCTGACCACGGAACCAACGGCTTTACGTGACTTCCAAACCACGGACGTCACACATACACTACCTATATCTGCACATGCTAAGCAGTGTATGGGCGAGAAGAAATTCGACAATTAAATTAAATTCTGTGATGGAGATAAAAATAATTGAAAGATTCCTGACCATATAGGAACTTTTTGGGAGGGAAGAGAATTTTCACCTAAAGCAAACCCAAGGCTTGAACCCTCGCTGATCGTATCTCCCGGCCGGCAGCGCAACGCCATGTCGCCCTTTGCACTTTTCATTAAAGGTAGCACTGAGTGTAAAACTGAACACTGGGCTCTTATATTAAAATATTCAAATAATATATTTTGGCTTTACAGATCGATCTTTTGGTTCCTTAGATGCGATATCATGTCTCAAACAACATCATATATGTGACACGATCAAGGGAAATGAGTCGGATGTCGCTAATATTGATTTTGAGATATTGGCAAAGAAGGTGTCAAAATTCTTTTGTTTTATATTGTTTTCAACGATTGTTAAATTGATGTAACTTCGCAAAGAAAATTCATATCAACAAGGGGTTTTCAGTTTCTGAAAGCTTTAAATGTCTTCTTCAGAAACATGTAAACCTCATTTTCGACCAGAGTCGACATGTGATTCATTCCCCTTGATCATGTCGCATATTATGACACAACTAATACTGAGCCTCTTTTCAACTGTGTAAGGAACCACCAGCTGAGATTCCTTGGGCACATCCTTCATTTGAACCTGCTGGAAGGTATGCTCTCTACAGAACAGGGGTACCATAATAAGGAGTCTGCACGTCCAGGGACTCCTTTTTTTTATTTTGGCCATTTTGGACTCCTTATATCACAAGTTGAAAGTGACCAAAGGGTCCGTTAAGAACTGTATGGACTCCTTAATTTTACAATACATGGAGGCGTAAATGATCGTCAATTAAAAATAAAAAATAAACAGATCAGTAAATCTTCTGAATCGCCATAGGCCAACGACACTAATAATTTCACTGGAATATTTGACCAGTTCCAAAGTTTAGAATTTCGGACAAATGTACTCCTTAAATTCTCATTGGACCCTTAAATATTGGTTTTGCAGGTACAAAAGGGTCCAGAAAAATTAAATTGGACCCCTTGATTTTTTGTGCTCGATAAAAACCTCCATAAAATCACCCATTTTCCTAATACATTTGATATATAGGCTCCCTATATATTTTTGAAAGGTTTGCAATAAGACAAAGAGGATCACATAAAGCTTCATTCAAGCGATGTTTCTTTCCTCTATTTCTTAGTAAGTGAAATTCTAAGAAAGCGCAGCCATACAAATTACTGACTCAAATTACCCATCACAACTTGTCAATACTAATAACCCTCCAGTTAATCATAATTCATTTAAAAATTGTAATATCTCCTGACGTGCAAGCATTGAAAAAGCCACACATGAATAAATTATGTTACAGCGTAAACCCACAAAAAATAACGGTCATTGACGTCCGATGAAGATGTTAAAGAAAACAAATATGTGCAAGAGTTGTGTTGATTTAAATGGACTGCCTGAATGACCAGTAATAATCAGATGGAGTAATCTTTTGCTTTAATGCTCTATGTGCTAACCATATAAGCTTCAACATAAAAAGTACAAGTTTTTAGATATTTTGTCAAAATATCAAGAGCTATTTTAAGAACCACTGAACCAATACTAGGCTTGTTTGTACTCATTTTAAAGCATTTTTCATGCTGATTCCAAATATGGTCATGTAAATGTACAATTCAGAAATGTTTGAATTTTTAGAAAAAATTAAAACTTGTTATCTGCAGTCGACACCCGCATGGAGAGGGCTAAGAAGCCTCAAGCAAAATTGAGATAGTATCTACAGAAAAAGAGCCTCATGTCGGGAAAATTCGTTTCAAAATAAAGCTGATACGTGTAAGCAGTTTGTTTTTATTTTTCATTATTTAATTGCTGTAGTAAATGGTTCATATCTCAGAACCAAATGATTCAATTTTGAAGACAATTTCAGCCAAATGAAGCATTTATAATATTGAATTGAATAATGTAGAAAAAACAAAATTCAATATGGCCATCATCCTACTTAATTGACTCAATTCAATCACAATTACTGCACATCTTGAGCTTACTAGCAGTCACTCTTTGATTGTAAAAAATCCTATGCTGATATCCAATCATTCAAGTTCTCAAAAAAAATTACCCCTCTCATAAACTACTGAACAAAGGTTGGGCTTCTTGCTACATTCCTAATTTGAATATATTATGCAATTATGCAAATATCTTTCAAGTTCACTGGTGAGCATGTGTAAAATGAGACTTTTTAGTAAAATTTTGTGGATATTTTCATGTGTTGTCTGTAGAGTGTTAATACAACCATTGGGATTTTCGGACAATTGTGGATGGCCAATATGACTTAATTACAAAAAAGTGTGGAATTTTATCCAAACATCAAAAGATCTCTGTGAAGCAATTTAATGAATAAGGTTATCTCCTTTCTAGTGCATACACAGTGGCGGGCGGTGCCAGGAATTTTTTTTTCGGGGGCATTGAGGGGGCAAAGTGAATTTCAGGGGGGGGGGGCAAAATCAACAAATTTTGGGCAAAAATACCGCAAAAAGTGAAAATTTTCGTAATTTTGGGTTTTTACTGGGGGGCAACAGGGGGGGCAAGAGTTCTGACGGTTTGCCCCCTCCCCCCATTCCCCCCGTGGCGCCACCACTGTGCATACAGAATGGAATCAGAGAAAGACGCAATAGAAAAATGCAAAATATCATTCAATGTCCAATGAATGAACAGTATTTGTATGTAGAATTCGCCCATTGCATGGTTCAGCCATATGCAAGGAGAGCCTCAAACTGTCAGCCATATGCAAGGAGAGCCTCAAACTGGCAATAGATAAAGGAAGAATTCCGTAACTTTCCTAAATGTTATATGGCTGGTTCAATTCCCATATATATCAAGGCTCTCCTCTCATAAAGTAGATAATTATGCCATAGTCGAATTTTATTAAAAATATGTTATTATTAGTCATGATGAACAGCGTTTGAAATAAAGCGCGTCCTTCGTCAAATACTGCGTGAAAGTAGCGCGGACCCGCAAATATCTTACGGCACGGGTCCGCGTGACTCGCTAAAATTGAACCAAGCAAAGAGCAGAAAATCCTACCTTTGTTGTTCCACTGGAAAATCTGTTCACATAATACGTCCAGCTCCCTGAGTACACTTTCATTTTTGTTTCCCATCAAGTTTTTAACCCAGGTTTTCAATTTTCTACAATCTATATACCGTGATCGCCGTAGCTAATTCTCTCTCTTGAAATTTCAAAGGCAAGGGTCCGGGGTCGGACCCTTGAAAATTGATGAGGACCCTTGAAATTTCAAAGGCATGGGTCCGGAGGACCCTTGGATATTTTTTCTTATTTCGAGGCCTGATGATGAACCCATTTCGTTGAACTCAAAATTATACTGATGTTTATTAAAATTAAAGTATTCAATAGTAAAATGGTCATAAAGAGTTAAAAATATCAGATAATTAGTGACAATAAAAGTAACTGAATGCAACATTATCTTGCATAATTATAATGGCTCACTTTAATACTGAACAATTCTGATTTTGGAATCTACCAGTTTATTGATAGCTAACCCGAAAATCCGACTATGGACTTTGAATTTTAAGCAGAACTTTACCCCGGGACTTTGCTCTCTAAAAACACACAGTCAAGCATACTTGTTTATCAGTCCATTAACCACAATAAAGCATGGTATAGTACAAGACGCGCCAGATGTTTGATGAGAGATTAACTTTTACGTCAACACAAAAGCGCCGCAAATACCACAGATAGTTGTGTGCGGTGTAGTTAATGGTAATGGCGTGGGCCCGAAGATTTAAACAATAGCGAGATATGGGCGACCAATCACAAGGCAGATCCATTTAAAGATGCATTACATCATGGCCAATTTTAGCTAGGCCAGAAATTGGCCTAACTAACTCTCCATAGAGTCCCGTGTTAAGAATCTTAACCGCAAGGCAAAGTCAGTAGTCCACTTGGGAAGCTAGCAAACAGAGGGAGTGCGGTGACTGAAAAGATCAGATACAGATGTGAAAATCTATCAGTTGCACACAAATCAATATAAATCAGAGTTTTATGCTTAAATGTAATGGCCAGAGTATGTAAAATGGGCAAGTGGACTACGGAGAAGTCTACTCATGAAGCAGAACTGAGCAATGGGCGAATCTTGTCACTGAATAGTATTAATTCACAAGTTGAATGTGTGATTAAATAACTACTTCCATCTTCTGGGAGCAAACATTTTCAAGGATTATTTTACATGATCTTCAGCCTATCTCAACATATCTTGACCATTACAATACAAGTTAAATACAAGTTTAAAAAGTTTAAGTATTATGCTGATGACTCAAATCAATGCAGCATGTGCATTGTTAACCACATGCTATCTACTGAAGATAGCAATATTAAGATATGAGAATTAGGCAGGGCCTAATTCTTTGCATCTCAATCTTTTAGATGTTTATAATTGAGTCACAGGACACATGTTAAATGTCTATGTTTTACAAAGCATTTGTGATATGATCAAGGGGAATGAGTCAGATGTCGGCCCTTGTCAAAAATGAGGTGTTTTTTTACACATTTAGAGCTTTCAGAAACTGAAAACTCCATGTTGATACAACTTTTCTTTGTGATGTTACGTCAATTTATCAATCGCTGAAAACAATATAAAACAAAAGAATTTCAACACTTTCTTTGCCAATATCTCAAAATCAATATTAGCAACATCCGACTCATTTCCCTTGATCGTGTCACATTTAGGGCCCTTAATTTCAATATTTCTTAGACAGTAGAGACACACAAGTCAAGAATTCAAATTGGTAATTTATAACCATGACTTCATCACTTCATATAAGAAAGAAACTAATTTTCGTGGAAATATGACAAATTTGAGTTGATTTAATTGAAAAATTGACCATCACTGTGGTCATTTATCGGCACTATTTGAAGTATAAATGGCACTTACTTGTCATGATTGATTAGCTATCTCTTAGCGGTCATTCATTCATGCTGCTTCTTATTAATTTGGTCTTTTAGCGCCAATATAATAATTTCTTAGAAGACATTATGGTTGGATGGGTAAATATGATGAGTAACGTTAAACACTTAGAGAATAAACGATAGGAATTTTTATTTTGCCTATCCTCTACCGTGTGATAGGCGACAGGCAGGACCAATATTTTGAGTAGTGGGCGCCGGCATACACTACTAAAAATCTTGGACCTGCCGGTCGTCTATCACACGGTAGAGGATAGGCAAAATAAAAATTCCTATCATTTATTCTCATTCTTAGTCAGTTAAATATTATT
The DNA here is from genome assembly GCF_039555335.1 of Amphiura filiformis. Lineage (NCBI taxonomy): Eukaryota > Metazoa > Echinodermata > Ophiuroidea > Amphilepidida > Amphiuridae > Amphiura > Amphiura filiformis. The sequence goes on along the minus strand of NC_092644.1, from coordinate 27,529,113 downwards.
TTAATAACTGTAAACAAATTTTTTTAAGCAAAAACTAAGTTACCGTCATAAAAACTCCCTCATTATAAAATGAACGAAACTTGTTTACAACTTCACGTATTCTGGTGTGCGATTGCTAAGCTGCGTTCACGTATTCCGCACTAGTCACGCATCCAGCGCGATACATACTCGCACCTCTACACGCGTGTTACACATTATCAAGACGCATGATGACGTGGGGTCATCTACGGCCTGATAGACGGCACCCGAAATCATGCGATTGTCCAATCAGAAATGTGTCTACGAACTAGACCACTCCCACTGACTAAGAATTGTGTGTATGAGGCAGGGTGTTCACAGAACCAACCTGAACTAACGTATCATTTCCTATTATATAAACTTGTGTGTGAGGGTTTAACAGGTTATTGCATATATTACAATGATTAAAAACGGTATTATTTTGATATGTTACATGTATCATGATGCCCCACAAGTTAGTCAGATAGAAGCTAGTTACAGGGAAAATTATAGTATTGGGTAGACAGAATTTGATTAAAATAGGGTACATTTTATACAGATTTTGATGATTTTGGTGAAAGGAGAGTTTTTTAAAAAGTGGGGACACAAAAAAAATGACCCAAAGGTACTAGTCTCCATTTTGTTTTGAGAGTATTTGGTCTCTCAACTTCTTAAGCAAGCATATATCGTGGTAAGAGAGAGTATGTCAAATTGAAATAAGGCACACTCTATTGACATCAAAAACATGCTAGGACGTATGTAACGAGGTTGTTTGGTGTGTATAAATAAATAATGATGCGGTAGGCCACTGGTTTAAATAAAAGTTCTGGTAACAACTGGAATTGGTTTGGTGATGAATTTATTTATTCTTCCTTCACAACATCAAAATACAAATGATAACTGAATGTGTGTTGGCCCCATGAGTTTGAGTGAGAGAGTGAGAGAGTGAGAGAAAGATTTATCCCACACCTGGGTTTTATAGTAGTCTTCCTATTCATAAACAAATATTCTTTTGTCCTAATAAAATCGATCTGAATGACTCGACCGTTTATCTGGAATATTACGATGTGTTTCTATTTCATAAAAAAAAAAAAACAAACAAGAATATCCTACAAAAGGTATCAACATTCTGCACTGTTACATAACGCCCCTTCCTCCACGATGATGCCCTCATCATGCGCATAACATTGGGTTGTATGTAACAAGCATTATATGCTGTAAAATATTTTAAAAATTATATTTTTGTTAAATGATTTAATTTCATTAAGTGAAAAATTTTGCTTTTCTACTTAATACATTTAAAATACAATTAAAATAAAGTTAGTTACAATAATACATTCATTTTTATAATAAGGTTTAAATCTTATACAAAGCATTTTTCAATTTTAACAATCTTCAATCTAAAACAGTTTTCAAATTTGTTTCTTTGTTACAATGATTTCTTTACAATGAGTTGTACCATATCAATACTTCTTCCAATTACATAATAATTTCAAAATATTGCAATATTAAATAAATTTGATTTCAATATTGTCAATGTTAATAAATTGAATACATCGACAATAAAATACTAAGCATAAAAGTCAAAAACTTTTTGAAATCTTTAAAATCGCACTGATCATGTACAACAATTATACCGGTCCATAAAATAATCACAATTTGAATGTGATCTTGTTTTTATAAACAAATGTGAAATATCAGAAATTGACAAATTCAATATTGAAAATTAATTGAATAATAAATTGAAAAATTTGATAAATCAATAAATATAGAAAAATACTGACATTTTAGCATATCGAAATATTAATGCAACTTCATTTAAACATTAATGTTCATTTTAAACTCCTTTCAAACCTTTGTTTTACATATATTTTTGTTAGTCAATATCAGTTACATTTACATATAAATTATATTGCACTTTATAAGACATACATACATTACTAGTTTTAAAATTTATTGTTCATTATTAATATTAAATTGCATTTGAAAATTGCAATAATTAAATTCATTAATATATTTTTTTTTATTGCACACAACATTTTATGTCAATAAGACATGAATAATTTTTATTACACAAAACATTTGATGTTAAAGACATGAAATAATTTCTTTTTATATTTACTGCATACATTTAATGTCAAAGACATGAATAATTAATATTGAACAATAAAACGTCTATATATTTGCCTTGTTTTCCCTATATGCTTGAGTTATGCTTGTTTATAAGCTTGAGTTATTCTTAAACATAAACTTGAGTTATTCTTATACATAAACTTATTTTTAAAACATTTGATTCTCATGGATACAACTTAACTTCTACAACATGATTTATTTGAAAGCCTAAACATAATTGTATTGTATCAAGGTATACAAATACAAAGTCTATTCATAATATAGAACCTATATCAGTAAAAACATTTTTCGTGAACCACGTAAATAATGCCATAGAACTTCAACTCTACACCTTCCATACAAAAACACTCATCAAAATGAGTAAAATATTATCTCAAAACCACTCATCAAAATAAGTAACATTTTCGGATAAATGACAAAATAATACTCTTCTTATCGATGTATGTATTTCCAATAAATAACAATGTACATGTAACAAAACTTGTGTACCTTAAAAACACTGCATCCATTTAACAAAATATCATAACACGTCACAAATATCAGAGCAATTTTTCAAAACCTCAATGTACTTCAAAAATGAGCAAAACTTCCAACTTCACTCACAATAAATATCTAATGATAAAATATACTCGTCTTATCAATGCATGTATTTTAAATAAATATCAATGTACGTGTATCATTAACAATGAACCTTAAAACAATGAATCTATTTCACAAAAATATCATGGCATATCACAAATATCGGAGTAATTTTCCATAGACTTCAAAACACTTCAAATTACTACATGTATACAATGCAATATCAACACTGATTCAACACAATTTATTCATTTTGTCAATAACCGTGTCAGTTTTTAAACCAACTTTGCAATAAACATTGCAACTACACTCAATTATTATTTAACAATATCAAAATGTGTTACAGAGATGTATCACATAAATTCACATGCAAACAATAATTATTATCACATCAACGATGCATCATATTAAACACAAATACAACAAATCTCTCACAAATGTGTCACATCTACCATTTATCACTTTAAATATGACATTTGTTTAAAAACGTGTCACATCAACAATGTATCACATTAAATCTTAAAAAATAACATTTTCAAAAATATGCTATATCAACGGTATATCACATTAAATCCGATAGAATTCGTAAAAATGTCTCGACATCAATGATGTATCACATTGAACTCTACCTGTTATACAAAAATATTTTCTGCACTCATGACAGTAATTATTTCGATGTCACATAAACTATCACAAAAATGTATCAAATGCGTATCATATTCACATCACAAAAATGTCATGTACCAATATTCATACCTGTATGTACTTCAACTTCAATGCACATAATAAATGACAATATACTCTTTTTAAATATCAATGCATATATCGTAAACATTTTGCACCTGTATAAAAACATTGCATAATAATTCACATACAACATAAATATTACAAATATCAGAGTTATTTTCATAAACTTCAATGCATATCAGAATATGGGTTACATTTCATGAAGGATTTTTGGCACATTTTATTAACATTTTGTTTGAAAATCAGCGATGACCGAACTGCGAATGTGTGATTTTTATTTTTCCGCAAATGTTCTGTGAATGATACTCGTACGCTGTGAATATCAAAATGTTGATGGCGTGATTTTCCTCGCAAATGTTCTATTTCACGCTATATGAATTATTAAAATTCACAAGATATTTCTGCGATATCCGAAGCTTCAGTGAATTTTTGAATGAAGAAATAATTTTTTTGTTTACATATTATAAAAACCTTTTCTGCTTTCCGTAAACTTCTCTTCGGTTCAGCTTTCACACCAATCTTCTTTCTTCAGTTGTCCGTCAATTCCGCTCAGTTCAGCTCAGCGAGTGAATATAAAACACGAAATTTCCGTTCATCTGACATCACAGTCACAAAGCCATCTGAAAACATCACATCACATCTGACATCACATCCGCCGCCTCTGTATGAAGCTGCAAATTCGCCTAGTTTGGTATAAATTGTCGAATACAGAGTGAATATGCCATGCCTCGTTGTCCCTGTGGAAACTGCGATGAATTGTAAAGCACAGGGTATCAAACCATTGATAATTCTCTGGCGCTGTCAAGTTCTACACCGCTGCTACCATTGTAAACATGGCTGTCTACGGTAGAGTAAAAGTCTGTCAGTTTCATATCATGGCGCTCTTCGGGTTCACCGGCGCTGCCACCATTGTAACGAGGTTGTTTGGTGTGTATAAATAAATAATGATGCGGTAGGCCACTGGTTTAAATAAAAGTTCTGGTAACAACTGGAATTGGTTTGGTGATGAATTTATTTATTCTTCCTTCACAACATCAAAATACAAATGATAACTGAATGTGTGTTGGCCCCATGAGTTTGAGTGAGAGAGTGAGAGAGTGAGAGAAAGATTTATCCCACACCTGGGTTTTATAGTAGTCTTCCCTATTCATAAACAAATATTCTTTTGTCCTAATAAAATCGATCTGAATGACTCGACCGTTTATCTGGAATATTACGATGTGTTTCTATTTCTTAAATAGCAAAAAGCAAACAAGAATATCCTACAAAAGGTATCAACATTCTGCACTGTTACACGTAGGTAGTGCATTGTTTGGACCTGATTTTTGGCCATGTCCCCACTATTGTGGTTTGGCAAGAGAAACGAGAGAAGGCTATATGTGTGTAGCTCTATCACCAATGCTATATCTTATTTGTTTAAAGGGGCATTTCGTGATCCACAGCATCATCCCCCCACTTTTCTCAAAAAAAGTTGAGATTTTTATATCACTGGAAACCTCTGGCTACATAATGTTTATGTACAAAATATTTCTTGCAGATTAATTCGTTTAGCAAAGATATCGTGAAATTTGTATTTCGTTCTGGTATACCAGAACGAAATTACAACACATTGTCTATGGAGCAGTGTATACACATAATCATGCATAACTCCCTAACGCGAAATCGGAATCAACTAAAATTTTGGGAATACGCTTTTTCGTGGATATCTACTGAAAAATGGCATAAAAAGAGGATGCTAGGATCAGGAAATATTCCTTTAATGTTACTTTAATTGGCATCGGCCCATTAATGTTGACCCCCCTTGCAAATGTCATTATTTTTGCAACCGTGACAATTTAACGCACTTGTCTCCCGTGAGTACAATATTTCCTGTTGTATCCTTTCAAATTATTCATCAACCATTCTATCAATAGCAAATTACCAAGAAAGCAATATCGCTAACATAATTTGATGTACGTCTAGAGATCCTGTTATCACATTACGGGACGCGCAAGCGGACAGAGATTCTCAATTTCCACACTCTGCACTTTCCTAGAGTTCCATAATATTGTGACTATATTTTATGCATATTGTCTCCGTATGTGTCTATTTTCGTAAACTATTAATTGAATTTGCATTGCCATGTTATTCCATATCAATGACGATAGAGACAACGATCCTAAAGGAAGAACCGTCTTTCAACTGAATTAATATGACAAATTAAGACTTGCTTGTAGTAGTTCAATTCACAATTTCATACAAAGGCAAAGGGTTTTTAATTGGAAATCACTGTTTTGTGATGAGAAGGAATATAGTTAACATATCCCTAATTATGAGGGAAATGTAATTATAGGGAAGACCTTCTTTCAACTGAATTAATGTGACAATCGTAATCTTGTTTATAGAAGTTCAGCTCACCTCAAATACAAACGTAACTTTTCTTAATTGACAATATACAGCTATTATATATACGTTTCCATGGTTACATTCAAAGAATAAGTGTTATTTCTTGCCTGTTTTTGTTCTATTGTTTTAATTAGTAAAAGAAACATGCAGATAATATGGTACAAAACTGTTTTCGTAACTGCCGTGCCATATGATCAATTATCATAAGTTGGTCAATCAAATAGGTTATGCTTTTTTTTTCATGAAACAACTCAAGTAATTCCTAAACCCTATGAGTACTATCTGCTGATTGGTTACAAGAAGTATATTATGATTTGTTGAGCCAATCAGTAACATGGTAAGAATGGTGGTCTGGCTGATGAAGCTTAACCCCATGAGAAATACCTGCTGATTGGATACAAGAAGGCTATTATGATTTATTGAGCCAATCAGCAACATGGTTAGAATGTATTTAGTAGCTGTATTTTGATTGGTCAATCAGATGAATATATCGCGTAATTAACCAATCAGAAATACAGTAGTTCTCAGTGGATTTTGTTTTGCTCATGTGAGAATAAAAATATATTTGTACTTTCATTTTTTCACTTCAGATATTTATCTCTCTTCTCACGCAAAAACAGTATAAGACTTAATAATTGCATCAAAAAAGTGTGGGGAAAAGTGTAGTATGGAAATGACTGATCTGAGCACACATATCCTTTTCAGCATTTTAAACTAAAATGCGAAAAAGCAAACAAACAAACAAACAAATTTCCAGCTCTTTCATTGGCCATGTGTATTCACCATAGTATGCTGATTAGTAAACACATGCCAAATATGGGATGAAAATAAAAGAAAACATGTACATTTTGGCAATAAAACAAGCTGAATTCAGTTTATATGCTGAACTCTCACACCCCTGAGTGCAGAACAACAGGACCAAGCACATCATGTTTAAAATGCTAGATCATAGGGATATGGGAATGGGAGATGAAATTTACTTGGTTCCAATTGGCCCAGTATGTGATATGCCACTCTTTGTAACCAATCCAATTAGTTCTTAGAGGCTGATAATTCAATTGGTAGTGCCCAATGGGGTTAACAGAAAAGAAAACTAAACCTCTCTTTGGTCACTCAATTTCATAGTCATACTTGATGCACATAAAACTTTAATAATCCTATCATAACAAAATGTAGGTCTCATTTCTTACCAGTTCACATTATTGCTTGTGATATAGCTTCTGTCAGACTAACGCTGACATTAATACATAATATTCAAATATCAAAAGGATATGTCTAGCTCAATTAAATATGATCATATCATAAAGACAAGTGTGGTTATTTATTACATTAAGACTTATAACAACATCAGCATTGCTGCGACCTATTTCTTGTACAAATAGGAAATACAGTAAAAACTTGATAGATAGCATATGTGCTTACTATCGAGCACTTTTAAAACATGCAATCATGAAGAGCCCCATCCACAAAAGTGTAAAGGGTTTTGAGCAAATCATCGATACACATAGTTATATATGAACAAGTAAACCTGCTAATGTGTGTCTCAACCCTATTAGCTCAGTTAGTAAAGCACTGGACTTTGGTACAATTTCATGATTTCAAAAGTGCTCGATAGTAAGCACATATGCTTACTATCAAGTTTTTACTGTAGATAAACAAAATTCACACAAATGTTAGGGGGGCCTGATGCAAAAGGAGGGGGCCCTGAAAATTTTTGACCCTCCTAAGGGAGGGGGCCTGAAAAAAATGACCACAAATTTTCCTGGAAAAATTGAGTTTATATGCTTTTCTATGGGGTTGACTCATAATTTTCATGTCAAAAAGGGGGGCCCTGAAATTTTTGAGGTCTGTAAAGGGGGGGGGGCAAAAATCTTTGCAATAAAAAAAATTTGCATCAGGCCCCCCCTTTACAAGTGTTTGTGAACGGTCCCTAAACAAGTAAATTAAAATGATATATGTCTGCATTTAGTATCAGCATCTGATAGTTCCATCAAAATTCCTCTTCACAACTCCACCAGACTAGAATATTGACAAATTGCTACGTAAGTACACTTCCGTTAATTCAAAGAAATAAACATACAACTCATTCTCACCACGCGGAATTCCTGAACATGAATGACAGTAACATTGGTGCGCAATAAATAATGCCATCATGCCATTAATGCCAGATGCTCATCTTGTGGTTTCTATAAGTGCGCAATAATAGATGTTTTTTCCTCATATGAATTCATATTTATACGTATATATAGATGTTGCACGGATGGATGAATGATAATTTACATTAGTCACACATTGTGAATGTAAGTTAGTTTTGATGTAATTTAAACATCTTGAACATTTCAATTTCGTATGCCAAGTAGTACTTTTATATCATAGAAGAAATGTTACAATTTATCTTGAAAATTTTCAATTTTTTTGGATTCTTAACACTTCTTTTAAGTCGAAGAAGAAATGTATAATTATTTCAAATATGATGAGCATCAGAATATATTTCTTTTGTGTACAGATTTCTTTAATGCCCTGCATGCTAGGCTTCAACATAACAACATAAGAAGTCCTAAGTTTTGAGATATTTCCTCAAAATATCAAGAGCTATCTTAAGAACCAATGAACAATATATAGGCTTGTTTGTACTCATTTTAATGCTTTTTTCATGCTGACTCCAAATATGGTCATATTATGTAATTTATGAATTTTTAAAACAAAATTTTAAACTGCAGTTGGCAGCTTTCCATTCTGATTTTAAAACACTTCAAAATTAGCAAAAGGGAAAATAATCGCATTAAAGTTGCCTCTTTTGCAGTTATTCATTTGCCAAATCCTAGCAAGCATTAAATTATGTATTTCTCCTTCATTCTGGCCAGAGATATGCCATAATGTCAAGTAACATGGCTATTTCAGACCATTTTGTTAAATTAACAAGTATTGAACAGGAGGGTGAATGGCCATGAGTGTACTATACCTTAGTGTTTGCACAAATGTAATGGGAGATGATAGAGAGTTGTCATGAGCTGTTGTTGTTGCATTAGCTGTCTACTGTAGATAGCACCTTTTGTTGTTACAATACATTAGCCGCTCGCTAACATTTACTTTTTTCTTCCCGTTTAATCATGTAATAGGATTAGTAACTGTGCGGTTAATAGTCTGGGTTCTACATACACAGCCAGTTGCCTAAGGAGGTACCCAAATGATTCAACAGGGAACAATACCAGTACTGAGCTTTTAATCAGATGCTGGGCAATTTATCATATGGTTATATATTGTGTGTTCTTGAGAGAGTTCCTTTGAAAACCTGTATTTTGAAATTAGAAAGGATCAACATGTTTTTGTGTTAATTGACAGTGTATTTTCTTGATTTTGGGGAGTGGCTCCTGGTTCCGTAAATAATCTTATCTCCAGGAGTTCCAGTTTCAGATAGATTACTGGTCCCCTTGCTTTTAACCAGACATCTGCTCCCATGTTTATGATTGTATGTACATGATGGGTTTCTCGAATTTATGACTTAAATGCATATGCCTTCTTCTGGACGTTGCAATTCCATTTTGAATAACAATTCACCCCAGCTATACCCTTCCTTCCACAAAACACAACATATCCTTAGTGACTGCCATTTTCATTCTGAACTTACAATCATTGTGAGGTGAGTTGACATATGAGTATCAAAAAGGTCCTTTGGAGTAGACCACAGAACGCCCATGTCAGCAGCACACCAAAAGGTACCCCACGGTTAATAGGACAATCTAATACATCCTGAACATAGGATTCTTGCTGTGTAAATAGTGATACAATGATAATGAAATCAAACAGCTTAAGGGTACTATTCCAATGAATCATCTTAAACCAGATTAAGTACCCAGTCCAGTCAAGGCATATTACTTATAGGATTAAAGCTATCTTCAGTAGATAGCACATCTGGCCAGTGTCATATAGCATGCTTATATTGAGCATCCAGAATTTTTCCAGTGAAATCGCTCACTGCATAATAGCAGATAGGTAATTACTATTGGCCACTGTTATCCAGAAAATACAAGTTGGTGTGGCCCAATTGATATTGTCATGGAAAGCTTATCAGTCTGTAATACACAGAAAAGAATACTGAGAAACATTCAGGTGCTTGAGAGCAGTGGCGTAGCCAGGGGGAAAGGGGCAGTTTTCCCCCGTGACAAGTCTTGCCCCCTGTGGGATGCTGGCCGCCCTGATATGTACAATTTTTAGCCCTTTTTGTACTTTTTAGCCCATTTTTGAACATTTTCATCAACGTGTGCCCCCTTAAAAGTTGGCTTGCCCCTCTTTGGCCACCTTCTGAAAAGGTGCTGGTCATGCCATAACTTTAGAGACACGATACAATGACCTGAGGTTCATAGTTCCCTAGCCTCATTAGTGCTTACACTGTAATAGCATGACCTTTGTAGGGTACCGTGACTGTACAGATTGCCACGTTTAAAACACTAGTGTATAAATTATGCTGCTCTTTCACAGAAACTTTGATTTATTTTTCTTGGCAAGAATAAAGATGCTGGCTAATAAATTTTGGCGTAAAATTTATAGCTATAACTAGAAAAGGATGCAGAAAATTAATCACCTAAGTTCATTGTCCGCTTTACGATCTTAGAAGAAAGCTACAATTTATAATTCAAGAACTGATAGTTATATCATGCATGATGTAAAATAATTTGACTGTTTAAATAGCAACAAAATTGATTAGTCTGTGGGGTGAAAAAGAGTGCAATCTACTTGAAGGAACAAACAAATTGCTATCTACTGAAGACAGCAGTAACTATTGTAACTTTTAAAGTATTGTTTACTCAGAAAAGAAATGACTTTGCTGAATTATTTTTGTGAGATATTAATACCTACTTGAACCACAAAGTTGTGAAAGGAACAAACAAATTACTATCTACTGAAGACAGCAGTAACTATCGTAACTCTATAAAGTATTGTTTACTGAGAATATAAATGACTTTGCTGAATTATTTTTGTGAGATATTAATACCTACTTGAACCACAAAGTTGTGAAAGGAACAAAGTAACAAAATTGCTATCTACTGAAGACAGCAGTAAGTAACTCTATAAAGTATTGTTTACTGAGAACAGAAATAACTTTGCTGAGTTATTTTTGTGAGATAAATAATTTGTAAATCTTCACAGCTATGCCCATTATCAACTGCATGCTTGCATTTGTAGCCCCCCCCCCCCCCCATCAACTATGGTTTTAACATTTGACAACCTACTTGTGCATGAACTAAATAACATACTTCATGATAAATGTGACCCCTCGGCACAACTGAGCCCGGAAGTCGCCAATCATCATTTTTGAGATATGCAACCAAAATATTCTGCTTGAAATTAGCTTTAAAATGATGTATATCATGTCCATAGTACTTGACATTTAAGTAGTGAAAAATCAATAAAACAGTCAATAAATCCTTTGTTTCCTTTTGTTTATTGTTAAGTTCGATGGAGCATATTTTAATAGTGGCACTGGCGACGTTCGGGCTCAGTTGTGCCGAGGGGTCACAAATGTCATATTTTGCCTCAATTCGATTGCTGCTTTCATTTTCATAATTTGCATGTTTTTATTAAATGTGTATGTTTTATAGGGTTTCAAAATGTCAAAATCTGAATTCTGGATTAACTTTATAGGGGGTTAATTTAAGATTTGACAGCTTTGTTACAGCTTAAAAAACATTTTCTCCCTCCCCCAGTTTTCAAGCACAGGGAATAATAAAAAAAAAACATTGTTGGGCAAGGTAATAGTTTCATCAGGAAATCTCAATCGGCAATGGGAAATATTGTGTTTCTAACAACAGATAAATTCAAATAGTATTTTACTTGATGAGTCAGCGCCATCAGTGCGCATTTCATTGGCTGCCGCTTCAAAATGCGAACATTCGCTCAAAGCGCTAGCAAACCGAGTTTTAAAGACGCTGTATAGATATTCGCGCAAAAGATATGCCTCAATGCATTGATATAACCGACTCGCCAAGATTAAAATATGCTATATAAACTTCCCTCAAGACAGATCATCCTACATTCCATATCCAGATATTGTGTGCAACTACAAAAGATGTAATAAGCTACTAAGCTTATTTTTAGCTTAACAATCCTATCATCAGGTCAATATCCTTCTAAGTAAACATTTTAAATATTATTTATGAGGTTCATCCCAACTGGTTTACACTTGAAGTCATTGACACACTTATGGTGTCCATGGGGAGATCGATGCTTGTTGAATTCAAAAACGGTGCAAATGCTTTGTTACTATCATTAACTTGCAACTTCCTTACATTGGTCTGACCAGATATTAAGGTACCCATTTAAATATGTGTTAAACCCTCTCCACATGGGTGTCAACTGCAGACGGCAATTTCAAAAAAATTTTCAAATTAAACAAATTCAGAATTGCAAATTTTCATTACCATATTTGGAATTAGCATGAAAAATGTATTAAAATGAGTACAAACAAGCCTAGTATTGGTTCAGTGGTTCTTAAGATAGCTATTGATATTTTGAGTAAATATTTCAAAAGTATTAAACAAAACAACTAATTAGCCTTAGTGAACTTCTGGGAACCAGGGGAGAACAGTGCCAATGCATTGATTGGTCACCCCAGGTTAAATAATAAATAAATAAGTAAATAATAAATACTCATAATTAGGGTTGGCACGATTTATATCAATTGATTTAAATCACGATTTCAATCAAATGGATTTTTTTAAATCACTTTTTTTTTTATATAAATACCTAATAGGATTGCACATATGTCTAGCATTCCACTGGTCTCTTTTGACTTTATCATGGGGTATAGCAGTTCTTGGAATAAAAAAAAAAATGATTTAAATAAAAGATTTTGCAGTAGTCATTTTTGTGAAAATTCATGAATACCGACATCTTATTTGCCTATCCATTGGTATGGAATGAATGCTTATCTAAGTACTTTTTGCTGATGCGATGTTGTGTAATGGCTGCGCCCATGTACCCCATGGAGAATTTATATATTGCTATTTATAAAGGAATACAGGACTGTCTAAAGTCAGCAAAGGCCTTACAAGGTGACACATTGGCAAGAGGTTTGAAATCCAGGATGGATAATTCAATCTAACCTTGAACTTCAAGAAAATACTGCTCTTGAAAAACTCAGATACTCTCAAATAAAAAAGCTAAGTGGAGCATGCTTTAGATATAATATAATGTAAGTCTGTGTACAACTATTTATAAGCATGCATCAAAAATCAAAACATAATTTGGATCTTTGTCCTTGGCATTTAGCATTGACATAACTGATGATTCTAAATTGGCTATGAATATGCTCACTGATCATAAATAAGCATCAACCAATTTGTCTGACTAGGATTTACACATTCCACATAAACAGATTTATTTTTATTATCATTGAGTCATGGCTAATAGTTGTGATGCAGCCTAGGTGCACTTTCTTACTTAAAGCAATAATGTGTGATTTGCATAAAGAATGGATTCTTATTTAAATGTTTGTTTTCACTGATCACATTATCCCCGTTTAATTTCGAGCCAAATAAATGAGGTATAACAAAGAAAATTGTAATTCATTCCAACGCCTACAATGCGTGTATTACGCTCACTGATCGTATTACATGTAACTGCACGGAGGATCGCGCTCGACGTGTGTACATACAAGCTGACATCCACGGTACATGTTAGCAAGTACTCGATCGTTGAACTCTGAATAAAACCGTGTCGACCCGGTTTTAATACAAAAAGTTACATTTTACTGTTATTAAAGCACTTCAGGCTTAGTCTTTTACGTAGTATTTTAGTATACCACTGGGCATTATAATTATGCAAAAAGTAGAAATTGAGGGCGTCGCTGTGAAGCAAATCACACATTATGGCTTTAACTATAATAAAAAAATTTTAAACTAGAGCGGTTCTCGACTTGCGCGGTTTTCGACGCAAAGCGTCGGCCGCAATGCCTCCACCTTGACGCGTATCATTTTAACTGGTGCAATTTCACTAGGAACTGGCCAACTCTAGAAAAGTGTAACAAATGAAAGATCCTTGACCCATTTTGTCTTCATCAAAATGGTTTGATTTTGGTACCAGAAGCAAGGAAGTATTTTGATACTATCCGAGTGGAATGTAAGACCAAAAATGACCTTCCAAAAAATTTAACTTTATATGTTGACTGTACCCACCAAGTTTCATGCCCATATAACAGTTTTAAGTTATTTGACCTCAGATGACCCCGGATGACCCCAAAATGACCGTCCAAAAATTTGACTCTAAATGTTGACTGTATCCACCCAGTTTCATGCCCATACGACAGTTTCAAGTTATTTGACCTCAGATGACCCCTGGGTGACCCCGGATGACCCAAAATGACCCTCAAAAAATTTGGTTCTAAATGTTTAGAGTACCCACCAAGGTTCATGCCCATACGACAGTTTTAAGTTATTTGACCTCAGATGACCCCTGGGTGACCCCGGATGACCCCAAAATGACCCTAAAAAAATTTGGTTCCAAATGTTTACAGTACCCACCAAGGTTCATGCCCATACTGATGTTTTTTGCTAATTTGACCTCAGATGACCCCTAGATGACCTTGGGTGACCTTGACCCACTAACCAAACCTACTGGAATTTGAAGATCGCTAATGACCATCCCTCCACCAAATTGCATCACTGTACATCTTATCAGTTCGAGATATTGCACCCGCAAGCTTTCGGACGGACGGACGGACAGAGGGACGGATGGATGGATGGATGGATGGACGGACGGACAACCAGGAAACATAATACCTCCGGTGGAGGCGGGTGGAGGTATAAAAATTAAAATTGGTTCTAGGAGCATGTTTTCTCAAATGTTTAATTTGATCTTGTGATGTCATTGAACATTATGATGCTAAATAGGGTAAATTGCAAATACTATGTGTGCGTATATGTTTGTGCATTCTATCATATCCTTTAGCATCCTCTCCAAAGGACAGAGTATTCTCATGGTTCATTTATCCAATTCTACATGTGCCATAATCTACAGATGTTGTAATCAGACTTGTTTCCATCACAAGGAATTGAACCCGGGATCTCATACGCCAGAGGTGATAGATGCTGTTTGAAACAGGCAAATATTGTGGCCTTTGACGTCTATTTGTCACAAATCACAGGCCTTTCAATTTTTGCAAGTGTCCTTATAATACTTCAGTGCATGGTAATGAAAAGACTAAAAAGATACCCTGCCCTAGTATTTGCCAGCGAAGTGGTTACATAACTCCCTGGTAACGGGATCACGCATCTTTTGGAATTGGTAGTACATGCCATAGACTTTGTGTTGCGATCACTTCGATCGTGGTGCAGAACTCAAAAGCGTGATCCAGTTGTCAGATTACACATAACACTTCGCTGGCGAATTGTCTGAAACTGCCACAAGGAAAATAAATTATTGAAACTCATTCTTCAAAAGACAGCTAACTACATATAACAGCCATTAGATTAATGTCTGATATGTAATAGCTGCCACGTGTAGCTGCCATGTAGATGAGTACAATATACTGTGTGTAAAATTCCAAATGATCACAGGGCAGCTATTCCACTTGTAACTGACTTCGGCAGTTTGCAGTTTAGGGAGCGAACTACTAAAATAAACTATTGAATGAAATACACATAAAAATACCAGTACAATCAAGTAAGTTTGTTTTTGTACTCCATGTGACAAGGTTTTGAAACTTCAGACTGAACATCCTGGATTAAGAAAATTTGATAGAAGCTTGATTTTTTGATTCATTGTACATCTTTTCATTTAATTATCAGGGCCGGACTTACCTTTTTTGGGGCCCTGGGCCAGGCCAAAATTTGGAGGCCCCAAACGCATCGTGAGGAAAGTATGTGCACCACAAGTGGCCAAGTTTTTAGATTCTATTAGGACATTTGCGCGCGAAGGGCATAAAAAATTTCAATTTTAGCCCAAATTGAAGCTGAATTTTGCTATATAACAGGTTAGTGTGCGCAAAGCGCACACAATTTTGCGATTTTTGTAGGCTATTTTGGCCCAAAACATGGTGTTTTTCGGCTAAAATAAAAGATGCACACTGCACAGGGCAATTTTGGGCCCCCAAAATTTGGGGGCCCTGGGCCCAGGCCCATCTGGACCTATGGTAAATCTGGCCCTGTTAATTATAATGAACAATTATGGCTAATCATCTTGCTCCCAAGGGACACATTGCAGTACAAGCTTTGTTTTACAGAAATTATCAAGGGTTATACACCGAACACTGAAGCATTTAGTGGTGTACTGCCTCTACCGAGGTAAGCACTTAGCAATCCCTCTACCTTAAACAGGTGCCTTTAAAAAAATCACCAAATGGCCGCTACTGTAGATATGCCCTTGTTGCCCTCATCATACTACAGTTTGATGCCAACGGTGATCAGTCAGCGATATTTCATATTTCACACCTTATTTCATCTCACACCAACCCTCCGGTGACACTTGTGTTACATATTATATACAAAAACAATGCTCTACTTCCCCAGAACGAGCCCACACATCCATATAAATCAATAGCGTTTGTTCACGGTTGGTCAGTCTACTATGAGACAACTGGACACTGGCTTGAGTGTGGATGGACGGATGGTGACCGCTGCAGAAATCATGCATTCCCATGGTGCATTGCTGAAACATTGACTGCTCAGTGCCAGAAGTGGGCAAGTGGAATAGCTGCCCTGTGATCATTTGGAATTTTACACACAGTATATTGTACTCATCTACATGGCAGCTACATATGGCAGCTATTGCACTTACCCACTTCTGGCACTGAGCAGTCGACACATAATCTAAACTATGCTGAATATGATATGTCAGAAGATATCTTACACTTCTAACAATGCATTTCTTCCCTGTACTGATTTGCAATTCAACAAGATTAGAAATACCTCAATTGCAACATCTGTATGAGCTCTGTTAATTTGAGGTATTTTTGTCACTACCGACACATAATCATAGTCAAGTAATGATAAAATTTCCATACACAGGTCAACAGGTAAACATGTCACACTTAATAGCAAAGCAGTACAGGGAAGAGATGCATTGTGGGAAGTGTAAGGTATCTTCCCTGACGATATGTATTGTTCATGGAAGATATCCATTTATCTCAAACCCCAGTCAATGAAACAAAAGTCTTAATTTGTCAATATTTTATCATTATGCACTGGTTTACAGACATAACCTTAATCTCCCACACAGGGGGTGTAGATTTCAAATGGAATTACCAATTTAGGTACCCCGTTTGAAATTCACACTCCCTGTGTGGAAGATGAAGGTCAAGTCTCCCATAGGGGGTGTATGGATTTCAACTGGAATAGCCAAATGCATGATGGGAAGATATGGTCCTCTGCTGTGGACGGTGACCAAAAATACGGCAGGCAGAACTATATAGTGTGATCGATAATAAATTGGCAAACAGGTGTTTTACAAAAGAGGGCACTTTATTGAAAGGACATTTTCTGTAATGCCGTTTCTGTATAATTAAATTTTATTTTGAGTGTATTTCTGATCAACCCACTGAAGTAGTTTAATAACGGATCTGCCTTACTTTATTTGTGAATAATCAATTTAAAGGCATTTAAACCCTGTGGGCAACAACTTTAAAGATCGACCACTTACAAGGACTCGGTCATTACAATAAATGGCCCACAGGCTGTCACTAGCTGAAGTACTACAAACCACCCATTTCTCTTACGATTTATAGGTTACATACACGTACTACTTGTTGGAAGAGAAATTAGAAAATATAATGCATGCGTGCTGATGTTGATTCGTCTAATGCACGAGCCTCAAAGGGGTTAGTACATTTGATGCATCAACATCAGTGCATGTGCATTATTTTGTCTAATTTCTTGAGCACAATACGCGTTTATTAACCTATTTCATACACGAGAAGAAAAAACACACATGATTTTTGCTGTTTTTATAACAAAATTATCACTAAAAGTGTTGGAAAATACAAGCAAATATAAATGTCATCAACCCTCAAGAAAAATGAATGCATCCAAAAGCACTGCACGTAGTACGCGCCTGATATATACACAATCTATGCATGGTTTGGATTTTCTAATGCTTACTCTGATTGGTTCTCGCTATCTAAGAGTGTATGAAATATGTATAAATGCAAGTACTGTAAACCATATTCCCAATATTGGAAAGATCCATTCAAAGGGCTTTTGGACACAAGGCCCAAAAACAATTGTAGTACCCTTCAATGCTGATCCAAATCCAAAAATCGAGAGTCCCCTTTTAAAAAATAAAATATGTATTTGGATTTTTAAAAACAATTATTGTATTTGTAAAATTGAATAAAATTCTATACATATTTCTCTGATGAAATAGAATTTCATATTAGGAGATTGTAATAGACATAAAAGAACAAAATGGCCGCATGACCAACCCTGATACAAAAGCTGAAAATGCAATAAAACTTTTTTCCGCCGAATAAGGAGAAACATCCCCTGAAACAAAACAACCATTTTCGTGTATTAAATGAAAAATGAATGCCGATGATATTGTAATGAAAGATGAAAACCAACATATGTTGTCTTTAATGAAGCGGCAATGACTTGATAAATAAAAGAAGAGAAAGCAATTAAAATGTTACAGTTGGGAAAAAAATCAATCATCATTGATAATATTGTTTGGTTATATGCTTGAACTATTATTCTCAATAGAATGAAATAGGACAGCTTGACCAGGGTTTGGTCCAGCGAAAGATGGATATCCATAGGGAGCTAATACTCTTCCAATTAATAATGTCTGAAGAACTCGGACGCTGTGGATAACACTTAATAATTAAGAAATAAAGGGTAATACATTATCCTTTACACAAAAATGATGTGTCCGAGGCAGTAAAAACGTAGATAATTGGGTGAGGCGCAGCCGGCCCCATTATTTAAACGTTTTTACCGCCGTCACATTATTTGCGTGTAAAGGATAATGCTGCACCCTTTATTTCTATTCTATTACCACAAAATAGTGCAATTTAAAGAGAAAATATCACATTTTTTGCACAAATATTTCAAGTTGTTTACTTCAAGGTGGAGCGCCTACGCGTAGCCAAAGCGTAAGTGATAGCGAGTATTGCAGAACGCAGAACCAAACGTAATGCTTTGCGTAGAATGCGTAACGACGCCAATATACTGCATCGCGCTTTGCTGTGCGCTGTGATGCGAGTAGAACATAAAGTTTGTTGCCCTGGCCACTTTATTGCTAATTAATGGTCTTTCACGTGACGCGTTTCAACAAATCACAGTGCGCGATTTTGAATAATGGGTCGTGGGGGTAATAGAATACAGAATAAAGTGGCCTTTGATACAACATAATCCAAGTGGCACATGTCCCACTGTCAATACATCATACCTTATTTACAGGTTCTCGTTTGGTTTGCACACTTGTTAGCAACCCATTGACTTTGAGTAGTGATCATTTTGATCGTGGTTCCAAACACAGATAGCGTGAACCAGACTTGTAGTGACTCGACTCGAAATGACTCGACTCGACTCGACTCGAGTTTTGGTGACTCGATGACTCGACTCGAGGCAAGGCGACTCGACGACTCGACTCGACTCGAGGGTTGATGACTCGATGACTCGACTCGACTCGAAATTTGATGACTTCGACTTCGATGACTCGAGGCTTGTGACTCGAGTCAGTATGGCTGAATCGACTTTTTAAAAATGACTCGAAAATATAAATTATACCTTAATATTTCTAATAATATCTGCATGTATTCTTCCACATATCTCAGTGTGTGAATGATTCTTATATTTTACAAAGTGGGCTCTTACTATACCAGCTGGGAGCCTCTCTCACATCCCTACATACATGTACTTGGTGCATGGAGGTATATTGAAAAGTAGTCTAGCTCCAAACCCTTCCACCTATACAACATTAATTATAGAACTACCAAGTTGAGCATAATTTCAGGACTTGATCAAAACTGTACCCATTAATTGTGTCTGTTACTGTTATGCAAATGAGCAACTGAACTTCCCCATTCATAAAACACACAAGTGAATAGGTCAACTTTCAAGTGGTGTTCAATCAATAAAGTGTCATCAGTCAATCATCACACATCATTGCTGTGCAGTGCAGTGTAACTGTTTGTGCACATCAGAATCAGAAAGCAAGATGATGAAAGATGAACCTGGGATTGTGGAATTTGGCTACAAAAGTTATAAGAAAGGGCCAAACAAACATGAAGCAATCTGCAAAGTGTGCAACAGTAGTGCCTCAAACCCAATTGGTGTGACATCCAACTTTAATAGACACTCACACTACAGAACCAAACATCCAACTTTGTAAGTTAATTCTTTCTTTGATTACTGTGTACCTTTTGATGTAACTGGTTAATAATTAATATATAATTATTTCATTTTGGATTACCTACACTTAAAAGTATATGTCAATGCCTACATGTTTGCCTTTTATGTAGCTATATTACAAACATTATTACATCAAACAACAAACAATTTACATGGTAACATGAATGGTCTGAGATTCAATCAATCAACATTGTTATACATTTGTACATCATCTTAAAACACATCAATGTTAAAAAAATTGATCAAAGATTATTATTGATCATTGTCAGAAGTGTTTTGAGTTGATTGTCAAAAGTGGTCATCACTCATAAGTACATGTAGGTCAATTGTAGTAGTACACATACTTCAGTTCTTGTTGTTTTACACAATATTGTAAGTAATTGATTTTACATGGTGGTATTTATTAAGTAACCTGTAAACAATTTAACACAGGCGTGAGAATTTGCAGGATTTTTCTGAATTCAAATTTTGTGCTCAAATTTGTTAATTTTCAGGCTGTTTTGAGCTATTTTTGCCCATTCTCATGCCTGTTAATATATAACAATTAATTTTGTGAGGACTTTTTTCATTTGCAAATTGTCAAAATCCACCATTTTCTTGGAGACTTAATTTCACAAATCACCATTGTGCTAAATTTTGATATTGATTTAATGATTTTAATAAGTAAGCTTACAATTTCAATCTGACTTTCATAATACAATTACCTTTTAATTTCACCTGTGCTCATTTTTGTTAGGCCTACGCAGTCTCTTGTGAATTTAGCCCACTCATGAAATTAAAATCCTTGAAAATAAATCCTTTTAGTTCATGGTTTGAAAGTAGGCCCTATGACATTATGGTCTATGCTGGGGTCTGATGAGTCCCACAGAAAATCTTAGCTTTTTTCTCAAGTCTGTTGTAACCATGGTAACAGTTGTGTGCAGTGTGTTATTTGAGTGTATATCCTCACTATCCTGGCACTACAGTGTAATGTTTTGCAAATACCGGTACTTCTAATTTATTTGTGTGTTAAAATGTACATGAATGCTACACACATGTCACTGTAACAGCCTGTGCACACACCCCTACATGTATGCTACATGTCTCATTCACACAATGACTGATCACTTTATTCCCCATCCAAATACACTCCTCTACATGCTGCACACATGAAGAACTACATTGCAATATGTGACTGACTGGTGTGAGCATTTCCACCAGCCACATGTACTTCTTGTGCCCAGGCTTGGGCTTGTGCATCTGAGTCAAATGAATAGTGAGGTTCTTACCTATATACAGAAATTTGGGATGTATATGAATTTTGAAATATTAATAAAACATGGATATAATTATCCAGATGTGCATAATAAGACTCGAAAGCTAAATCATTGCTAAATATATGTTGAAATTAGTATTGCACAGTCTGGCTGTCCATACTGTACATAGACATAGTTTTTTCACTTGCATCCCAAAATATGCCACCTTTAGGCTAGATTCACTATGACCACCAATATTTGATCTCTTTTGTACTTGATTAATTAATTTGTTTATACCCATAATAGGACCCATACAAGTACTTGAAGTCCCAATTTCCATACCACTACTGGACCAGTACCCATTACTCGAGTCCCAATTTCCGTACCTATACTGTACCCGTACCCATGGCTCCGTACCTGTACTCGCACCCTATTTTGGAATGGACCCGTACTGAATACTCATGGCTGAATACTCATGACCTGAAATCCGTACCCATGGCCTGGGACCCGTACCCGTAAGTACTCGTGGTCCGGGACACGCACCCGTACCCATACTCATGGCGGGTCCTAATGGCAATACTACAAGTATGACTGATTACTGATTTCCACAATGCACTGGATTCATAAATTAATATTATGTACTCTCACTGGGATTTTAATTTCAAAAAAGTACAAATTCATGCAAATTGGGCTATCAAGTTGACAGCTGGTATCATGAGCATATAAACCGTGAAGTGACTCGAAATGACTCGACAAAATATATCCGACTCGACTCGACTCGACTCGACAGAATGGCCTGACTCGACTCGACTCGACTCGACTGAAAACTTCAAATGACTCGACTCGACTCGGACTCGAAGCCTTCATGACTCGACTCGACTCGAGACTCGAGGGCTCGATGACTCGACTCGACTCGGACTCGACTTTCAGTGACTCGACTACAAGTCTGGCGTGAACCAGTTAACCTGGCAACAATCCATTTTGTCATCATACTACATGAAAAGCAATATCCATGGATTATATACACACTCCTTCATGGTGCAGGGTGTGGACAATATTTGGTTATGATACAGTCAGTGGCGTAGCATCATAGGGGGCATGTGCCCCCCAATTGATTGCAAAATTGAGAAAAATTGCCAAAAAATGGCTTGTGCCCCCCCAATCAGACCTGGTGCTCCCCCCCAATCATGGTCGGTGCCCCCAATATGATGACCCACACTGCGCCACTGGATACAGTTATGATATAGATGGTAAAGGGGATGAACCTCACAGTGTTCACAGACCCCTAATGGGCCAGACTCCTCCATAAAATGTTGCTGCAGGGAATCACTACACCTCCTACATAGCAAGTCTGTTACCTTTCCAGCACTGAATAAAACTCGTACCCTTTTGTATACTGGGTGGAGAGAGGCAATATGAGTGAAGAGCTTTACCCGCGTGCACAACATGTTGACACTGTGGGGATTCGAACCCACAATCGTGAGCTACCTTAAAGGATAATGAGCTGGTAATCAACTTCAAAACAAATTGTGAATTTGACTTTTGCGTCATCACTTGCTCATGCTTCAAATAACCATTATGAACTTGACTTCTAATTGCGTGTGTTTCCACTGCAAAAGTTGGATTTGAAGTTGAGTTTGACAAAAGTTGCTCCGGGTCGTCATTAGAAGTTGACTTCTGACGTCGAGTTCAAAACACAGTTATACTGTTTACACGCAAACAAAGTCGAGTTCAAATTAGATGAAAGTCGACTTCAGGTTCGGTATAAACGGAGTCTACATCTGATTTGAAGTTTGAAAAGCACAGGCCTTTAATAAAACATGATGTGTGCACATACCCCAGGGCACAGAACAATGACAAGTTGACAACTGATGCCCAACTGTTTGGAATGATGTCACATGTCACCTCATCTAGTGACAAAACCAACAGTCACCAGGCTGGGGCCCTCAATGGGGATCAAAATACTGATCCTCTATTCAAGCAGGTAAAACAGACAGCTCTTTTGATGGGGGCAGGGTTCCAATCAAGGGGCCCCTATCCCCTGTTTAGTTATGGCACTGAAAACCAGTCATACTCTTAGCTCAGTCAAAACAAACAAACAAACAAAGCAAAATATTACACATGCATCTTGTGTGGTTTTCTTCAGCTTCAGTAAAAAATATTACTAAATTCAACATTTTTCATACCTTGACCTATTTTCAAGCAATACTTGACCAGGGGTAGCACAAGCACAAAAAATCAAGGGGTCCAATTTAATTTTTCTGGACCCTTTGGTACCTGCAACACCAACATTTAAGGGGTCTGATGAGAATTTAAGGAG
This sequence comes from Amphiura filiformis, assembly GCF_039555335.1. Lineage (NCBI taxonomy): Eukaryota > Metazoa > Echinodermata > Ophiuroidea > Amphilepidida > Amphiuridae > Amphiura > Amphiura filiformis. The sequence goes on along the minus strand of NC_092644.1, from coordinate 27,505,372 downwards.
TCCACCTGTCCGAAATTCTAAACTTCAGAACTTTTCAAATATTCCAGTGAAATTATTAGTGTTGTTGGCCTATGGTGATTCAAAAGATTTACTGATCTTTTTATTTTTTTATTTTTAATTGATGATTTATGCCTCCGTGCATCGTGAAATTAAGGAGTCCATACAGTTTTTATCAGACCCTTTGGTCACTTTCAACTTGAGATTTAAGGAGTCCAAATGGGCAAAATAAAAAAATAAGGAGTCCCTGGACGAGCAAACTCCTTAAATGCGACCCCTGTACTTGACACTAAAAAAATGAGCAAGTGTAATATCATCTTCCTCAAAAACCCGTTATATTAGCCGCCTCTGTTACCTTCTAAACCACTCTAACTTTAATTTCAAGAAAAATACTCATCAAAACAAACTTCTCAGTAACCCTTGGGGTAATCGTAAGAATTCAGTAATTGGAACAAAAATGAGTTATATTTAGCCACCAGATAGTTGATGTTGTGAGCCCTTGAGCTCATCTTGTAATTGTGTCAAAGAAATCACATCCGATAGCTGCCCTCTATTGTTTCAACCAGGTGGTGGTCGCCGTGCATTCTCTAAATTCAGTAAATTTCCATCGTCAACCGTGTAATTGAATGGGCTTATGTTGAAATTTTAAAACGCTTGAAATATCACAAACAAATACGCCTATGTTAATAAATAATATAAATACAAGTTAAAACCGTTGGGGTTCGATAATGAACCCCACACAACTAACCGAGTATACTGAAAATGCCATACGGCCGGGCGGTTTCACAAGTTGCCGGTTTTATCATGCCATTCGCCGCCTGATTTCAACTGTGTATCTTATGTGTGTAAAGCATTTCATGGATTTCAGGAGGGGGAAAAAGCGCAGTGATTTATAATGCGCTACGCACAGGCACAATGCCTAGACGTTGATCCACAATCCTCAGCACACTTTACAGGTTGTCACTGACCAATTATAGGCCCTTATTATTGTTTCAAATGTATATCTATATCTTATGTTTGTAAAGCATTTCATGGATTCCAGGAGGGGAAGGATGCGGGGTGTTAGCTAGCCACCCGTCCATCTGTCATTTTGGACAGGCAATTTGCTCCTGGGACAGGCAAAATTAATGCCTGTGATAATTCTAAAACTATGCTAGAATAAGTTCTGTGAATCAAAACAAGACCAGAAAATAAGGCTACGGCAATAGCTACATGTATTTGATATGACTGAACCCCCAGGAGGGGCAGAGGTCTGGTTTTTGTTTTCAGGGTCAAATTTTGGACAGGCAGTTTTGGTGGAAATGACAGGCACTTGTCAAATCCTAGCTAAAATCCTGGAAGGGTATCTTGCATTTGCTTGTTTTTCTATTCTGGGTATCAAAAGTGTAATTCACCTTTACTGTAAATCCCATAAGCCTTTGGTTTGGACACCTGATCTTGTCACCTGATGTCACACCCATGTGCATATGATAAGCGAACATTGTTAATGCGCATTTCAATGCCGTGAAGTGTGTAGTAACAATGTCCGCATCGGTGTGATGACATCAAGGGTCCAAACGCATAAGCTTAGGGGAGTTACTAAAAAGATGAATTGTTTTTTGCTCAAGTTTTTGGCACATGTAAGGCTATTTTCACTATTTTGATCCAGTTTAGGACCATTTTTGGCACCTTTTGCATAAAAGCATAGGCAAAACCCAAGCAATCTCCCCAGGTCGGTTTCTTAAACTACTTCCTGCGGCAACTCAGTCAAATTTTATATAAAAGTGAGTGACACCATCTGACAAACTTTCACTTGGTTCCACATCCACAACAATACAACATGCTCATCTATCAGGGCACAGTTATTTAACCCCAATACATTTACACATTCATTGAATGACCTTTGAAAATTTGGGTACAAAACCTCATATTCTGCAACTTGAGGTCAAATTTTGCACTATGATTGTTTAATTGAGGTATTGAACTTTGCCATTGGGTTGAGACCATTGTGGTCCATAGTGTTTAGGATTCTCTGTTGTTGGGCATAACTACAGAATACCCACCTCACCTCCCAACACAGTGTTAGGCTTAGGGTTAGGATTAGGATTAGGGTTAGGGTTAGGGTATAGGGTTAAGCTGGTTTCATACTACCCTGCCGCTTGCCGCTGAGCGGCGTGGCGCACGCACATTGCAGACAAACAGACACAATCAAGGCTTGTCATTGGTTGAAACGCCCTGCCGCTGCAGGAAAGTATGCTGGGGGCATTAGGGTTAGGATTAGGATTAGGATTAGGATTAGGATTAGGGTAGGGTTAGGGTTAGGCACCCTGAGCAGGGTATTCTGTAGTTACTCCCTCTGTTGTACATACAATATCAATTTCTACACAGGGCAGACATCACACATACAACCGTCTTCTACCAATCCAGCTGTCTATTACACTTAATAACATAAGCCCTATCTGGATATTATGTTATATTATGATGACAGAACCATGACCCTTTCAAATATGACGTCATTTACCGCGTTACAATCCACCTCATTTTTAAACTAGATGCTGCAGCATAATGCTCTGCATGCTAGCCATAGGCTTCAACATAAAAAGTCCAAGTTTTGAGAAATTTTCTCAAAATATCAAGAGCTATCTGAAGAACCACTAAACCAATACTAGGCTTGTTTGTACTCATTTTAATGCATTTTTCATGCTGATTTCAAATATGGTCATGAAAATTTACAATTCTGAAATTTTTGAAAAATTCAAATAAAATTTGAAACTTGTCGTCTGCAGTTGACACCCGCGTGGAGAGAGTTAAGTCACAACTCCCCACCAGCACTGAATCAATTTGACAATCAGTCATATAAATATGATTCTGTACTGAGCCTGCCCGGAGGAAACACAATTACCTGAGAGAAAATAAACACAGTACAAAAAGACAGTCAACACTTTTTTGAGTGGTATTAATTCTCAATGTGATCAAGTTGATTGAGAAAATTGAAACACACAAAAAGAAAGTGCAGACATATTGAGTGACCATAATACTTAATATAAAAGTAATATGAGTTTGCTATGTTCAGTAGACAGCAGTGCAGTACGGTTAGATTAGTATGAGTTTGCTTATCTTCAGTAGACAGAAGTGCAGTATGTTTAGACTAGTATGAGTTTGCTATCTTCAGTAGACAGCAGTGCAGTACAGTTAGACTAGTATGAGTTTGCTTATCTTCAGTAGACAGCAGTGCCATATGGTTAGACTAGTGTGTGTTTGCTATCTTCAGTAGATAGCAGTGCAATACAGTTAAACTAGTAGAGTTTGCTATCTTCAGTAGACAGCTGTGCCGTATGGTTAAACTAAAGTTTTTGTCAAAGAAGAACGGCACTTGTTTACATTTTGAGAGCGTGCAGAGCGTAAACACGGAAGTGGGGTTCTGATTGGCTGAATCAATCGTCTGACAATCATAGCAAAAGACCGATAATCTGATTGGCCTATTGTGCGTCAAATCGTTGGTCGGCGCAGATCGGCGCCCTTGAAGTCAACACAAAGCTCCGCGTATGCCGCTCATTAACACGGCGCTCATGTCAATCTGAGCAAGGGACTGCCGTTCTTCTCTGAAACCCAGTGTAGTATGAGTTTGATGTCTTCAGTAGACAACAGTGCCATATGGTTAGACTAGTATGAGTTTGCTATCTTCAGTAGACAGCAGTGCAGTATGTTTAGACTAGTATGAGTTTGCTATCTTCAGTAGACAGCAGTGCATTATGGTTAGACTAGTTTGAGTTTGCTATCTTCAGTAGACAGCAGTGCATTATGGTTAGACTAGATTGAGTTTGCTATCTTCAGTAGACAGCAGTGCAGTATGGTTAGACTAGTATGAGTTTGCTATCTTCAGTAGACAGCAGTGCAGTATGGTTAGACTAGTATGAGTTTGCTATCTTCAGTAGATAGCAGTGCAGTATGGTTAGACTAGTATGAGTTTGCTATCTTCAGTAGACAGCAGTGCAGTATGGTTGGACAAGTATGAGTTTGCTATCTTCAGTAGACAGCAGTGCAGTATGGTTAGACTAGTATGAGTTTGCATCTTCAGTAGACAGCAGTGCTATATGTTTAGACTAGTATGAGTTTGCTATCTTCACTAGACAGCAGTGCAGTATGGTTAGACTAGTATGAGTTTGCTATCTTCAGTAGACAGCAGTGCCGTAAGGTTAGACTAGTAGAGTTTGCTATCTTCAGTAGACAGCAGTGCCGTAAGGTTAGACTAGTATGAGTTTGCTATCTTCAGTAGACAGCAGTGCAGTATGGTTAGACTAGTATGAGTTTGCTATCTTCAGTAGACAGCAGTGCAGTATGGTTAGACTAGTATGAGTTTGCTATCTTCAGTAGACAGCAGTGCAGTACGGTTAGATTAGTATGAGTTTGCTATCTTCAGTAGACAGCAGTGCAGTATGGTTAGACTAGTGTGTGTTTGCCATCTTCAGTAGATAGCAGTGCAGTATGGTTAGACTAGTGTGCGTTTGCTATCTTCAGTAGATAGCAGTGCAGTACGGTTAGATTAGTATGAGTTTGCTATCTTCAGTAGACAGCAGTGCAGTATGGTTAGACTAGTATGAGTTTGCATCTTCAGTAGACAGCAGTGCAGTACGGTTAGACTAGTATGAGTTTGCTATCTTCAGTAGACAGCAGTGCCGTAAGATTAGATTAGTAGAGTTTGCTATCTTCAGTAGACAGCAGTGCCGTAAGGTTAGACTAGTATGAGTTTGCTATCTTCAGTAGACAGCAGTGCAGTATGTTTAGACTAGTATGAGTTTGCTATTTTCAGTAGACAGCAGTGCCGTAAGGTTAGACTAGTATGAGTTTGCTATCTTCAGTAGACAGCAGTGCAGTATGTTTAGACTAGTATGAGTTTGCTATCTTCAGTAGACAGCAGTGCAGTATGGTTGGACTAGTATGAGTTTGCTATCTTCAGTAGACAGCAGTGCCGTATGGTTAGATTAGTATGAGTTTGCTATCTTCAGTAGACAGCAGTGCCGTATGGTAAGATTAGTATGAGTTTGCTATCTTCAGTAGACAGCAGTGCAGTATGGTTAGACTAGTATGAGTTTGCTATCTTCAGTAGACAGCAGTGCCGTAAGGTTAGACTAGTAGAGTTTGCTATCTTCAGTAGACAGCAGTGCCGTAAGGTTAGACTAGTATGAGTTTGCTATCTTCAGTAGACAGCAGTGCAGTACGGTTAGATTAGTATGAGTTTGCTATCTTCAGTAGACAGCAGTGCAGTATGGTTAGACTAGTGTGTGTTTGCCATCTTCAGTAGATAGCAGTGCAGTATGGTTAGACTAGTGTGCGTTTGCTATCTTCAGTAGATAGCAGTGCTGTATGGTTAGATTAGTATGAGTTTGCTATCTTCAGTAGACAGCAGTGCAGTACGGTTAGACTAGTATGAGTTTGCTATCTCCAGTACAAGCAGTGCATTACGGCTAATGGGTAGTTATTAGCTACACTGCCGACGCAGCTTTTTAATATTTCATAATACTTAACCTGATTAAGAACATTGAAATGTACAAAAAGAAACCCCACACATGTTGAGCAGTCATATTCTCAATCTAATTGTCAAGAATTTAAAGATTTTGTCAAAATTGGTGCAATTTGAAATGCTGCAACATCTATTACTATGTATAATTAAACAATTTGATGGGTATCAACTAGGTATCAACTATGCGCACTGTGTCAGGATGTCTGCGACCAACTCCTACTGACCAGCTTCCGGTTTTAGCAGGAATCCCTCCGCCGGACATCAGAAGGAAAGCAGCCTCCGTAGCTATAGCACTCCGGTCTGAAGAACCAGGACACCTCCTTCATGTCACCCTGTCAAGAGCTAGGAACAGTGAGGGTACAAGCAGGAGATTGGTATCTAGGAAGCCGTTTGCTCAACAATCAATAGACTTGATGAAGACAACACAGTCTAACCAGACAGCCAAGGACTGGACAGCTAAGACGTGGAAAGACCAATGGCTGCAGACTTCCTCACCACTCCAGCGCTTTGTCACAGACCCAACAGACACCATCCCAGGCTTCAACCTACCCAGGTCTGCTTGGACAAAATTAAACCGCCTGAGAAGTGGAGTTGGACGCTTCAATGCCAACATGTTCCAATGGGGCTTAAAGGAAAGCCCAGCATGCGAGTGCGGTAGTGAGGAACAAACAGCCGACCACATCATCTCATCCTGTCATCTCCATAGACCACCGAATGGTATATCCGCCTGATTGAAGTCGCATGAAGCCACCAGGGACTGGTTGATGCGTACTGGGCTTGAAATTTAATGAAATTTATTGTTTTGGCTTTTATATCTTGTTTCTTCCTGACATACGCAAGAAGAAGAACTAGGCCTCAAAGTTTAATTTTGTGTGGCACCCATTTTCAAGGCCACTGGACACCAAGGCCAACAAGTAATGAGGAATGCCTTGGAAGTTCACAAAAGATCTGGGGCACCAAGGCCAAAACTGAACAGGGGCTAGTCCTTCAAGGAGGACCACGCTCCATTTAGTACGATAGTCCACGCCGTCAGGCGTGGGTCCTTCTACATTCGACAAATCCTTCCCGGAAAGTCGGGGAAATGTCAAACTGATTAACCGACGCCTGCTGATTAGCTACTAATGATATTCAGCCAATCCGATTGACTGAATATCATCAATAGCTGTCAGTAGGTGTGGCTTGCCTACCTGCTACCAGAACACTAGCTTCTAGCTTGGGATTGACACAATTATTGCGTAACGAAATTGATTATTAATCCTCTTCAGTTGATGTGTGTTAATGCTATTATAATACTCGGTCGGAAGTTACCCTCAGTTCACTGACCTGTAGGTTGCACACAATCAGTTCCTTTTGTCATCACTACATTTAATATTGTCCTGGTTAACCACGATTCGTTACTATTTTTGTGTGCTTGAAATTAGTGTTTGGCTAAAAACAAAGGATTTGATCCGGTGTCCTTCGCCGTAATGTTATAGTGCATTTGTTATGTATGTGAGACGAACTGTCTCGGTAGATTGCACTCATGCTTTTGTTGAATGGATTTGAGTAGTCCGCCATATTTACGGTATATGATATGTCATATGAAGAACCTCTATTATTAATTGTTATACTTGGCCTATTCGTTTAACATGTTTAAGAAAAATATAGAATTGGAGGACACACGCTTCATAAAACTTTGGGTTTCACTTATTTATTTACTTTAATAATAAAACATAAATGATGATAAACGAAATAAATATAATTATAGGCCCGTATTAAATAATGAAAGAAAGAAAGAAAGAAAGAAGTAAAGAAGGAAAGAAAGAAGGAAGGAAGGAAGGAAAGAAGGAAGGAAGGAATGAAAGAACTTGCTGAACTTATTATTTTCAATAAAAGGAATTAACCTAATGTGTAATTAATTATTCGTTAATATATTTATTTCTATTCATCAGTATTTGTTTTATTATTCATTTATCGTTTATTGATTTACATATTGCCATTTATCAGGCTTATGGTTTTATTCATTTTATTCGAATTATATGTTGATTTATTTATCCATTTATTTATATAAAGAAAATATATATTTATTATTTATTTACATTAAATTTATATTATTTTATTAAATCATCAATTAACTTTTCGATTGATCAATTAAAAGTGGTGAATCCCATGCCCCTCGGTTTTGATATTAAAATAGTTTAAATCAAAACCCTAAATTCAAATAGTAATCACATGCCCTTTCATGTCTTCGGTATTAAAGAAATATACTGTGATTTTTCCGTTCCTTTTTTTCACATGCGTTTGAAATATCAACAGTACTTGCGAGTTGTATCGCCTTTTATTTTATTTTACTCACTCTGTTATTTCCAGTTAGGTGTTAAAGGCTTTGCCAGGTGAAATCAGGAAATAGTGGTAAAAGTGGTATTTTGAAGGTTTTCTTATATTTTAAAAATGTACACTATTAGTTTTCAAATGCTTTTTGTTCCATTGAAACCGATTTCGGGTTTAGAAATGGCGTAAGTAAGTTAAATTTGTGCACGCAAAATTTGACGAAAAAGTCGGTTTTCCTATGCTTTAACATGCGTTGAATTTTTTATGCATTTTATTGTTTTTGGGTGGCAATGTTTAACATTTTAGTAGAATTAAGTTATTTAAAGGTACATTTTGTCGAAATTTTTGACTAGTTTGCAGGGACTAACAACACTTACATGTTATTTGACACTTTCACATCTGATAAGTTGAATAGTTTTACCAAATTTTTAAAATTCAGTGTTTCTAGACTTTAAATGCAAATTACGCAAAATGTTAAGTTTGGTTTTTGACCCTTATGCAGCAGTTTTTGAAATACTTCTAGTCATCAGATCTTGATAAAATTTGGCACAGTTATTCACAATAATTGATTCCAACAAACAGTGAAGAGATTTTTTTGAAAAATTGTTCAAGTCGTTAAATATGGATACTTTTCTTCAAATTTTGGCGGAAAACATCAAATTTCAAAATTAACGAGCTCATTAAGGTAATTAGCAACACTTTTCTGGCAAAATCTCTTCATTGTTTGTTAGACTGATTTAGTCTGAATAACTGTGCCAAAGTTCATAGAAATTGGACTTCATGAAGTTACTATAAAACTGCGCGCAAGCGTAATATTTGAAAAATCCAATATGGGCGCTGTATGCATGGCAACCGCCATGCATGACTGATTTTATCTATTTTTTTCCAATTCTATTATCTTGTCCCACATTGTGACCGAATATGAACATTTTCTGACCAGTATTTACAAAAATCACTTTCACCTGGCAAGCCTTACCTTAATGTACGATTTCCTTCAAATTTTAAATTTGTCATTATATATTCAAAATGCTGAAATAATACCAGTAATAGGCCCTAATTATCGGGAATGGTTTGTGTCCATTTTGAGCTGAAATAACGAGGTAAACACTGCTTGTTATTTTGGCCGTTTAACACGCAGTTCTATAGGAGGTCATAAAGTCATTATTCTTGAATTATGACTTTATGTCGAACTTTGATTTGTTTACCTACAAGCACTGCAAATTTGGCTGATTCCATTTAGGTGCAAGTTGTGACATGTGTATACATTACAAATATGCCAAAAAATCAGGTTTGAAAAAAATTAACCAAATTCATATTTATATAAGATCGTACATTATGACTTTAATAAATCAAAGTTCAGTTCCAAATAAACGGTGTGTAGAATTAACATGATTAATGTTCTTTTAGCTTTTCTAATGGTATCACGGTTAGGCCTATCGACAAATGTGACAATATTAAATAAATAAGAAAACAAACCTAGAATCATACAAATGACTTTTTGTTAACACTGATTAGGCCTACATTATCTCTGCACTGATATAGCAACAAAAAAACTTTCATTTAATTCATACTAGCCCGATTTACACTGGTAAGCTGAGACGAATATAAGCGACCTCAATTTTGCATTATCAAAATCAATCGATTGAGATACCAAGTACTTGAGATGACTTGAGAGTCCCCGTTATGTAATAGATGCGGTTGAATGATGGCCCGAATGGTGGGCGGGGCTATTTTCGATATTTGGATTCATGACGTAACTAATCGACTGGTTTGGTTTTGGTCACTGTTTATTATAATGAGGGTGCACTGCTGGGGGTAGCGACCCAATGTGTAAGGACCAACGCCTGACGGCGTTGATTATGGTGCTAAATATTGCGTTGGTCCTGTATGGACTAACAGGGGCAGGTAATGGCCTCGGTGGCCTCCCTGAAATTCGAGCCCTGGTATCAAATATGCACAATGCTATCCAAATTGAAATGACCGGTTAAATTAAATGTTGTGCCTTAACACTTTCCACAATGGTATTGACTGCAGACGACAAGTTTCATATTTTCTTTAAACATTCAAAAATTTCAGAAATGAAGATTTACATGACCATATTTGGAATCAGCATGAAAAATTCATGAAAATGAGCACAAACATGCCTAGTATTGCCTAGTTCAGTGTTTCTAGATACAGCTCTTGATATTTTGAGAAAATATCTTGGACTTTTAATGTTGAAGTCTATGGATGCCTGCATGCAAACCATTAAGAATTATAATCAATCAAACAAATGGGACACATCTTTTTGTGTTGTGTGTATATGGTTCTGTATTAGAGCCTACCCTGAAGAACTAAACCACCATGGAAATAGAAATGATTTTAGTTTATCTTTTATGGATCTCCAGGGCGGGGGTTAAGAATCTCTGTGGTGTTGCGCATGCACTATTTGTGCCTTTCAACACGTTTTATGTCTTGATACGGCTAATGCATCATATTGGGTTAAACGATATTTGCCTCTAAGTCTCGTTCGTTGTCAGATCCAACCCACTTTTGTGTGAGTATGTGACAGTCACTGTCATAATTATTTATTGTGAGGCCCAGTTACACAAGGATGAAGATAACAGCCAGTGGCGTACCGGGGTCCGTCTTCCCCCGGGGGCTGCAGAAAAGGTCAATTTTGCCGCCCCCTTCATCAACAGCTCAAAAAGGTTGACCCCATTTTTTTTCTCAATGGTTTGAAAAAGTAAAAAGCAACAAAAAATTGATGAATATACATAGTCCCATTTTTTCAACATTTTTCAACCTTTATCATAATTCTTCTGCCCTTTTTTCTTTAATAATTCTTTTTGCCGCCCTTCTTCTTCCGCCGCCCCCTGATTTTACACCAGGGGGCTTGCGCCCCTCCAAAAAAATAATATGTGCATGACAGCTTCACTACCAGTACAGGACTTAATTTTTTGGGAAAGTGACTTCTGATCCCCTGAAATGAGTTAGTACTAGACTCAATTGGGCCTAATGGGACTTGCTTTCGCTATGTTGCTAAATGCTAAAAGGCAATATAGGTGATCCTGGTGGAAGCATAAATTTAAGAATAGCTAGGACAAGTTCTGTTTTGGTATTTATTTTCAGATGAACAATAGACAAAAAGGATAAAAAAGCAGTGCTCATAACATGGGAAGCCCCACTCAGTTGTATGTTGCTCACTAGCAGCACCAAACATTTTTTTAAGTTGGGGCATATGGGGGCAAAGTGAATTTCAGGGGGGTCAGCAAATTTTGTAATTTCTGCTTTTACTGGGGGCATCATCAGGGGGATAAGAGTTCTGATTTGGGGAGAAATATACCTCCCCCAGACTACTATGAATGCATTTTCTATGTGGCAGCTTTGCAGTAAACATCACATCGCAGAGGTGACTCGTCTATTCAAGTTTTAAAAATATGTTCATGCAAATGTTTTCTGGTCAGAAACAAGTTTCCGAGTATTTCTACTTTATAGAATTGGGGCCCGAGCACTGAAGAATACCTCATTATCACTGTATTTTGATGTTTTTACTGACTTTTGCCGCGTTCATGGACATACGTTCGATACAGCATTACATTTTGCAGGCCGTACCATCTTTACGCCACATCTGCAATACTTTACGTGGAATCTTCCTTACAAGGCCAATCAAGCGTGGTGTATTCACGCATACTGGGCATGCGCTGCGGATTGAGTGAACACGTATACACACAACAGCTAATGGAAATTCAACTCTTTGCCACTGGGAAACTGATCTTTAAACACCAAAGTGCAGTAGGACAGTAGATGCTTTGGGTGTTGATGTGTTTATTGGTTACACCGTCCTTAATCTGTTAATGCTCAACCTAACTGCCCAAACCCATCATATCAACTGCCCAGTGCCAGAAATGGGTTAAGTGTAATAGCTGCCATGTGAACATTTGGCAATTTACACAAAGTATAATAGTACTCATCTACACATGGCAGCTATTGCACTTACCCACTTCTGGCACTGAGTTGTGATGTCTCCATGTTGTGATGAATCAAAGGGGTGTGACCTGACGGATAGCCCCATCCCCCATTTTTCTTCATTAAACCTGAGATTTTGGTATCAAAAGAAAGCTCGTATTTTTCTCATTACCCCAGTAAACATAGTAAAATTTAATGCTCAAGATAATTATGTTTGTTTAGATAAGGTTAACAAAAAATATGGTGAATTGTGGTAACCACGCTGGACGCATATGTACTATTCTATGGAGGAATACAGTTCAAAATTTGGGAACATATAGTTTTAATGTTACTTTCAATGTAAGATAAAAAGCAAAACAAGAAAAGATTAGACTGTGCCCCTTTAAATACACCCACTTGTACAGTGAAACTGTTTGTGTGAAATGCCCTAGATGCATTTTAATAGACTACACTTAAAAAGTATTTATGGTTCACTTTGTTATCTTGCTATTGGCAAAACTAATTAGCTTCTTATGTCTAAAATGCTTTTATCTCCTTATAAAGTACTTGGCTATACAAGAAACATTTAGATAATTGAATGCTTGTAAATAATCATAATTACTATCTTTAGTACACAGCTGCCTTTATTCTCCAGATACTGCTATAATATTATGGGTTTGCTATCTTCAGTAGATAGCAGTACAGTACAGTTAGTTTAGTATGAGTTTGCTATCTTCAGTAGATAGCAGTACAGTACAGTTAATTTAGTCTGAGTTTGCTATCTTCAGTAGATAGCAGTACAGTACAGTTAGTTTAGCATGAGTTTGCTATCTTCAGTAGATAGCAGTACAGTACAGTTAATTTAGTCTGAGTTTGCTATCTTCAGTAGATAGCAGTACAGTACAGTTAGTTTAGCATGAGTTTGCTATCTTCAGTAGATAGCAGTACAGTACAGTTAGTTTAGCATGAGTTTGCTATCTTCAGTAGATAGCAGTACAGTACAGTTAATTTAGTATGAGTTTGCTATCTTCAGTAGATAGCAGTACAGTACAGTTAGTTTAGCATGAGTTTGCTATCTTCAGTAGATAACAGTACAGTACAGTTAGTTTAGTATGAGTTTGCTATCTTCAGTAGATAACAGTACAGTACAGTTAGTTTAGCATGAGTTTGCTATCTTCAGTAGATAGCAGTACAGTACAGTTAATTTAGTATGAGTTTGCTATCTTCAGTAGATAGCAGTACAGTACAGTTAGTTTAGCATGAGTTTGCTATCTTCAGTAGATAGCAGTACAGTACAGTTAGTTTAGCATGAGTTTGCTATCTTCAGTAGATAGCAGTATAGTACAGTTAGTTTAGTATAAGTTTGCTATCTTCAGTAGATAGCAATGCAGTATGGTTAGACTTGTATGAGTATGCTAGTATGAGTCTCACTTTGGTTTCTGTTTTCTACTGATTCTCCGGGCCAATGAGATTGTAAAGTAACTGGCCCAGCAATATATTTACTGGCCAAGCTTTTTCCATATTTTCTACTGCAAAAAGAAACAACTGACAAACAAGTAAATTCCATCTTCCTTTTCTGGAGATATCCCCATGATCTAGCATTTTAAATGTGACATGCTTGGTCACATTGTTTTTCCACATTTTGAATATTATTTGTGTTGGGTGTGTTTGCAAATCCCATCTTTACTAATCGGCACTCTATGGGTATACTGGAGAATACACACAGCTACCCAGATACGGCAATAAAGAGCTGGAAATACAATCACCGCATACAATTTGCAACTTGCAACACAAAATTAAGAATAGATCAACAAAAAATCAGAAAATAGAAATTACACGTAGGTATACCAGAAACTTAACCACACTTAACACATACATGTACATTCACCAGATTTTCTATAGTCACTAAAATGTTGGATCTGGCAGTAGATTGGTTATGGTGTGGTGGTTCATTTTCACACAGGAGTCCCAGGTTTCGATCCTAGGGAGATGTGCAGTGGCTTTTTTTCCTTCTCCTTCTTCGTCTTTTCCTCCCTCCTATCTTCCCATCATGACATCCTGCCCAACTGGTGTAAGTGGGTGAAGTCCACTACCTCTTTATTCCTCAAATTCTCTGATTTAATTAACCCTAACCTAGAGTGGCAAGTTTTCCGTGTCACGGAAAAACAGACAAATTCACAGAATTTAAGGAAAACACAGAAATTCGCGGAAAACATGTTTTTTCCTTGAGAAAAATAAAAATGAAGAAAAAATAATGAGATGTGAGGTAAAATAATGAAAATGAAGTTTGTCTTCAAAGATATCAGGCTTAAAACAACTAAAAAGATAATGCAAGTAACTTCTTTTTACCCCGAATGTGAACACGGAATTGAAATTACATCACGGAAAATCACGGAATTTAGTATTTAAAACCACGCACGGAAAATCACGAAATTCAGTGTTTTAAATCACGGAAAACTTGCCACTCTACCCTAACCATAGAAAATACCACAAAATGCCACAGGCTGGGCACCTCTCCTTCAACATAGCAGGGCGAGCATCACACAAGCCACCTCCGACAAAAACCTCTTGGCAGTGTTAGGGTTAAAAACAGACCAGTCTACGGTCATGTACTTCATATAACTGACTATGACATACACTTAGCAATAACAGGAACCCATTTGTCTGTGTTTCAGCTGGTTTTCAAGGCCTAGTGGTGGATGTAGCTTATGTTAGGTTGGCCCCATTCTACGATTGCATTTAGTGGCAATACTCTAAAAGGAAACACAGACAGGCATGTTCAATTTTAAAGGAAATGCACAAAGGAATGAAGCAAAACATTTTATATTTCAATGTTATGGGCTATGATAATTGTGAGTTGAAAGAAATGATTCATGTGAAAAGAATGAAGCCTTAAGGGCGTACAAAGCCAAATTGTCAAGAAAATAAAAATGTCAAAGCTGTATAACCATTGATGTTACATTTGAAATAACAATAGTATTAGGCTATTAGCATATCAAAGGTATATCAAATCTGGTCAACAACATTCACTAATGCTGATGTTGGTAGACTGATGATTCTCCAGCGTTTTTAGATGTTGTTGAGTCATTTTTGTCCTTTGTGATGGTGTTTCTAGAAGAAACAGTGTTCTAGGAGTTGTTGACCAGTTTTAAAATATACCTATTAAAATATTCCCAAAATCTCTTCATTTGCGAGCATTAGCATAAATAGGTGAAAATAAATAAAAATATACAATACAATATAGCACTCCCGGTAAGCGAAATAAACAAGTAGTGTTGAAGTTTAAATTAATAACTTTCAAAAAATATACCAATTTGCAATGTTTACACTTACTTGCCGAATAGTAAGGTCTGTATTATTTGCTCTGAAACAGGTCCAAACGAAGAGGTGGACTGTTAATTTCTGTTGGTATTTCAGCATGTTCTAGAATAATTATGTTTGTTAAAGCCATATTATAACATTTTCATACAAAATAGATTAGCATTTCTTTGCCATAAAATGTTAGCTTTTACTGTCAGATATATCCCCTTTTATTTTTGAGCCGAACAACTACGGCAAAACAAAGAAAATTGGAATTTACTACCAGCGCACATGTCGCCAATACGTACCACTCCTTTGGTCATGTTGTGGTACGACCCTTTGTTGTGTATATCACCGTCCCGCACGCCATGTACGTACTGAGTGTTATGAGCATCGTGTATGCGTTCGACTAATAATTCCATCGTAATAATAAAGCGCCGGTTCCAGCGTTTTATTCAAAATCTCAGATTTTGACAAAACTACAGCACCTAGAGACTTGATTTTTACAGGGTATATTGGTTTAAAAAAGTACAATTTAATCGTGTAAAAAAGGAATTTTAAAAATTCAGTGAGGCGTCTTCCTCAGCAAATGTTATAATCGTTTGTTAATCAATCATAATTCTTGATAATTGGAGGTTTTGTGTGTGTAAAAAATATGAGTTCAATGACCTTTACATAAAGTACTTTCAGCATTTCAGGTGAAACTAATTTGTAAAACGGATGAAATTATTAATGGGAAATGCTGTTTCTTATCCTTATAGCAATTCCTGTCCACGTGCCCGAGAAGCAAAATTCACGTCAGAAGCATCTGGTCAGTTTCCTTGCACGATGGACCCTTTCCTATTTCTATTGTTTTTATTTGACCCTTTTCAGCTTAAAATTCAGATTAAAAGCTCAAAATATTGGCATCTCTATTTGTTGCAATCAATAAACTGGATTATGATAATGGCCTTCAAGTGTCGAGGCAATTGACGCTACAAATATGTCCAGCATCTGGATCAAGATGCTTTCCAAGAAAACTAGTCTCCAAGACTACTATATTGGTATTTGTATCTTGGTACAGTACGATTGATCCATACCGGGGAAGGTAAGCATCCTTTTTTTTTATTATGTTTCTGTGTTTTTTATTTTTACAAGCCTAAGGCAGGCATGCGAATACATCTCAATTAAAAAAAGAAAAAATTCTGAAAAAAGGGAAAAGTGCGTAAAATATGGCAAAAATGCTCAAAACAGACTAAAAAGAAATTAAAAACGTGGAAATTTGGTCCAAAAAAAATAGTGCAAGCGTACATAAAAGAGTTGAGCACAGTATGACTACACTAGTGTGTGTTTGCTATCTTCAGTAGATAGCAATACAGTATGGTTAAACCATTGTGGTGTAGCTATCATCAGTAGGCAGCACTATGGTATAACTAACTAAACTAAACTAGTAAGAGTTTGCTATCTTCAGTAGACAGTAGTGCAGTATAGTTAGACTAATATGAGTTTGCTATCTTCAGTATAGACAACAGTGCAGTATGGTTAATATAGACTAGTATGAGTTTGCTATCTTCAGAAGATAGCAGTGCTGTATGGTTAAAGACTAGTATGAGTTTGCTATTTTCAGTAGACAGCAGTGCAGTAAGGTTAGACCAGTATGAGTTTGCTATCTTCAGTAGACATCAATACATCCTGGGTACTCTGAAAGAAGTATTCAGCATACATATAGCCTGTTACATAGGCATGATTATTCAATGAAACAAATAAAAGGTAACAAGGTGCGACAGATGTCCCATTTTGCTTGTTTGCTTCAGATTTTGTTGAAACCTTCAGGGCAATTTCAAACAATCATCCTGTTTTTAGCCTTATCAAGGACATGAAATGGGTATAATATACCAGTGACCTTTACAGGTGCATGTCATACATGATGATGAGGATGTTGATGAAGCATCTGTGGATCATGTCGCTGTCTTGTTGCAATATTTTTGACATCATTCATGATTATTAAGATCTGATGTTCATGGAAGATTGTTATGGTAATCAAGGTCAACATAACAAGAAAATACCTTTTATCAGTTATTGTTATCAATGTATGGATTTGCTGTTTCTGTATTAATAATAGGTGAGCAAATCTTTTTTAAATTCATCATATTTATTTACTTTTGTTGCATCGTAAGTAGCGGAGAGAAACTGTCCCTCCCCAATCAAGGTCAAAATTGGAAAAATTCCACCACAAAAATTAACAAAAAAGGGGTGTTTTAAATCTCAAATCAGAAGTCCTGACAGCTCAGTGCCCCTCCCATAAGATAAATTACCCATTGTCCAATGACCTTAGTACTGTAGGTGACTCACCCTGGCTTATGTATTATTCTTTTAAACTAGGCGGTTACCCGTATTTCGCGGTTCTCGGCTGTCATGGTTATTGGCTTTTGCAGATCTCAAAATCTTTGACCATGGATGACCTAACGAACACAAACCTAAGCTTTCTTGGCCAAAGTTACACCCACCCACCAAGTTTGAGCTCCATGAGCAATTTGAAATATAGATATGCTTACATTGAATTGTCAAAAAGTGGCTGAAAAGAACAAAAATGGGATTTTGCCAAAAGGTGGGGGGGGGGGGATGTCCCCCCGGGATTGATGCCCATGTTCTTGTATGGGTTTGTATAAAATTATATATACTTTCTTCAATTACTCTCATCATTAGATAGCGTAATTTGACACACTTATTAACCAGGGCATAATTTTTTATATGCCCACAACAACCAGAACCTATTTCATGGTCAAAAACATTGCTGTTGTTGTCATCATCATCATCATTATCACCATCAACAGTTCACAACCATCATTACCATCATCACCACCATCATTATCATCAGCATCCCTACCATTACAACAATCACCACCATAACCATTATCACTATCACCTCAACACCGCCACTACATCCGCATGATAAGACCACCATCATTATCATCAATTGTCAACATCATCATCATCATCATCATCATCATCATCATCATCATCATCATCATCATCATCACAATCATTATCATACCATCCCATCCACCACCATCACTATTACCTCAACACCGCCACTACATCCGCATGATCAATACACAACAAGAAAGCCACTCAACGTAACAAGGCAAGAGTGGGAAAAAAAACTACGAGATAAGAAAACAAATCTCCAATTTCCCATCAATACGTATCTGTACCTCTTTAGTAACACATCGAAGCTATCATGACCAGTAAATGTGGGTATTTAATCGAAGTTGAAAGCCCTATATTGAACTAGAACGCAATGACACCTGTATAATTATATTAACAAGCCATGTGATACATACGATATTAACCCACTACCACACAACTTGCAGGTGTCGTTACACTCATGACATGGATGATGGACTCCAAATTTATACAAGAAGGTTTAAAAACATCACAATTGTGGATTTTTTGTACCTTTTATGAATTTAGCTGGAAGTACAAGTTTGACACATATCGGTTAATGGATCTCCTTCCAACCATACATAATTGGTGGAGCCTTTAATGCTCCATGTGGTAAGCCATAGGCTTCAACATAAGAAGTCCAGGTTTTGAGATATTTTCTTGAGATATTTCTCAAAATATCAAAATCTATCGTAAGAACCACTGAACCAATACTAGGCTTGTTTGTACTCATTTTAATGCACTTTTCATGCTGATTCCAAATATGGAGACGAAAATTTAAAAATCTGAAATTTTTTTAATTTTTAAGAAAAAATTTGGAATTTGTCGTCTGCAGTCGACACCTGCATGGAGAGAGTTATACCCTACTGTTATCCATGAGAAACCTATCAGCACATCAAGAGTATTGTAATTGCAACTGATCTAATAGAGTTAAAAGGAACGCAGTAAATGGGCATAAAATAGTGGGGGATTTACAGCTCGGCTAACAGTGCATTTTTGAAGATGTGCAACTGTGCATTCCTTTTGCCCGAGGGTATAGGTGTAAGTCTATATGCATGAGTGTGGCATCACATTCTTTGGTATAAGTCAGAATCACTTATAAGCACCAATACATAGTTACATGATGTGCGTTTTGCCGTTGAAAGAACGTAGCAGGAAGTTGTGTGCAAAACGCACACAAACCCCAAAAGAAAGCAAATTATTTCAATGGTGAATTGCACACAAATTTATAGGGGTGTGTGATGTGTGTGTGCATTCTTAAAGCATTTTGAAGAATTTAAGATGTGCTCCATAGTATTTTAAAGAACACAGATGCTCTTCAAAATTACTGCAATTTTAAATATTGCAATTAGGAAAATGGTAGAGTATGACAGTACGACTGATAAAATCATCAAGACAACAGACAAATTACCCTTTAAGGGTGTTCAAACAGATATATCTTGACTTGAAATGTTCTAGACATGTTTTACATTATATATCTTTCACTAGCTATAAAAAAAAAAAAAAACATGTTTGTTTCCTGTAGCAGGTCCAAAAAGTCAAATGCGAAATGCGGTTTTTTTAAATCCATGTCTTGAAATGGAAAAAAATACCCTTTTCGCTGCAAATTGGAATGGGAATTTACAGTGGGTTTCTCCGACAAAAAAAAAAAAATCATATTTCTTCATATTCAAGAATATTTATGATGCTCGTTTGTTGTGTAAAGTGTAAATTTTTACTCCAGTAATGTTTTATATTATTTTTTAAATTTTTTTTCTTTGAAAGTGAAAAAAATTTAAATGCACACTAATAAATCAAAACGAAATGCATAAAGCGCTACAGGAAACAAACTTGGTTTTTTATTGGCCTAAGAGTACATATCAATATTTTGTTCATTTCAGCAAAAGCAGACTTAATGTGTTGTTAAAATGTTCTTTGTTTTATTTTATTTCTATATAGCCTCAATTTGGTTAATTTAGTGAGCTAATTAATTTTGCTTTAGGTGACAAAAAATACCCCGACCCAGATTTTGTGTTTTGAGTGACATTTTTTAATATTATTTCTGTATGCATGTAAAATCAGCTGCTTTTTTTCGGGGTGAGGTGGATTGATTTAGACTGACAAAGAACAACAAAGTAAGTGAAAAAAAATTGTTTACACAATACTGATTTTTACGGTAATTTGAGAAAAAAATCCGTAACAAAATCATCCAACTGACCACTCGACCTTTTTTTTGCATACCTATAAACTATCTGAACTAGTGCTGAGTAAATATGAGTAGGAATCCAAAAACTAATTTGAAAATCACCACTTAGGCCTAAAAAAATTGTTTGATTGGTGTAACCCGACCGACCCTAAAAATAGACCGGACCCTAGACTTTTTTGCAAAAAATGATTAAAAAAATCAAGGGAGATCACAAAAGATTAAAATTTAAAAAAAAGAAAAAAATTGTGATTTTCAGCTTAAAATGTGTGTAAAAAAAAAAAAAAAAAAATGCAGACCGACCTACCCTAATTTTTTTTTTCATGTTATGCCAATCAAACAATTTTTTTAGGCCTTATATAGCATATTTGGAAGCATATTATTATATACAACCATCATACAGAAGACCTCATTATGGCATCCTTTGACCTAATTTCACCAAATGTCATCTCATATGTACTACCATGGATTCAGGATGTGATAGAGATATACTTTGATATTTATTTTTGAATTGGAATCGGTCAATTAAAATGCCACGCTTAGGCCTATGCTAGTGTCATGCCACTGGTTTTGACCAATCATATAGAGCGCTTTCTGTAACATTGGAGAAATCTGTTTCATTTGTCAAAATATCATGAGAGCATCAAAGCTGCAAGCAGTATGAGACTCTGAAATCTGCATTACTTGACTCATTTACAAAAGTATTTTAACTCTCTTCACGCGGGTGTCGACTGCAGACGACAAGTTTTAAAAAAAAATTCAAAATTCAAAAATTTCAGAAATGTAAATTTTCATGACCATAATTGGAATCAGCATGAAAAATGCATTAAAATGAGTACAAACAAGCCTAGTATTGATTCAGCAGTTCTTAAGATAGCTCTTGATATTTTGAGAAAATATTTCAAAACTTGAACTTTTTCCATTGAAGCGTATGCATGGCTAGCACAAAGAGCATTAAGGTTTTATCAGCAGGCTGAACCTTACATGTTCAGAATATAATGTATCTGTATCTCCCATGTGAGTATAACACATCTTTAATTCTAGAAATGCAATATGATTAACTGTGACATTTATGAATTGTGTATGTTGTAATAAGCTTAAGTAATCATGGTAACCAATACTGTATTAATGTGAAAGCAATGCATGAAGAAAGGTGAAATTGAGCACTACATTACTTTCTAACTTGATTTGCTTGTATGCTTACTTACTTGCTTGCTTACTACTTATTCATTTCAATGTGAGTATTGCCAGGAAGTTTCAAATAATCCAAGAAGACCTAATCTTAACGAATGTCAACTAGAACAGTGGCGTGCGCAAAGGGGGGGGGCAGGGGCAGATTCGGGGAAAATGCTAAAACTGCACCTTACACACCTAAATCAGACTCCATTCGGGGGAACTGAACAACCTGCCCCCCCACTTTCAATATGCTGCGCACGCCACTGAACTAGAACAACATATAGGACACACCTTGACACCCTACTCTTTTTGAAACTGAGTGTGATATACACATACAGAAATTAAGATTACAATCATGTCTTCCATAGGGGGTGTTTGGTTTTAAACTGGAGTAGCCAATTAGGGTTCACTTTGTGAAGAATTCAGATGAGAAATCAAATGAGACATCCCTGATTCCAAAGTGTTCCAGAAATGGAATGAACATGGTACAAAGTTACATAGCCACAGACTATAACTTTGACCGCATGTGAACTTCCGATTCGTCTCAGCCCATCTCCGACAAAATAAGAGATTAGATGCGCAAGTAAAGCGACTACCACCACCAGACTAGTAGGATAACCAAGTAAATTATGAATGACAAGCTGCAGGTTCAATGCTGGCATTTGCAAACACTGGACTATTTGCGTAGTCGTGAGAGGTCTCACGGAGGCCGCCACTGGTCAGACACTTGACCGGATACATATGACAGAGTTCATTAGAATGAGGGGGATAGAGTGAGGAAGACACACTTTATTTAAGGGATGCTGTGTAAGTCTACCTTTTAAAAAGCAAACTAGTTTTACTAGCCAGGGAATTAATATGGAGAAATATGACTTGCCTGCATAATAACCATAAATTCTATTTTGACGGATGACTTGCCCTGGCGATGCCATTTACAGGAAGAAACTTTCCCCTTGCAATATGACCCCAATCAACTATATCTGGGGCCCGGCCCCCAGGGTTGTTTGATTATCGCGAGAGTATTGTGCATATGACTAGCATTCCACTCAACTCTTTTGACTTTATCATGGGGTATAGCAGTTCTTGGAATAAAAAAATTGATTTAAATAAATAAAAAATCCGATTTAAATAAAAAATATAAAAATTTCTGTTCTGGTGTACTACCAGAACGTAATTAAAATTTTACAATATTTTTGCTAAATGAATTAATCTCCAAGCAATTTTTGTACATAAACATTATGTAGCCAGAGGTTTCCATTGATATAAAAATGTCAACGTTTTTTTTAGAAAAGTGGGGGTGGGGGATGATGCTGTGGATCACAAAATGCCCTTTTAATAGCAATTTAGCATTTAATTAAAATTTCACAATATTTTTGCTAAGCGAAATAATTTCCAAGCACTTTTTGTACATAAACATTCTGTAGCCAGAGGTTTCCATTGATATAAAAATTTCAACTTTTTTTTATAGAAAAGTGGGGGGGGGGGGGATTATGCTTTTGATTACGAAATGCACTTTTAATAGCAATTTAATATTTCCCCCATTAAAAACTGTGTAACATGCAATTGGTATTTTTTAACCCATAGGGGACCTTCCAAATCCGATGCCAGATGTTGGTGGCTCTAAAATTTCTTGAAAATGATAAGATGATAACCTATGATGATGTCACATTGAATGACGTCGTCAGAGTAAACAAATAAGGTTGTCCCACACAGGATATAAAACCAGTGCTGCATCTCTGAAGGCCATTTTAACCTAGATATTAACTCAGGAAAAGGACCTCCCTTGGATATCTTTAATATAGCTTATTCCAATGCTGTCATGTTTTGCCAATAACCATTTTATAGCAAAATATTGATTAAAATTTCTCAATTTCTGTAAATATTACAGTTTGTAATTTCTTAAAATGATTGCTATCTACTGCTGATAGCAATGATAAAGTTCTATTTTCAAATCATTTTTCATATTTCGAGGCTATTTCAAAACTTGCAAACCCAGTGGGAGGAAAATAAAAGCAATGTTTTTAAAAGCTTATGTGTACTGTACACAAAACTGAAAAGGATTTGCTCCTACTTTTCCTTTGGATCTGATTTAAATAGTGTATTTCCTCAACTGGGATTTGTAAGGAAATTCTAAGGTCAATCCTTGTTCAAGAAAACTGCTTTCTTTTCCCTTACCATCACATGGGGAGGCTACTTTATATTTATTATCTAACTTTTCTTGAATATTGTTATATATCTATGCCATGCCAGAAGATGCAATAAGTGCTGAGCTCCTAAAATAGAGAAAAATATCCGAAACAAGTCAAATCCTTGCAAAACATGGATAGTAACAAAGTTGATATGGATTTATATTGCAAATATTTGATCTATAAAGAAGCTTAAAGAAAGGGTTTCTGAAAGTATTGTGAAGCACGGTGGCCCAATAAGGTATATTGCTGATCCATTGATTATCTGGTGCATTGTGGGATAGAAAAGGGGGCAAATCGATCGCTAATTTGCTCCCTTTTCTATCCCACAATGCACCAGAAAAGGATAATTAATGGATCAGCAATATACCCTATGGTTAGGGCGCGAGCTTCATGATCGGAAGGTTGCGGGTTTGAGCCCCACCACGGCCAGTGTGTTGCGTCTTTGAGCAAGATAGCTTAATTCCCAATTGCTTCACTCCACCCAGGTGTAAAATGGGGAGCTGCTGGGGGTAATCACAATCTAAGTCGCTGAGAGTACCTGCGCATCAGTTGCGGACTTGGTGAAGCGGAAATGATTCTGATATATCCTAATGGCAGCGGAATAATTGTTGAAGTGTGCTGATAATTAGGCCATGCCTAGCTGAAGCGCATGTTAAATCAAACAACATTTTTTTTTTTTTTGATATTAAGTGCCACCCAACAGTGAAAATAAAGTTCACAATCATGGTCATGATGATGATGATGATGATGATGATGATGATGATGATGATGATGATGATGATGATGATGACAATGATGATGATGATGATGATGACAGTGTTCGAAATATGCCTCAAAAAGTTACAGGCCAGCCGGGCTTGAACTTAAAAGTTACCGGCCAGCCGGGCTGGCAACTAGATGCCAGTCAGAAAAGTTACCGGCCAGGCCAAAAAGTTACAGGCCATTGGCCGGCTGACCGGCCCTATTTCGAACGCTGGTTGATGATGGTGATGGTACCAGTGGTGGTGTCATGGTGATGATAATAATAACGATAGCAATTCCACTTGCAAGTTAAACCTTGTAAATGCCTCTGCATTATTGACCCATCTTTCTGCATCGCCATACATTCTCGACACACTCTGTATAATATTTCCAATATGATATTTCTCATATGTGACATGATCTAAGAAAGATGAGTTGTTTGTTACAAAAATCAATTTCGTCAAAATAGCATTGAACTTCTATTGTAATTCATAGTAGTCGGCATCATGAAAGCAATTCATATCTCAGGAACGTTGGTCTACTTTTTTGATCCAATTTACCATAATCAGCAAGAGCGTGGCTCAGTGGTTAAAATTTACGCTTCTGGTGCAAGAGGACCCGGGTTCCATTCCCGGTGGTGGAATACTTGCTGGGGTATCAACTTGGAAAAATGTAGATTAAATTCAGACTATCGCTCGCCTCATGGTTCATGGTTTTGGTTCCAGAATTGGGGAAATGAACCATGAGAGTCCTTTGGAGGGGATTTTAAGCCATAGGTCCTGTGTGTGAAGAGTTATAATTACCTATATGCCTGCATGTATATCGTAGTCCATTTCTAAAAGAGTAGGGTGTTACCCCTGGCTGTCCCAATCTGTCCCAGTTGTTCATGGGGAGCCCGTTTACAAGATTGGGCTATTCCAAGAATTAATGGCATCCCCCTGAAGAAGACATGTAAATTTTTTGTAATTCCCAGACTAAATTTTTTTCAACAAAAAATGGGAATTCCAATTCCATTTTGAAAAAATTCCCAGTGTCCCTAAAGACAGGCAAATATTTGCCAAAATTTTGGAATTCTCAAGCCTAAAAAAGGTCTTTTTGTTGGGAATTCCCATGTTGTCTTTACGGTTTTGAGAATAATGACCATTTTTGTTGGGAAGTCCCAGAGCAAAAAATTGTGAAAATTTTTGGGAATCCCACGTCTTCTTTAAGCTTTGGAATAGCAAATTAGCATTGCTATTTGGGTACCATTCTGCTTAAGCAGTAAAAACAAAAGTAAAAGCGATAAATAAATGAAAACATACAATTGACTGGACGAAACTACATTGCATCTGTATAATACTGTATGTGAAATAATTCATAGCAGGTATGATAACACTCTGCATGGTGAATTAAAAGCGCAATAACCCCTGCAATGTTGCAGTGCCACCTCGTAGCAAACCTCTTAACCCCCTCCCAGCTCAGAAATTTTGCACGACAAGGCTATAATCTTGAATCTCGTCAAGTTCATACTGGGTTTCAGGTGCTATCTATCAGTCATAGATTAATTTCACATCCAATATTTTCCTGCATTAAATGTTATTCTATTATCAGAGATGGATGAATGTAAACTGAGCTCAAAAAGAAACTTATAATTTTTTACAACTTGTGAATCACAAGGTCATATCTTAAAATACTGTCAATCAAAATGAACCAAAATTACACACAGGGTTACCTTAATACTCTACTCAAAACACATGTCAGTAACCAAGCAGTTGTCCAACTGACACAACAGCAAAATGCACTGACATGGAACAGCTTCCTGGACCACATTCACAGCCCAGCCCTGTTTCATAAAAAAAGTGTATGAAAAGCAGAAAGCAGCACCGCTTTTATCATCTGTGCAAGGATCTTGTGTGCATTCTCACAGATTTTTTTTGTACGGTGTGTCAAATGTTGGGCTGTGAAAGTGGAGGAAGTCCAGGAAGCTGTCCCATGACAGTGCATTTTGCTGTTGTGTCAGTTGGATAACTGCTTGGTTACTGACATGTGTTTTGAGTCGAGTATTAAAGTAATCCTGTGTGTAATTTTGGTTCATTTTGATTGACAGTATTTTAAGATATGACCTTGTGATTCACAAAATGTAAAAAAATATAAGTTTCTTTT
The DNA here is from genome assembly GCF_039555335.1 of Amphiura filiformis. Taxonomy (NCBI): domain Eukaryota; kingdom Metazoa; phylum Echinodermata; class Ophiuroidea; order Amphilepidida; family Amphiuridae; genus Amphiura; species Amphiura filiformis. The sequence continues at coordinate 27,478,983 of NC_092644.1, read as the reverse complement.
TGAGCTCAGTTTAGTTATCTTCCTTTACCGTATGTGACCCGTTCTGACAAAACCAGGAACAAGTCACATTTTTGACATTTCATGATTTGATTAAAAATGTAAGTACAAGACAATAAACTTTAAAATGATGCCAAAATTATATACATAGCATCAATACTTTTCAAGATATGGTTAATTTTGCAAATGATACCTTGATATTTTTGCCAAATTGCTTTTCTAAGTAATGGGCCAATTAGTTTCCTGCCTTACACAGGATTGAATAGGGATTATCATAGTTCAACTGTTACTAATAAACCTCTTTTAATAAGTACTTTTAAGGATTTAAAAGTCCACTTAGTCCCACAGTCAAATACCATGAAATAAAGAATTCCAAAATTTGGTTTTTTTTTATGGGAATGTCAATTGTCATCTTTAAAGGCCTGTAACTCAAAAACATGTCTGGTGACTTGTTCCGGGGTTTGTTGGAGCTGGTCACGTATTCTGGGTACAGTGAACCGCTAAACTTTAGTAAAAAGCAGTATCTACTGCTTTTGTAATTTTCATCCTTCTTGCATGCTAAATTTCTACTTGAATGATGTCAAGGACCAAATTAATGCAAAACAAGAAGTTACATCTAAAACGATCTGATCCCATCAGACCATAAATCTAGTGCTGTAATCGATAAGCTTTCTGGGTATCGATATGTCGGGAGGCAAACATCCGACATGCCGATACTATTATCGATACTCACGCAGTTTGAAACACGGATTTGAGTTTACCAATTTTATTATCAGTAAGTTCCAGAAACAAGTTAACAACAAGTGTATTGAAGCCTAACAGCTAAAACTACATGGATCATGCATCAAACAAACGAAAGTGGTATTGCAAACCCCAAGTTGAGATAATCAAAGCATGGGTGCCATGTCGTTTGTGTATCGATACTGACATTGAGTGTTTCGACATGTCGGAAGTCTATGTATTTTCCGACTATCGATACTTACGACAATCGATTACAGCACTACATAAATCAGCAATTTTGAAAAAAATTGGTAGCAAGATGGTGGATCCATGCAAAGGGTGAATTATCCAAGCTTGCCCAGCAAGTATCTATTTTGTCAGTTACATCCTGCTTGCATGGTTACAGTTATGGTCAAGTAATGACATACACCAATGCGAAACAAAAAGGACAAAAAGGTCATAATGAAAAGCAGTCATCAGATATGCCTATTTGGCGTGCAAAATACGTGAGATGATCCGATGCCCTCCAGTCACCCACACTCCATTTACCTTGGCTGTTGACCACTTTAAAGATTAAATTGATTTGCAGAATGGAATTATGAATTATCACATTTATCTGCCGTGTCTGGTCGTTGCCTGCAGCCGGGTTATTTCAAATAGGATTGGCCGGGTCGGTTATCAGACAGCTTTAGCCGGCCGGCTGGCAGACTGGATGCCTACCTATCTGGCACGATGAAGATGTTTGGGATGACATGCATGATGTTGATAAGGTCTGCAGGTCTTCTTGCTGTATGCCTCATAACAACTGTGGCTAGAGACCTACACTCTAAATAGATAGAACCTTTTTTGTCCTCTCATGAGAACCTGTCCCTCTTTAATTTTGGAGAACCCTTAAATGTCCTCTAAAGAACCGAAAATGGATCAGTATCACATTTTTGGGGCCATTTTCAATGGCTTTGGAACCATTTTTGGTTCTTTAGAGAACCTCTAAGGGTTCTCCAGAGAGGACAACTTTAGAACCTTTTTAGAACCTTTATTTCAATAATGTGTACAGAGCAACTTAACAATTATAAACCCCAATCCTAACCCTAAGACTTTTAAGTATAAATTCTGATCCTAACGTGTACCAAATTTACAAAAAGACAATTAATTGGTAATTCTTGGCAAAATAAAACTGATTGCCATTATAGTATAAAGAGATAGGACTTCAACTATCTCTTTTAAAATACAAAGCAATTAATGTTTTGCTATACAAATGAAAATTATTTAGATTTGATAAGACATTTGTACCAAATTTTGTGGGTTTTGCCACAATTATTGGTGTATTTTTTTTTACATCAAGGCCACTAAATGTACTTCCTAATACTTTTAGTCCCATCCACCTGTGTTCTTCCAAATCAGTCAAGATTAATAGGTAAATTTTCACGGGAAAATTTTCTGGACATGTGACCAATGCTTATCAATGTGAGTGTAACCTCGAGCCTGATCTCTGACCCCCGACGGTGACCTCGCTATTCAAGTCTTAGTAATTTTGAATTGGAATAGTATTTTTGACAGCAATTTTGATAGAAATTAGTGCATTGCAAATTTATTAAATATTATGTGATCTTAATTTCTTCACAATATTATCATCAAAACGTAATTTCAAAAATATCTATCTACGGAAAAAAATATTTATCTACGGAAACTCTTACCATTATATTATTAACTTATGCATAAGTAACTTATTTTGCATCAAATGAGGAATTCTTCCTATTCAAATACATTGGAAGAACACCCGCTGTGCTCGGGTCACATTCCATAATGCTAATATGTTCTGCCCATGGGTGTCACATGTCCAGAAAATTTTCCTGTGAAAATTTACCTATTAATTCTGACTGCAAATGTATTCAACTTATTCTGTACATCCTTATATTTTCTAGCCATATCTAGAAAGATGTGAAATATGTAATGGCTCTAAAAGCCCTGGCCCCCCAACTCAACACAAAAGTTGGCAACCATGAGAGTTACCAAATCTTTCAAAGACCCCCTTTGCAATGATTTTTCATCAAATTTTCCCCCCTTTTTCATGCAAAATTTTTTTTGTGGTTTTCAATTACTAGAATTTCAAACACCCCTTTTCAATGACTAGAATTTCAAAAAGCCCTTTTCAATGTCACTAAATATTGACATAAAATTATTGGATTTTCTCAAGTACCCCTTTTATCCAAATTTCACGGACAGTGCAAAGTAAATACCCCTTATTTTGCTGTTTTCACGGTCAAATATCACATTTTGCCAATTTTGTGGTCCTTGCTACTGGTATAAAAATTATCCCTTTTCCGTGCTATTTGGGAACTCTCATGGTTGCCAATTTTGGGTTGAGTTGGGGGGCCGAGCTAAAAGCATCCGAATACAAAGGTTAGAACTTTAAAGGACAAGGTATAAATATTTGAATCTAATAAACACCTTATCACTTGTCATCTGGTCAAACCTAACTACACTCCGACATGTTTTCATCTCAATAACTGCAGTTAAAAACACAGATCATCTTGTCAAATATTTTCTTATTTGAAACCTTCCCCTACTAATAACTATTTAGACAGAATTAAAGCTCTAAATACCACGCAACACTGGCATACAATATTAAACACTAGGTGAACGGTACACCAATGCTTAACACTCTTCACGCGGGTGTCAACTGCTGACGACATGTTTCAAATTCATTTCAAACCATATTTGGAATCAGCATGAAAAGTGCATTAAAATGAGTACAAACAAGCCTAGTATCGATTCAGCAGTTCTTAAGATAGCTCTTGATATTTTATGAAAATATTTCAAAACTTGAACTTTTTCCATTGAAGCACATGGCTAGCACACAGAGCATTAAAATACTGTCATACTTTATTTTTGCACTATATTAATGTTCACGTTAATCATGCTCTTCTAAAGTTGAGTGAAATTAAAAAGGTGCAAAATTATCTGAATGTATACTATGTAAAAAACTTGAAATAAGTGAAAATTAAAAAAACATGCCAACATTTTTTTAATTACTTTATGCTTTTTAAAATTAATTGTGTTAAAATTACCGCTTTACAGTAATTTGATTTGGTCATCACATCAGACTGACCGCACCATCCCACTGCAGAGCAAAACAAACATATATCAACACCCGTAACACCCTTCTATTAAGACGCTTCTCCCCGCTCAGGCTGTCTGCTCTTCGTTATCTTCATCTCTGCCTCAAGATGGATACCACTCATAATCAACTTGACCAGGCGGCGACCTATTTTTAGACGTTTTAATTTCCCCAAGTGTCATCGTGGTCAATGAACCAAGGGGAGTCGGGCCAAATTCAAGAGGCATTGTAACAACTATGCCACTGGTCAAATACAAACAAACATGTGCACTGCATCGTAAATGTCCAGCTGACGTATGAGTGTCACTTTTGCATTTTATCTTCATAGTTTTTTAATAAATTCAATTAGGTGTAACTGTAACCTTGTGAGAACAAGCCCACCGGGGTACTCAAGTTTGATTTTGGTAGGGATGTGCCGCTAAGAATTTGAAAGTGGACCCATGAAAAACCCAATTTTTCAAGAAATTTTGACCCATTGATATACCAAAAGTCAAAATTTTCGGCCGATTTTAACCCAAATTGTCTTAGTTTTTACAAATTTTCCCAATTTTTTTGGAAAATTTTGAAATTTTGGCTAGATTGAGGCAAAATTGGGCTATTTTTCAAAAAAATTGAAAAATTTTTGAAAAAAGGACCCATTCATATACCCAAATTGGCTTTGAAAAAGGGGTAATTGATATACCAAAAGGCCAAAAATGCTACCCATATTAGCGGCACGTCCCCGTATGGTCATTTGTACTAAGTACCCCCCCTGGGAAGCCCACATAATGGCTACATCAAAATTCCTACCAAAATGTTCCAAACCATCCAAGAAAGAAGGTGTTTGGAAGGTGTAATTGAAGTGCAACGGTAGCATAGCCAAGGAAGGGGGCAAAGGGGACAGCTGCCACCTGTGAGAAAATGACGTGCCCCCTAATATATTAGGCCTTTATTGTACTTAACCCATTGTAGTCAAATTTTGCCACCTTGAAAGTTGCCTCCCCCCACAAAAAAAAACTTCCTGACTACCCTACTGCTAAGTACAAGTTCAATTACATCCAAAAACTTATATTTTGCAAACATTAAAAAAAAACAATCTTATAAAAATATGTTACAATGTGTGTTTTGAAAATGTTATTAAACATTTTATAACCTGTATATAACTCAACAAGCAACATTTTGAAATGTTGTTGAAATGTTGAGTTCTATAAAGGTTCTTGCAACCTCTGTGCATCCTTTTGAAAATATGTGACATGATCAAGGGAATGAGTCGGATGTCGCTAATACTGTTTTTGAGATATTGGTAAAAACAGTGTTCAAATTCTTTTGTTTTATATTGTTTTTAGCCATTGATAAATTGCTCAACTCGGTAACCACATGTCCAATTTTAGTGGGGTCTGCATCAAAATGTAGCATTTGTAAACTGCCAGAAAATGCTGTAAAAATCTTCTAATTGAAAATTGCCGACATGTGACTCATTCCACTTGATCATGTCACACAGGCCCGTATGCAGGGGGGTGCGGGGGGTGCGACCGCACCTCCCCAAATTTGCAAAAGTATACAAAAAGTCCCAAAATTCCAGAATTTGCGAGCGTATCGAGCAAAAAATCAGGTTTTTTATGCTTTTTTAATCAAAAAAGGTCCAAATTTGGGGAAGAAAGTCCACTTTTCACAAAATTGTCCCCCCTGGAAAAAAGTCCACTTTTTCAAAATCAGCACCCCCAAAAAATCCTGCATGACGGGCCTGATGTCACATATTATGAAACGTGTTATGTTTGATGGGTACCACAGGTGCACATCAGATCAGGGATATGTTGTCTCATATCCCTGGTGCACATCAGATCAGGGATATGTTGTCTCATATACCTTATCAGATCAATTAACCAGTAGAACACTAACGAGGCTATAGATGACTAACGAGGAAGAATTCATATTGATGGATGATGTTAATCATGATGATTATGCTACAGGTGCTACTATTAATGTAACTTCTGGCATGTAACTGATTACCCAATTCACCATGGAAGAGATCATATCCTTCCCAGAATCCTTTGCAACATGACGCATCACCTCGTTACAACAAATGACACCCCTATTACTTTTGTACAAGTTCCCTTTGTTTTCATGTTGAGAATAGACTGGCTAAACATGTGTCAATAGTCAAGAAATAAACATATTTTGCAAGATCTAGATGTGCTCTGTTCACTGAGGGACATTTTGTCAGTCGACCCATGTGGCACTCGATAGCAAATCAGTACAGAAAATTGAAATTGAAGAAATGCATTGTGGGAAGTGTACGATATCTGCTCCGGTAACTGATCACCCTATTCACAGTAATAATGGTTATCAATAATACATCAAATTCAAAGGTTAATGCAATCATTTACATAATTACGTGACTTAAGGGGGTACTACACCCCTCGATAAATGTGTGTCTATTTTTGCATTTTTCTCAAAAACTAATAACACAGTGGTAACAAAGTTATATATATTATAGGGGCAGGAATACAATTACTACACTGGAATTTCAGTAACCCAAGACAAGCGGTTTGTTATTTATGATAAGAAATAAGGTACAGCTAGGATGTACCTCGTTTCCTATCATATATACTGAACTGCTTGTCTTGAGTCACTGAAATTTCAGTGTAGTAATTGGATTCCTTGCCCCAATAATATACAAAACTTTTGTTACCAGTGTGTTATCATTTTTGAGAAAAATGCAAAAATAGTCACAATTTACCACAGGTGTAGTACCCCTTAAAGGAAAAGCTTACACACATTACTCATCCAAAAAAGATGCGAAAAGTATAATGTAAAAAGACCTTAAAGTCCTTTTTCAAGGTCACTGTCAAAAACACTACCTATATGGAATCTTTTCCACTATCAATTGGCTGCAATAAATGGGCTATTCCAGTTAAAATCCATACACCCCCTATGCAAGACATGACCTTAATCTTCCACACAGGGAGTCTAGATTTCAAATGGAGTCACCCATTCAGGTAATCTGAATTCACACTCCTTGTGTGGAAGATTAAGGACATGTCTTCCACAGGGTGCATGGATTTCAACTGGAATAGCCCATTGATAGTGAATGTCTTCCATAGGGGGTGTATGGATTTCAACTGGAATAGCGCAATCTGCTGCCATATAACAACCGCATTGTGCAGATGACATCTACACCTGCACCTACATTTACTCTAAGGTTAACAAATTAAATGTTTCCTAAAAACATTTATTATTTCAATCACCAATTAACATATAAACTAGGACATGTCTTCCACAGGGTGCATGGATTTCAACTGGAATAGCCCATTGATAGTGAATGTCTTCCATAGGGGGTGTATGGATTTCAACTGGAATAGCGCAATCTGCTGCCATATAACAACCGAATTGAGCAGATGACATCTACACCTGCACCTAAGGTTAACAAATTAAATGTTTCCTAAAAACATTTATTATTTCAATCACCTACTAACATATAAACTAGGGGATATATTTCCTGCTAGTTGTTACACATTAATAACACCCACTCCCAGGTAGAAATAACACAATGTATTATTACAATTGTACTCCCATTAATTATAAATACACTGATGAAAAGTGTCGTAATTAATGTCCATTCAAATAATCATTATTTACTGTCTTTTGTTGATCACATCCACCTGGTAACTATTATAGTAGGCTATTGTATCGCTTTAAACAAACCACTTTGTCAACAGAAATGAGCATAATTGAAAATCATTACCAGGTCGGACTGAACGAAAAGGGGAACAACTTATTCAAGGACGTAAAGGTTCTTATGAATGCAACAGAAGGAAATATTGACTACTTCAATTAGCAGACTGTTCTCACATGGCACATTCATGTTCATGTCTGATCAATACTGTCATTATCCCTCTATGCACAGCAAAGTGCAGACGATAAATATAACATTTTGCAACAATTTAACCAAAATGTTAAATTTTATACATTTCACAACTACATTTTACATCAGCACTGAAAATGCATTCAAATGGGTATTAACATGCCTAGTATAGGTTCAATAGTTACTTAACAGCGCATTTCGAGAAATTTTCAAAAAAAATTACGACTTCAAATATGATGAACTAGACGGCACACAAAGGATTAACAACTCAGAGTGTAGCACACGTGCATGCAACACATTTTGTTACATTTTTGAAAGAAGTTAATTTCTTATTCCAACATCGTAACATGAAATATACAACATCTCCTATCACTCCGCAGAATCCATTTCCTTTCGTGAGCAATCAATTTTATACGACTGGCCATGATATTGTTTCTCAAAATCAATACTTGATATAATATTGATAAACCAATTTATATCACTTGCCATGTTCGTTTCTTTTCTGTTGCAGTAAGTGTTCCTGTGGAACCTCTTTTCGGATGTATCAAGCGACGGTGACGTCAGCTGGCTGTCTCAGGCCACCATGGGGAATTTTGATGTTGGATTGTAGCTGTATCGTACAAATGCCATCTTCATTAAATGTTGGGCTACATGGTTGGCAATGTTAGTGCAGGAGGTTGATGTTAAAATTAGAGCTTTGGGGGGGGGCACTTTAGAAGTGACAGGGACAATGTATGTGCCTATGGGGTTTGAGAAGTAGGGCCTATCGCCTATAAATGTTGTTTACTAAAATAGGGGTCATTGAGTATACACAAATGAAAAAGCGGTCACTTGGTATAAAAATTTGAAAACAAAATTGATCAAATTTCTATTTTTTCCCAAAATGTAACAAATTTACAATACAAATTTGATGAAATAAGAAAATGTGAGAGTTCTGTATTATTTTATGGGATTTTGAGGACAAAAATTCCAGAAAAGAAGCAGGGTCATTGGGTAGTTGAACCTACCAAACAAGTGGATCATCGAGTAGGACTTTAAAAAAGAGGGGGTGGTTATCTGGTATATTTGACTTCAGAAAAGGGGGCCAATTGACCGGCACATATCCGTCACTTCAAAAGTTGAGTACAGCGACAGTTTGGTGTCACAGCAATGTTCCTATACATAAGGATTAAACAATACCTCAATCCCACCTGTAGCGTTTACATTTACAAAGCTCTGGCATGTCAAAGCGCAGAGAAGTCAGACATCATAAAAATAAACAGGAAAAGGGAAAACAGGCAGGTTAAGTTATTACACAATATAATATTTTCAGTTTGATTTCCTATCATTCAAAGCAATATCCTGTGATATCCAGCCAGTACCATGAAATTGAAGACATGTGAAATGTTCGATATAAATACATTACATGTATGGGGCAGGAACAACTGGCCGCAAAAGTAACAACTCGCTAATAAATGTTCCTTCAAATGGCAAAAATCATCTTTACGAAAATATACAGTTGCAACCAAGCTAAATCAAAATTGGCACATATGAAGAAAAAACAATATCAAAATGAGAGGTTTATTTTTACAAAATTAAAACTTTTTTCATTTCAAAAGAACATGACCAACGTTATGCACTGTTGGTGCAACACTAGAGAGCTGGCAAAAACTGATCAACGAAACAAAGGTCAGTCACATTTGAACAATTGCTACAGGGACTAGATCACCAAGCCACTCATTCATCTCTCAATTACTGCTACTATTAGTATGATATGAATATTACCTTCTTCTACTACCTCCCAGAGAAGATATTTTACCTTTCCCAGAATCCTTTGCAACATGATAATCACCTCACTTACATCAAATGACACTCCAATTACTTTGTACAGGTTCCCTTTGTTTTCATTTAGAGAATTAAAGTCAACAAATAAACATATTTTGCAATATGTGGATGTGCTCTGTTTAGTAAGATACATTTCTTCAGTATTGACCTATTTTGTACTTGATAGGAAATCAGTACAGTAAATGGAAATGGGAGAAATGCATTATGGGAAGTGTAAGGTATCTTCTCTGATTATCTCCTGAAGCAAACAAAACAACTTGACAATTGTATCAATTACCTCCTGTAACATGCTATACAGAGTTTCATGTAAGGAAATCATAACCTTTAAAAAGTTCATCAGGAAACAGGTCGCATCCTCAGGACCGTTTCCGAAAAACGCTAGAGAGGAATGGTTTTCCGTTGATTTTTAATGATACAAAAATGTCACTTTGTCGCAGGGTTATTCCCACTTGGATATTCTACCTGAAGGTGATGGATGGATCCAATAGTTAAACTGACACATCTTTTCCCACCAATTTATATCCTTCACACATAATTGTTCTAGTACTTTGAACGAGTAAATGTATTTTTATCATTGACATTGTAGTTATAGTTGTAATCACATTTTTATAATCATTTATAATTGTAGTTGGATTATAGTTGCATTTATAGTTGCAGTTAGAATTGTAGCTGGATTGAGAGTTATAATTAGAGAGTTATAGTTGAGTCTAGAGTTATAGTTGAGTTTATAGTTACTTTATAGTAGTTGTAGGTTTAGAGTTAGGGTTGAATATTTCACTTATGCTACATATGATCACAGAAGTAAGAAATCTTTCATGATGATCAGGTATTAAAACTAGTAAATTCAAAACCTAGGTCTATAGATCCCATAGATTCAATCTCTCCAACATCAGATACTCTTTTTTTCTGGAAGACCTGGGTAAATTACTTGAGGGCACAACAAAGGGGAATTAGTTTTATGGCCATATTAAATGTTTTCACTGTGGGAGACTATTAGCATGATTAGTAGTTGTGAAAACAGACCCTTGAAATAAATTCCAGGATCTGTGCTGTGACTTGGTATAGATCTGATCACCTACCATAGTCATGATAGTGGGGTGGGTGTAACAATGTGGTACTTTAATACATATATAGTGCAAATTGCACTCTATTAGTTTAATTAGTGTTCAGTGGTGTAGTTCAGGGGTTGTGGTGCCCAGGGGCCAATGATACATGTACATAATGGTGCCCATTTTTTTGCATCAGCCCCCCCCCCTTACAAGTGTTTGTGAACGGTCCATAAATAGTTTTATGAGCATAGCAAGCATGACATTTTGCACACATTTCTGTACTGCCCCTCTTTTAAAGTGCCAAATCCCCACAGCTCATAATTAGGGGTATATGTAATATGAGGGGTGTTTGGGTGATGGAGCCACCTTCAAAAGACAGGGTATAAACTCTTCTACAGGAGTGGGAGAATTAAGAAGGGGCCAAGAGGTGAAAAATTTCCAAATCTTCCTGCTGTCCCTCTACTAAAATATTGTTGATATTCACTGAGAAATTTTGGGTCAAAATTAGAATGTTTAAAATTGTGGTCTAACCAGGCCAAAAGAAGATACTTTTGGTCAATTTTGTCCCAGTATTGAGCCGAGGCAATATCGACCAGCCCTCGGGGATCAAAACATTTGGTGGGTATGCTCCCCGAAATTTTGAGGCGTTGGGTCTTTGGGAACTGACTGCGTACCGATAAAAGGGGGTCTTTTGGAGCTGCGAACAAGTAAAACAGGGACTTTTGGTGCTGCGAACAGTCCAAATCAAGGGTCTACCTTGGCTTTCTGGTTGAAAATCGCCTGAAAAAAACCTTTCAGAGCTGAAATTATCAAAATCAAGGGTCTTTCGGAGTTCTATTTTGGTCAAATATAGGGGTCTTTCGAGCTGCGAAATCCAAAAAGGGGGTCTCTCCGGGAGCATACCCGTATGGTCATTTGTGTTGAGTGCCCCGGGACCAGCCTCTCCCACTCCCCATTACTGCTGATGCTGGTATGCCTCTGCTCTTCTGGGTCTTTGAATTGATGAAGGATCATGCTATAAAAATTAATTAAGTCATTAAGGGACATGAGCTATCTATAAATTGCATAATGGGTTGCTGTTTTGGCCATGATTTGACCACCCAGAGGCTTTCATTTCCTGAAACCATCAACACATTGACCCCTCACTGTGTGCCTCAACTCCAAGCATGAAGTTATAGAACTCCCAGGACCCCAGTTTAGTATCTTTGTTTACCTTGACAAAAAGGCATTATGGGAAGGCATTCCAGTACAGAGTACGGAATGCATTTATGGAAGGCATTTGACTACCGGTATAGCCCAGAGGAGGCTTAAAGGCATTCCTACAATGCACTATGATTGGGAAATTTGATCAATACTAGCGGGATACCCGCGCTTCGCGCGGGTCCCCGCTAGATGGGAGCGTTCACCATAACAGGAATAATTACTGAACAGGTAGAATCATTGAAAAGGTACCTTTATTTTTCTAAACCGGTCTCTTCTTACACTTTCTTTTTTAAACAACAAACATCTTTTTCCCGTATTTATTACGTCCTCTCATAGCGTGTCTGCGGACGTGTTCACCCGTTATCATAATCCCGTGACCCGCCCATGTACCTTTTTGTCCTTTATTTTTCCTACTTTCCGTATTATCATGTCCACTGGTCTCTGGCTCGCAGTCGCGTGGTTCTGCGCCGTTCTACGCGCCCATTGGCGTAAAGCGCATTGCACGAGGCGCCGACGCGCTGCCGCCAGCTGCAGTGACGCGTAGTCTGGCAAAGGATTTTCATAACAAAAAACCCGTTTTTACCCATATTTTCACTGTTTTTGCAGCCAATTCTTGACCGTTTTCAACCAAATAAAGTTTAAACACGTTCCCGTACATTCATCGATCTCCCGTATGAATTTGGCGACATTTGGATCGAAACTGACGGAGCCTTTATAGTGAAACATACATAGATACATAGATACATACATACAACATTCCCCTATTTATAGTAAGATAACCTAATTTTAAAGGCAAAGTTCCCATTGCCACACACACAAAATGGTAATTTTAAAACTGCAGCCAACAAGCTAATAGTCGAGACTTAGGACTGATATTTGATTTTCTTACAGGAAACATTCATATTGTCCCACTGCATGAATTTTTTCCCTAAGTCTCGATGTTATGAATGTTAAATAATAGGATGAAAACACCAGATATTTGCACACAATTTCAATGCAAGGCATGATCAACTGTACCACATGTGTACAAAAGCCAGACATACAAGGTCAGAAACCCCATTGGGTTGTGGGAATGTCTTTAAACATCCTCTGGGTATAGCCCCGGGGCATAGCATAGTATCAACAATGCATTATGGGAAGCTATGGCATAATTTCATCAATCCTTTGTATGGGAATATAAGGTACTGGTGATGCATTCTGGGAAGAATACATAGTGTACATGTAGGCCTATTTAACATGACAATAACATGGTTTTAAAAAATGCATTATGGGCAAGTGTTCCAACAATGCATTATGGGAAAGCATTCCAATACAATCTACAGCAATGCATTTATTGGGAAGACATTCCGCTACAGAGTATGGGTATTATAGCATATAGTTTCAACAATGCATTTTGGGAAACTATATCATAGCTTCAACGATGCATTATGGGAAAGCATTCCAGTACAGGTTACGGAATGCAATATGGAAGGCATTTGACTACAGGAATAGCATAGTATCAACAATGCATTATGGGAAGCTATGGCATATTTTCATGGGAATGAAATTATTTCATAATTTTATGGGAAGCTATGGCATTATGGGAAGCTATGGCATTTGACTACAGGTATAGCATAGTATCAACAATGCATTATGGGAAGCTATGGCATAATTTCATCAATATTTTGTATGGGATATAAGGCACAGCTGATGCATTCTGGGAAGAATACATAGTGTACATGTATTTAACATGACAATAACATGGTTTTAAAAATGCATTATGGGCAAGAGTTCCAACAATGCATTTATGGGAAAGAGTTCCAACAATGCATTATGGGAAAGCATTCAAATACAATCTACAGCAATGTTTTATGAGTATAGGTATAGCATATAGTTTCAACAATGCATTATGGGAAAACATTCCAGTACAGGGTATGGAATGCATTATGGAAGGCATTTGACTACAGGTATAGCATAGTATTAACAATGCATTATGGGAAGCTATGGCATTTCATCAATACTTTGTATGGGAATATAAGGTACAGCTGATGCATATTTAACATGACAATAACATGGTTTTAAAAATGCATTATGGGCAAGAATTCCAACAATGCATTATGGGAAAACATTCCAATACAATCTACAGCAATGCATTATGGGAAGACATTCTGCTACAGAGTATAGGTATAGCATATAGTTTCAACAATGCATTATGGGAAGCTATGGCATAATTTCAACAATGGTACAGAGAATGTCTTTAGTATCTAACTATAAACTCAACTATAATTCCAACTACAACTATAAACTCAACTATAATTCCAACTACAACTATAAACTCAACTATAATTCCAACTACAACTATAAACTCAACTATAATTCCAACTATAACTACAACTACAACTATAACTACAACTATAAACTACAACTACAACTATAAACTATAAAATGTTAACACTCACTTTGAACTTGGTCATAGATTTTTACTTTAAATGTTTGCTAATTGGTCTTTTGGATTATAGTATACAAATACAACATGTTTTGAGGGAAGTAGTCAAAACTACTGGTCGAGTGTTGGATGATTTGACTACTTCCCGACGCGCCAGCGGAGGGAAGTAGTCAAATCATCCAACACCTCGGGACCAGTAGTTTTGACTACTTCCCCGAAATGAAACATGTTGTATTTGTTTTACTATACCTCATAAATATCTTCACTATCACGGTAAAATTGTAAACAAAAGTCAAAACACACACTAGTCATGCTAGTCAACGTGCCGGTCGGCATGGTAAATAAGCTTAATATTTTGCTTACCTGATTTTATTGCAGGATTTCTGTTCAATCAATATTTACATTTTGACCTATATTATTCAAATTTTCTTTTGAACTTTCCATAAATAACATTTTGTTTCATAAAACGTCAAATTCGCGTGTTATTATCCATCGGTAGTCTCGGCAAAATAACTGCAGCAGACGCCATTTTCACGATAAACGCATCTGCAGAATCGCCGTGTGTAGCATAATGCTACGTCTGAAGGAACAGTGATGCGCGGGGTCGAGACACCGTGTGGTAGTAGGGTGCGGAAGTTTTACTACTTCCCCGTGCGAGTAATTGCACATGCGTGGAAGTAGTCAAAATACGACTCGGACGCTGGCGCTATTAACCAATAAGATGTCTGGATTACCTAATAAATATTTATGAGGTATAGTAATACAAAATTTGAAACTGACTTCTCCTAAATTAGTATGAAGATGCATGATTTAAAAGGACTTCTTGAAAAAAAACACCTGATTCTGACCTTCAAAGGGCAACATATTGATGGAATACGCCTACTTCCTCTTCCACCTGGAAGTGCTAATTGGGCAATTCCATTTAAAATTCACACTACCCCTGTAGAAGATTTTGGAAATATCTTCCACGTGGGAGTATGAATTTCAAATGGAACAAACATATTAGGCAGCTCCATTTGAATCTCATAAACCCTCTGAGAAAGATTTAACATAATTCCACAGATTTTTGAATGGAGCTGCTAATGTGTTAATTCCATTTGAAATTCATACTCCCCTTGTGGGAGATATTTCGAAAATCATCCACAGGGGTAGTGTGGATTTTAAATGGAATAGCCCTAACCCTAACTTAATCCTAACCCTAACACTAACCATAACCTTATCCCTAACCCTAATCCTAACATAAAATGCCTATACCCCTGACATTAATCCTCTTTGGACTAATCACCCTTTGGACTAATGCACTGTTTCGGTACAACCCTTTCTTTGTTCCATTTCTCCCCTCTATACCACAAATTATGAAATATCACAAAGAAACGACAACACTGTCTAGAAAAATTAATTTGTGCGCACATCTAGCAGAAATTCATTACCCATGAAAGATTAGGTTACTGTTGTAAATTGTTACAGAACGAGTATTGGCTTACAATTTTAGATTAATTTTGATAAACGAAATGACGCATTACGTGCAAGTTTTAAATAAATCATGCAAATTATGCCAGATTGATCATGTCAAGTTCAATACCATGATATTACAAGGAGACGCCGATATTAAACCCATTTATGAAACTATTAATTATGATGCAAGGTTATAAATTTCGTACTTATGATGTGTTACATCAAAAGGAACCTTATGTCGGCAAATCTATCTCTGAAATACCGATAACTGAAATTTGCAAATTACAAGGAAAATGCAACCTTTTTATTCTTCACATCCTCATAATGGAAACTCAAATTTAAACAAAAATGGTACGATTTATAGCTTAATTTAGTCTCTTTCAAATAAAACATAAAAACTTCATAGTCCAAATATTATCCATACAGTAGCTTTTATTGTAACATGTAACAATTTCTTTATGAATAATACAATCCTTATTTAATCGCATTCAAGTATGAACATTGTAATTAAAGCCATTGAAGCATACATCATTACATCTTCCGTGCTTCGGTGGATATAATTTGCTTCTTTCATATCATCCTAAATCAGATTTGCACATAAACATGACATCATAATTCTGTAGCATGTTGTCTCTCCTGAGATGTATGCAACCTGCCCTCACAAAATGAACATAAAGTTGAAAAAATATTTTTCTGAGATATTCCAGATTTGAAATCCTTATATTATAACCTTTAAATCCTAACCAAATGTTGCAATGGCTATTATTGCTTTGGTCTTCAAAAATCAATATTTCCTCCAGAATTTCTTTTGTTTTCGCCATGTTTAATGGACTGTATCTTCTATTGCTCTGTCGACTTTATGCTGATTTTGTGGGAGCAGGCCATGTTAGTCTGAGACAGGAATAGTATGTATCCTGTTTAACACTGGCTGCACAGCATCTGAGCAATACTCAATTGCAAAAACAAAGTACAACTTACAGGGTTGATTATAATGTAAATATTATGAAATGGCTGTAAAATCTTAATTGGCAGTGCCACATTGAGGAAGCTTGGAGAAATTCCCCCACCAGTTAGAGATCTTTCTCACTAGTAAAAACCAAATGCTAAAGTTCCATGATTTATGATTTTTGACCCCCGAAAAAATTCTGGAGCTGCCACTGGCTTTGCCTCCACCCTACTTTCTTCCAGTTAAACTACGAAATCAAAAACATTGTTTTGGATTTGTTGACCCCCTCCTTCCCACCCGCACATTTGTTTGTTGCATTGTTACAGCCCACCCGGAATTTTTTTGTACCATGCACTGCTGGATAAACCACTCTTATCTATACTGCAAAAGTTAGTTTTGAATTATGGTCCAATTTTACATTTGTATCCTTATGCTTTCATGCTTTTTACTATGTACCTTTAAATCATCAGTGTGTTTCATTGACTACTCAAAAGCAAAGCAAAATCAAATACTCAAAAGCCTTTGACAAGGTGAGACATGATCAGCTTTTTGAAGATCTTGGTAAGCTAGACCTGCATGGAAAGGGTCTACGACTGTTGCAGAACCTTTATTGGAACCAAACAGCGTGCATAAGGGTGGATGGAGATTGTAGTGAATATACAAGCATTAAGAGAGGAGTCAGACAGGGATGTGTGATGTCACCAGATCTCTTTAATTATTACAGTGAGCTGATCCTAAGGGACCTAGAAAAGGAAAATGGTCTCGGTATAGGTGGACATAACATCACAAACATAAGATATGCCGATGACACTGTCCTATTTGCTGAGTCTGAGGAGGATCTGCAAAGGCTTCTTGATGTGGTGGTTCAGGAAAGTGAGAGGAAAGGTTTATCGTTAAATTGCAAGAAGACAGAATGTATGGTGGTATCAAAGACTGAAAGCCCAACATGCATATTGAAGGTGAAAGATCAAAGAATTAAGCAAGTTTCCTCCTTCAACTACCTTGGCAGTCTAATCACAGAAGATGCCAGATGTATTAAGGAGGTTAAGAGAAGGATTGCACTGGCTAAGTCTGCGTTCTCAAAATTAGACAAGATCCTAAAAAACAGTGCCCTCAGTATAGAGACCAGAATTCGGGTACTCAACTGCTATGTCATCCCTGTAGTAATGTATGGAAGTGAAGCATGGTCAATAACAACAGACATTAAAAGAAGATTGGAGAGCTGCGAGATGTGGTTCCTTAGAAGAATGATGAAGATCCCGTGGACTGATAAAGTGTCTAATGGCGATGTCCTAAGTAGAGCAAATGTGAACAGGAAGCTGTTACGTGAAATCAGAGTTAAGCAGCTCAAATTCCTTGGTCATATCCTCAGAAAGGATGGTTTCGAGAACCTAGTATTGACAGGAAGAATAGAAGGAACAAGGAGCAGAGGCAGGAAGAGAGTGATGTGGTTATCAAATCTGAAAGACTGGCTAAAAGAAAGGGGAGCTGAACATAAAGCGACAGAGCTTCTGGAGATGGCTTATAACAGAGAATTGTGGCATGACATGATCGCCAACGTCTTAGGATATGGCACCTAGAGAGAGAGAGAGAGAGAGAGAGAGATCATCAGAAATGAAAATAATTCAAATTTTGACGAGCATTAGATGATGACACTGCAGATGATAAATGTCATTCGAAACATTGCCAAATGTTGAATTACAAGACGATTTCCTTCATTTGATTGGATCATAAATTATTCTGACACCATATATTGTATAACATATTTGACGTGTCATGTCAAAAGGAGACACTTTTGGGCAGGTTATCAATTTTGAGGTTTTTACATATCTTAAATATAGAGATATTTTGCTCCACAACACCGTTTTTCCCAATGCAATCGAACATTCCTAAGCGAAGATATCAAGTTCGTAAGTTATGGTATTATAAAATTGAAAATTGAGATATCGGCCTTCAAAAATATTATTGACAATGTGGAGAGTAGGAATTACCTTGAAAAATGTCTCAAAAAATACAAGATGCCAGTTATATTCGGTCTGAAACTATCAGACAATATTTTTAACATTAATTAGATCACAAATTCGCAACAAACCCAAATTGTGAAAAAATCACCCCGAGCAGATTTTTGGCTATTTCTCCATTTACAATCCTGCCCAAAATTGTCTCCTTTTGATATGACACGTCACATATATCAATTACAACACTGATCCTGTAATATTAAAGCCATAATATACGATCTTGAAATATGAAATTGGTTAATTTTTTCAACTTTTTGTGGTATACCATAGAATTCCATCTACAAGCAAATATGCCTCTGAAAAAGAAGGTTTTTTGACAAAAGATATGAAAGCATATCCTCCACAAAAAACATCCCAATAGATTGGTTTTACAATAATACATGTTTGTACAGCAGCCTGTATCAGTAATATAGTTGCTCAATCTCAACATAATGTGTTTGTGGAGAGTGTCTGCATCTCGTCTCTTTCGTCCAAAAAAACAACAACCTTGTTTAGAGGCACATATGCTTGTAGACGAACTTCTACGGTATTTGTAATGTTTACAAATGACCCAATACCTAAATGAAATCGGCTAAATTTGGTGTGTTTGTCAGGTCAACAGAGCAACTTTGACATATAGAGGTTATCCATGTTCTATACGCTGCATATCCTACCAGCGACTTCTATACCTAATTGTTTAGGACTTTCAAAAGAAGTACCTGCATGTGCAACCATGACTATTTCAAAATAGCCCGCCAAAGTCATGCAGGTAACTCCAAGGTTGTGCATTGAATTAGTTTGAATGAGGAATACTACGGGAACCAGCGCCTTTTGTTAGAAATCACGCATGAGTAAAGTGGATAACCTCTATTGTCGTATATAGACATTAAGTCCCCATAGAACTCTACGTTAAATAGCCAAAATACCCAGTGAGTTTTCTTTCACTTTACCTTGTTATTTCGGCTTAGAATGGACAAAAACCTTTCCTGGCAGTTATTTACAATGTATTACTAAAATTATTTCAGCATTTTCAGTAATAACATGATGGAAATCGTACATTATGGCTTAAAATTCATATATTTTGTAGCACCCTGAATATTAAATTTGATCTACTTCCACCAGATTTCATCAATGTTACATTTTGTTTCAGTTTGCGATTGCATCTTGAAGTGGAACACTCACAAGACACCAGATATCTACAAGGGGAAAATATGACAAGAACAAAATACTGTTCTATTTTCTGCCAGTTTTGATCTAGTTCCAGGGTTGCCAAACCAGCGATTTGATAGCCCAATTGGGCGACTTTTGAAGATTTTTCCCGCGACTTATGACAATTTCCTGTCTCATAGAAACCAGTTAAGAAATAAAATTGGGCGACTTTTCAACATTGGCTCCTGTGACTTCCAATAATTTCCTGGCCCATAGAAACCAATGGTAAAGAGAAAAATTGGGCGACTTTTTGATTATTTGACCCACGATTGGGGCTGAAATTTTTGGCAACCCTGTCTAGTTGTTGCAAATCATGCAGGGATATGATTGTAAACTCTACCAAGTCATCCTGAAATCTTAAAGGCATACCGTAAAAACTTGATATTTAGCATATGTGCTTACTATCAAGCGTTTTAAAAACATGCAGTGCCCATCCACAAAAGTGTAATGTGTTTTGAGCAAATCATTGATACACATACCGGTAGTTACTCGTATATATACAAACAAGTAAAGTAGCGAATGTGTGGCTCAATCCCATTAGCCCAGTTGGTAAAGCGCCAGACTTTGGTACAATTTCATGTTTTCAAAAGCGCTGGTATTTTATGGTATTCAGTGCATGATTTGCTCATCCAGAAGATCATAACAATCATCAAAATTCAGATATGGCACCTGCTTTGTTTAAAGGTGAACCTCATTGAAAATAAAGTTATATATCAATGGAAAGCTTATGATGTCAGGATACTAAAAATTATTTTTTCCGATTTTTTTGATGACCAATAAAGCTGAATAATTAAAAAAAATATTGAATTTTTGGTCTTTTTAAGGCAGCCAAAAAGCACCCAAATCAATCGTCTATGACCTTGAGAATGCTCGTGGCGTAAGCTCAGGGTTACTTGATCACGTGATCCTACTCGGAAACATGTAAACAAGACTTGCTTCCTGTACTTTGCAAGCTGCCCGGCAAGTCTGATTTTCACAATAAAGCTTGAAATTAGAGGAATCTTCAAGTTGCTGGTTCCTTTTATATATATTAGAAATAATAGAATTATTGTCAACACATAAATTTTCCGTAAATTTTTGACAAAATCAGTCATAACTGGCTGGGTATAACTGGGTAATTGAGTTTGAATTTCGCGCTGGGATCAATCCCATGCGCAAATGCTTGCTGCTACCGTTCACGTCATGGATTGGATTAACATGATCGAATAACAAATTAAATACTTGTTTGTGACATTCCCTATTCTTGATTCATTTTAAAATATCTGATTAAAAAAAATATCGTCTTGCAGTAATCAAAAAAATAATAAAAAACCGCTGATTTCATCAAATCCAGCCCATATAAAGGTTTTCATATTTAGCGCATTGCGATAATACATTCTTTCCACACAATCGCGATTGAAAGAAACATACTCGGGCAGATACTTATAAAATAAATACAATTTAGGCTTAGTAGACCGTTATTTGATGGAATTCTGAAATCTGAATAAAGTTAAAATATTGTCACTTGTGTCACGATTCTTTAATGATAGTACAATCAGTGTAGGGTACTGAAAAAGTGAAACATTCATGTTTTATGGATTACCGAACACGATGCGTAAATTGCTGCTGAAGACTTGCAGGGACGGATATGCACAAACACAGCGACTCGCTTCGGGCTTCGTCCTCTGGTAGCACTTGCGATGTGTGTGTGTCAGCAGATTTGATCAATCGTTCCCTTATATTTGGAACATTTACAGGAATAAATTTTGCTGATGAAGTAGCAATAAGTTGGAAATATCAGAATGTGAATATCAAATCGGTCATTTTGTCTGCAAGTACAGTACAGTCGCGGATACTGAACACTCGGCGTAGTGAGACTCAGTCAGTCACTGAGCTCATCCCGTATGTATCTATATACGAGTTCGCCTACCATACATGAGCTTACATGACCGGTTGTAAAGCTAAGAAATAATTAAAAAATCCTGTACATGTACCTTATGCTATTCCTTCATTTTCTCATTGTGATAAGTTCATCTCAACTTGGTGTGACGATCTGAACTGGTAGCACTAGCAGTTATTTTTGTAATCTGTTTTCATTCCGGTTCTCCGGCAAATCTTCGTGCTTTACTGCAATATTCCCTATGCACATCGTGGATGGCTTGGCTCACCCGGCCAGCACTTTTCGCATTTTAAATCACACACTTTATTCAGGAACTTCATTCTTGATTTGATCATGATATTTCCTTCATGTTATTCTTATTTTATTGAAGATATTTTTCATGTAAAGTAAGTTGACAATGACTGAATTCGTGCATTGGCCCGATGCATGCCACATAAATACACGGACATTGTGTTTACAATCAAACCGGAAGTAACTGTGTGTCCCTGGGCTGGCGTCATCAACGAAAGCGCCCAATTTGAACGATTTCGTTTTTTGTAATTTAGGGGGTGCCAATATCCAATCTTTGCATGGAGATTATGTCTAGCCTGATACGCTATGCAAATAAAAAATATTCTTTTCTGCTTCCTGACATCATAAGCTTTCCATTGATATATAACTTTATTTTCAATGAGGTTCACCTTTAAATGTGCTAACATAGCCTGCTAGTAGGTAAGCTGAAAACCATGCGTAAAAGACAAAATTTCTATGAATCTGTAATTTGGAGGAATTAGCTACATGTATTTGAAATTGGGCTTCAACTCTGTCAATACTGCTATTTACCTTGTGTTTTCATTTCATAAATACCTTACATATCACTATGAAGCAATTTATACACAATTTTGATTTTTTTTTACAGTTTTGATGGGATCACTGAATAACCCTCTTTAACTCATCAACTCCAAATCATAAGTTTTTTCAATTTGCTCCAAATCATAATATCATATGAGAAACTGATGCTTAATTTTGATAAAAATGTGACAGCTCAATTTATCATAACTACTGGATAGCACAATTTATCATTACCCTAAATGCCACCTGCACTTTTCTGGATAGGTACAATTAGGCATTAAATTTTAAGGGCTTTTAATTTCATGTTTTGTGTGATCTATGACTAGAGTCAAGTGAATGCATCTAAAATAATTTGTTGCGGAGAATGCCATAATGTTACCAGAAGTTGAGTTTATCTATAAATCTATAATATCACATTATTATGTTTACGATATGTGACCATCCACCACGAAGTGGTAGTAAAGTCGGCTCTAGACCATTTTCTGTTTATTGCAGATTTTGAAAGAATGTACTTTCAGCTTTAAAATGACACCTCAACCAGCTTCATTGGACATCTGGAAGTGAAGTTATGGTTCATCAAAGGTCAATTTCCTAATATATTTTACATAGAAATCCATATACTGTTTTTGATTGTATCTCAAAGTGGAAAATGCGGACTTTACGACCAGTTTGTGGTGGATGGGCACATATTGTCTTTTTAGGTCATTTCCTGAATATTAATCCCAGTTGAAAATGTTTGTGCAAAAGTACACACACATGACTTACTCATTTATCTAAAATCTAAAATAATTAATAAAATAATCTAAAATAATTTGTTGTGGAGAATGTCACCACAGAAGAATATATCTATAAATATATAATACCGTAGAATTCCGTCTAGAAGCATATATGCCTCAAAACGAGGGTTTTTTTAACGAAAGATATGAAAGGCCAATACCCTTCTCAAAAACATTGCAATAGATTGGTCTTACAAATATACATGTTTGTACAGCCGCCTTTATCAGTAATATAGTTGTTCAAACTCCAAATAACGTTTTTGTTGAGAGTGTCTGCCTCTTGTCTCTTGTGTCAAAAAAACCTTGTTTAGAGGCATATATATGCTTGTAGACGGAATTTTACGGTATCACATTATAATGTTTTTGTGTTTATGAGATTGTTTTTTAGGTCAAAACCTAATTTCAATACTAGATTAAACTTTGGTGCAATGTTACACACACTTGACTTATTCATAAGCCATTTATCCTGGTTTTATCACTGTCATGACATAAATCTCTGGTTTATTTCTTAAATGAATTGCTCCATGTTTTGGTAGGACGGTGTGATCTAGGACAAGATAATTCCAGTGCAATCACATTTAATTCCAAATCGTGTAGACATGAGATAAGTGCAAAGACCATGGTAAAAAAAATGGCTGCTTCGTGTCATTTGAGGGATGAAACTACACACAGTTTTGACTTGGTTCTGTATTCTCTTCAAAAGTTGCTTTAGTAAAATTTAGTAAAAAATGAACTTTGAAAGTTCACGTTTACAGAGGCAGTATTTACAAACTAACTGGAATGAACTTGGTATAATCCCCATAGGGGCAAGTTTCAATTTATTTGAACCTTATATATTTAAATGTATCACATAGTATGATATAATTGGAATGAACTTGGTATAATCCCCATAGGGGCAAGTTTCAATTTATTTGAACCTTATATATTTATATGTATTACATAGTATGATATCACACACAGGAGAGATATAACCAATTTAGCTGTCATTTATCAACTGCAATAAATAGCTGTTAAAATTGTCATAGATTTTGGCCTAGTATGCACAGCATGTAACTTAGTATAGTACATGTGATATAGTATTTAGCAGTCAAGTTAGCTCAATCGATAAGGCGTTCGGCTATGGTGCGAGAGGTTGCGGGTTCAAACCCTGGCGGTGCCGAGTATACGCTCTGATGGAAAAATTGTGTTAGCTTGAAATTCCCTTGGACAAGGAACTCACTGCTAATTTGTCTTGTTGCAACCCGTACAAAACTCGGGGAGCTGATCCTGGTTGCGAAGGTTATTTGTGGAATGTCTAGGGTGTGTGCTCTTGAAGCAAAATTGTTTATGGAATGATGTGGGGGCATAGTGGTCAGTGACAGCCTGTAAAGTGTGCTGAGGCTTGTGGATCAACGTCTAGGCGTTGTGCCTGTGCGTAGCGCACTATAAATCACTGCGCTTTTTTTTATAGTATAGGTAAGATGACAAGGCATATTCGTCGCCTGTCACTTGTTCACAAGTAGATAATGCTAATATTCAAATACTGTATAAAGACAACATTTCAATCTTTAAATGCTATCTACTGAAGATAGCATTACAGTGGAAATGCTATCTACTAAAGATAACATCCTTAAATGTCAAATGCAATCTACTGAAGATAGCGGTACAGTGGAAATGTTATCTATTAAAGACAGCATCCTCAATGTCAAATGATATCTACTGCAGATAGCATAAATGAACAAATGCTATGTAATTAAGACAACATTGAAGTTTTAAATGCTATCTACTGAAGATAGCATTACAGTGGAAATGCTATCTACTAAAGATAACATCTTTAAATGTCAAATGCTATCTACTGCAGATAGCATAAATGAACAAATGCTATGTAATTAAGACAACATTGAAGTTTTAAATGCTATCTACTGAAGATAGCATTACAGTGGAAATGCTATCTACTAAAGATAACATCCTTAAATGTCAAATGCTATCTACTGCAGATAGCATAAATGAACAAATGGTGTGTGCTTAAGACAACATTACAGCAGAAAATGCTATCTACTGATGCTCTCTACTGCAGATAGCATTAGTGGAAAATGCTCTCTACTGCAGATAGCATCCTCGATGTCAAATGCTATCTACTGCAGATAGCATATAAATGAAAAAAAATGCTACATTCTTAAGACAACATCCAAAGTTTCAAATACTACCTACTGAAGACAGCATTACAGTGCCAAATGTTATCTACTGAAGATAGCATTAATTTACTGAAAGAATGCATTTAAAGTGCTAAAATGTTATCTACCACTGGTAATAAAAACAATGGTATCTACTAATGTATGCATTCAAATTCTAAGATGCTATCTACTGTAGATAGCATGCATAGAAAAATGCTACTTACTGAAGATAAATTTGATAATGTCAAATGCTATCTACCAAAGATAGCATTAAGGCAAATATGATGTCTGCTAAAAATATCATCCAAAGAGTCACATGATATCTAAAATGCCAAAGATTGTATCCAAAGTATAAAGATAAGTGACTGAGGCAAATTGCTTAACAAACTTAATAATTTTTCTTGCTTCCTATGTTCCATGTTAACAACATTTGCCCATGTGTTACTCATTCCTGCCGTGTATAAGCAAGGGCAATGTATCACTCTTGTTCATAGTAATGTGCACAACTCCCTAAACCACCAACTTAATAAACCTGTTTTATTAGGCCACTGTCCAAAATTGAGCTGACTTCAGCAGATTTGGGTAAAACTTTAAAATATAAATTTAAAAACATATTAGACTGTGATTAGTCACAAGGACTTATAAAGAGTCTAGTCTTGTTTATGTAAGAGACTGAGATTAATCACAGAGACTTGTAAAAAGTCTAGGCCTTGTTTATGTTACAGACTGAGATTAATCACAGACTTGTAATGATTCTAGTCTGCTTACTAGACCTAAACAAAATCTCATTATATTTGACCATGGTCTACCACTCATCTCCATCCAGTGAGCGCATTAACTACACACCACCCTAGACTATACATTAATTTACCTAGGCCAATTTCCCCAATTTTTTCAAAAAGGAAACTACCCAGCAAACACAAAAACGTTTTAAATAAGTTATATTTTGGCTTTTGGTTTAGGTAAAAACGTTTTAATAACATTAAAATGTCGGGTTATATAAATAATAATAATAATAATAATAATAATACGACTCTTATATAGCGCTTTACACCGAAGTCCCTTAGCGCTTAAAGGTCATGATAACGTTTTAAAACGTTTTGTATGAAAACACACTACAACAATATTTTGAAATGTTTTCAAAAATGTTATTGTAAACTATTTTTCCAAACATTTTTGCCAAATATTATGTCAATACTTAAATAACATTATGTTAAAATATTTGAACCCGGCAAACACAGAAATGTTCTTAAAATGTTATTTTTCAAAACCTTTTAATAACATTTAAATGTCGGGTTATATAAAGGTCATGAAAACGTTTTCAAAACGTTATTGAAAATATTTTGGGCAAACATTTTTCGCAAAATATTTTTTCAACCCCAAAATAACATTTTGTTTAGAATGTTTTGTATCAAGTTTTCAAGAATGTTTTTGGAATGTTATTAAAACGTTTTTATACCTTTTATATAACCAGACATTTAAACGTTTTGTGTAAAACATTTTTGTTTACTGAGCAGCAGATTATCAAAAAATGTTTTTTAAGGTTATGAAAACGTTTTATACTCTTAATATACCCTCTATATAACCCGACATTTAAACGTTTTCTGACAACCTTTTATAACCTTTTGCGAATGAGGTCGAAAACGTTTGTGCTTGCTGGGTAGTTTGGCAGAGGAGTGACTTCAACCCACACTGCTCCTCGCTACTACTAGACTAACATTGTTGGATAAGCGACAGAATACAGCGCCTTTAGACCACTCTGCCTCACTATCCATCTTGAAATTACCAACATTTTTATATTTTTTATTCTAAAAACACTTTTAGAAACTTTTCATTTTGGCGTGCTGTGGTGTAATCAAACTAAATACACTAAAGACATCAAGCGCCATGATGCTTACATATCTAGGCTAATTCTGGGCATAAATCAACTGATATTTAGCAGGCAACATGTAATAGTTGTAAGACTGTGTAAACATGGTAAATAAAAAAGACCATTGATGTAAAGACTCATGCTCAGAAACAGTACAAATTTCAAAAGGAATGAACACATTAGGCAGTTTTTGAATTTCATACACCCTCTTAGAAAGATTTACCCTAAATCTTCCACAGAAGGAAGAGGGTGAGTTTCAAATGGAGCTACCTTATGTATTCATTCCATTTGAAATTCACACTCCCCCTGTGGAAGATATTTCCAAAATCTTCCACAGGGGTAGTGTGGATTTCAACTGGAATAGCCCAATGCATTATACATTCAAACACCCAAACAAACATGTATACAAATCAATGTTTGCCTGACACACAGGGGTCGCACGGAGGCGTAAATCAGTATAAGAATCGTTGATTAAAAATAAAAAAATAAAAAGATCAGTAAATCTTCCGACTCGCCATAGGCCAACGACACCAATAATTTCACTAGAATATTTGACCAGTTCCAAACTTTAGAATTCCGGACAAATAGACTCCTTAAATTGTCAATGGATCCCTTAAATATTGGTTTTGCAGGTACCAACGGGTCCAGAACAATTAAATTGGACCTTGTGCTCCCACTACCCCTGCTGACACATGGAAAACAATTTGCAGGTATGAACAAATGTTTTAAATCTTTCCCTACAGCAGATAGTGCACACATTAAAGGAGGATTTCGTGATCCTAGCATCCTCTTTTTATGACATTTTTCAGTAGATATCAACGAAAAAAGCTTATTCCCAAAATTTCAGTTGATTCCAATTTTGCGTTTGCGAGTTATGCATGATTTAGTGTATTACACTACTCCATAAGCCACTGTTGTAATTTCGTTCTGGTATACCAGAACGAAATTCAAATTTGGCGATATTTTTGCTAAACGAATTAATCTGCAAGAAATTTTTGGTACATAAACATTATGTAGCCAGAGGTATCCAGTGGTATAAAAATCTCAACTTTTTTAGATAAAAGTGGGGGGATGAGGCTGTGGATCACGAAATGCCCTTTTAACAAAAAAAAAAAAAACACCAGTGCATCTGAAAGGATTCAAACGTCTTGTTAACGTCTTGTTGACTCTAGCACTACATTCTTAACTAATTAATTCAAGAAACATGTTGGAGCAGAGCTAAAGATTGAAATTTATCTATATTCTGTATTCAAATGGTGTTTACCGTTTTCCTAGCGGAAGGCATCAGAACTGCATATTTTAATAAATACGCAAAGTTGCATATATCAAGAATCTGTTATCTACCCAGAGAACTAAGTATAATAATTTCAATTTCAAGGTACACTATTTCAGCACCATAGCAAGGTGTGGGAATCACAGCCATCAAAAAATGTGGGGAGCACACCCATCAAAATGTGGGGTGGCCAAAACACAAATATGCGCCAAAATTGGAATAAAGCTATATAGGGTGCTTGCACGAGAGGTCATAAGGTTAACTGCCTCCAGGGGTACATGGAGAACAATACAATCACCTGTTACGAATACCGCAGCATTTCCTGGTGTAGCAGGCAAATGTATTGTACTCAAGTGCTCTGGAGAAATAATTTCAGACTAAGCCTCCTGTTACGATGGCCTGATGACGACATAGTGAATATGCCCTATCAGGAAAATCACAACAAATTTTTAAACCCCGATTGATTGAACGGCCCTGCATTATTTAGTATTGACCCATCCCATGTGTACATAAGCATGGCAAAGTCTACCTTCCTCTAGTCAATATTCAGTACAGACAGATTACCATGTTTAGGAAGTAGAGATTGACACCATTTTAGTTCCTGATCCTCTTTGCATGGAATTAACATTGTGAAAATGCTTAATGTTGATACAATGAAGCATTATGTCATCTCCTAAAAAAGAAAGGGTTATTATAATAGCTATGATTTTTGTCAAAATCCTTTACTTCTCTAGTCTAAGTCAGTATTCAATACAGACAGATTACCCTTTTAGTAAGTACAGGTTGAAATAATTCTGATTCCTGATCCTCTTTGCAAAGAACCTGATAACCTGAAAATGCTTCCTGTTGATAGAATGATGCATAATGTCATCTCAACATTTATAAAAGAAGGAGTTATTATAAGTCCCAAAAAATTGTCGTGTTGTCCTCAGCGACCGACCCTAAATCCTGAAAACTGACATTATCAGGATCCTTTACTTCTCTAGTCTAAGTCAGTATTCAACACAGACAGATTACCCTTTTTAGCAAGTAGAGATTGACACCATTTTGGTTCCTGATCCTCTTGGCATGGAACTAACATTGAGAAAATGCTTAATGTTGATAAAAAATGAAGCATTATATCATCTCCTTATCAAAAGGGGGTTATTATAATAGCTATGATCCTTGTCAAAATCCTTTACTTCTCTAGTCTAAGTCAGTATTCAATGCAGACAGATTACCCTTTTTAGCAAGTAGAGATTGACACCATTTTGGGTCCAGATCTTCTTTGCAAGAAATTGACATCTTGAAAATGTTGACAGAATGGTGCATAATGTCATCTCAACATTTATAAAAGGAGGAATTATTATAATGGGTCTGATATTTATCAAACCCTTTGCTTCTCTAGTCTAAGTCAGTATTCAATGCAGACATATTACCATGTTTAGGAAGTATGAAGATTGACACCATTTTGGTTCCTGATAGCTCCTGATCCTATTTGCAAGAAAATGATATCATGAAAATGGTTTATTTTGATAGAATGATGCATACTGTCATCTCAACGTTTATAAAAGGAGGAATTATTATAATGGGTCTAATCTTTATCAAAATCTGTTGCTTCTCTAGTCTAAGTCAATATGCAGACACATTGCCCTTTTTAGGAAGTAAAGGTTCCTGATCCTATTTGCAAGAAACTGACATCCTGAAAATGCTTTCTGTCAATAGAATAATGCATAATGTCATCTCAACATTTGTAAAAGGAGGAGTTATTATAAGGCCCAAAAAATTGTTGTGTTGCCCTCAGCGACCGACCCTAAATCCTAAAAAACCTGATCATTATCAGGATCCTTTGCTTCTCTAGTGTAAGTCAGTATTCAACACAGACAGATTACCCTTTTTAGCAAGTAGAGATTGACACCATTTTGGTTCCTGATCCTCTTTGCATGGAACTAACATTGAGAAAATGCTTAATGTTGATAAAAAATGAAGCATTATATCATCTCCTTATAAAAAAAAAGGGGTTTATTATAATAGGTCTGATCCTTGTCAAACCCTTTACTTCTCTAGTCTAAGTCAGTATTCAACACAGACAGATTACCCTTTTTAGCAAGTAGAGATTGACACCATTTTGGTTCCTGATCCTCTTTGCATGGAACTAACATTGAGAAAATGCTTAATGTTGATAAAAAATGAAGCATTATATCATCTCCTTATAAAAAAGGGGGTTATTATAATAGCTATGATCCTTGTCAAAATCCTTTACTTCTCTAGTCTAAGTCAGTATTCAACAATTTTTAGCAAGTAGAGATTGACACCATTCTGGTTCCTGATCCTCTTTGCATGGCACTTACATTGTCAACATTATTAAATTTGATAGAACGATACATACATCTCATGTCAACATTTATAAAAAGGAGGGGTGTGTTATAATGGATATTATTCTTATTGATACCATCTGCTCATTCGGAAGTGGTGAAGTTTGTATTGATGACAAGTTAGAAGTTTCAAATTCTTCTGTTATCTTACATGATTGATCTTTATTTGATCTTTTCGTATTTATATTAACCTCTTCAATTTGAATTGGCTCCAAACTCTGCGCGCAAAGGTATCCTGATGAAGGGATAGAATGGTATCATAATCAAGTTTGAATAAAGGGATAATCCCATGATTAATCTAACATTTCTTGGTCATGGCATTTTTATATAATAACTGTAATGCACTCATCACACTCAGGCTTGACAAGTTGGTTCTTTCTCACAATTTCAGCAGTCAACATCCCTTTATAGTCACTCTGCATGTCTCAGCTCTTATTTTGTTCCAATGTCTGTCTCATTTCCTCCCTTACCAGGTCTTCAACTACAAAGAACCTATCTGTATCCCCATGGGGATAACCATACAGGTAGTGGTGGGAGGAGTCACATTGGCCTCTCAGATAAAAGAAAATTGTCTGAAATATAGATGAACGATTTTTGATCCTGCTTACACTGCAACCAAAGCAATTTCTCAATGAGGGTGATTACACTGAACATGCATCACCATGCTTTTATCCCCCATTTTCATTTCTCTCATCGTTAACCAGGTTGTTTCTGCTGCACTGCAAATGCAGGGTAACAATTCACTACTCACATATTTACTGGGGAGGGCTGAAGTCCAGGAAAACTTTTTTGTGACCTTCAAACTGATCAAGCTGCTTAAGATCAGATTTGGATCCTGCATTAATGGCAGCTTATCACAGTTTAAAGTGCATGGTTTCCGGTGCCACCCACTAAATCATCACCCATACTGTTTCTACTGGGCACGGCACCATGGATTGCTCAGCGTGCCGGAACAGGTTAACCCGCATCACCGTTCACCCCCTGATCTGTTTCTACTGTGGCTGTTACAGCCCATTCCTTGCATCACCTGTCAACCCTTTAATTACTCAGTAGAAACACGCTGAATGAATGGACTTATCCAATGACCTGGCTGGCCACACACCTGTCTAACACCATTTATTTTTACCTTAAAAATAGCTGGGCATAATGTCATGTAGTCATTCTCTAATTCAAGTGATGAATAGCTATGCTCTGCATTTAGTCTTGACCAACATTCAACTAAACCGGCGTGGTGGCCTAGTGGTTAGAGCGTCCGCCTCACGATGGGGAGGTCGCGGGTTCGAATCCCGGCCGGGCCATACCAAAGGCTGTAAAAATGGTACCTACTGTATTCTTGCCAGGCGCTCGGCATTGAAAGAATGGAGTAGGGAAAGTTAAACACATGGCTACCAGTGGACTAACCCCCTGCTGTAGCTTTTCTGCTTACAGATATGTGGCCTAGGGTTATGAAACGGAGATAGGTGCTGCCCAATGGGACGAAAGGCTTGGGAAGGATTTAACTTTTTTTTTTAACATTCAACTATGCTAACAATTACCCTGAACTGGAACCAAGGTTTGCATGCAAACAACAACAACAACTTTAAATGATGAGCATCTTTGACAATTATTCATTAAACCTATAACTTCTTGTCTGGACAAGTCAAGATATCAGTTCTAATTGGGTTGCAGAAGCCACAACTGGGCTATTAGCTTTGAAATCTATACACCCCCTAATGGAAGACATAACCTTAATCTTCCACACAAGGAGTGTGAATTTCAAATGGGTTTACCTGTTAGGTGACTCCTTTTGAAATCTACACCACCTGTGTGGGAGATTAAGGTTATGTCTTCTATAGGGGTGTAAGAATTTTGACTGGAACAGCCCATTGGACGATGGATCCAGGGTTGCCATAAATCTTCAATCGTGATCGCTTGTTAATTCATCGAAAAATAACCCAATATTTCTATTGGTTCCTACGCAACAGGAATCTACCGAAAGCAACAGGTGCCATTAACAAAAAGTTTCCTAATTATTTTCTCAACCACTGCTTTCTATGGGGGCAGAAACAGTCAAAAGTGGTGAGAAAAATCATCAAAAGTTGTCCAATTTAAGCTTCAAAATGACAGGTTTAGCAACCAGGGATGGATCTACGTAAGGTCAAGCATTGTATCCTGGTTAGTCATGATGAGGATATACGTACAATCAATCACCCGACAAAAGCCTTCCAATTGGGATATTAAAAACTGTTTGGAAAAAAAGTTGAGCACATTAATCTTGTCTGAAATCAACAGCTTATTGTAATCGATGACTTTGCTATCTACTCGAGACAGCAATAATCACATTATATAGGGTTTTTTTTCCTCATCGGATCTTGAGATTACAATGGAAAAGATCTTCAACGTAAAGGTCATCAAAGTAAATTGAGAACTAACTCATGCATATATCTGCATGGGAAATTTAATCTTGACTTTTTGCCAATAAATTTTGACGTCAATAGCTCTTCTTACCAAAGCTACCATGCATTTGTCTACCACTTCTAAAAAAAATAAAAACTGCACACAAAGGTGCAACCTGACTGAAGACTATAAAACACTACTGTCTGGTTGCTTCCCCTTTAGAAGCAGTAGAGAGATGACCATATTTGCCGGAACGGGTTAGGGTTAGGGTTAGGGTAGAGTCCGAAGTTTACCGTTTTCTAAAATCCATTTTCCATGTTGTAATCTGTGTTGTAAAATTTGTAAATCTGTGTCATGAATAAAGCTTAAAATGTATAAACAATGATATTAATATCACAATAAAGTGTTCAATATCGCAATCAATATGCTCTGATTGGAATGTTCTCACGATAATAGGCCGACTATTACAATGTTTGGAGGGTTCATGCCTCGGTAATATACCTTTATTTCGGTATTATTAAACAGTATTTTTATCATAAAATTGACATACACAACTCATGATTGTTTTTAACATTTATTTCTCTTATTTGTTAACAATTTTTGTCACATCATACAAAAATGTCATTTTCCGTGTTGTACCTCCGATTCTGTGAATTTCTTCCGTTTTCCGTAAAACGGAAAACTTCTGACTCTAGGTTAGGACTTCCGGCAAATACGGTCATCCTCACTGTCGTAGACAAAAGGTGGATCATGTGGGATAAACTTGCAGTCTAACAGAGACGTTAGGGTTAATGGAAAATTAGAGTTTTAGAGATTGGACAAAATCTCTGTTTTAAAACATGATTGTTCAGCATTCATATCTATTCATATTGCAAATATCTGGAATTGACAGAAAATGCATACTAATCTGAATGTCCTTTGAGAGCATTAGAATTAGTATGCATTACGTATCCCACATGATCCATGTGTACAATTATCATTAAGTTCCTGGTCTTATACTCTGCACCTGATGAGTCCATGGTACAAAACCAGACCAATAAAGAAAATAACTTTTCCCTCTATTCTCTTTCTTCCTTCCTTCCTTCCTTTCCTTTCCACCAAAAAGCCTGAGGGCATTAGGGTTAAGTTAAACATGCGTAACAACCAAAGCAGCCAAAGATTGCTTCAAGATGATGAAATAATAACTTACTGGCTGCTACAAGCTTGAAACACACCCCCTCCTTCCCACAGTAACAGTGTTAATAGACCTATTTTGTAAAAGACTAACTCAACATGCACTTTGGGCACGGTACAAGTTTGCTAGGCAGCTAGTGGAATTATCCAACGATTCACTATTTGCCCTCCATGAGTGACGCACAAACATGGTGGAGTCAGTGCTCTTTAGTTCTACCTCTTTAGTTGTCGTACACATGGTAGTCGACCAGAAGGGAGGATGGCCTCTTCTTAGAACAGCCCATTGAACTATGTAAGAACATCTGATTTACTGCCTCCATTTAAACTAGTGCATCCATCATGTACACTTGTCAAACCCATTTTTAACACATTATGAAGCATGCAGTTATGAATACCTTAGCGTTCATGTCATGGTTTGCTTCTTAGGTTAACGCATGTGCTACATATGTGAGGTATACAAAATTAGACCAAGACCTCATTTAAACTAGACTACAGCATATGGCCTATGGACCAGATCCTGCCTGCTGACTAAATGAAGTAAAGTGGTCATTTTGTCCATACAAAAGGTACAAAATTATCAAGTTTACATACTTTGTAATGCTGTTACCTATTTAAAGCAAAAACTGACCCATCTGGAAAGTGCACCCCTAGAGTACAGGAAAGTTGCAATTTGCTTTTACAGGGGTGTGATTCAAAGCTTGTGAAATATCCAAAATATCCAGAAAAACACCGTGAAATTAGGCAAAAATACCCTAAAACAGGCTGAAAATCAATAAAATTGCGTAAATTTTGACCACAAAAAATACGGAAAATCTGGAAAAATCCAGACAAATCACATCCCTGGCTTTTAGTATAGTTGGTAACAAATTCAGTACCAATACAAGTATGCACAGGTACAGACCTTTTTAGACTGTATGCAGCACAGAAATTCACTGTTGAATATTGCTATGGGGCATCAATCAGTTGATTTAAATATGGCTTTGTCGCTCGCTCTAACAGCTACGTTTCTGGTGCAGTGTTATTTGCAACGTTGTGTGAATGAGCATTACTCAGATAGTCTCTCGTTTAAATCTAACTTGGATAAATAAGTTGTTTAAATAAGAAGATTTACTGTAAATTGAATAGTCGGGTAGCTGCAAGGTGCTTCTAGTCAGATGTAAGTCCCTGGAATGCCAATTGTGACTAGTTGCATACCGCCAGGGAAGGCAAGTTGCCCCAGCTAGAAATACCGGAACAGATTTAACCACCAAAAATTAATAATAAGCACCTTCTATTTTTGGCCACCTTATGTTGGTCCATTTTAGCATTAGACTATTTTGCATGCTTCACTGTGAAGTTGCATTTGCCCTGGTGAATTCCTTTTGGTAGCGGATAGGTAGAACAATTTTGCAAATTTTCCCTTCTTCATTTTGTGTGATATACCACAGCATTTGTCCCAAAAGGGTTGCCTCTCAAATATTGTAAGTATGTACTTTGGAACAAGGCAGCTATGCATCTTACATTCATGGACAAGCGGATTTGACCAAATATGACATGATTGTATTTTGTTATTGTAAGCTTACTTAACAAACCAAACACTTACACAGTTTGACATTTTGCGCAAATGGACTTTGATCACATTGAATTCATCACTAACATGGATGAAGGAACATTTCAAAATGCACTTCAGCGAAACATGCATTGAATTTTGTCTCTAAGCAACAAACTGTCAATTGCGGTGCCCTCGAGAAAGACGATTCATTCGTCGCAAAAATCAATTTTAAGATACGGCCAAAAGAAGTGTGAATATCTTTTTTATTTTATTGTTTTGTGGAACATGAAACTATTCTTATATCAGGGAGTATATGTCCAATATCTTGATAGTTTTTAGTATATGGGTCTATTGCCATTTGGTCTAATACCATTTCGTCTAATTCCCGTTTAGTCTATATTCAATTGGTCTATTACCAGAAAAGCTAATTGCCACTTAGTCTAATAATCATATAGTCTAATGTCCATTTAGTCTAATATTGTTTGGTCTAATAACCGGTATGTCTAATAACTATATAGTCTAATAACCATTTGGTCTAATATTTCTTTAATAACCATTCAGTCTAATACCTGTTTGGTCTAATAACCGTTAGTTCTAATACTCGTATGGTCTAATAACCAGTTAGTCTAATAACATTTCATCTATTTATTAATAAATTAAATGCTTGTAACACTAAATGGTGTGTAGACCAAATGGGTATTAGACCAAATGGGTATTAGACCTATTGGTTATAGACCAAATGAGTATTAAACTAAATGGTTGTTAGACTAAATGGTTTTAGACTTATCGGTTATTAGACTAAATGGTTATCGGACCAAATGGTTATCGGACCAAATGGTTAAAAGACCAGATGATTATTGGACGTAGAGGATATAGACCTAATGGGTTTAGACAAAATGGATGTAGACGAAATGGATATTAGACCAAATGCTATTAGACCAATTGGCAAATCCCCATAATATGGAGCTTGACATCACAAGACAAAGTAGTCATTTGGTGTGTGTTGTCAAACATAGTTACATTAACTAACCACCTATGGTTTCAAGTACGTAGGAAATGACATTAATGTACAATATACATAGTTCAACATTTGTCAAATTAAGTGTTTGTTGTAAATGACAAATTTCTTCCTTCCCCTCATATATAGGGACCGTTCACAAACACTTGTTAGGGGGACCTGATGCAAAATGGGGGGGGGGCCTTAAACGTTTTGACCCTCCTGAAAAAAATTGACCACAATTGAGTTTATATGCTTTTCTATGGGGATGACCCATAATTTTCATGTCAAAAGGGGGGCCCTGAAATTTTAGAGATCTGAAAAGGGGGGGGGGGCTCCAAAAAAATTTCTTGATGAAATTGTTTTGCATCAGGCCCCCTAGCAAGTGTTTGTGAACGGTCCCTAACCTGGGTTAATCATTCAGAATTTAGGTACGGATCAAACACAATGACTACCAGGATGCAATTTTTTTTGTACATCATTTGTTTTGTCCTACGGGGAATTGAACCAGGGACCTCTCATACTACAGGTAAAGGCTTTAAGAGAGGAGTTGACAATAACAATGTTCTCCAACAGACTAGAACCCAGAACCTCTTGGTGCCAAAGTTAAGAACTGCTCTCACTTTCAGAATCTCACTTTTTAGAATTTGTTCCCAGATATTATATTTACAAACATTTTTTTTTAAGTTTTTAAATAAAAATCAAATTAATTTTGACTAAATTTTAAATGTTTCCAATGAATGCTTTCAAAGTAAAACATAGTTTAAGCTTAGAAATAAATTCCAGCATGAGAATACACTTTCATGAAAAAGTCGCAAAAATTGTTTTAAAAAAAGCTGGAAAAGCGTGTGGGCTGAAAATAAATATTGCAGGACTTTTGAGTCTGGTTCCAGTGTTTTGACTAGAAATTCTTATGCCTGCTAACTATGGATATGAATCTCTTAAAGGTATAAAATTATTCCAAATAAACCTGAAAATGCACAAATTAAAAAGGAAAGAAAGTATGTTTATTTCCTCAAGCAATTTAAATACTTACGCTGTGAAATATGTTCAACAAATTTGTCAGGGATGTAAGTAGTCAAGAGAAGATATATTATTACCCTTCCCAGAATCCTTTGCAACATGATGCACCAACTCAATACATCAAATGACACTTCTATTACTTCGTACAGGTTCCCTTGGTTTTGACGTTGAGAATAGACTGGCTAAACATACCGTATTTCGTCAAATAGTCGCCCCCCTCCCTCAAATAAATGCCCCCACCACTTTTTTCAACCAAGATGTTTCAAAAATGCCAATATTTCCATGCTATCTTGTATAGTAAAGCTTACCAAGTTGCCCACATGTTCGATAATAGCGTCAATAATTGGCGAAAATCTGGATCAGAAACCCAGAAGTGAACCAGAAGTCAGTGTTTCTAGTTCATAGTTCGTCATTTTAGCGTGAGTTTTAAGTTTACCTAATGATTTTAACAGGAATTATCGTTTTCTAAAATAGACCCTGAATAAACGCCCCCCCCCCCCCTTGGGAAAATGTAACACCCCTGGGGCGGGCGTTTATTTGACGAAATACGGTAAGTCAATAGTAAAGATTTTTTTTTTTGCAAGATCTGGATGTGCTTTCTTCATTCAGGTACTTTTTGTCACTGTCAACCTACGAGGGCCGGTCAAAAACTTATTGACCGCCCCTTGTATGTTGCACTAGATAGCACATCAGTACAGAAATTGAAATGGAAGAAATGCATTGTGGGAAGTGTGAGATATCTACTCTGCTAAGTAGCTGTTGAACAAAATTGAAAAAGGTGCAAGTACCTACTTGAGGCACAATCTTTTTAGCAAATTATTATATTTTTTAATCAATCTGGAAAGAATCTGTAAAAAAATTAGATCTGTATAAACATGGAAATTTGCATCCCTTATTTGTGAAAACAGTGATTAAAACTTCTAACCATCTTTTTTTTTATTATTATTATTTTTTATTATTAACATCATCTTTATAGAGGGTAGCCCAGATCAGTGAACAAAGCACTGCTTTCCACTGGGGCCCTCTTTACATATTAAAATACACAGAGATACAAGGTTATAAAAAATATACAAATATTGAAAAATAAAATTTCCTTAATCTTAAATTACAAAGCACTTAAAATACCATGAAAAACTATATAAATTGCACTTTTGTAAATTGCATGCATATCAATAAAATAAAGTCTGCACAAAAAGCAACGCAGCTGCCACAAATACGCCCATAGCTCCAGAACCAAATATCTGCTCCCACAATATCCCAACATAAAAAGGAAGGACGATCCACCCACGCGCACTCCGATGCCCAATCTATCCAACTTGGGTTTAATCAGGTTTAATGAAGTTCAGAGATACACATCTAATGAAAATTGTAAATATAATCAATCCGAAATCCGTAAAAAAAAAATCTGGATAAACATGGAAAACTTGCATCTCTTATTTGTCAAAACAGTGATTAAAACTTCTAACCACCGGGGTTTAATGAAGTTCAGAGATGCCCATCTAATAAAAATTGTAAACATAATAAATCCGAAATCCGTAAAAAAATATAAAAATCTGTATAAACACGGAAAACTTGCATCTCTTATTTGTAAAAACAGTGATTAAAACTTCTAACCACCGGGTTTAACCCCCTGGACACTACTGGTCATCTAACAGCATTTCTGATTGGTTGATAACTTGAAATGCTCATTTCAATTACCAATTATGACTTGGCTTTAAACTATTTATGTTTAAACATGCATTTGCAGATGATCTTATTTAATACCCTCCTTGATTGGTTCAAACTTGGACACAACATTTTTGGCCAATCGGCAGGTAGTTCTCACGGGGTTAATAAAGTTCACAGATGCACATCTAATGAAAATTGTAAACATAATAAATAATAAAACAAGACACCTCTCTTAAAATAAGATGTAGATAAGGACTGGACTTTTATTGCCTAAGATCAATTGACATTTGTGCAGTGAAATTAATAGCCAGAGGCAG
Organism: Amphiura filiformis; assembly: GCF_039555335.1. NCBI lineage: Eukaryota > Metazoa > Echinodermata > Ophiuroidea > Amphilepidida > Amphiuridae > Amphiura > Amphiura filiformis. The sequence continues at coordinate 27,438,975 of NC_092644.1, read as the reverse complement.
TGTGTCGGTTAAATGGCGGAAGACTTCTTATCTTTAATAAAAATTCCATCCAGGAAAAGACGAAGAAAATTGCATTAAAAATCACCAGCCATGATCTTCACCGTAACTGTCAGTACATCTCCATGCACAGGTACACACACTTGTGTGTTCGTACAGTTTCTGCTTGTTGATTTCATTGAATACATTGTTATATCACATCGGTGCTTTTAATGCACTGTTGCGGGAATATCGTTACAGAATTGACCGTTGGAGTGGATACAATTCGTTAGCCATGTACCTAACCAACCTGAAAATCACTGTGATAAACACATTTAAGTTTGCTACACTGACTAACACTGAATGGTGCTTCGTAACAAAGGTGTGTTTTTTCTTTTGCCCTAAAATTGTACAAATTTTTCTTTCTCCCGTGACACTGGGCTGTCATACACTGATTCCCACCTCTACATAGTTTTCTGTGGAATTTTTCAGAGGGGGTTGGGGTACAAAGAGGGAAATTCTGAATTTGAGGGGGAAAAATCAACTAATTTTGCGCACAAATGGAAATTTACGTAATTTTGTGATGGCCCCATCCCCGTAGTGCCACCACTGGTGCTTACCCATATATGCAGGATATATTAGGGGGTGTGTGTAACTTCCAAATAGTGGAAATTAATCGAATAAAAAGTGTGCTTGTGCAGGTATTTTGCAAAGAGTGGACTTCGCTCCCTAAAAACAACAGGATATCAGTATACTTAATACAAACTGCTAAGCATGAAACCTTCTGAAATGAATTACTTAGTCAGCCTATAATGAACCTTCACAGCCAGGATGAGTATTGTGTGGGTAAAGTACCAGTGCCAGAAGTGGGTAAGTGCATATAGCTGCCATGTGCAGATGAGTACAATATACTGTATGTACTTGTCAAATGTTCACAGGGCAGCTATTGCACTTGCCCACTTCTGGCACTGAGCAGTCAACTTGTGCACATTTAATCTATTGAAGACACAGGCTTGGTTGAGTTCTCGCAATAAATAGCCCTTTGAATATTACGGTAGAATTTGTCATTTTTTGTCATCAACATCAATTTGATCAGAATCTAAACAGCTGCTGATATTTGCTAGTTGATGAAACTGCATTAAATTCACTTGATGCAAAGTATCAATTTTCATCACACACAAATAACTAATTCTCCAGAGTGACCGGTGGTCAGTAGGCGTAAACTGACAGTGGTCAACAGGCATACACTGACCAGAGAACTGACTATTATTCACCTGTTTTCCCAGGAGTCTAATACAAAAGGGAAATAACAGCAATGTTATGCAAAAGTAAGAAACCCAATTTTGAATTGTGCTATTCCAGTTAGAATCCATACACCCCGTATGGAAGATATGACCTTAATCTCCCACACAGGGAGTGTAGAATTCAAATGGAGTCACTCATTCAGGTAACCCCATTTGAAATTCACACTCCCAGTGTGGAAGATTAAGGTTGTGTCTTACATACGGGTGTATGGATTTCAACTGGAATAGTCCATTTTGGAGCAGACGACACTGAATGGGTGGCCCCATTTGAAATTCACACACCCTATGTAGAAGATTAAGGACATTTCTTCCACAGGGGGTGAATTGTTTTCAACTGGAACAGCCCATTTCATCAGGCCGGGAATTTTAATCAAATTGTCACATTGTTGAAGCATTTTTTCAAGAAAAATACCAAACAAGTTCAAACGAGACAAACAACATGCAAATTAGGGCATTGACAGCACTGTATTGATTGAGCAAAAAGCTCTACACAGCTTTTTTCAAATTTAGTAATTGCATGACACTAAATCTGCTTTCCTAATAAAAAGAATACTATGAAAATAACAATGCACATACAGTCCCATTTGGGGTATGAAGCAACTTAATTAAGTGAATTTTTGTAGAGAGCCCAAACTGTATGTAATCACTTGCATGAAGGTCACATGTGATTTAGCTGGCTTAAAATGGACATCTAAATCCCAAATTTAATATTGTCATTTTTACAAATAGAGATTAAACATGTTGCTGTATGTACTAGTACTGAGACCAAGCTGATAGCACACTACTTCATCTGCTATCTACTGCTGACAGCACACTACTTCATCTGCTATCTACTGCTGATAGCACACTACGTCATCTGCTATCTACTGCTGATAGCACAGTACTTCATCTGCTATCTACTGCTGATAGCACACTACTTCATCTGCTATCTACTGCTGACAGCACACTACTTCATCTGCTATCTACTGCTGACAGCACACTACTTCATCTGCTATATACTGCTGATAGCACACTACTTCATCTGCTATCTACTGCTGATAGCACACTATTTCATCTGCTATCTACTGCTGACAGCACACTACTTCATCTGCTATCTACTGCTGATAGCAAGGTACTTCATCTGCTATCTACTGCTGATAGCACACTACTTCATCTGCTATCTACTGCTGATAGCATACTACTTTATCTGCTATCTACTGCTGACAGCACACTACTTCATCTGCTATCTACTGCTGATATCAAGGTACTTCATCTGCTATCTACTGCTGATAGCACACTACTTCATCTGCTATCTACTGCTGATAGCACACTACTTCAGCTGCTATCTACTGCTGACAGCACACTACTTCTTCTGCTATCTACTGCTGATAGCAAGGTACTTCATCTGCTATCTACTGCTGATAGCACACTACTTCATCTGCTATCTACTACTGATAGCACACTACTTCATCTACTATCTACTGCTGATAGCACACTACTTCATCTGCTATCTACTGCTGATAGCACACTACTTCATCTGCTATCTACTGCTGACAGCACACTACTTCTGCTATCTACTGCTGATAGCAAGGTACTTCATCTGCTATCTACTGCTGATAGCACACTGCTTCATCTGCTATCTACTACTGATAGCACACTACTTCATCTACTATCTACTGCTGATAGCAAACTACTTCATCTGCTATCTACTGCTGATAGCATACTACTTCATCTGCTATCTACTGCTGACAGCACACTACTTCTTCTGCTATCTACTGCTGATAGCAAGGTACTTCATCTGCTATCTACTGCTGATAGCACACTACTTCATCTGCTATCTACTACTGATAGCACACTACTTCATCTACTATCTACTGCTGATAGCATACTACTTCATCTGCTATCTACTGCTGATAGCATACTAATTCATCTGCTATCTACTGCTGACAGCACACTACTTCATCTGCTGTGGTGCTAAAACAATGGAATTAATGTTTGCTGTATAAATATGCCCAATTGGGAAAATCCCTACAAGTTTCCCAACCTGTAACATGCATAATATCTCAATGAATACAAACAATGGACTATACATTAAAGTGTCTGTGCCTTAGAGCATGTATATAATGGCTTTAATAAATATTCAGATAATATGTTACGTATAATATCTGGTAGAAATATATTATCGATTTTACGTCATCAAACATTCGTTAGAACTTAAACATTACTGGAAATAGAACGGAAATAGATTAAATACCGTAGATATGTTACATACAATATTGTACGTCTAATAAAAAGTCTGCATACTGCTTTATATGGAAAGATTACACTACAATATCCAGAGATGTCCAATTCGGGAAACCCCTAAAAGTTTCCAACTTTGGCAACTTATAAAATAAATACTTTACTGACTCTACAAATTGCCTATACACTGACATGCTTATGCCATGACTTCATCAAATTAAAACATCTTTGTGGCACTAAGTCGGTGAAAACAATATTGCTCTGTAGAGAGAATTGGGCGAATCTAGAAAACTTTTCCACTTTGTAAATTGCAAATACATCAATACTTCACAGATTCTATAAACAGTAGACTATATACTAAAATTCTTATACCCACAACTTTATAAAATACCAGACATATTCCAAGACACTAAAGTATTGGAAATGTTACCATCATAATGTCATTAAGTCTGAAGGGAAATTCAAATAAGATACAAACTTGTCAACATATTTCATGTTTTTCCAACAATAAATCCCAATGCCTATACCCCAAATGGAGTTGATGATAATATCTTATTTCAAAACATATGTTTGGGATAACACAGCACAATGAATGATGTAAATTATCATTATCTGTGAGTGCTGTTGAATTCCTACAGGGGGGTAACACCAGTAGAGAGTCAATAGCTACAAAGAATATGCTGAATATTATTTCATAATATAGATATGATTTTAATGTGATTAGTGTTTGGCATTATGCATAAAATGCATCCTGTGATACGAGTGCGCACTTGTGGCAATCTCCAAGATATATTGGAGTGAGAGTTATGTACGTGATCCACCAGTGGAGCTCCTGCGCCCCTCCGCAGAACTTCCGGTAGTGGATGTTCTGCGCTCGGGGAATCCATTGTCGGAGTAACTGCGCTTGGAAGCAAAATAATATAATTTCTTATTAAAATAAAGGTGGATCATTGCTGCGTTCGAGCGCAGAAAATCCACAGTCGGAGTTGCTGCATTCGGAAGCAAAATAACATATTTTCTTATTATAATATCGGTGGATCATTTCTGCGCTCAAGCGCAGAGAATCCACTATCGGAGTTGCTGCGTCCGGGTGCAGTTCCTTATATGTAACGGTGGATCATTGCTGCGCTCGGGCGCAGAAAATCCACTGTCGGAGTAACTGCGCTCGGAAGCTCGGAGTAAAGCGCAGCAATGATCCACCGCTACATATAAGGAGCTGCACCCGGGTACGTGCAGCAACTCGGACCGTGGATTCTCTGCACCCAAGCGCAGCAATGATTCACCGATATTATAATATAAATAAGAAAATCTATTATTTTGCTTCCGAGCGCAGTAACTCCGACAGTGGATGTTCTGCGTCCCCCGCGCGCAGAACATCCACTACCGGAAGTTCTGCGGAGGGGCGCAGGAGCTCCACTGGTGGATCACGTACATACATGGGAGTGAATGCCCTTTTAAAATTAAAACTTTTAAAGTGTATAACACACATGAAATCAGATTTACTTGAAAAGGTAATGCATAAAAGTCTGAAAAACAAATGCCAGGCTTTATAAAGGTCATGAAACCATTTAAAAATATTCTGATTGAAAATGCACTGCAAACAACATGCTTAAAATGTTGTCACAATGTTAATGTAAAATAATTTTTGCAAACATTTTTTGCCAATATTTTGTCAATACTTAAATTTAACATTATGTTAGAATATTTTATAAGTTTTTAGAAATGTTTTTGAATGTTATTATAGAAATGTTTTATACCCTTTATATACCCTTTATATAACCCAACATTTAAACCTTTTCTAACTTTTTGTGAATAATGTCAGAAACCTTTTGTGTTTGTTGGGACTATTATATAACCCAACATTTAAACTTTTTCAAACTTTTTATGAATAATGTCAGAAACCGTTTGTGTTTGCTGGGAAATAATAATTACAAGTAGTGTTGATTTTTGAACTAAAAATCAGTAAATAAAGTTCAATAGGTCAAATCAATGTTTCAGACATCTTTTAAACACTTACCTATAGCATTTCCAGATCACATCACACGAGATTTAGACATGTAAACAAAAAAGAAAGAGAAATCAATCAAGGTTAGATTGTGAATAGTAATCAATTTACAACATATTATATGACAATGCGCAACATAGGTACATCAGTGTGGTCTTTGTAAAAATCCATTCAGGGGCCCATCCTGGTGAGCATCATTTGGTCTTGTATTTTGGTGATAATTGTGCGCAAAGTGGGAACAATTTTTCAATTATACACTATTTTAGCCCCAAATTACTGTGATATTTTTTGTTTACCAGGCCAATTTTCAATTTTACACTATGAGGTGTTAGGATGATTGAAATTTTTCTCTTTTTTTTGGGGGGGGGGGGTGGTTTTAGGAGCAGTTGAAATGTTCTTGGGGGGGGGGGGGGTGAGTTCACAAACCAACTCATTTAGAGGGGTTCAATCCCCCTAAACCCCTGCAAAGAACACAGTGATGTACATGTAGTATTATATTATGGTGATAAGAATGGCATGCTGGTTATTCTGCCCTGTGGAGTATGGCATTGGCACCGCATGTAAACAAGGTTGTTTTATTCCATAAAGAATGTAGGAGGATTGCAAAGGCTAGTTATGTGGGCATGATTGGAAGGTTGCTAGTTCAAACCATGGCAGTGTTGTTTTTTCATACTACTCTACATTCCAGAAACATACAGGACTATTTTTTTTTAATTAACAAAAGGATTATTTGGTTTTGCCAGATTAACCCTAACCCTTCAAGTGGTTTTTGTTTTTTCGGAGGAAACAAGGAATGAAAAAGGAAAGAAGATGAACAAAAAAGTTGCTTTGTACCCCAGGTTTAGACCCCAGGACCCCTTGTGTGCAGTGCATCGTCAACTGGTAGCCATGGTGTTTCGCTGGCCCGGCCAACGCAAAACCGTGTGTATATGAGTTAGGATGATTGCATCATCCCATCATGTGGGATTCAGTGGTTTCGCTTTGTAAGAGTTAAAACAGTATACCTCATAGCTCAATCAATCCTTTGGCTGACCTAATTACAAGCCGACGACGGATGTCGGCTTGTTCTGTCTTCTTCCAATTCTTCTTCTTCTTCTTCTTTCTTTCTTTCTGGCAACCAGCTTCTTCTCTTGCATGTTACATGCTACAATGGCGTCTGCAGATATGCATCGTCTATATCATGTGTCTATAGGGTGTTCACAGATTTGGGGTCAAAGGTCATTAAGGGGTCATTTCCGGTGCATAAGCAAAAAAACCTTCAAAATGCCTCTAACACGTGACATTTTGCGTGACTTGCCACGTTTCGCCCTAGCTCTCTTATGCTTTGACAGATTTCAACCATAGTTGAGCCAAATGACCACTGGACTAGGCCAAACCTTACATTTGACTTTGACCTGACTGTGACCTTTGACCTTGACCTTATGGCCAAAAATGTTGATTTCACAAAAAATGCTACTCCTTCCACAAATTACATGCAATGATCATGTGACTCATGCATATGAATCAACATGTGGCAGTGCTTAAAACTTCCTAAAAAGATTGAGGTCAAAGGTCATTAAGGGGTCATTTCGGTGAAAGTCTGAAAAATTTGTAAAAATATTCAAAAAATCACTGTCTTTACAAATTATATAGCAGAGAGTCGCCATTAGCACACATGCATTGCTACTAGCCAGGGTCTTTAGGATGCCTACAGTTTTGGGCTCAAAGGTCATTAAGGGGTTACTTCGGTCAAAAAGCGAAAATTATCAAAAATGTTTAAAAAATTTATCTCAAAATGTAAACAGACCAGAATAATATAACCAACATACATGAATAAGTGTTCCCTGATGTATGCATGGTATTTTTATTTTGGGGGTCAAAGGTCATTAAGGGGTCACTTCCTGTTTTTAGCTGAATAACTTCAAGAATTTTTATCTCGAGAACTAAACATGTAGAATTTTTTAATTAAAATTGGAACAATGCATTTTGTCGGTGTACATACGGTTTTTTTTTCATTGAGGTCAAAGGTCATTAAGGGGGTCAAAAGGTCAATCAAAAATTTAAAAAAATCAAAATCCATGTATAAGTTCCAATTAAGCTGAAATTCACCAGGAATATTTCTTATGACCTCCTAAGCACAATGCAAGAGCAGTTGACCCCATCCGTAACCCAGGGGTCAAGTTATAGGGGTCAAATTGCGGCTTGTATCAGCGTCTGTTGACTCTAGTTGAGCACTGGATTACAGTGCTGGGAAAGTAAACGAGTCTTGTTGTATTGAGGAGTGGTAGCCCATCCCCAGCCTCCCCCAAGCTGGCCCAAACACAAAGGAAAATAAGATGGGCGGTTTGGTTTACGATCATAGCTCCAGAGTGACTTGTACATCGTTTAATGCTATGTGTACTACAGTAGTGTTTAATATTTAATAACATGGTGATCAGTGAGCCTACACATCCATGCTCTAATAAAGTACAATGCTTTATTGATACTCATTAAATATATATGCCTACATGATAGCGTATAACTTGCATAAAAGTACACCATGTAGGTCAAATTAAGCCACAACCAACCTGGATTAAAGCATAATTTGTTAAATAAGGTGTAATATAATTTGTCATTCGGCTAGTCCCAGTTGAAAACCATACATCCCTATGGAAGATACAACCTTAATTTCCCAAACAGCGGGTGTAGATTTCAAATGGAATCATCCATTCAGGAAACCCCATTTGAAATTCACGCTCCCTGTATGGAATATTAAGATTGTGTCTTCCTTAGAGGGTGTATAGATTTTAAATGGCATAGCCCATTTTGAAGCCAGGGATGCAAGCATAACAACTATCCTTTTGATGTAGCCTTTCACAATATCACTGGACTTGACCCAGTTTACAATACTATGCTCCACATTGGGCTATTCCAGAAATTAAAGGCACACCCCCTAAAGAAGACATGGGATTCCAAATATTTTCACCAATTTTTGCTCTGGGAATTCCCCCCCAAAAATGGTCATTATTCTCACAACCCTAAAGAAGACATGGGAATTCCCAAGAAAAAGATGCTTTTTTAGGCTTGGGAATTCCCAAATTTTTTTGGCAAAAATGTGCATGTCTTCTTTAGGGTCACTGGGAATTCCCAAATTTTACTCATTTTTTTTTTTTCAAAATGGGAATTCCCATTTTTTTTGGATAAAATTTTGGTCTGGGAATTCCCAAAAATGTATGGTACAAATTCACATGTCTTATTTAGGGGGGGGGGTGCCATTAATTTCTGGAATAGCCAATTACTGCCCGACTCAGAGGTATGTGATGTGGCCCATGAATTGACCACACGCAATAAAAAAGTGAAAAGAATAGGCCTATAATTTCTCCTTCATCACAACCACAAAATCCTCTCAATTCTAAATATAGCCTTATGAATAGAATGTCATATTTATGGATTTCATCCATTTTATTATGCAACGCTTTATCAGCTGACCTATTTAAGAATTAGGCTGTTTAAGTTGAAATCCATACACCCATTTGGACGATATGATCTTAATCTCCCACACAGGGGATGTAGATTTCAAATGGAGTCACCCATCCAGGTAGCCCCATTTGAAATTCACACTGCCTGTGTGAAAGATTAAGCTCACATCTTCCATAGGGGTGTATGGATTTCAACTGGAATAGCATTCCATCTATAATAGAGCCTACTTGTATAAAGTTCAACTGCTTCAGCAGATTGCAACTCAACCTTGGAAATTATCGCAATTGAAAAATCAATTTTTCACGACATGACATTTACTTTACTCTGAGCGGATCTGAATGATTTATGTTGAACCTATCAAATGTGCTACATGCCTGGGATTATACACATTCTTTGGAAACTATATACAAACAAGATGAAATTTCCCATAAGAATTATATACTTTTGAGAAAAGAAATATTAAAAAGTAGAATAGATGAGATACATATTTCATTAGTGCTGGAAATTATATTTTTAGTGTTTTGAAAATCTAATATATTACTACACAATGGACTTCAAAGAATTAGAGAAAAAATGGTTTGAATTTTTGTTTTTACTATCCTGGCCCATGTGATAGAGCGACAGTCAGTTCCATTATTTCGAGTATTTTGTGCAACTATGATAAAATATTAGAACTGCCTGTTGTAGGATAGTGAAAACAATAATTCATATTGTTTATTCTCATTCATAGTCAGATAAATGTTAAAACTACCCTTATTGTAAAATGAGCGAATTTGTTTTTACAACTTCATGATCGCATGCAAGTATTACACACTAAGCTTACGCCTACAACATGCTTATATAACATACATGCCCCTGGAAAAGGGTGTTACACGTTATCAATACTTGTGATAGCCTAGGGTCATCTACGGCCTGATGGACAACACCCGAAATCATGTGAATGTCCAATCGGATTTTTTGTGCGCAAACTAAACCACACCTCTGAATAAGAATTATATTTTACGGAAATTACTTTATCAATTTTCTGCAGAAAAATTACCCATCCCTTGATTCTTGCTCATTTGTCAGGGGGCTATTTAAAAATATGTGGCCAATCACCTAATGAGCCATGCATATTTTACATATATTAAAAAAATCATGTTCAACAAAAAATAAGCCATACAATTTACATCATCACAATCCCTATATTTATAGCTTATAGCTACTCATAATAGCCACAAAAATGACCTCATAAACAGCCTGAATTATACATGATCTAGTAACAGTTGACACAAGCTAAGAAATCAAATAGTCAATATTGGTCCAATATTGGATGCCTCAAGTCCATCATATCAAGTGTACTGGATTCATAATATCATCCTCTATGCCACACACTTGTTTGCATGCACCTAAATGCCCACAACAATGACCACACAGGTCATGATTATACTTGTGACCAATGCTCACATGTTGTGGATTTAGTAGGTAATCGCTGCAGACCCGTTGTATCATGTGTCTTTCTGTCGTCATATCAGTTGTGTGTTAATCGTGGGGCCTCTGGATGATCTGTGACGAGGGTATCATATGTCACGTAAGGTGACACCGTGGAAGTGTGCCGGGATATTGAAAATCCAATAACCTTTATATATATTGCATTTAGTCACATTATGATGACATGCACTTCATTTTATGATTGCAAAAAGGGATGGTATTAAAATCAAACCAGATTGCAATAACATTATCCAATTATATGTCCTATTTAAGCTATTATTTGACATAGTACTTTACTTATGGTTTGATTGAAATATGAGCATAAAATCACACAATATCAAATAAAATTTCTTGCCTGGTATTTTATCTACTCCATGCATAGTGTACTACTTACTAGTAATCCAATTAAGTTTCCCCCTTTCAACTGTCTTTTATTGATGGAACAAAACTTTATCAACTAGCTACTGCTGATAGCACACTACTTCATCCACTATCTACTACTGATAGCGCACTACTTCATCCACTATCTACTGCTGATAGCACACTATTTCATCCACTATCTACTGCTGATACCACACTACTTCATCCACTATCTACTACTGATAGCGCACTACTTCATCCACTATATACTGCTGATAGCGCACTACTTCATCCACTATCTACTGCTGATAGTACACTACTTCATCCACTATATACTGCTGATACCACACTACTTCATCCACTATCTACTACTGATAGCACACTACTTCATCCACTATCTACTGCTGATAGCACACTACTTCATCCACTATCTACTGCTGATAGCACACTACTTCATCCACTATGTACTGCTGATAGCACATTACTTCATCCACTATCTACTGCTGAGAGCACACTACTTTATCCACTATCTACTACTGATAGCGCACTACTTCATCCACTATCTACTGCTGATAGCACACTACTTCATCCACTATCTACTGCTGATAGCACACCACTCCATCAACTATCTACTGCTGATAGCACACTACTTCATTCCCTATCTACTATCCACTATCTACTACTGATAGCGCAATACTTCATCCACTATCTACTGCTGATAGGTCACCACTCCATCAACTATCTACTGCTGATATCATACTACTTCATCCACTATCTACTGCTGATAGCAATTTACTCCATCCCCTACCTACTACTGATAGAACACTACTTCATCAACTATGTACTGCTGATAGCACACTACGTTTTTGATGAGTTTCTTTTCATTTTGATGAGAAAATCCAATTCATTTTAAAGAGGAATCTGTTAATTTTGAAGAGAAATCTTTTATGTCCCCTCCAAATATTCATACTTGACAAATTTGAACAGATTCTATTCATTTGTGACAAGTTAATATTTAAAGTGTATAAAGCACTAAATGAAAGACAACTGCCTCCGTAGTCATGACAGTCAACCCATCATATTGCAAACTGATTCAAACTACCTTCACCCTTTATCCTAACCAGTATCAGATTACCGTGACGATCACAGTTTCACTGATTTCTCAACTCAAACCAATCCGCTTTGTATGCTAGAGGGATGCAGGAAGCCCGTCTCATATGTCACTTTTACAAATACGGAAATGAAAGGGGGATTTTTCTTTGGAGAGATATGAAAGGAGTTTTCTTTTTGAGTACACCAAGTAATACTAAAAGGAAGTGAATTCTACCCACTTTTGTTGATTTTGATCCCCTTAATCCACTGATACTCTAGGGTGATCCAGCAAAACGATATGTAGATTTGTCAATTACATGCATTACTTCAGATCAAAATTTGCTTCAAGGAGAAAAAACCAGTATGGCGACTTAGTGGGACATAAAAAGAGGGAAATAGAAATTTAAGCATCTTAGAAAATTACATCACATCAAATTGTGAATTATACCCAAAAAAAGAAGGGACCTTCACTCTGAGCCCTGGAGACAATGATAACCATCACAGCAATAACACCACTTAGTGGGACATAAGATGAGGAACTTCTTGAAATAGAAATTTAAGCATCTTAGGAGACATAAATTCTGGATTTTACCCAACTGAAAAGGAACCTTTACTCTGAGCCCTGGAGAGACAAAGATAATCATCACAGACATTGTTCTGTGGCATTTGCTTACCTAACTAAAATAAGAGGCTTACAAAGTGGGATGCCTTTTTCTGTCTGTTGAAAATTAATGCAAAATTGATTTGTACATGTGAAAGATAATAACATTTTTTGGTGATTATTTATATATTTATGCAGTTCTTTCAATATCATTTTTTTAAATGTGTTAAAAATGACACTTTTACACAAGTCAGAACAAGAAAAAATAACAAAATAATAATCAAACAAATTCACCACTGATCAACATTTTGCATTATGTTCGCTATATGTGTTTCAATGGGGCTTCAACTCGGTGAATACTGCTGTTTTCCTCATTTTTTACCAAATGTTTCATTTAAAAAAATACCTAATGACACTTTTAATGACTTTTCCGACACTTTTAAGCAATTCATACACAATTTATACCCAATTTATACCCAATTTTAATTCCTTTACACTTTTACTGGGATCACTGAATGGGCTTTGATAATACACAGACTATTCATGTTTATCATCAGTGGGCTGTATCAATACCACCATTGTTTAATATGTATGTCATTATTTGAATTAATGTTCAGCATTACAGCTGCACAATGTCTTTTTGTACACATTAACAGAATGATGCAAAAGTACACACAGAATCTTACATGTGTCACATTCACATTAGAATTGGAAATAGGATTGATTTAGAAATAGGACTAAGGAGTATTTTATGATTCTACTATCATTCTAGCATCCTCTTTTTAGGACATTTCCACAGACAAAGCTTATTACCAAAATTTGTCGGTTAATTCCAATTTTGCATTTGTGAGTTATGCATGATGTATATTACACTGTTCCATAGGCCACTGTGTTGTAATTTTGTTCTGTTAAGGGGGTACTACACCCATGTGGTAAATTTGTGACTATTTTTGCATTTTTCTCAAAAAAATAATAACACACTGGTAACAAAAGTTATGTATATTATTGGGGCAAGGAATCCTATTACTACACTGAAATTTCAATGACTCAAGACAAGCGGTTCAGTATATATGATAGGAAACGAGGTACATCCTAGCGGTACCTTATTTCTTATCATAAATAACAAACCGCTTGCCTTGGGTCACTGAAATTCCAGTGTAGTAATTGGATTCCTTGCTCCTATAATATACATAACTTTTGTTACCACTGTGTTATTAGTTTTTGAGAAAAATGCAAAAATAGACACAAATTTATCGAGGGGTGTAGTACCCCCTTAACAGAACAATAATACAAATTTGACAATATTATTGTCAAGCAAATGAATCTACAAAAATTGTTTTGCACATAAACATTACGTCGCCAGAGGTTTCTCATGTTTCTGGATTATATAAAAATCTCAAATATCTTTTTGGAAAAAGTAGGGGAAGAGGCTGTGGGTCATTAAATGCCCCTTTAATCACTGTTGATAAAAAGGGCAAAAGCTTCATAGACTCATAGTCCTAAAGATTCACATTGGTTCACCTCAAGTTTGGTAGTGACATAGGTGCATATTTCGCTGGGTACAGTATCGAATCGTGTGTGGTAAGTTCATCGCATAGAGCGCGCACATACAAGGGCAGTGTGTCATCATGTTTGCAGCGCAACTGCGAAAAGGCATTGATGTTACATGAGGTGAACCAAAGAATAGTGAATTGCCCAACCTACCCCCAAAGCATCCTTATATTCATCATGATACAGATCCTGGCAGCTAATAAACTGTGCAAATGACAAACTTGAAAATAGCAAATAAAGATAATAATGTAATACTTAACATTCAGTAAGATTCAAAGTATGTGGTTATTCAAACATAAGACTGACATGTTTGTCTTGCTGCTCAAAGAGGGAAAATTTCAAAAAACAGGCCTCAGAATTCTTTCCCCCGTATATTATAGGCAAACTTCTATTTTGATCATGCTTGTTTGCACACTATATGATCATGCTTATCGACTGCTAAGTGCCAGAAGTGGGTAAGTACAATCGCTGCCCTGTGAACATTTGGCAACTTACACACAGTATATTGTATATACATCTACACATGGCAGTTACACATGGCAGCTATTGCACTTACCCACTTCTGGAACTGAGCAGTCATTATGCCAAATTTACCCTATTTTGGGACTCTCTGTGACAATCCAATAGATGGTGTCTTCCTCATAGCATTATGCATGGGTCTTCATGGACTCCATACTCTATATAAACTAATTCTCTGATCACCAGCAACCCAGTTACACAAAAGTAAACAATTGGGCTATTCCAGTTGAGACCCACACACCCCCTATGGAAGACATGACCGTAATCTTACACACAGGGAGCGTGAATTTCAAATGGAGTTACCTAAATGGGTGGCTCCATTTAAATTTATACTCCCTGTGTGGTCAAGGTCATGTGTTCCATTGGGGTGTATGGATTTCAAATTGAATAGCTCATTTTTGGATGGGGAAGCATTGATAAATATTTGACACCAGCAGCTTTACTTTAAAATTTCCCAAAATGAAATTCACTCGTACGCCTCATTTCATACTAGTAAAATTCAAAACATTGATTGAAGAGCATGACCGTATGATGACGGCTATCCATACATAATAACTGAAGTGTAACCGAGGTTCTAGAACAGGTAGGTTACATGTGAAATTTTCTTTTAAAAAAGAGGTTCTGTTAAAACTGTTATGAACAATATATGTTAGCAATGGGCAAGATAAGTGACAATGTCTATTTGTATCTGTAGCAAAGGCAAGTGGTATATAATTCATATTGAACAAACATAAACTCAGCCAAATTAAAAAGTCTCCACTAGTTCCATCCCCATTTAATCAGAGTCTGATGAGTTTATGGCAAAATAATTTATATAATAAAGTTCTATGCACTTTCCTTTGAAGGTTGATACCAAATTTGATATCAAAAGTTTAATCATCGTGAGCATAGGAGCCATTGTTTGGAAATTTGTGCAATTTTTAAAATGACAAATTGACCACGCAAAAGCCAATGCATGGTATCAGCTTATTATGTGGCCTGAAGCAACCCGTACAGGAATCATTGCTGCGCACAATTGAAAGAGCGGGGTATTTGATTTGCATTTTGACATGCATGGGTAAACCTTTAACCTGCCGGCCTGTTCAGGCTACGTAATTCTTGGCACTCACGCTAGTTCCATTACGTTATACTATTCCCTATGTCATTTTTAAAATTGCACGAATTTCCAAACAACGGTTCCTATGCTCACAATGATTAAACTTTTGATATCAAATTTGGTATCAACCTTCAAAGGAAAGTGTATAGAAAATTATTATATGAATTATTTTGCCATAAACTCATCAGATTCTGATTAAATGGGGATGGAACTAGTGGAGACTTTTTATTTTGGCTGTGTTTATTTTATATTTCATCCAAGAGTACCCCTGAGACAGTACCTAATTAAAATAATTTTTTTTTAAAGTACAAAAAAAAAGAGAAAAAAAAAGCTCCATGAAACATTATTCAAGTTCCTACAAAACCTACTGTTATTAAACATGACTTTTCCAATTACCGTAATTCAGATGAATTTTAACAGACAATAGAATGGAAGCGTACATTGTAATATCCATGGCAGACAAAATAATTAATGATTGTGCATCAGTTGTTTTGATGGTATTGTGAAAAATCTAAACATTTTGCTTTGGATCAAGGAATATGATTAAGGTCCAAGCAAATTGTTAAAATTTTGAACAATATATCTGAAAAATAACTGATACAAAGTCATTAACCTCATTCATAACCATCACTTTATTGTTATTCATCTGTAATATTATTTTATTGTTTTAGACTTGAAAGCAAAATACATAATAACTTTATTTGTCAGTTTCCCTGTCAAAAAATCAAATAGCTGATGACTAACATGTACCGCAAGTGGCTAATTACACCAGCACATAATCACGTTGGTCAGCGTGAGTGTAAATTATTGGAGCGCATAGCATGTCACATGACGTGGTCATTATAAATGGCCATGTTTCAACTCGACCAATGCATTTACACATTATGGGCAAGTCCCTGGGCAAGTGTCAATTATTTTTCAAAATAATTTGAGAGGATCATAGAAACTTCTATGCTACTCAAATTTAGTACACTCACCGGAGTGCTTTCACCGGGTCAACCGGTGCTTCAGTTATTGCTCTGAGGATTTGTTGTTGCTAGTTTGAGAGGACTATTAACTTTAATTTCATTAATTTTAATTTTAACTGTAATTTATTTTGTTCATTTTATATTATTTTGAGATATAAAATTTAATGAAATCACCAAACTGCTTAGCTCAGGCCAACCAATAAAAGTGAGAAACCCCTTAAGACGACCGTAAGATTGTATGCCTGCCACAGTACATATTCATACAATCACCTGACCATCACTTATAAAAATACTCCTGCAGTTCTGCAAACTGTAAGCATACAAATAAGCTAAACTTGTTGGAACCAGTTGCTTTCTAAAGATACCCAAAAGAAGAAGAGACCACAGACAGTACATAATCATACAATAAATAGACTTGAATTTTAATTACTCAATTCTCTCCATATATAGGTCAGGTCTTCATATTAGGCTCTTCCAGTTGACATCCATTACACCCCCCATGGAAGACATGACCTTAATCTTCCACACAGGGGGTGCAGATTTCAAATGAGGTTACCTGAATGGGTGACTTCATTTTAAGGGGGTACTACACCCCTACCCAATTTTGTGCCTATATTTTGTAGTTTTCTTCAAAATTATAGCGCATTGGGGACAAGTAAGATATGCATATTATAGGGGCAAGGACTACAACTACTGCACTGGAAATTTTATTTCAGCACAGACAACAGTTGTGGAGTTACAGTCAAAAATGAGGGAAACCAATATTTGATCAATAAATCAATAACTACTTGCTTTGAGTTGCTGAATTGTCAGTACAGTAGTTGTAGTCCTTGCCCCTATAATATACATATCTTACTTGTCACCAATGTGTTATAATTTTTAGAAAAATGCAAAAATAGGCAAAAAATTGACAAGGGTGTAGTACCCCCTTAAAGGTACAATTACCGAATAGGGTGCAACTTGCTAGACTTCAGTCCAGTCCTCGTTTACGGAGTTTAGGGTTAGGGTTTAGGGTTGGGGTAGGGCAGTCTTGTAATAAGACTAGTCGAGTTGCACCCTATTCGGCAATCGCTCCCATTTTAAATAATCTGCACCCTCTGCATGGGAGATTAAGGTCATGTCTTCCATAGGGTGTAAGGATTTCAACTGGAATAGCTCATTCATGCAACACACCTCCTTCCAGATCCATCTCTGTGCAAATTAAATTTTCACAACTATTGGTGGAAATAAATTGATATCACTGATGCAGTACGGTAGTCCATCTTTTGACGTTGTTGTATACATGGTAGTCTCTTTTACTGCCAATGCATAACAGCACTTTAGACCCATCAGTAATGTCATGTAAGGTCATAGCTGCTTTACCTAATTTATTTATGTCATCTGAGAAATGGTACGGTAGTTACTTTTATAGATAAGCAGTGGCAAGAAGGGGCATTGGGGAGCATTTACCTCACCCAAACTTGAGCTTTGTCCCCTTCTCCAGTTATCACCCAATCAGAACCAAAATTCATCAGGTTTGGGGCAAAAAGATGCAAAATTTTAAAATTGTTAAAAAAATCCTTCCCAGATTCCACTATGCCCTCTACCTCCTTGAAGGAATAGCTGCTTGAAAAGTTTTGGTTCCGTTTGCAATTTCTTATGTCAATGCTATCTTCTATGCAAGCACCAGTTCAATAAATTCAATATCACTCTGCTATGACTAGGTTTCAGTTGATTTCCCTGATTCATTTGATTTTGCATTTGCTTATGTAAAACTTGAGAAAATCACGATCTGTAAAGTCACTTCATATCCCATAACTTAGCCAGACAAGATTCTCTGCCTATGGTCTGTTCATATCAGACCTCACAGAAAACACATGTGAGATTGTGCTAATGTCAGCTAATTACACTACTTGTAAAGTTAATCAAAATTCAGACTTTGGTATGTTTGGAACAAGCATGTGTTAATAAACTGTGCAAATGGCAATCTAATAAAGATGAAATCTGACATATAGCATGCAGTGAGATTCAAAGTTTATGCATACTTTTATTCTCACATCTGAGACTGTCACGTTGGCCTATGCAGACACAAGAACTGATCATTGCATTAAAACACTGATAAACTAATCAAAACTTTATCTAGGCCTATATCTCAATTTCATTATTGCCGAGTATAGTCGGATTGGATCGGATTATGTCGCATTTTGATGCACACTCTCTCTTTTGTAACTTTTTAGGGTTGGTTTTACTCTTTTAGGAGTGATTTTCACTCATTTAGTAGTGATTTTCACTCTTTTAGAGTGATTTTCACTCCTTCAAAGAGTGATTTTCACTCCTTCAAAGAGTGATTTTCACTCCTTCAAAGGATGAGTTTTTCACTCTTTTACATTAATCGAGTAGCTGAAAACATAGAAAAGGTGGCACAAAGAACACTTAAATCAGCCAAAACATGTCAAATATTCATGTCTGCCCAAGACCAATTCAGACACCATATTCAACACACAAACACTACCAGTTGACACTGGGATATTTTAAGCCGCTGGCATTTATGTAAGGAGGCTCTTATGTTTTATGTAAAATAGATGAGTTTTCTCATCAACTGACCTATTTGTGGTGATTAAATGGGGCTGGTTCAATTAGCTACCGTAAAATGGGGTAACTTCGGTCAGCGGGGTAACTTTGGTCGGTCAAATATATATTTTTAAATGGTCATATTTTCGTAGAGCAATATTGTTTTTAGTCATATTCAGTGTCAATTTGTTAAGAAATACATTTTTTTCAGAAAAAATAAAAATTAATATTTGTGAACAAGGATGTGTGCTTGATTAATTTTGCAAGGGGTCAAATGTCACAAAAACATCTTGCCCATATACAGCGAAGATCAATTTTTTTAATTTTTTTTCTTCATGGAATGTAATACTGTGACCAAAGTTGCCCCAAAGGCGGGGTAACTTTGGACAGGCTATTTTTAACCCCTAGGGCACCCTTACAAAATTATTTAAAAATCTTTTTCAACTTCAAGGTGTAGATGGGAACCCTAATGTCACAAAAAAGAGTTAATTAGAAATATAATTGGTTTAGTTTGGAAGCAGTGGTTTAAAAACTCTGAAAAGTGCCCAAAGTTACCCCATTTTACGGTATATCATCCTCACTTTGGTATCAGTGGAAAGTCCATATTATTCACATTGACCATGTGCAAAATTATTACAGGGATGCAATTGGGTAATTGCTAAATTTCATGAAAATTGAACTGGTTCCTTCAACAGACGGAATAGGCTCTTTTTTTCCTCTTAATTTGCCACACAGGGAGTGGAAACTTCAAACAGGGTTACCTGAATGGGTGACTCTATTTGAAATATGCACTCCCTGTGTAGGAGATCAATGTCTTCCATAAGGGGTGTATAGATTTCAACTACATTTTTTGTACAGTAACCCATTACTGTTGATCTGCCGAATCCTGAGATAGCCACTGTCATATTCATTGCATGGTGCAATGTAACTGGGGTAGAATCATGCTCATTTTGCAGGATTTTCACTAATATACATGTAGCAGAATATGGCCAATATTCTGCACAATTGCGCATAATCATCTGTGATTTTACAGAATTTAGCGGAGTTTCCTGTGAAATTACCATGATTTAGCACTTTTCTGCGGTGTACGATTTTGTTGAATCAGCGATATCTCTCAACCCCCACATATGTGATGCAATCAAGCCAAATCAGTCTGAACTCGGAAATATTGATTTTGAGATATAGTCAAAGAAAGGTAATATTTCCTTTTGTTTCCATTTGTTTTGGAAACTCTTTAATTGCTCATATCTTTGGAACTGGTTGTTCAATTTCAATGTGGTTTTCTGCAAAATGCAGCTTTGTAAATGCCTTTTACTATCCTATAAGAAATTGAAATTTTAATATTTCCGAGTTCCGACTGATTTTGCTTGGTCGCATCACATATTACACACAAAACAGCTTTCTCTCCATTGTCACAACCTCTTTGCTACCCAGTCCACCTTCCCTGACCCCATTACTCCTAATGTTGCCATGGTGAGCCTTGAGGTGTGATGTGGTCAAGTAGGTTTTATTTTGGCCTCCAATCAACTGAATCTGATGGAAATGTCAAATATGTCATCTTTATATGGTGTAATGCAATTAAGCCCCTCCATTCATGATGGTGCCTTAAATGCGCTTTCAGCCATGCATAGTGTCCTTACTTAAAAGCATATTCAGTGATCCCAGCGAAGGTGTAAAAAAAATAAAATTGTTTATAAATTGCCTAAGAGTGACGGATAAGTCATTAAAATTGTCATTAGGTATTTTTGCTATGAACAATTTGGCAAAAAACAAGGAAAACAGCAGTACTGACAAAGTTGAAGCCCCATTCAAATACATGTAGTTAATTTCTCTACTATATTGAAATTACACATTCATGTAAAATGTCTCATTTTGTCTTTAATACATGGCTTTTGGCTGAACCACTAGCAGGCTATGTTAGCACATCTATGACACTAACAAACCAAAATCTGAATTTTGATGATTTTTACGATCCTGTGGATGAGCAAATCACTGAATGGGGCTTTAATGCTGCCACTGTATCCCATAGCAATATTCAACTTCAATTCTAAAATCATTTTTCAAACACACACCTAAAGAACCACTAAATCACTTCTAGTCAAGTTTGTACTTCTTTTAATATTTTCAAGCAAATCCTACAAAACTATCAGAATATTTTTGTACATTTTTGTGAAATTCATTTTGATCTGTTGTTAAGGCCGTACTACACCCATATATTGGTTTGATTGGTCTAAAAAAATATTTTTTCATTTATAGCTAGGCGATATATGCACGGATCATGTGAAATAAAAAAAATTATGAAAAAAAACCCAAAGTGTCCTTTTTCACCTATTTGTCTTAAAGTTGATTGGTTGATAAGGGCGCTTATTTTTTTAGCGATAGTACCAGGCGGCATAGGAAGCATAACACGTGACGTCTGAGGCTGGCGACTAAGATACAGGGCTGACGGCCCCATTCAAAATACACGGTTAGCAATTACAAGTGGAAAATTAACATACTTGCAGTGGGGTACTTTGTCGAACCCGACGGTTTTAGAGTAAGATAATTTTGCTTTGACACCACATAACAAATTTAGAATTGTTTGTGAAGATTTCATAATTATGTGTTAATCCAATGGCGACCTCAAAATTGGCGATATCACTTCCATCACCGCCTGGATAGTACGTAGGCAATCTCCATAGGGATGGGCGATACCAGCTTTTGGTACTGATTGTCCATCTAGAGCAGTCAGGGGTGGCGTGCAGGGGCGAATTTTTAGAAAAAAATAAAATAAAATGAAAAAAAAAAATATGGCAGCATGGAGCGCGCTTGCACTGACATTTAGGGGATTGTCTGAGGGGATGTTCCCCCTCAGAAGTAAGAAACTTGTGCAAAATGAAGATCTAATTGAGTGGTGGACAATTTTGGCACTATAGGCTATAGTGTAAAATTTTAGTTGAAAAAGCCACAAATTTGTAAAATTAATTCCCTATAAATTGTGTTAACATAGGAAATTTGCAAATGTCGAAAGAAGAGCGAAAATGGTCATATGTTTATCCACTACGCTGTCTGAGGACGGATGTTCCAAAGTTTGAAAAATTTGCAAAATGAAGGTCCAATTCAAGCCATTTGGTGCATCATTTTACACCATTCAAAACAATTGCTTTAAAAAAAAGGGCCCGAACTCAATTTTCAAAATTTGAGATTCGTAAACATGGTTAAAGCCGGCCTGCATAAATCGCCGGGATGAAGTCGGTAGGGATAATGACTTTGGCGGAAAAATGTGACGGACCCTGTATCGGCGGGGCCGCACTAGAAATTTGCACATGCTTTTAGGATGCGGACCCGCCTTCAAGCCCAATTATTATAGGACCTACTTCCAATCGACCCGACTACTGCGGGTTTTTATTAAGCATAGCCCTATACTCAATTACGTGAAATTTAACCTTCCTTTTCTCTCCTCCTTTTCTCCCTTTTCTCTTCTCCTTTCCCCCTTTCTCTTCTCTTCTCTTCTCGCCTTTCCTCTCTTGGGGGGGGGGGGGTAGCGGGCCAGTCGGCGCTCCCCCCTGAAACCGCGCCTGAAATGAGTAGGATATGTTTGTTCAGGGGATGCGGGGGTACGTGTGGCTGTAGGCCTACCACATGATGAACTAAGCGTGGGATTACAGAATCGTAAACACAAACAACACAGGTGATAATAAAACCAGTAGCAAACATCACTTTAATCAACTAGATGCAACAAGTTTACAACTTTCTTTTTAAAGCCTAATGTACGATCGTTTTAAATTTTTAAAGGCCCATTCAGTGATTTGCTCATCCAGAAGATCGTAAAAATCATCAAAATTCAGATTTCGGTACTTTTGTCATTGTCATAGATCTGCTAAACATAGCCTATGCGAGTGGCTCAGCCGAAAGACATTTTACGAATCTGTAATTTAGATACTGATAGTATCTAAATTAGCTACTGTGTATTTGAATGGGGCTTCAACCAGTGGCGTAGCTGGGATTTTTTTCCAGGGGGGGGGGGGCCAAATCCACCAAACAAAAATTTAGCCGCCCCTTCCTCAACAGCCCGAAAAGGTTTACCCAAATTTTTTTCCGGTGGTTTGAGAAAGTGAAGAGAGAGAGAGAAAAGCAACACATTTTGATATTATATAGGTAGTACCATTCCCCCCCCTCCTCTCCTTTTTTCCCCTCTCTCTCCTTTTTCCTCTTTTTCCTTGAGCTAGGGGCGGGGCCCGATAGCGCCAGGGGCGGGGCCCAAACAGGCAATTTTGGCAGCTACGCCACTGGCTTCAACCGTCAGTAGGCCTACTGCTGGTTTTTTTTTCCGTTTTTTTGCCAATGAATTTGTCATTTCAAAAATACCAAATGACAATTTGAATGACTTATCCTTCAAACAATTTTAATTTTTTTACACTTGCGCTGGGATCACTGAATGGGTCTTTAATATGCAATCATTATGAAAGTTCCCAATACATTTGGAGGCGAAAAACATTGGAAATTTGCAAAAAAAACAACATCATAAACTTCACCATGTTCACCTCTATCACTCGAAATATCTCGCACACATGATATCACGCCATGGTATGTCGCTGAGTATATCCCATAGACAATCCCGGGGACAATCCATTGGAATTAAATCACTATACCGCACAAAGGGGCATTCGGTGAGAGCAAAATGTAAAAAAATATGGGGGCATTGGGTGAGAACATGACCTTATTTTTAAATGGAATCTTTGGGTGAGAGCGAACAGCGCCCATAAAAACCTCGAAAATCGAATTTCTAGTTCTAAATGGCTTCAAATTTCATTGTTTTTTTGTTTTTTTCAAAATAAGCAACAAAATCAGTGATAAATGAAAGTTGCTGTTCAAATTGAACTTGTAAGGGTCTTTGGGTGACAGATCAAATGGAAAAATCAGGTGGTGGTCGCATTGCATTCGCTAAATTCAGTAAATTTTCATCTTCAACCGTCCGGGATTATTTTGAAATTTTAAAACGCTTGAAATATCACAAACAAAATATAGGCCTATGTTAAATAAATAATATAAATACAAACTAAAACCGTTGGGGTTCGATAAAAATATGGTCTTTGGGTGACAGCGATGCTGAAAAAGGGGGTCTTATCCAGCCCTAGGCCTACATACGCGTCACCTCCAAAGTTACCGAGTGCCCCCCCCGGCCTGAAGTCGAGAATGAAAGATTAGAATATTTGCTTATAATTATTTGTTTACAATTTTGAATATTTTTGTTTTCAATACGTTTCATAATTATACATTTTATTTTTTCTATTATATTCTGTCAAAAGTAGCCTATCGTATGGCGATACCAATTAATGGTATCGACCCACAGTACCGATCGGTGTATCGGAAGTTTCAAGTATCGCCCAACCCCGAATTTCCCGAAAATACAAAATTATAATGGCGACCTCCACAAACATGGAAATATCATCTGGCAGGAATTGTTTCAAGTGAAATAGAACGGATTGTCTTCTCTGATGTAAGTAAAAAATGGTGGCATATTAATTATGCTCCAACATACAATGTAAACGTTCTCACTTAAGTTGATTTTGTGCAACAAGTTGCGACAAATTAACATTTTATCCCAAACACATGTACTTGTGATAGCGTTTACATTATATTCAGTCTTTGTGTTTTACTGAGATGGCGACCCTAAAAATCGCCTAGAACTAAAAACCAAGCATTATCTTATCATTAAGATTTTACTGTTTCAAACCTGAAACAGATGTGCTGGCTAGCGAACACAAATTTTGCATATTATTGTCAACTGGAAGGGGAAAAAGTAGTTTATTTTCTTTAATAATGATAAGTGCTGCCAAGCATGTGTTTTCAAAGCTGTGCATAATTAATGCATTTCCAAAAATATATATTTTGGTACTTTTAGGGTCTGACATTAATGCTTAATTTGTGCGTGTGACTGGTTTCACGGTAGCAATTCTGAAATTTTAGATATACTCCAATTTGTAAAAGTGCCCCCATGTACCGCTTTTGGGCATGTCCCTTTAAAAGTATGTAAGCTACATCGATACCGATGCCACCAATAGAACGAGAAGAGTTGCCCCTTCATTTTGCATACCACTTTGACCAATTTTTTTTCTCATTTCTTCACAAAATGCAAAAACCTGCCAAAAAATGTGATGGGTGTAGTACCCCCTTAAGCACTCACAATCTTTAGGGCAAGGAACAAAAGTGATTTAGGGATTCAATCATGTTTCACCGTTGTTCATCACCGTTTAACAACGATCTTGACAGCGTCGTCTGCGTGGTTTGCCGTGAGGGCAGCTTTAGCTGCCCGGTAAGTAAACCACGAGCAGACGCTGCCGGACGCGAGTTGTTAAACGGTGATGAACAACGTGAAACATGATTGAATCCTTTCAACTAACGAAAAGAAGCTAAATATCGTATAATTCACGATTATTTTACGAGGAATGTCAGTTAATCATTGCCACTCAGCCTTACAAAAACGTCGATGATTTTTCTTTTGATATCAGCAATAAAACCACAGAATACAACGGCAATGTTTAGCCGCTACCTGAAAAATACTGAATTTAACTTGTAAGCTGGCATACGCACAAAGGTTCCAGGCATGACAAATTTTACGCGCTCTCGCGTAACACGTAGTCTCGCTCGCATTCGCGTATACGCTACAGTAAAAGTGTGGGTTCATCACGGTTTAACAACGGTTGGCTCCTGTACAAAGGTATAGGAAGAGTTGTTGAATTTAAAGTACAGCGTATTAGTATCCTAATGCAGGAAGAATATGCCAGAGGGTTACTATCAGAGAAAAGAAAAAGGGTAGAAGTGACCAAGAAGAAAGGTCTACTTTATCACTTGGCCATTACCTGAAAATTGCAGGCATGTATGCTTGCCGTGGATGGAAATAATTTTATTTGATATCATGTCTTCAACAAATGGCAAGGCATTTTCTTTGCATGAAGGGAAAATAATAAAACCTGTTGGGTCTCTCTTTATTGGTCTATCTTCAGTAGATAGCAGATAGCCTGGTAGCTTAATACACCTTCCTTCTGCCTGAATACAAATTTTAACCAGTTTACTTCCTCAAGTTATGCTTAAAATAAATTTTGACCTATCGCTATACCAAAAGTAAACATTTTTGGCCAAATTTAATGCAAATTATCATAGTTTTTACAACTTTTCCCAAAATTTGAAACATTCAAAAATTGTGGCTTACAGTCTGGCAAAATTTGGCTAGTTTTCAGAAAAAAATCAGAATAATTACCCATCCATGTACCAAAATTGGCCTAGAAAAAAGGTTCATTGTCTCAAAAATGTTCATAGGCCAGAAATGCGACCTGTTTGTGAAAAATCCCTGTATGGTCATTTGAAGTGAGTAACACCCCCATGCAAATTGTGCTCATATTACTTTAGTGGAAAAAACATTTATTGGCCATATCAAACAGGCAAGAGTTTTATAATATTTTGAATTCTTCAACATCTAAAAGTTTAAACTTGCACTATTTAGAAAATTTCATTGTACGGAATGGAAATAATCTGAAGCAGAACAGAATATCTGGGTCGGTCGGGCCTGTATAGAACAAGGTGGGGTTTTTTCGTCGCCTAAGTGACAAACAACTTAATTGGCTTGATCACATCACATATAAGAGAACAGCAAATTATGAATACTTAATCTATCATTAAGGACTAGAGTAACCTCCTGATGTTAAATTCAACACTTCTGAGCCTACACTAAACTACACCACGTTCCGTAAGTTAGCTCTTATATGCGTAAAAGTGTTAAATATCTAGCAACAGATTAACTTCCAAACTTAAGCCTATAGATGGAAATTATACACTAAAAGTTGCCTACATCAAATTACCTTCTGATACCAAGATATTTAAAAGTGTTAAATTTTCACGATCCTCATAGTTATGAAAAACTTTTGAGGTTCGTTTTATTTACAGTTTCAAAGAACAACAAATAATAATTTAATAGACCCTATGAGTCAAAATATTTGTGCACACTTTAAAATTTGCAGTTTGAAGTTAACATCAAAAACTGCAAAATTAAAAACTTAGTAAAAATGTCCCGCCATATAATATACATTATATTATATAGGCTCCATAGCGTGAATCAAGGTGTTAATATAATCAGGTAGGAGGTAACGGACCGAGTGAATTGAATCTCGTCAGATATGTCACGTATGTGGTCCACTTACAACATTAACCAATTGGAAAATGTGTTTCACTATAGGGGGTTTAACTCATCCTAATTGCATTGAACTTTTCTTGATGACATACATTGTAATGAGTTACATTATTATGGTGATATGGGTTGGGTAGATGATGACAGTTCTCCCAATTAACTCGAAGGCACTATCGGTGACTTGCTAAATTAGAAAATCTAAAAATGTTGCAGAAAATCAGATTTTTGCATTTCTGTAAGGAGAATATGCATGCCAACACAACGTCACTGGGCGGGAAAAACCTCATATGTACTTCTGGCCCTTGAACATGGATAAAGCCTTAGAGGTGTAGACTTTATATTGAAAAGGTTGCTTCGTCCATGTTCAAGGACCAAAAGTTCATACAGGAAAAACATCATATTTACTTTTGGCCCTTGAAAATGGATAAAGCCTTGTAGTTGTCAACTTTATATTGAATGGTTTGATTCATCCATGTTCAAGGGCAAAACGTACATATGAGGTTTTTCCCGCCCAGTGACGACAAGTAATTTGCTAAATCAGAAAATCTAAATAATCATTGATTTTTTTTTTCATTTTAGCAGAGAGAATGTATACCTTGCAAGTAATAAGACCAAAAACAACCAAAAAAAGATTTTGTTTACACTTTGATCAGCTCGTAATCAGCGGGCCTTATAACATCGCAGATTAGTATCAAAACATTTTATTTTGAGAATTGTCTTGTGACATCTGGCCAGAAGCATCACAAATTATTAATTCAAGCCATATACTTTGTCTACTTTCTTTAACAAAGGAAAAAAACAAAAGCCTAACGAATACCCCCAATTTTCGCTCCATGCCTGTATCAAGATAGCAGTAGAGTCCTGGTTCTCAACTCTAAATAATTATATTGAACTTTTCTTGTTGACACATATAATGAGTTACATTATGGTATTGTAGTCAGGCATAGATAGTTGACAGGATTAGTTTTTCAAACCTGGACATGGTACGTAACATGTGATGTCATTATACAATGTAAATTTTTATTGTGACGTAATTAAAAGCAGTGCAATTCCGCAGCAGTTTCTTTCCAGGATCTGTGGCAGCACTAAGCATAGACTTAATTAAGAACAAGGGACTATAAGTGCAGGGACTTGAATACCTTTCACCACCACCCCAATAAGTCCAGGATAAGTAAAAAAATGTGATAAAATATTGGAAAATGGGTGTTTTTTTAAAATCTATTTGTTGCCAGATTTGGGCACCCCCAATGGGTCATCAATCAGCCCCCTGTTGAAATCTTCCAAAGCCACTGTCAAGTAAATGGTACTTTACTAAGGTTCCTTACAGTTGGAGCACATTATAATGATGTCACAGGTTCATGAACAACACCCATGTACATTGTGCAACAAATTTGGCAAAAAAAAAAGGTAAAAAAAAACCACTTCCAATTTTCCCAGTGTTTGTCACATATTTTCACTTCACCTGAAGTTATGGGGAGGGGAGGCTGAAGGGTATTCAATAATCATATGTTTTTTGGGGTTCTGTTTCAGCATGGTATTGTTTAGATCTCATTTTTTAAGCTCAGTGTGTGAAGTGCATAATAATTTGATCTAAAACAAGAAATAATATCATTCCTACATTAAATGTAGTACGGGTCATTCAATTACCAGATTGGAAGCCAAGTACTATCACTAGGATCTAAAACAAGCTCATCTATCATTACACAGTTCATTAACCCCCATAGGGTTGTACATTCACAGAATGACCTATGAATGAGTTGCGTACAAAAACTCAAACTCCTCAACATGAGGTCAAATGTTGAGCAATGGTTGTGAAGTGTGGGTTACTGAATTATGCCACTGGGATTGAGATCAATTTTGCTCAGCC
This sequence comes from Amphiura filiformis, assembly GCF_039555335.1. NCBI lineage: Eukaryota > Metazoa > Echinodermata > Ophiuroidea > Amphilepidida > Amphiuridae > Amphiura > Amphiura filiformis. The sequence goes on along the minus strand of NC_092644.1, from coordinate 27,409,794 downwards.
TCGTAGTGTGTCAGCAAATATTGTATAACAATACCCCAATGGGCTATTCCTGTTGAAATCCATACACCCCCTAAGGAAGACACAACTTTAATCTCCCAAACAGGGGGTATAGATTTCAAATAGAGTCACCTATTCAGGTAACCCTATTTGAAATTCACACTCCCTGTGTGGAAGATTCAGGTCATGTCTTCCATTAGGGGGTGTATAGATTTCAACCGGAACAGCCAAATACATACAGAGAAAAGTGTGATGTGGACAGCTATGTAGTGCAAACAAATTCTTGTTAAATATGTCACGCATAGAGCATTTTGTCAATTTGAAAATGCATTTTGACCACGGGTGAGATTCCACTCTAAGTTAATACACCCAGTGTTCCAAGATAGTGTCAATGTGCACTTATAAAGTGCAGTCAAATGTTACTTTATATACACGAAAGAATCTGTGCACCGTATTTACATTTTGCTGCTATGAAGGATCTAGCTTTTTTATTGGTAGGGGGTGGTGGGGAGTGTAGCATTACTGTGTTATTTGTGTTGCCATTATTATGGTTGTTGCAGTCATTTTATTGTTAGAATTGTTGTACCGTATTCATTCCATTAACTGCCCAGGGTGCTTAACTCATTTTGGGTGGGCACTTATTTTTTCCATTGTTGAATGGTCATCCATCACCATCTCATAGCATTTAGTTAGTGCGCCCTCACAAAAAATAGTGTCGAAATTGTGGCCATTTTTTTAAAATCATGATTTAGAAAGGGCACCCGCTAAAAAGTAAAATACAATTTAAAAAATCAAAATCACCTCAAACTTTGTCTTTTACAGGCATTTGCAGGTGGTTATTGTGATGTATTTTTAATATCTCGATAGGTAAGCTTAGTGGAGGTATTTTAACAGCATTGGATGGGTGGTTAATAATTTCACATTTTGCTTGTTGTAAAGTCGCTGGGGCCCTTATAGGGGCATGGGCAGTTAATAGAACGAATACAGTAAATGCTTTTATTGAAAGGGAATTTGTCATACTTAAATAAACCTTCAGTGAAAGAACTTATTCAAAGCTTAAATATTAATTTTAAAACAGAATTTCCAAATTTTCCTGTCAATTTTAAGTGGCTGGAAAATTAAATCTTCAATTTCTTTACAAAAGCAAATACTAGCCATCAATACGACGCAGAGACTATTTAAACCAACTATCCTGTCAACGTAATGGCAAACATTCACATCCTGTGGCCTCTCTGAAAATAGCCATTAAAATGAAATCAGACACCTAGAAATGGACATCATTATATTTGAGTTATTGATAAAATGGTCAATATTACTTAAAGTCAATTTGCCCGATACCGGTGTGCATTACATGTCAAATATTATGCTCTTCAAGAGACATTTTTGAGTTGTAAGTGTTAGGTTTCCAATAAGAGCCTATAAAATGGAGATTTTGTTTCCAAATTTTATAAACAAAATTTCAAATAAGGACACCTGTTAATGTATTTTATACTGGCTGCAAGAGATAACAGAGTAACATGGTGCTAAGTGTGGTTAGTAGATACAATATTTGCAATGATTTATCCATCATTAACAATAGATATAGGAAAAACATATGCCCTGCAAATACTATCGACTGAAGATAGCATCAAGGTAGCAAACTAAATCTGCACTACGCTGCTGTCTACTGTGGATGATTGCAAACCCATGGTATTAAACTGCATCCCATGCTATCTAATGAAGATAGCACATAAACTGCATTCCTTGTACGTTATCTAATGAAGATGGCACATAAATTGTATTCCATGCTATCTACTGAAGACAGCATATAAACTATATTCCATGCTATCTACTGAAGATAGCACATAAACTGCATTCCATGTACGTTATCTAATGAAGATGGCACATAAATTGTATTCCATGCTATCTACTAAAGACAGCATATAAACTATATTCCATGCTGTCTACTGAAGATAGCACATGAACTGCATTCCATGCTATCTAATGAAGTTGGCACATAAATTGTATTCCATGCTATATCTACTAAATATAGCATATAAACTGTGTCCCATGCTATCTACTGAAGATGGCACATAAACTGCATCCTATGTTATCTAATGAAGTTGGCACATAAATTGCATTCCATGCTATCTACTGAAGACAACATATAAACTACATTCCATGCTATCTACTGAAGATAGCACATGAACTGCATTCCATGCTATCTACTGAAGATAGCACATAAACTGCAATCCAAGCTATCTGCTGAAGATAACACATAAACTGCATTCCAAGCTATCTGCTGAAGATAGAACATTAACTGCATTCCATGCTATTTACTGGTGAGAGCAATATAAACTACATTCCATGCTATCTACTGAAGATAGCATATACATAATAAGGTGCATTCTATGCTATTTACTGCAGATAGCACATGAACTGCATTCCATGCTATCTACTGAAGATAGCAAATAAATTGCATTTACTGATGCTAGCACATAAAGAGCATTCCATACTAATCTACTGAAGATAGCATAGCAAATAAAATTCTTATTTATATATCAACTACACATACAGGTAGCAATACCATCGGGATCAAACCAAGTTTTCTGTCATCTACTAATGATAGCAAATACCGTATTCATTCCAATAAGCGCCCATGCCCCAATAAGCGCCCACCCAGGGTATTTTCAATTTGCTAAAGGGTACCATTAATGTTGAAGTGACAGATAGACATCGATACAGTGAAATAGCTGGAGGACTCCAAGTCCTGTGTAAACATGCAAAACATTTTCTGCATCAGAAAAGCTACTAGAACGTCTCAGGACCCTTTTATAACCTACATCAATTTGTCTCTAATAAATGCCCCGTAAGAAAAAATGAGGTAAACCAGGTAAAAATAAGCGCGCCCTTGGAATGAATACGGTAGGCAGTATTCAGTGTCGTCTTTTAGAGCTTTACTATGATCAGCTTGTAATAAGCATGAATTATTCAGTGTTTGTTACTTTGCATATCAATTAAGTCCCAATTTACGCTCCTCGTGAAAGCACATGTCAGGCAGTCTGGCACACAATACGCAAAGTGCATTTTGCGTAGGTGCTGCGCCCAGCAGTGTGTAAGCTATTCTATATCAATCCACAATGTTATGAGTCTCGCCAATTATCAGATAGTAGTGTAGTATAGTACAATGTTTAAGTTTAATCTTTCGTCTGAGCTTATGATTATGGCATAACCTTGTTCAAAGGGTAGAAATGGCTTTTTGTCTTTGGTATTAATATATTCTGTCTGACTTGAAAGCTTCTACGCCACCAACCAAGCATGAAATTGATATGCTTAATATTTAACTAAAATAAAAGAGCTAGTCAGTTGGTACTGTTTCGAATTGATTAATTCGAATTAAACAATTCACTGAGTGGCCATGGGCAGCGCCATTAGACATGTTACAAGACTACCAAGTGACAGGTGATGGACCGTACACACAAAAGAATATGCACTTTTTTGATAATTTTCATCAATGTTACTCAAAACTTACCTAACTAATTTATTATACAGCAGGGGTCTCTGCCTTTTTAATATGTTATGAAAAACGTAATTTAAAAAATATTTACCAACGGAAATAAAAACCCATTGACGGATAGTCTTGTTATGCTCTCACAAACTTATTCAAATACTTCTAACTTCTTTGAATAAGTTCATCAGGTTTGTTGGTCATAATCTTTCTTGTCAATTACAACCGTTGACCTGCCTTTATCCGCACCCATAATCAGGATAGAATCATTTTTGTCGCCGCCCTCTCTTCTTTTGAAACATTGGACTGAGGAGGCTTTGCATAGCGGAGCACCCCTACAATTTCAGCTCTCAAGGCTGGTCTATCATTAGCGGAAACATAAAGACTGGAAATGAGTCTAACACCGGAAATCAGTCTCATGTGGATCAGATGACCAGATCAGTCATACCTGATGAAGTCCTCCGATGCGTAGGACGAAATATTGTAGTCAGTTAAAATTTCACTTGGTTTTGTCAAGCATAATGTCAGTTCTTTTACTTCTAACTTCTGCTTGAGAAAATTTGAATGGTTCTTGCTGTGGTGCTACTTCAGTATATTTTGTTCCAGGGCAAGGGGGGATTTAATCCTTAGAATTGCTGTATTGCAGTAATGGCCTAGATTCTTTCCAGATTTGTCATCTGCACATACTCAAGTGTCAAATATGTTAGCTTTAAGTAACTTGATCCCATAGTTTTCCTGATGATGGAAAAACCTAAAAAATCCCTCCCTCACTCAAAAACGAGACAGGTGAAGTAGCTATCCATTCACTTACCTGTCTGCTTTTAAACGTAAACACACACTGAAACGTGTCGTAGTGTGGCTACAAGAAGGCTGCTATAAATTGAGATTCATAGCTGCTTCATGTAAAATGGACTATTCCATTTGAAATGCACACTCCCTTCGTGGAAGTTTTAAGAAAAGTATTCTAGAGAGGAAGTAATGATATTATTCTGATGGAATTGGGGAGGGTTTTGAAATCCATACTCTCCCTGTATATTACCTATATCGTCCACAAGAATTTAGATTGGAAGTTTATTTTAAATAAATAAAAAAAGATACCAGTTAATTGAACTTATGCAAATGGCAGCCATTACATGTCTGATACGATCCTTTTGCTCCTGTGCTATCATATGGTGATTCTTAGCACTTCAGACATAATACATGACATGCATGCTACAAAGTTGCCACGGTGTCAACGTAACTACCATTTAGACTCCTGTTTGCAACTTTATTGCACTTCAAAGGCAGTTACCTTCAATGCAATTTCTGCTCATAGCAGGCAATGATTAGAGCCTAAATTTGGTGTCTTTTTAATAATGTTCTGCATAAAAGATAATTCTTACAGCATAATATGGGTGCAATTTTAATTCTCTTCACGCGGGTGTCGACTGCAGACGACATGTTTCAAAAATTTTTTAAAAATTCACAAATTTCAGAAATTTAAATTTTCATGACCATATTTGGAATCAGCATGAAAAATGCATTAAAATGAGTACAAAAAAGCCTAGTATTGGTTCAGTAGTTCTTTGGATAGCTCTTGATATTTTGAGAAAATATCTCAAAACTTAGACTTTTTATGTTGAAGCTTATGGCTAGCACGCAGAGCATTAATGATGTATAGCACTCTAGATTGTGAAAGGTCTAGCAACACTATGAAAGCATATCAACACTGATGGAGGAAGTTTTGGGACTATTTGTGTTGTCTGTGAGGCGACACTAACTTGTCAGATGTGTAAATATACAAGTTTCCTTTTTTTTCACCATTTCCTAAAAGTGTGACAAGTAATGCACTTGTCAATTGGAACCTCAGAAGAGCTGGAAATAATATGTTAAAATTAGTGTGATAGTTGTTGGTATTGTCCAGGTCTAGAATAGAACATTATATAATGTTTTGTTAGAAAATTTAACAAATGATCAAATCAAACAACCGTGATAGTATGTGCAAATTCTCTGTAAATTATACAAAAATCCCCCCTTCTTCAAAAAGGTGGTCTTTATCACCTGAAATCAGTACAGTGAACCATAAATTCTCTCTATATATATATATATTAAAAGCTCATCCCCGAAACTAAACAGTCGCAATTGGAGCATTCTGACACAGTCGGAAACGAGTGGGCTATTTGTAATGTCTGCTCGTAAATCAATATAGTGAAACTCATTTATAAGTTAGTGACTCACTGTGGCATAGGAGAATAGTCTTGTTTTAGGTTTGGGGTTAGTATATGGATTAGTGTTACAGTGTTGAACTAAGACTTCAATTGATCTCACCATTTTTGATTAAATGTGCGAGGATATTAGACCATGTTCATTGCCCTATAAATAGGCCATAACATTAATCACGTTCATAAAACCTCTCATCATGCTACGTCACATGTGTGTTGCAATTATACATTGAAGCCTTTAAAATGTTTTAATTAACTCAGATATTAGTCGGGATATTAAGTACTTTCGAAACCTTTGGGGAACTAAGATTTTCCGAGCTGTTCCATGCTTGAACTCCTATGGAAACATGGCCTAAAATTGGGTCTTTTTTTACATCTCTTGCCACCCTCCAAACTTGTTTAGACTCGCGTATCTTTGGGGTAAACTTTGTATTTTAGTCAAAAATCATCTAAATTTCTGTGTAAATTTCTCGTGTTGCTTGAATAAGCGGGAGCTTCTAATCACCAGAAAAATAAACAGCGCCATCTAATCACTTAAATTTCTTGAGGAATGACCACTTTCCATTGATGTAACATTCATTTTGGTGGTTTCAGATTAAGACTCGTGTTTGCTGCAGAAAGAAGAAATCATGAAATCTAGGTCGGACCGAAATCTAGTCAGGACATCATATCCTAGTCGTTTACACAGACCTAAGCATTTTGACGCACTGAATGTGCAAAGCCAATCGATTCAGGAAGTAAACAAACAAACCGCTGAAGAGGTTAGGTGCACTATTGTGTATAGCGTGGGCCCCCACAATCAGGCCTGGTGCCCCCCTCCCAATCATGGTGCCAACCCCCATAGGATAACTCATGCCACGCCACTGTGGCATGCTATCAGTAAACTTGACAAATGTACATGTAAGCTATATAAAATTCATAGAAGTTGTATTATAGCCTGTGGCCACTGGTCAGCGCAGACATTTTCAATCAATGAACATGTTAACAATTGGTCCGTGTAATGTTAGCCTTAAGCATAAACATGACTATAGCCATTCACATATTTCAAGTCTTCAGGGCCGGAATTATGCTCACCTCACTCCAGTTCTCTGAAATAGCAATCCATGTTCGCTGGATGGTGGATGCTGACCCCTTTGGCTTCAAATACTGGGATTAAATTATCCCAAATTTGCAATCTTCATTTAGACCTGTTGGAGACAGTAGCGTAGCCAGCGGGGGGCAGGGGGGAGGGGACAGAGTGCCCCCCTGACAAAAAAAATGAAAGAAAAAGTGCCCCTCTGACAAAAAATGAAAGAGAAAATCAGGATGGCAAAGGAAAAGAAAAAGGGCAAGGAGCCCATTTTCTAGCAAAATTCAGGGCCAAAATAGTGTAAAATACAAAATATTTCCACGCAACGCGCGCACATTGTAACAATAAAGCCCTTTTTAGCGGATAATGGCCGAAAATAGTGTAAAATACCATTTTTTTCGTGCTACGCGCGCACATCATCCCAATAAGGGACTTTTCGGGAAGCTCGAAGACATACAGTCTCATGTATTGTATGATGCAACTGCAATTTTTTTCGTCTGTGCCCCCAAAATTTTATTTTGCCCCCCCTGACCAAGAAAGCTGGCTACGCCCCTGGTTGGGGACCAGAATAAACCTAATATTGGGCCATTTTTTTGCAAATTTTCACACAATTTATTTTCTCCTGCTGGTAATTGTTTGTGTCTGGTATGCCACCATAAACGTTTACAATCAATCTAAAATTTGTCTATTCAAGAATAATACAAAAACATTACCTGCTTATTTATTTCTCCCTATATGTATTTCAGTGTCAGAATAGTGCATCCTTTGACCTTCCATAATTTTTTTGATGTGATTAAGGTATATACCAGAGGATGATTCAAGCACTACCCATCACGCCACTGTGTTGACTTGCGGTTTAAGCACAGCTGTGTGAGTGAACATGACACCATATACACCACTGCTCGCACACTGCATAGACGTGCATGGTTAAATTTGAATTTGGACTGATATATTTACAATAAAAACACATTCAAAATGCTGGTCGATTTCACATTTTATGTTATCTACAGAAGGTGTGAATTATCCTTTATGCATACATCACTTTTGTTCTGAAATCGACCAAGTAATAATGACACACACACAATTCTTAAACAACATCTTTTTTCACAGAATTCAATGGGATTTGAAAAGTAAAGTGGCAGTTGAAACTCTAGTGATAACACTTTTGCAGTGCATGATGGGGCTTCCTTAAATCATCCTCTGGGTATATACTATACCAATTTACTCCTAATGATACGGATATTGCGGTGATATCAAAACCTTAATTGTCCAAAATTTCCAACACATGTGACCTGCTACCATGAAATGAGCGTAAAGTCGCAAGTTGGTAGTTTCGAGACGTCCTGGCTGCTGCGTTGGTGTTTTTTGTTTCACACGCACCTGTTCAAGCCAGAAGAACGTTTTAATATCCTTCGTGAATGGGGGCACAATTGGCATTCACAAAAGATATACTACTGGCTTGTACAGGTGCGCAGCAAACAAAAAACAACAACTCATGGTCACCCAGGATGTTTCAAAACTACCAACTTGTGACTTCATCCTCATTTTGTGGTAGCAGGTCACATAATTATAATCTCATTGACTCGCATTGATACACAGTTATGTGCTTGCCCAATATTAAATACTATCCTGTAATTATTCGCTCAAGTTTTGACCTTGAAATTGATTCATTTCCTTGCATGGATTCACTGCTTAATTGTTGTCATATCTATAAAGGTGACATTGAACTTGAATTTTACCGTAATGTTAGCCCGAAGGCAACCGTAACAAATTGCTATGGAGTCAAAATGTGTATAAAAGAAAATCACATGCATTCGCTGTACAATTTCAGAATGATTAAATAAATATTGCAAATAATTGTGGCATAATACTTAATAGCAGTGGCATTCAACTTTTGGAAAAAGAAAGAGAGTAATCAAGCCCAGGTTGAAAGTGGCAGCAGTTGCCCTGGTCAAATTGAGAAAAATCATACTGTATGAAAATGAGCCTGTTTTGTTGCAAATTTGTTATCAAATCATAAATAAGGACCTATTCTAGGACTATTGTACATGAAATTTTGCGGAAAATTTTGAGGCATTTTAGAGATACAAATTTACTCAATAATATAATAATGTGGGGCAATTACAAAACAACAATTCCATTCAACAGATTGTATCTCCAAAATTTGGTTCTTTTCCCATTTTTATTCACCTGTACTTGGGCCTGGTGGAAAGGAAAAAAGAACATACAGACATGGTCCACCAGACCCCATCTTAATTACTGTAACCAAGATAGATACAAGGATCAGAATATGTATGAGATTTAAATAATACTGCCCCACCACGACAACAGGACCCAACCAATACCTCTGATAAAAAGAAAGAGCAAATGCTGCACACTACCAATTCAAGAGTGATGAAAAAGGCAAGCAAAATAAGAAGTGGTAGCACAGCAAAAGCATGACTACACAAAGGCAACTGTTGGGTCCCCCTGCCATGGGTGGGCAGAATCAGCACTATATAACATGTACTTGTATAATATATATGAACAATATCTCCAAAAAATTTAGCCTTCACCATATACTTTTTTTCATCTTTTATGACTACCCTGATCTTGCTCTTTTAAAACACTCTGCATGCTAGCCATAGGCATCAACAAAGTCCTAATTTTGAGATATTTTCTCAAAATATCAAGAGTTATCTTAAGAGCCACTGAACCAATGCTAATCTTGTTTGTACTCATGTTAATGTATTTTTCATGTTGATTCCAAATATGGTCATGAAAATGTACAATTTTCTGAGTTTTTTCTGACATTTTTTAATTTTTTAAGAAAATTTGATATGTGTCATCTGAATTTTACACAGTAATTTATATTTGTGGTGTGGACCTATTAGCATGTGAACAACACCTAGACTAAACCAACATAATCCAAATCTGAACCTGTTATTAAAGAAACTCCACACCACTCAAGAGACACTGACCGCCAAACTTGTCATATATGCAACCAACTTGTCATAGAGTCATATATGCAACCAACGCATAAGACCACTCCAGAAAAGCTGACCGCCAGACTTGGCCATCAAGAGTCAAACCTGTAGAAAACACCTCTGACCACTTTAGACCCAATTGGACCGTTAACCTGAAGAGCTTTCAAGAGCTGACGGCAATACCACTCAGACAACTCCAGATTTTGCTATGCTCTCTTGAGATTTAGGATAAGGGCCTCTAAACTGGAGTATTCTATATGGTCACGACATAGAGCAATTTAACATTTTTTGACCCATAAACGCAGCAACCAAAATGTCATTGTAATGATGCATGCATGACTTGCAAAGATTACGGCATAAATGCAATGACTATTTCCTTGCTTGTCAAATTACAAAGCTTGTCAATCAAACTGCAAATCATGAAAGTGATCATTCAGAACATTATGTTCGTTAAGTTCTACATCGTACTGATTAATTCATTTTCTAACTCAAACCTTGATTATGGTGTAAGTGGGGATATGGATCTGGGATACTGACCCTAAAAATATACCAAATTTGAAGAAAAGGAAACCTAAAAATACACTAAAATTTGAAATAATTTTTGCTGAAGAAATGTTCACAAATTCTGTAACAAACCTTTGAGAGAAGAAGAAGAGCATCGACAACAAACCATGATTACCTAGTACTTTACACCAAAGTCCCTAAGGGCTGGTTTCTCGAAGTGTGGCTACTGCTCAGGCATCCTAAGGCGCACCATTAGATTTCAGGGGGGGCATGGGAGTTTTTTTGAAAAAAAAAACTTTGCCCACTAGTGAGACGAAAAAAAAAAACTTTGCCCACTAGTGAGACGAAAAAAAAAAAAATTTTGCCTCACTGATGAGTAAAAAAAAAATTTTCCCCACCCAACTTTGTATAAAAATTTACATAAAAATTGAAAAAAAAAAACTTACGCGTCAAGTGTGAAAAAAAAATTTGGTGCTCTCGGAGGAAAAAAAAAATTCGCGCCTTCGGTGGCAAAAAAAAAAAAAATTCTGCCTGACCCAAACTCCCATGCCCCCCCCTGAGAATCTAATGGTGCGTCCCTAAGCCAGTAGGCTTAAGTCCAATTAGTCCTATATACCAGTGCTTACTATTTCTCATCATACATCACTAATGTTAATTCAATGCATTGAAATCGAATTGAATTGAAATGAAATTTGGGCGATTTTCATTTCAATGCATTGGAATTGAATTGGAATCGAAATGAGTGGGCTTGGGCATGAATTGAATTGGATTGGAATTGAAATCATCGTGAGCAATGAAGAATTTAATTGGATTGGAATTGAAATCAAGTTGAGTGATGAAGAATGAAGTGGAATTGAAATGAAATTCAGCTTTGATTTCAATTCAGCATTTCAATTCACAAGCAGATGTCTGTGATTCCAGATCATTCCACCTGTAAAAAGTACCCTTCCCCCATGAAGTTCTGCTCTGTTTAAACAAGCAAACTGTTTTCTCTAAACATTATAAATAAAAAGAAACAGTGGTCACCATAAACTGGTACAAAACATAAACATAAAGTCTTACAAAACATATTGCAACTAAGTAATCTGGAAAGCTTTCATTTAAAAATGATAGCATAAAATACACATATATTGAAGAAAATTAAGTATATGATATCATTTCTCATACACAGGTATAGTTAAACTTTTTGAGACTTTTTTGGAGTTCTTCTTAATCTTTCTTTAGAAGAATATCAACTTGTCATGTGGAAAATTATAGGTTCTATGTTCATAAAGACACTAATATCTTCTAACATGATGCAAATTGATTCTTAGCATTCCCAATCTTTTAAATTGCTTGATATGATCGATAATGTGAGTATGAGACCCCCCCCCCCCAACTTGCCAAAGATCTCAAACTTTTGGCACTGATCATAAAGCCCTTATTTTTCTCAAGCTCCTATTTTTTATGCTCAAATGTCATTGTACATTTGAACAAATTTTGAGAAAACCATTAAAGAAAATGCTTAGGCCTATATCTTTGACAGCTTTTTTCACACTTTTCAAAAGTACAAGGATTTTGGGTGTAACAAGTAGGGGCTATGTAATAGTATCAAAACCTTGATTTTTGACATTTTTGAGGTCAGTGTGGGGACAGGGTCCCATTATCAATCATACCACACACCTTAAGTTAAGAAAATGATGTGCATGGTGGACAAGAAGTTAAGACAAATATTAGGAAGTCAGTCACCTAAGAACTAAGAAGCTCCAAAGTTTCATAAAAATAGGATCACTCGCATTGTTTGAATGTGAAAAGTGAGTATAATTGGTATAACATTTAAAACATGCACTGCAAAAACAGTGTCTAAATATTAAACACCATTCTAGACACCATCTTGTCCTCGATTTGTAAACATTGCTATTTGCTAAATATGTTTAGTAATTTGATTTTGATGCCTTGTGTTTAGATATTAAACACTTAATGTTTTGAAGTTTGACATTTGTGTTTAGATTTTACATGTGTTTACAAATCGAGGACAAAAAAGTGTTCAATCTCTAGACACAATTTTGCAGTGTGCCTTTGGTCAATTAACACAAACTGCAACTGTATTGGAATTGGAATTGAATTGGAATTGAAATGAATGCTCAGAATTGAATTGAAATGAAATGGATTAGCTGTTAATTTCACTGCATTGGATTGGAATTGAATTGAAATGATTTTGAAATTGACAAATTGAATTGGAATTGAATTGAATTAATTCTAAAGCAAGGTGGATTGAATTGGAATTGAATAGGAAGACTCCAGGTATAGAAAGAATTGAATTTGAATAGAATTGAAATCAATTTTCTGGAGTGAAATAACAATATACATCACCTAGAAAAATAAATCAATAAAATGGACCCACAATAGTAGGGCTAGCGTACTGGCTTAGGAAGCCTGACCACAAGCCAAGCTTTGAGAAATTGGACCTAAATGTTTTTACAAAGCTTATGGACCAAAAAAACAAAAACATTAGTATGCAATTCTAAATAAGTGAGTTTTCAGATATTCTTTTTGTGCACTGTATACCATCCTCACATTCTCTGTTCCTAACTTTCCACCAAAACCCCTCATTTCAACATCTTCTCTTTTTGCATGGTTTCATAATCTCTGCTTTGCATGTCAGAACTTAAAGGTACATGCTGTGATTTAGTCATCTATTTCCTCTCTTAGCGGGTGGTCCAGATACAGTCAATGCTTGGTATGCAGGTCGGTATCATGTATTATGGACTAAGATATATTTTAGCTACTGTTATTAAAGGGGTAATCTGAGATAGTGTGTACAGAATATTTTGCCTTACTGCTGTACCAAATGATCATAAAGCATGATAATTTGGTCATAACACATGACTTATAATAACAGTGCAAATCTGTAAGCGAAGAGTTCAGATGCAAAATTCAATATATCCATTTTTCTCAATTTGAGATATAAGCAGGGGCATAGTAATGGACAACACACAGTGCGTGGCCCTCTTAGCATGGCCGGATTTTCCATTGGACCAGAGCCCCCCCCCAATTGCCCTGTGCATGTTCTTCTTAGCCCGACAACAGCATGTTTTGGATCAAAATATGGCAAAATTACACAATTTTGAGTGCTTCGCGCATATCATATTAGCCCATCACATATAGTAGTAAAATTCACCTTCATTTTGGGCTAAAATGGTCTGAATAAAAAACTTATTTCGCGCGCAAAAATGTCCTAGTAAGATCAGAACAAAATATGCTTATTATCTCCCTCTAATTTGCAATGCTTCTGCCACCACTGTCGATCTTATAGTAGGCCCACAATTTGTAAACCAAACTTGACCTCTTGAGTGCACACACACACCTTCCTCACAGTGAGTTTGGGGCCTCCAAATTTTGGTATGGCCCGGGTAAATTTGGCCCTGCTTTTTAGCATCTCATTAATCATCGCTTATTTCATTTTTTCTTTTGCTTGGGGCCCCTGAACCCTTGGGGCACATTGACTTCGTCCACCCTGTCCCCCGTTTGCTACGCGCCTGGATATAGGCAAATATAAACTGGTCAAATGTAAAAAATATTTGTCTTATTTTGATCACAGTTATCCCCTGCACTGACTCTTCATGTTCACATGTTAACCATCATGGTTTGGGAATTTGACAGTCACATTTGCACTTATAGAATAAAAAGTACATTATAATTTTATCTGACAGATTTTGCCTTTATAAAATTCCTTTCACATTTAATCATATAATTTTGTATTACTTTTTATTGGTACATTCTGCTGAATTTGATTGAATTTGAGGGTGGTCTGATGAAGTAAATCATTAATTATCTTTACTTTTAAAGGAGTATTTTGTGATCCTAGCATCCTCTTTTTATGACATTTTTCAATAGATATCCACGAAAAAAGCTTATTCCCAAAATTTCAGTTGATTCCGATTTTGCGTTTGTGAGTTATGCATGATTTTGTGTATTACACTGTTCCATAGACAATGTGTTGTAACAAAATTCAAATTTGACGATATTTTTGCTAAACGAATTAATCTGCAAGAAATTTTTCTACATAAGCATTATGTAGCCAGAGGTTTCCACTGATATAAAAATCTCAACTTTTTTTGAGAAATGTGGGGGGATGATGCTGTGGATCACGAAATGCCCTTTTAATTGGTAATACTATTCGAGTTCACGAAATGTATTTATTTTGTTATTCTTTCATTCAAACTGTTTTGGCCACATTACATGCTGCACCTTTTCTCAAATCTGCACTAGTATCATGGAAATTAAAAGTTTTTTGCAAACACAACATTCTAATGAATGCCAATATATTTGCACCAATATTTGAGTGGTGTTCTCATTTCAGAAACTCTTCAGTATGTAACTTTAAACTGTACAACCTACTGATAGATGTGAACCCATCCTGGTTAAATCACCTAGATCAGAAATTTCAAGTAACAGCGTGGTGTAACATTTGTTCATTTCAGTAAATTACAACACACTTTCAACATCAGTCAGATGCAGTCAGAATCCTAATGTAACTGTGTTGACACTTCTGGTTCATGACACGGGCCTCAATATTTAGCGCCTTTCTGTTCATGTTCTGGGTGACATAACATTGATTTCATTGATGAGGCCTAGGTATAGATTCCTGATAACACCTGTTGTCGTCATGTAAGCTTATCTTTCATTTACACAATGCTCAGAAGAAGCGAGAAAATTTTGTTCAGGCAAGAGCGGAAGAGCCCCACGTGCATTATTTTACAATGAGTTTTGGGCATGTTACCTTTAGTCTCGGTTATATAATTCTGCAAAGACCCTTTGCACTGTACTGCCCGATTTAATACTGTTTACATCATAAACCATAAACAAGAAGCAGAGTTCTGACTTCTGATTGGCTAATTGAATCACATCATTATCACACCTGGTAGCATTGCACGATTCAGTCGTGACCTAGTTCTTTTTACGCGAAGATCTGGACAACGACAGAACAGGTCAGCCAGCACAAAAGGTCTTTGCAAAATACCATTCAGTAGGTCATGACATATTAATGCTCTGCATGATATCCATGCGCTTCAACGGAAAAAATTCAAGTTTTGAAATATTTTCTCAAAATATCAAGAGCTATCTTAAGAACTACTAAACCAATAGTAGGCTTGTTTGTACTCATTTTAATGCATTTTTCATGCTGATTCCAAATATGGTCATGAAAATTCACATTTCTGAAATTTTTTGAATTTTCAAAATTTTTGAAACTTGTCGTCTGCAGTCGACACCCGCGTGAAGAGAGTTAAGGGGCTTGAATTTCAATGTGCATTACCACACACACCCCACACACACCCCCCATACACAAATACTGTTGCCAAGTGCCTTACAGATTGAGCTAACCCGACTGAGCTTTAAAATTTAATTCCACTTTGTAAGGCAGCAGTTGGCCCATACAATCTTCTTGTATTCATGTGACGAATCAGCATGTCCAAAAAACAAGTTATGTGTCATATTATACGCTGTAGTCTATCACATACTGGCATCCTTGAGGGAGGGAATACGTAGAAAAAAAAGGATGTACACACAGTCACTGCCTGAGTCGGAGACAACAGTTTCTAGAATGGGCTCTTTGGGTATTATCAGTGTAATGAGGCTGCTATGTAATGAGCTATATAGTCAGCTATATGCTTTAAACACTCTACATGCTGGCCATAGGCTTCAACATAAAGAGTCAAGTTTTTAAATATTTCCTCAAAATCTCAAGAGCTATCTCAAGAGCCTTTGAGCCAATACTAGGCTTGTTTGTACTCATTTTAATGCATTTTTCATGCTGATTCCAAATATGTTTGTAGAAATGTACAATTCTGAAATTGGTTGAATTAAAAAAAATTGAAACTTGTCGTCTG
Organism: Amphiura filiformis; assembly: GCF_039555335.1. Classification (NCBI taxonomy): domain Eukaryota; kingdom Metazoa; phylum Echinodermata; class Ophiuroidea; order Amphilepidida; family Amphiuridae; genus Amphiura; species Amphiura filiformis. The sequence goes on along the minus strand of NC_092644.1, from coordinate 27,393,700 downwards.
TATTCGACACCTGCATGGAGAGAGTTAACTCATTACAAAGGTCTAGATACTAAACAACAGATATAGTTGCTCTGGTCGATTTGGCACTTCCTTTACAATATCCATATTTACAAGAAAAAGGGATTTTATACAGCAAATAGCTCTGTTTTAGTAAAATATTTGAATTTCTGAAAATCACTACAATGTGTTTTACACACAGCTACTCGGGCAGCTACTATCATTTTTGGAGGAAAAAAATTTACCCAAAGCAGGATTTCCTAGAACATGAATATCCAGATTCACATCACACATATCAGCAACACCCACTGTTTCTGATGATGCACAATTATACACTGACCAGCCTGTTTATACAGAAGGCATTGCTGTCAAATTACACCGTTAGAAAACAAGAAATTGTAGGTTTTATTCGTCGTCGTTGAATGGAGGCATCTGCTTCACAAAGACTAGCATCTGCTCTGTTAATTACTAAAAATTACTGGGTATTTTCTTTGTGGCAGACTGATTTAATAAAAAAAATCAACATCCCATAAAAAATGCAATCTATATACTAGGACAAAAATTGTTGAAATTACAGTCTCACAGATACTTTATTCTATATTGGGAAGGGATGATGGCAAGTGCCGAGGGGGGGTGGGGGTTACGGTTACTCACAAGGGTATAGCAAGTGGTCGTCCGGGAGGCCACAGCTGCCTCACTATTTGAGAAATTATTTTTCATATACCTTTATTCCAATTTTGTTGCATATTTGTATTTTGGCTTCCCGCATTTTGATGGCTCCGGATCCCCCATAGTTGTCAACATTGCTAACTGCCCTGGTTGCTCAACCATAGTTTGGGTAGGAATGTGTCTCTAAGAGTCTGCAAGTGGGACCCATATTCATACAAATTATCACTAAACATGTGGACCATTGCTATACCTGAAACTCAGATTAGGGAACAAACATAACCCAAATTTGACAATTTTCCTCCAAATTTGTGGGTTTTTTTTAATTTTAGGCTCAAGATTCACAAAATAAGGCAATTTTCCACCGAATTTGAGAATATTTTGAAAAAAAAATGACCCACTTATATTTCACAAAAACAGACTCCATACTTCAAGGCTGAAAACAAAAAATAGACCCACTGCAGCAACACATTTGTACTGAGCCCACCAAACCCCCCTCAAGAGCAAATGTGATAGGATGAAGTTGACTCATGTTTTAGTCCAGTTGTGACCATTATGCTATCGAATATCACGTTAATGGTTATGACTATGCCCTTTTTAACTAATACAAAGCTAATGAAAATTGATTCCATGCTTTCCATTAGTTCTGGTGACTTCCGTAATTGCGCTGAAATTACGTTATTTGCCATGTTCATTAAGCAACGCCAAGCTATTCAGAGCAAATCCATCATCCTGTATATTAAAATGGTCTACCAGTTTGGACATATGGGTCACTTTGAGTAAAATGTCAGATAAAAATAGTACAAATGCAGCGCTAAATTCAAAATTAGGCAATAAAATAACATCTATTTGTGATGAGATCACACACAAGTTAGAAATAACATAATTTGTGATGAGATCACACACACAGTAGAAATAACATAATTTGTGATGAGATAACACACAATGTAGAAATAACATAATTTGTGATGAGATCACACAGAGTAGAAATAACGTAATTTGTGATGCGATCACATCCAAAGTAGAAATAACATAATTTGTTATGAGATCACACAAAGTAGAAATAACATAATTTGTGATGCGATCACATCCAAAGTAGAAATAACATAATTTGTGATGAGATCACACACAAAATAGAAATAACATAATTTGTGATGAGATAACACACAATGTAGAAATAACATAATTTGTGATGAGATCACACAGAGTAGAAATAACGTAATTTGTGATGAGATCACACAAAGTAGAAATAACATAATTTCTGATGAGATCACACACAAAGTAGAAATAACATGATTTGTGATGAGATCACACACAAAGTAGAAATATCATAATTTGTGATGAGATCACACACACAGTAGAAATAACATAATTTGTGATGAGATAACACACAATGTAGAAATAACATAATTTGTGATGAGATCACACAAAGTAGAAATAACATATAATGATGTATATTCATACGTAGCGGTAAACGTAAATAGAAAGCAAATTTATACTTCTACGCTACTCAAATTTGGTACACTCATCGGAGCGCTTTCACCGGGTCAACCGGCGTCTTCAGCGGATGTTATTGCTCTGAAGATTGTTAAACCTCAGAATACTCTGCGCAGAGCTCTTGTCTCCCCAAAGGACAAAACTGAACAAGAAAAGCAATCTGGTGTCGTGTACAGCATCCCTTGCAAAGACTGTGACTCCCTATACATTGGCGAGTCTGGACGCAGCTCGAAAAGAGGCTAACAGAACATAAATCTAAAGCGGCCAGTTCCAAGTCAGCGATCAAGGAACACGTTGACAGGAGCAAAGGACACCAGATTGACTGGGAGAACGTAAAAGTGTTAGAAAGGGAGTCCAAGGACTTCCCTCGCAGGGTCTTGGAAGCAATCCATATCAGAACTAAAAGACCCAGACTGAACCGTGACAAACGGTTGGACATCGACCCTGTCTGGGACAACCTCCTGACCCCCTGGAACAAAGGGGGCGGCACAACATCTTCAAGTTTGACGTCATCAACATCTGTGACGTCATCGGAGGTGTCCTAGTACTACATCACTAGCAACAACAATCTTCAGAGCAATAACATCCGCTGAAGACGCCGGTTGACCCGGTGAAAGCGCTCCGGTGAGTGTACCAAATTTGAGTAGCGTAGAAGTATAAATTTGCTTTCTATTTAGAAATAACATAATTTGTGATGCGATCACATCCAAAGTAGAAATAACATAATTTGTGATGAGATAACACACAATGTAGAAATAACATAATTTGTGATGAGATCACATACAACTTAGAAATAACATAATTTGTGATGAGATCACAGACAAAGTAGAAATAACATAATTTGTGATGAGATCACACACAAAGTAGAAATAACATGATTTGTGATGAGATCACAGACAAAGTAGAAATATCATAATTTGTGATGAGATCACATCCAAAGTAGAAATAACATAATTTGTGATGAGATCACACACAAAGTAGAAATAACATAATTTGTGATGAGATCACACACAAAGTAGAAATAACATAATTTGTGATGAGATCACACACAAAGTAGAAATAACATGATTTGTGATGAGATCACAGACAAAGTAGAAATATCATAATTTGTGATGAGATCACATCCAAAGTAGAAATAACATAATTTGTGATGAGATCACACACAAAGTAGAAATAACATAATTTGTGATGAGATCACATCCAAAGTAGAAATAACATAATTTGTGATGAGATCACACACAAAGTAGAAATAACATACAAAGTAGAAATAACATAATTTGTTATGAGATCACACACAAAGTAGAAATAACATAATTTGTGATGAGATCACATCCAAAGTAGAAATAACATAATTTTGATGAAATCACACACAAAGTAGAAATAACATAATTTCTGATGAGATCACACACAAAGTAGAAATAACATGATTTGTGATGAGATCACAAAGTAGAAATAACATAATTTGTTATGAGATCACACACAAAGTAGAAATAACATAATTTGTGATGAGATCACATCCAAAGTAGAAATAACATAATTATCTGATATAGGAGAGTGATTTTTAGCTCTCCATAGTTGACCGTTTTCTCCTTACATTCTATTGTAAAAAACAAAAACAAATCAAAGAAGTAAATACAAAATACAATGCATCTATTACTAAATGCACTAATGTTTTTGCTGCTTAAACAATAAAAAAATAAATGAAATACATCAACAAAATAAAACAGGAAATCAAACAATCAAGATCAATGTCATCAGGGTTCCATTATAACCATTAAACCTCATCATAAATGGCACTAAATCCTGTCTGCTATACACTAAGTGAACTGTGAAAGCCAATTTAAACCCAGACTAAAACAGAATTTTAAAATACCTTTGCAAATTACAATAAATGTGCTCTTGGGTTAACTCTCTCCAAACGGGTGTCGACTGCAGATGACAAATTTCAATATTTTTTTTATTAAAAAAATTTGAAATTGTATATTTTCGTGACCATTATTTGGAATCGGAATGAAAAATGCATTAAAATGAGTACAAACAAGCCTAGTATTGGTTCAGAGATTCTCGAGATAGCGCTTGACATTTTGAGCACAGTTGTCAAAACTTGAACTTTTCATGTTGAAGGTTACGGCTAGCACGCATAGCATTAATGCACTTCATAGCCTGATTCTTTCATTGTCCCTACAGCTACACAGCCTAAGCTTCACTGAAAAAGAAATGACAATAAGCTGTTAATGTCACCTTGTCTAAGCAATTCTAGTTGAAATGCATACACCCCCTATGGAAGACATGACCGTGATCATCCACACAGGGTGTGTAGATTTCCAATGGAGTCACCCATTCAGGTTACCCCATTTGAAATTCACACTCCTGTGTGGAAGATTAAGGTTATGTCTTCCACAGGGGGTGTATGGATTTCAACTGGAATAGCCTCATGTACCTCACTTGATACCATCAAACATACAATACTCACTGAGCAAATGAATAAAGAGTGAACTAGAACAACAAATGTTTGATTTTAAAAGATTTTAATTTCACATATTTCCTTTGCAACAATTTTAACTCTCTCCACGCGGGTGTCGACTGCAGACGACAAGTTTAAAAAAAAATTCAAATTCAAAAATTTCAAAATTGTAAATTTTCATGACCATATTTGGAATCAGTATGAAAAATGCATTAAAATGAGTACAAACAAGCCTCGTATTGGTTCAGTGGTTCTTAAGATAGCTCTTGATATTTTCAGAAAATATCTCAAATCTGGGATTTTTTTATGTTGAAGCCCATGGCTAGCATGCAGAGCATTAAGGAAAGAAATAGATTGATTATGTTTCGTACTTTTCATTGGCTTCCAGTCAACATATTCTGAGCTGCTAATATATCCTGACGCAAACAGACTTTTGTTTTCATATTTGATGAATAAATGGGTTACAAATAAATAATGGAATCTGACTATTCCATATGATATCCTTACACCCCCCTATGGAAGACACAACCTTAATCTTCCACACAGGGAGTGTGAATTTTAAATGGGGTTAACTGCATGGGTGTCTCCATTTGAAATCTACACCCCCTGTTTGGGATATTAAGGTCATGTCTTCCACAGGGAGTGTGAATTTCAACTGGAATAGCTTATTTCCAGTGCAACACTAGAGAATGTTTTGAGGTAATGTTTGACACCACTACGTGCTAAGTACCATTATATCGCTATCACATTAAATCGTAAACAACTTGACGTAACTGATACCGACGCTTTTGTGAACCATGATCTGCAGACATCTCAAATTACTGCATAATACAAATGGGCAGTCAGAATTAATAGGTAAATTTTCACGGGAAAATTTTCTGGACACGTGACACCCAAGGGCGCAGACATATTAGCATTATGGAATGTGACCCCGAGCACAGCGGGTGTTCTTCCAATGTATATGAATAGGAAGAATTCCTCATTTGAAGCAAAATAAGTTACTTGTCGCAATTTAATAATATTATGGTAAGAGTTTCCGTAGATAAATATTATTTTCCGTAGATAGATATTTTTGAAATTACGTTTTGATGATATTGTGAAGAAATTAAGATTACATAATATTCAATAAATTTGCAATGCACAAATTTCTATCAAAATTGCGTTCAAAAATACTATTCCAATTCAAAATTACTAAGACTTGAATAGCGAGGTCACCGCCGGAGGTCAGAGATCAGGCTCGAGGTTACACTCACATTGATACGCATTGGTCACGTGTCCAGAAAATTTTCCCGTGAAAATTTACCTATTAATGTAGACTGATGGGTGTGATCCATTTTTTATGCTTTCTGTCATTTCTTTAAATATTTAGGAGGAATTTTGGTAAAATTGATAAAGAATGGATATGAACATTTGTCAGCTGGATCTAGAAATTGAATGTGTTTCAGTATATCTTGAAGATATTTAACACCAAGTAAGGTGTTTTGTCTGTCTGGGTATGTGTTGAAGATACCCTATGTCTACTTGCAATTGAAAAGGTCCTGTGACATTTTGGTTTGAAGATTAATTTCCATGTTTAATTGATCAATTCTACAGAGAAAGTCCTATTCCAACAGTAAGCATCAGATATCATTTTGATGCTTACAAAATTCTCCACACACACACACACACAAATTGTGGAGCTATCAAAGAAAAGACATTTTCAAAATATTCCCAAAACAAACCATCACATAAACTTGTGCCTATTAAACAAACATTTTTCATACACTCTTACATAGCAAGAACCGATCAGAGCAAGCGTTAGAAAAAGGCAAATCATGCATTGATTGTGTCTAATGCACATGGACGCACTCCGCGTACTGCGCTGTTGGACGCGTTCATTTTTCTTGCGGGTTGATGAATATATATTTGCTTGTATTTTCCAATTATTTAAGTGACAATTTTGTTATAAAAACAGCAAAAATCATGTGTTTTTCTTCTTCTTGTATATCAAATAGGTTAATGAACACGTATTACTTCTTGGGAGAGAAATTAGCTGAAATTAGACAAAATAATACACACGCGCTGATGTTGATGCAGGGCTGTGCATTAGACGCATCAACATTATTGTGTGTGCATTATTTTGTCTAATTTCTCTCCCAACAAGTAATGCGCGTTCATTAACCTATAGTAGGCACCGGAGTTTTGCGCGATTTAAAACAGCAAAATGCGCTGGCCACTTTTCAAAATGCGCGCCAAAAAATAGGTCAAAATGCGCTTAAATGCGTAATCCCCTGTTATCAATGAAAAACACGAAAAAACATCGGTAAAACGATGGCATGTCAATCAATTACGACCGACTTCGGTTCATTTCCAGTTTCTGGAAAAATAAAAAATAAAGATGGCGACCATCACAAATCGTCGATCGAAATGTCGAAAGCAAGGGTAAATTTCCCCACATTTTGCTTGGTTTAATGATCGTTATTTGTATTTTGATGTACATAAGTGAAGTTAGAACCAATATTGCGTGAATTTTCTTGTAAATGCTGCCGATTTGGGGCATAAAATCGTAAGTTTTAACTTTTAAGCTTATCGATGGGTCAAAATCGTGAACATTCTCGATGGAACCAAAAATGCGCTTTGGACACCCAAATGCGCGAAAATGTGCGCTTTTGCGCGAACCACGCAAAACTCCAGTGCCTAACCTATAGGCCCCTAAATAGTGTAAAATTTTGCACCATTCCCAAGTACAAGAACATGGATTCAAACTAGAAAACATCCCTGTATTCACACCATTTTCTCTTCAGCTTCGCATTAATCGCACATTTTCTCTGTAATGGGAATAAGATGTTGCCATTTTTATCACTGATGCACTCATGGGAGCTAGAGTTAAAGTGATGCCATCCATCATATTGAGTCTTTATCGCTAAAAATAACCCTGAGTTATGGGTGAAAGAATTGCTCAATTTCTTATGTGACTTACTGTGTTCTGCAGCACATAAATATTAATATCAAAGAAAACATCTATAATAAATTACTGAGTTTGGCGACTTGGTAAGGCTAAAAACTTCTACGTTTTACATTATTTAGGAAAACGAATTTTTGCGCGTGAGAGTAAAGTTGTCCGCACCCCAATAAAAAGCGTCCAATTTTGTTTTTGTTTACGTTAAGGGTGTCAAATTATGTTAATTAGTTTCAAAGCCACTACCAGAGCACCTCCATGCTAAAACTTTTCAGGCCAACACAATACACTAATGTTGACCAGAGAAGATCCTGTCATCGGTGTGAGGATATTATGCCTGTAGTCTCAACTATTACATGACACAGTAGAAGTATGCCTGTAGTCTCAAACACAGTAGAAACTCAATTAACATCTATTGTTTATTCAACTAATTTATCAACATTAGCATGTATTCTGTGTTTTTATGGAAAACCTGTAGTCAACAGTAGAGTGTTTGTTTATTGAATTAGTTTGTAAGTGAAACTTTTGAAGGACAAATTAATCAGGGTTGCCAAAAAAAAATCATAACTTTATATGAAATAGAGTGGAAGGAAATGTGAATAAAATTGTTTCAGCTGCACAGTGGTGTAGCCAGGACTTTTTCAGAGAGAGGGAGAGAGAGAAAGAGAGAGAGAGAGAGGGGGGGGGCAAGGTAAATTTCATGGGGGGGGGGGATTGTCACAAATGGACTATAAGAGTACGACAAATTTATTCAAAATGGGCTAACAAATAAAAAAGTACAACAAATGCATAGAAATCTAAAATATCAGATCAGCCAGCAGGCCACAGGGGCCAAGAGGGATGTGAATAAAATTGTGTTCATCTGCTCAGTGATGTATTAAGGACTTTTGCAGGAGGCGGGGGCAGCAAGGTACATTTCAAGGTGGGGAACAAACTTGGATGAAAATGATAAAAAATGAGCTAAAAGGTACAACAAATTTGTCCAAAATGGGCTAAAAAGTACTGTAGAAACAAATGCATAAAAATCTTAAATAGCAGAGCGGCCAGCATCCCACAGGGGCAAGACTTCTCACGGAGTCACGGTGGATATGATATGGTGGCAAGAAGACTTGCTTCGATCATGATCTAATTGCAATTTCAAGCCATTGATTTATGGAAAAGATACTAAATATTATACTTCTAAGTTCTAAATGATAATCTCCTCTCATACCATTAATCACATTAAATAAAACATTTGTATGTACACAAAATATAACAAAATTTACCAATCGCGAAAGACCCTGATCGCGAAAGACGGGTGACCGCTAGTTAAGATGAAATTTTCAGCATTTTGTAGCCTGCTAGATAGGCAAGTATATATTAAGGGGGTACTACACCCCTCAATAAATTTGTGCCTATTTTTGCATTTTTCTCAAAAACTAATAACACAATGGTAACAAAAGTTATGTATATGATAGGGGCAAGGAATCCAATTACTACACTGGAATTTCAGTGCCCCAAGACAAGCGGTTCATTATTTATGATAAGAAATAAGGTACCGCTAGTATGTACCTCATTTCCTATCATATATACTGAACCGCTTGTCTTGAGTCACTGAAATTTCAGTGTAGTAATTGGTTTCCTTGCCCCAATAATATACATAACTTTTGTTACCAGTGTGTTATTATTTTTTGAGAAAAATGCAAAAATAGTCACAATTTACCACAGGGTGTAGTACCCCTTAAATAGGAAAATAAAGATATTACTTTCATCCCCCAAAAGTCTCATTTTGGTCCATTATTATTCTAACTATCTACTCTATAATTTTCTTTTAAAACACACAGCCTGTCTACATGGCCTATACTACTTACTATTGGTGCTAGAATGCCATAAGATAAAGACACAAGACAATGATGAATGTATATTCTCATCATTTTTCCATACACATTATCATAAACATAAAAAATCATTTGCATTTAATTATGAGATAAATCTTCTTTTTCGCCTAGCCGACTGCTTATTTAGAATCTAAAACCTAATTGAAAACTGATGAAAGATGTGTGCCTATTTGTGTCTTACTGTTGCTTAATGTGCAGAGCAAGTTTTGATTTCAAATTTGAAGCAGCATCTTTTGTAAAGATCAGATATGCTAATGGACTACAATGATTAATAACTATACAACACTTTGAAGATTATTAACATTTTGTAATCTTTGCCATGATGCTGGTTAAAGGAATATTTTTCTAGTATCCTCTTTTTATGGTATATTTGAGTAGATATTCATTAAAAAAGTTTATTCCCAAAATGTCAGTCAATTCCAATTATGCGTTTGAAACTCACTGTGACTTATGCATGATTATGTTACATTGCATGAAAATTTTTGCATTTTTGTCCATTTTTCATTGAAATCAAGTTATAGGCCACTGTGCTGTACTTTTGTTCTGTTAACAGAACATAAATTGTATACCGTGTGTCGAAAGTCTGTTCCGCCTATATTCCGCCTTCCCCTGGAGCATAGCCTCAATATGGAAGTACCCCCTCTGTTTATTTGCCTTTGGGCTACTAGCAGCAATGAACCTTAAGGCTCATTGCAGCGAAAAAAATATGTCGGCTGTTGTTCTAGAATTTTAGAGCTAATTTTGTATGGTATGGTAGATTTACAGGTCTGCAAACCTTGATTTTCAATGGAAAAACAACAATAACCGAGGTTTGCAGACTTGCGGAGGTTATCGACCATAAAAAGACAACAACTTCAAATAAATTGCTAAGTGACATTTATATTAATCCAAAACAATAACCAATAACAGATTAATATCAATTTAATAGTGTAACTTTAATTTAAAGCATGTTAAAATGGTTTTCCTATGGGGGGAGGAACAGACTTACGACACACGGTATACAAAAGTGTTGCTAAGTGAATGTAGCCAGAGCTTTCCGGTGATATCAAAATCTCAACTTTTTTCAACAAAAGTGGGGGATGAGGCTGCAGATCATAAAAAATGCATTTTAAATTTTGTGGCTACCATATGCAGGCAGTGGCAGCCATCTGCAACAGAAGCTTTTTTCCAAGGGTGGCAGGGGCCCGGGGCATGGGGGGGGGGGAGAAATCTGAAATTTGTGCCCAAAATAGTATTGGAAAGGGAGGGCAAAGGCCAAAGTGCTTTTTCTTTTGTGTGTGTGTGGGGGGGGGGGATGTGCATCCAATACTCTCAACTTTTGGGACTGCAAATGGATCTTCACAACACATGAAAAAGAATAATCAAATCCACTTAACTAGTTCATTATCAAAGTTCATAGAGCATATGTAGATAGACAATAAATCCAAAAGCACATTATATCAAACCAAGCCTGTATGGCAGATTTCACAGGGATAGAGCATGATGTACACCAGATGCTTGCATGTCAAATCATGATATGTTGCATGATCCATGAGATAATTAGCAACATCCAAGTCAATGAAGTCATACATCATCTTTTAGATGAATTAAGTAATAAAAGACATATTGCATATATGTGACCATCCACCACAACTGAGCCCAGATGTCGCCAGTACCACTATTGAGATATGCTCCATTGAACTTAACAATAAACAATAGGAAACAAAGGATTTATTGACTGTTTTATTGATTTTTCACTACTTAAATGTCAAGTACTATAGACATGATATACATCATTTTAAAGCTAATTTCAAGCAGAATATTTTGGTTGAATATCTCAAAAATGATGATTGGCGACTTCAGGGCTCAGTTGTGCTGGATGGTCACATATGGTAAAGTTCTATAGTACACTGCTTTCATATGTTACTTTTACCATTAAAAAAATGTTTTCTCTCTAACATTGTGCAAATATAGCTTCTTTTTATTTCATAAAATAGCTATGTAAATGCAGGATTTATAATATTTTACTGTTTTAGTCTACTTTAAACATTTTATTTAAAGGCCCAGCATCTGAGTAGGCTAAGCCCAAGAATGGCTTTCACATACTTATACATCCTGTTTGAGAGACAAATGTGTTGTTTTTTATGCTTTACCCACACCGTCCTGGTCTAATGTTTTCATTAGATTGCTCTCATGTGTTACCATGCATATTGAATTCTTATTTCAACAAACTGGACGAAAAGATCAAAATTCTATAACAAATGTCAGCATATTCTGATCAGGCGAATCACAGAAATCACTAAACACTATGGAACGTGGTTCAACGGCTGGTCGACTTGCCGGTCAAGTTTTGATTTCATCCCTTAATTGTTGTTACACAATAAGGCCAAAAAAGATGTTTGCTTGCCCTCAACCGACCGACCCTAATTTTGGAAATTAGAAAAAAGGGTTTTTTTCTATTTACTGTACAAAAGAATACCGACCCTATTTTTGGAAATTCCTGCAAAGTTTTTTTTTCCTTTTCAAATTGCTGCATTCTGAAGATGTAAAAAAAAATGTATTTTAGAACTTGTGTTCAACATTTTAGTTGTTTTGTAATGTTTAGTCTGATTTTTCATATTTTGAGCCTTAATTAATACAAACAGTAGAGTTTGCTAGTAATAATAAAAAAAAAAATTTTTTTAATCCCGGCCGACCGACCCAATTTTGAAAATTCATTTGAGGGCAAGCAAACAATTTTTTTTTATTGGCCTTTTTACTGGTTTCAATTTCAACCTCATTTTGCCAGTTTAAAAAAAAATCTTCAAAATTCACCTTTTGTCATGTTTATAGAAAAAGCATGATTTTATAGCAGTCGACTGAAACTATAGTAACTAGTATATAAAAACTAGAGATCTCTACTGGCACTCTCTATGTAAGAGGCACCATTTTGCTAATTACTAAAACGATTCAATTTCATCATGGTTCATGGTCATTGTATGAAATGTGAGTATTGCATGAAATTAAGTCACTGTCCATGAAACACTACATCACATACATCATGAATCATTGAGGATGGTCAGCAGGGAGCATGACATAGCGGTGTTTCCACTAAAATATTGAAACAAATAAAGCTGACACACAAGAGGAATGGTATTGATTCTATACGGGAGATCCTGAGGCTTGATATAAGGGGTGTCATTATGGCCACATGAGCGTGATTCTATACACGGGAGATCCTGAGGCTTGATATAAGGGGTGTCATTATGGCCACATGAGCGTGATTCTATCACGGGAGATCCTGAGGCTTGATATAAGGGGTGTCATTATGGCCACATGAGCGTGATTCTATACGGGAGATCCTGAGGCTTGATATAAGGGGTGTCATTATGGCCACATGAGCGTGATTCTATACGGGAGATCCTGAGGCTTGATATACAAGATTTTATTTTCCCATAATTCACATGAAATCACACAGTATATATTTTAAAAAACAAAGGCAATATCAAACAAACGAATTATGGAGGGGATGACCAGAAGGCCAGTAAGGCCAGAGGAAGTCACCCCCCTTAACAAAGAAATGTTACCATCAAAAGAAGTAAAAACAAAACAAAGCATAACAAACAAACGGGAAACACAATGCTCAAGAAGTAATCATATTTTGAGATCAAGTCGCGTTTATATATCTTACGGAAATGTTTCAATGAATTTGCCGCTTTTATTGAATTTGGCAATGAATTCCATAATATTGGACCAGCAGTACGAATGGCATGGTCAGTAAATGTTTTGTTGTTCTTCATTAAGTTGAATTTATCTGCGTTTCTCGTTTGGTAATTATGAATATTGGAACGTAGTGTAAAGAAGCCATCAAATACGCCCGTAATTCATTATTACTGTACTTGTACATAAATACCCCCAATTCAAGTTTGTAGGTGTCTGCAAGAGTTAAAATATTGTATTTGGCAAATAAGGGAGCAGTGTGGCTTCTATAATGACTATTTGCTATTGTCCTCACAGCCCATTTCTGTAATTTCATAATTTTATCCAAGTATGTTTTACACGTATCACCCCAAATCAATATTCCGTAATTTAAATAAGGTAAAACAAGAGTACAATATAGAGAATACAGGATACGATCAGGTACATAAAATTTAAGTTTGTTCATAACTCCAATATTTCGCGAGATGGTTTTTGCTATACAGTTTATATGGTATTTCCACGTCAAACATTCATCAATAATCACACCCAGGAATTTTGTATTAGTAACCGTGCTCCAGAACTGACTCATCTAAAATGATCTCAGGAGATACATCACACACAGTTGAGTTTATTTTTGATGTCATATGTGGTGTACCCAAAACCATGTAATTTGTTTTACTTGCATTTACCGATAGTTTGTTCGACTTGAACCAATTACTAATTTCTTTCAATTCATTATTAATTAATTGATATTTACTTTCAATATCTTTATGTGAGTACAGAATAGTAGTGTCATCTGCGAATAATATAAAGTCTAATACATCTGATGTGTTGATAATATCGTCTACATAGAGAATGAATAATAAGGGACCCAGTATAGAACCTTGAGGTACACCACAAATAATATCTTTAAGTTCTGATTCACAAGAGTTGTAATGTACATATTGTTTTCTGTTGCTTAAATAATTAGTGAACCACTGAAGTACGATACCACGAAAACCATAGTGTTCCAATTTATGAATTAATATGTTATGGTCGATGGTGTCAAAGGCTTTGGAAAGGTCTAAGAAAATTCCAATTGTGGTTTCGTTTCTTTCAACGGCATAGTTAACTTTGTCAACTAGTTGAGTTATGGCCATGTATGTAGAATGGTTGTTTGAAAACCAAACTGCTTATCATTTAGTATTTTATTACTATCTATATACGCAATACATCTATTAAACACTAGTCTTTCAAGTATCTTGAAAAACAAGGTAGTACCGAAATTGGGCGATAATTAGAAAATACTTCAGAATCTTCTTTTTATAGATTGGTATTACCTTTGCTATTTTTACTTTTTGTGGCACAACACCGGTTGAAATGGAGAGATTAAAGATTGAGGCAAGCGGCTGAACAATTTCCTTTGCAACTCTTTTTATAATAAAATTTCCAATATTATCATGACCAGCACTTTTATTTTGATTAAATTTATCAATAATTTTAATGATTTCCATTTCAACAACTGGCTTCATATACATACTTCTAGATGCTGGATTTTTTAGGTAATCAAAATAATCTTTACCTGATTTGTGAATTTGTGATGCTAGATTAGGACCTACATTTACAAAGAAATCGTTAAAAAGGTTGGAAATATCATGGGGATTGGTAATAGTATTGCCGTTGTCACTTCTAAATTTCTTTTGAGCTTGTCTTGTTTTACCACGGCCAATGATATTATTGATTGTTTTCCATGTTTGTTTCATATTATTTTTAGAACGCTCAAACTTGGTAAAATAATATTTCCTCTTAGATTTGCGTATCAAAGCATGAAGTTTATTTCTATATATTTTAAATTTGTGAAGGCGTTCAGCACTTGGGTTTTGCAAATGCTGTTTATATAAAGTATTTTTAATGTTTATACTCTTTAGTAACCCTTTGGTTATCCACGGCGATTTCGGATCCCTTTTCCTTTTATTTGAACATTTCTTTAATGGAATACATTCATCATATATTTTATTAAATATACTGATAAACTTATTGTAGTCATCATCTGCATTTATATTATCTAGGTATTCTTCCCATTTGACATCAGCTAATCTTTTCTTTAACATGTAAATATTTTCGTTACTATGAACCCTTTTATGTGTCACCGTTGGACTTGGAATGTCAGTTACATCTAGATTTGTTGACAAGATTGTTGGAAAGTGGTCACTCACATCTGTAACTATGATAGCAGACTGAATTACAGCTTCGTTATTCGTTAATATATTATCAATTAGTGTAGCGGTTGTTTCAGTAATTCTAGTCGGTTTGTATATAGTTGGCATTAATGAATAGGAATAAATTAGGTCTAAATAATCATGGTATGCTTTATGTTCCTCAACTTTTAATAGATCTATATTAAAATCGCCTAAAACATAGGTAAGCTTTTTTTTCAGCATTAATAGTCTTTAAAATAGGATCTATTCCTGTTATGAAATCATTAATAGATGTATGGGCTCTGTATACAGTACCAACAATGATATTTCGTTTATTTACATTTTCAATTTCTATAAAGCATGACTCAAAGTTTGGGGTTGATTTACGTAAGTCTTTGCGTACCTGGTATTTAAGTTTGTCCGAAATATACATGCCTACTCCCCTTTCTGTCTTCCAACTCTGTGGACACATTCAAAGTTATATCCAGCGATTTTGTAAAAATCAGGTGGCTTATCTCTTAAATGGGTTTCAGAAATACCTATTATGGTAAAGTCGTGGTTAATAGCTTTCATACATTCCTTGAGTTTGTCAAAGTTCTTTTTAGGCTTCTAATGTTAACATTCATAAAATTTAATTTACCATTTTTTAAGAAGGAACATTGGTTTGGTGTTACATAGTTACATTGGTGGATACATTTGTCATTAGTAATATTATCTTTATCTGTAGTACTATTTTCAAATTTCAATGGATTGAAAATCATTTCATCGTATTTCTTAATAAAGTTGGCATCAGTAATATCTGCTGTTTTAAGATGATGTGTGATATTTATATCATCGCTATCATCGCCAGAACTTGTGTCTTTATTTTGAGCCATCGTACAATTGTTACAAGTCCATTCATTGTGTTTTATACGCTGTAGTTCTTTTGGTTTCAATTTGGTACATTTTTTATGAACAAATCCTTTGCATATTTTACATGTTATATTTTTATGACAATCGTAAACTTTTTTTTGAGCAAGACACACAAGCATCATCACAAATAGCAGACATTAAACGAAAAGTATATTAAACAAGAAAAAAAAAAAAAAAAAAAAAATCTATTAATATACCAGGGAAAAAGTTTATATATATAAATCAACCGTTTCCCTTGATCATGAAAATATTTTAACAGTTAAATTAAGCTATTTTTCAACAGGCTACTTAAAGTAACGTAAGGCCAACGACCGGCAGCAAGGATTATTATTAACAAGTATCGACTACTGAGCCACGGCAAGTCATAAGTATGCTACATTCCACTTAATTGATTGTTTTCGTAATACTGAATAATACTGTTTGTTACAATTTTCTCGTTGTATTGGTATATGAAAGAATTATGGTATTTTTAAATACTTAAAAGTGTTTACACATACTGAGATAGTAACTAATGTTTGCAATTTTGGTAAAGGCTGTAAAGTAAGCATGACTTCATAGGCTCAGTAGAAGATGGTATAAAATTTATAACACCGCCATTTTAGTAGTCATTGATAAACGTTTTTTGAGTGGAAACATTCATTATAAAAATTACACATTTTAACATTTTAACATTGCAAATTACAAAATACAAGATCAATCCAGCTCTTACCTTTCTAACATGAGGGAATTATCTTGTCATTAACATATCTTTTGACAATATTTTTACAAATTATGATTTAAAAAAATATAATATATAGGTATACATAGTCATTTTATAGAGTTCTGGATTCAGAGAGAGTTACTGTTTCACTGTTGCTCAGAATAGATCTTGTGGAGCTGTTCTTGACTTGTTACAGTTACCTTTCTTGATTTTTCATTAGCTGCTGCTACCAAGACTGTTACTCTTCCGTCCCATGTCCATGCCGCCTTCACACGGTGACACTGCTCAACAAGCTCTTGCGCCCTTTTCAGAAGTTGTTGTGTGAACGGGGTGAGCAGATCATGAACCGCGATTTTGGTTCCTTTTAAGTTTGTCCTGTTCATTATGAACTTATTTCTCACATTATATCTACTAAATTTCACCACAATCGCTCGTGCTTTTCCTGTGGTTAGTTTTCCAATCAGGTGGGATCTGTCTAGATCATTTTCACTTAAGGGTACTTTCATTCTCTCGTTGGCTAATTTGATGATTGTTGCATCTGTGTTTTCTTTCTCTTCTTCAGGCACACCAGTCACCAGAACGCAATTTCTGCGAGTGTATTGCTGCAGATCTTCCACTGCTTTTGATCTTGAGTGCAGCTGATTCGTTAAGTCTGCCCTTAACATTTCATCTTTCTCGCGTTCATGTTCAAGTTTTTCTTGCTTACAAAAGAGGTCGTGGTTTTCCCCGCGCAAGTTCTGCAAGTCCTCCTTCAAGTCGTCCACCTCAGTCCTGAGTGCATTCACATCACTTACTAGGGTTTTCATTTTTTCTTGCACTGCCTCCTGCATTAAGTCCTTCAAGAACAGTTTATACTTCTCATTCAGCATAAGTTCATTAACAAAGGCATTTGATGTTGTGCTGGTGCCAGATGATGCGGCACTCTCTTCCAAGCCCTCCATCATCAGATCATGTAGCAATTGTAGTGTATAGCAAAATCAAATCAAATCTGTACTAACTATAAAATGTTCCGCAAATTTATCATGTAGTAGTACTAGAATGTCCTCGTGCGCCGCCGGGCAGTTGGCCCTAACGAATTGCCTCTAACTGTTTAATCAATATAGCATAGTTTTGGTGTGTAACGGAGCAGTAAATAAGTACGTCCGTACAGTCCGAAATCAAATCAACTGAATCAGGGGCTCATTATGGCCACATGAGCGTAATTCTATACGGGAGATCCTGAGGCTTGATATAAGGGGTGTCATTATGGCCCCATGAGCGTGGTTCTATACTGGAGATCCTGAGGCTTGATATAAGGGGTGTCATTATGGCCACATGAGCGTGGTTCTACACGGGAGATCCTGAGGCTTGATATAAGGGGTGTCATTATGGCCACATGAGCGTGATTCTATATGGAGATCCTGAGGCTTGATATAAGGGGTGTCATTATGGCCACATGAGCGTGATTCTATACGGGAGATCCTGAGGCTTGATATAAGGGTGTCATTATGGCCACATGAGCGTGGTTCTATACGGGAGATCCTGAGGCTTGATATAAGGGGTGTCATTATGGCCACATGAGCGTGATTCTATACAGGAGATCCTGAGGCTTGATATAAGGGGTGTCATTATGGCCACATGAGCGTGATTCTATAATGGGAGATCCTGAGGCTTGATATAAGGGTGTCATTATGGCCACATGAGCGTGATTCTATACGGGAGATCCTGAGGCTTGATATAAGGGGTGTCATTATGGCCCCATGAGCGTGATTCTATACGGGAGATCCTGAGGCTTGATATAAGGGGTGTCATTATGGCCCCATGAGCGTGGTTCTATACGGGAGATCCTGAGGCTTGATATAAGGGGTGTCATTATGGCCACATGAGCGTGGTTCTATACGGGAGATCCTGAGGCTTGATATAAGGGGTGTCATTATGGCCACATGAGCGTGATTCTATACGGGAGATCCTGAGGCTTGATATAAGGGTGTCATGATGGCCACATGAGCGTGGTTCTATACGGGAGATCCTGAGGCTTGATATAAGGGGTGTCATTATTGCCACATGAGCGTGATTCTATACGGGAGATCCTGAGGCTTGATATAAGGGGTGTCATTATGGCCACATGAGCGTGGTTCTATACGGGAGATCCTGAGGCTTGATATAAGGGGTGTCATTATGGCCACATGAGCGTGGTTCTATACGGGAGATCCTGAGGCTTGATATAAGGGGTGTCATTATGGCCACATGAGCGTGGTTCTATACGGGAGATCCTGAGGCTTGATATAAGGGGTGTCATTATGGCCACATGAGCGTGGTTCTATACGGGAGATCCTGAGGCTTGATATAAGGGGTGTCATTATGGCCCCATGAGCGTGGTTCTATACGGGAGATCCTGAGGCTTGATAAGGGGTGTCATTATGGCCCCATGAGCGTGATTCTATACGGGAGATCCTGAGGCTTGATATAAGGGGGGTCATTATGGCCACATGAGCGTGATTCTATACGGGAGATCCTGAGGCTTGATATAAGGGGTGTCATTATGGCCACATGAGCGTGATTCTATACGGGAGATCCTGAGGCTTGATATAAGGGGTGTCATTATGGCCACATGAGCGTGATTCTATACGGGAGATCCTGAGGCTTGATATAAGGGGTGTCATTATGGCCCCATGAGCGTGATTCTATACGGGAGATCCTGAGGCTTGATATAAGGGGTGTCATTATGGCCACATGAGCGTGATTCTATACGGGAGATCCTGAGGCTTGATATAAGGGGTGTCATTTCCCGCCCCATGAGCGTGATTTTTCTCAGGAGATGGAAAACACCCCAAAGCTTTTGTTTTGATAAATTATTGGTCTTTTAACACAAGAATCGCAAAACCAATATAAATGCAATTAGAGGCTTCCTTGGCTTATTTTCTATAAGATCAACATATTACCGTATTCGTCCGAGTATAGTCCCACGTTCGAGTACATTCCCACACCCCCCCATTTTTCTTTTTTGGAATGTCCCTGGACCTAGACCTAGATGCTAGGATCATTCATGGTTGACCTAAAAAAAAATTCAAGATGTTTTGTATTTTTAATATGAAAATTGATAATTTGTATTCATGTCATACTATATTAATGATTTCAAAATGCATTCAAGTTCAATTATTTTTTTTTTTTTTTAGGTCAACCATGATTGATCCTAGCATCTAGGTCTAGGTCCAGGGACACTCCAAAACCGATTTTTTTTTTTTTAAATTCGAGTATAATCCCACCCCTTAATTGTGAAAAATGTTCACCTAAAAAACGGGTGGGACTATACTCGGACCAATACGGTAATATTAAAAAGTACACTGCAGTTCTTTAGTTAAATGGCTAAAACAGGCAAAATTTGGCTCCTGCTTTCCAACTCACCGTAAGTATTGCACCAAATCCTAGTTTGGATTAAAATATATGGCATTGAACAGCAGTGGGGTGACCAGGCCTTCATTAGGGGAAACACACACTGGACAGTAACCCAAGGGATGAATCAGGTCCCCCACTGTAAACATGAGACCAGCCAAATTTGCACGCTACGTGCTACAGAGCCTGAAAAATAAGATCCTGCGAATCACAATTTGACACATGTATGGGAGCTGTCATGGGGTGCTAACGGCAACGCGGGGGGTCGCCGGGGTGGTAACGAAAGCGTCGCCAGCACAAGCGCCCCACGCAATCAATAACACGATAGGGCGATTCAAGTGCGCGCCGACGCGATCGGTAGTTGCTGATACACGATGACAGGGTCAATGGCCGCTTCCACGCAGTAACATACTTCTGAACTTTGCTGTCAGGGTCCTGGGTGAATCCTGACTTGGGAGGCTCATGTCCCCTTGTCTGCTTGCCCCTGGCTTCTCCAATTTCCAATACTATTCTAAATATCATCAACATCAGTTTACACCTCTTGATAAATGTGCCCCTTTCTTTCAAAAAAACCCCACCAAAACATTCATGCGGTCACAATGTCAATATTGACCCACGGAGCGTCAACTGCCCAAAGCATTAATTTCGTATTATTCACATACGAAACGTAAACATCCTTTAACAACAACATTTGATTTTACTTCTGGGTAAAGAAGTAAGCAAAATATTTCCAAACAGAAGAGTATACAATATAAAGCCTTAAACCTTCTTATAGAAACATCTGGTTTTGAATGTAGATAATACTATGTTTTTTTATTTCTTCCGAAGCCTCAAGATGTTTACGAGAATTGAGTAGTTCATCCTCCCTGGGCCCTTATGATAAAAGGGCGAATCTCATATTTACTTCATCAAGTACTTCCTTTTGCCATATAGCTTTGGTCAACATTTTTCAATAACCCTAACACGGTAAAAGAACATAACTTGTAAAGATAACTTCTTTTGCCAAAGTATGTGCCATACAGTTAAGGGGGTACTACACCCCTCGATAAATTTGTGTCCATTTTGCATTTTTCTCAAAACTAATAACACAGTGGTAACAAAAGTTATGTATATTATAGGGGCAAGGAATCAATTTACACTGAATTTCAGTGACCCAAGACAAGCGGTTCCTTATTTACGGTAAGAAATAAGGTACCGCTAGGATGTACCTCATTTCCTATCATATTATACTGAACCGCTTGTCTTGAGTCACTGAAATTTCAGTATAGTAATTGGATTCCTTGCCCCAATAAGATACATAACTTTTGTTACCAGTGTGCTATTATTTTTTGAGAAAAATGCAAAAATAGTCACAAATTTACCACAGGGGTGTAGTACCCCCTTAACCAACATAGATTCATACACTCTTAGATAGCAAAAACCAATCAGAGCAAGTGATAGAAAAATGCAAATCATGCATTGATCATACCGTATAATATGCATGGGTGTACACTCCACATACTACGCGCAGAGCTTTCGGACACATTCATCTTTCTTGCGGGGGGGGTTGATGCATTTATATTTTGCTTGTATTTTCCAACACTTTAGCGACAATTTTGTTATATAAATTTCAAAAATCATGGATTTTTGTGTGTGTGTGTATGAAATAGGTTAATAAATGCATATCACTTCTGGCTCGAGAAATGGTACAAATTAATGAACTTGTACTGAGAAGTTGATGTGTCTAATGCACTTCCCCCCCCCCCCTTGGTGCATGTGCATTAGACACATCAACATCTCAGTATGTGTGCATTATTTTGTACAATTTCACTCCCAACAAGTGATACATATTTATTAACCTACCATATATATTGTTTGTATTAAACGCCCCCTCTCTAATAAACGCACCTCCCCATTTTTTCAATGAAAAATGGACAAAAATGCAAAAATTTCCATGCAATATCATGTGAGAAAGCTTAAAATATGCACCAGTCATGTCTGTGACGATCGCTAAATTGCATGGATAAAACCTATTATGACTCAAACTTCCCTCCAGTTCATTGCCTAATTATGGTAGAATTTCACTAAGTAAATCATATTCTTACTTAAAGCCATAATGTACAATCTTATAATATGAAATTGGTTAATTTTTTCAAACCTGATTTTTTGGCATATTTGTAATGTTTACACATGTCCCACACTTGCACCTAAAATGGAAGTTCAACATAATGTCATAATTCAAAGAATTATGACATTATGTCCTCCTATAGAACTGTGTGCTAAATGGCCAAATAACCAGCAGGGTTTCTTTCTTTGAAGTTTTTCTCACTGACAATTCACTTCTAATAAACGCCCCCCTTTTGGAAAAAATACAACGCCCCCAGGGTGTTTATTACAAACAATATGGTATAAGCCAAAGACCGTGACATTATTTTAATCTTTATGTATGTTTACAACCATCTTCTATCTGAGTTAAATAGAAAAGTTATTCTTAACCATGGCAAAAAGAAGGAAGTATTATTGACGTAAAAAACAAGATACGCGCTTTACCATGTAGAGTCACATCTGTTTCAATGCCCGAAAATCTGTAATAAAAACTAAAATAAATGTCATTTACTTTCATGCAATATTACATTGGGCTATTCCAGATGTATTCCGCACCTCTATGGAAGACACTTCCGAATTTGGGGCTAAATTGACAGCCAGAATTCACATGTCAGGAAAACCTCATGGAAGACCCTGCCGGAATGGTGGTAATATGGCCAGCCGAAATTCAAGTAAATGTAAATGTCTTCCATAGGGTTCCAGCTGGAATTAGAACATTTTTTCAGTTTCCAGCCAGAATTCAAGTAAATTGTAAATGTCATTCATAGGTTAATTGAGATGGCGACCATAAGTGAAGATCCTGCCGGAATTGGAGCATTTTTGACCATTTTCCAGCCGGAATATTAAGAAATATGAATGTCTTCCAATCCATAGGCACATCATGGCCTTTCACAATCCCCACTCTTGTTTTTTTGTTAATTTTAGCAGCCGGAATTTCACCTAATCTCAATGTCTTCCATACCCTCCAACCGGAATCTGTGTTAAAAATGACTGCTGGAATTCTAGACACATCTCAATTCCAGCTGGAATTGTATTTTTTTTTAATGTCTTCCATAGGGGGGTGCGGAATACATCTGGAATAGCCCATTCTACCTATTTTATAGTGCACATTGGCTATTACAGTTAAAATTCATACACCCCATGGAAATCACAACCTTAATCTTCTACACAGGAGTGTGACTTTCATAAGGGGCTACCTCAGAATGGGTGATTCCATTTGAAATCTACCCCCCATGTAGGAGATTAAGGCTATGTCTTCCATGGTATGGTTTTCAACTGGAATACACCCCATGGAAATCACAACCTTAATCTTCTACACAGGGAGTGGGACTTTCATAAGGGGCTACCTCAGAATGGGTGATTCCATTTGAAATCTACCCCCCCCCGTGAGAGATTAAAGCTATGTCTTCCATAGAGGGAGTATGGATTTCAACTGGAATACACCCCATGGAAATTACAACCTTAATCTTCTACACAGGGAATGTGACCTGAATGGGTGATTCCATTTGAAATCTACCCCCCCCCCATGTAGGAGATTAATACTATGTCTTCCATAGAGGGAGTATGGATTTCAACTGGAATATCCCATTGATTGCACATTGGCTATTACAGTTGAAATTCATACACCCCATGGAAATCACAACCTTAATCTTCTACACAGGGAGTGTGACTTTCATAAGGGGCTACATGAATGGGTGATTCCATTTGAAATCTACCCCCCCCATGTAGGAGATTAAGGCTATGTCTTCCATAGGGAGTATGGATTTCAACTGGAATATCCCATTGATTGGTTCTTCGTGATGTGATAAACAGCATCCTGATTGGTAACATACTCAATGTATTACATGTAATGTTATTGCACAGTTTTCAATCTAATTAAGCAGTCGTGAGAATTACATTCAAAGGCAGACAATGAATGACATTTAAAAGATGTCTTGATGCAACATTCTTACTTTATTCCCCCTCTCTTTTTTTTTTTTTTCTTTCTAGTATTGTAAATGTTATCATAATGATGTGTTTATAACATGGAATAACATGTTTCTCTTTATTGCTTTCCTGCTAAGGCCACATAAAATTAACAATTAGTTTCACATTTTTACATTTTTGGAAAACTGAGGGAGGGAGGTGTTGGTTTTTTAATGCAAAATTGAAATGTATACAGTAGTTTTTATGTAAACTTGACTTTGCTAGTAGTTTTAGGCATCTTGAATCCCTTTTTAATTTTTAAATTCGTAAGTAGACCTGTAGAGTGCCACAAAAACATTTGCACAAATTTGGGTAAAAAATGTGGGTGTTTTTTTTATATTTTCTTTGAAACTAAGCATTTTTATCCAAATTTGACCTCACAGATGGATTCATCAAGTCTTTGCCATTCAAAATATGTATATTTTTATTCACTTTAGACCAAAAATTGATCAGTTAAGGCCCAAAAGTTTCCATAATTCCAGGGTTAAGACCAACCTTAAATACATCTTTACGTTAGTGTTTACAGTTCCCAATCAAGACTATCTCAATCAATAAGTCCATGTGCCAAGAGCGTAATCCAGAAATCTTTCACTGCAGATAGCACAAGCTTATAGCCATGTGATAATTGTATCCCTGTTGCATAGAACGATGACGCTTGCTTCAAAGAATGCGTTCAACATGTTTACATTCACTATATAGCGCTTGGTAATGAGAATGTGTTTATTATCCAGGGGTGCTGAGGCTGCTGAAAACACTTGTGTTGTGTGTGCGGAGAAGATGTTACTGGGTGACAAGCAGTGAGGCAACTATATGAAGTGGGGTTAGATTATCTATTTTGTTTATAGTAAAAAAATCTGTATATACACAGAATAAGCTTTCTTCTACGCTCTTTCTTCTACTTCTAAACACATTTCTCCTTTTCTTTTTTCCCACTTTTCTTTCTGGTAACACTTTCTAATAACAGAAATACTTATTTTCAATAATGGCTTTTCAACAAGCTATATAAAGAAACTTGTATTTAAAACCCTTTGATCTTTAGACAACCCACCACGGTGTTATGTTCTGCTGAGGGCATAAACAAGCAATCATCAAGATCATATACTCAAATCATATGTTAACCCCTCTGAAAATAGGTTCTTTGTAACATTTTTGATCAGTGACCTACAGAAGCTTCCATGAGACTACTCATTTTAAGGGTTAAAGTCACAGCATCAGGGGGAGAGGGTGGGAGCACAGACATTTATCATATAGAACAAGGACATTCTCTCATTCTCCTCCAGCGAAAATAAAAAAGAAAAGCCCTTATTGGGCAAATATTCCCAAATTGCAAGCAAATGTTTGAATTTTGCTCCCTTCCAACATTCACTTCTTTCCTCTTCTGTGCCCCACTTAGGAGAATAATCCCTTGATATTTCCAGTAAAAAACTGAATCAGTCATGCAATTAATTAATCAAACTCCGAACTTCCGCTTTTAACTAAAACTTGTAAATTCAAGAGTAAGCAAAGTTTTGCTTGAAAGCAACCTTGTCCTTGTTGCTGATGCTATATAACTCCAAAAGTATACTACCATGAAGACAATGATCCTTCCCCTGACGACTATGTATCGCATCACCAAAATAACGCTTAAAAGGTTTTTTTGTTATAAAACATTCTCAATGATACAACAAGACAGTTGATTTCTCTAGTGATTCTCTTGAACTTTATTTGTTTGCTCACCAACTCCACTTTCGTTTTCCTGTTTCCCAAAGTGGTTTTGCTACAAAAGGTAATTAGGAGCATAAATTTGCTGATTTAACAACAAAACTTTCCTATATCTCTTTGCTTTTTAAAAAGGGGAGCAACAGCGACATCTGAAACTAAGCATTTTGTGTGTCCTTGTTTTGCCAGTGTTTACAAATGCATCAACATCCCCCATATACCCTCCCCTATACCCCCGGACATACACACATGCACAAGTCAAATATAAGGCCTAAAAAGGTTTGATTGCCCTTTCCTAACCGACCCAAAAAAATTTAAAAAATCACATTCTGTTTTTTTCCTTTCTTTTTTCCGAAGTGGAAATGTAGCTTTTTAAACATTTTGATGGAGTTCTCAGCACTAAATATACATGAATCTATAATTGGGTCTACACGTTTTAAGATCTATTTCTTGAACTGCATGTATTTTTAGACATACAGTTCATGTACATTCTGTTAAAAGTTGCCTCTGTGTATACTGTATACTGACGGTAGCGCGAGCACAAAAAATCAAGGGGTCCAATTTAATTTTTCTGGACCCTTTGGTATGTGCAAAACCAACATTTAAGGGGTCCGATGAGAATTTAAGGAGTCCATCTGTCCGAAATTCTAAACTTCGGAACTTGTCAAATATTCCAGTGAAATAATTAGTGTTGTTGGCCTATGGTGATTCAAAAGATTTACTGATCTTTTTATTTTTTTATTTTTAATTGATGATTAATGCCTCCGTGCATCATGAAATTAAGGAGTCCATACAGTTTTTATCGGACCCTTTGGTCACTTTCAACTTGAGATTTAAGGAGTCTAAAATGAGCAAAATCAAAAATTAAGGAGTCCCTGGACGCGCAAACTCCTTAAATGCGACCCCTGATACTGACCAAGACCAAGAACTGTTTGCTGAAACATGTGCCTGCAAACGATAACTGTAAGTATTTCTCATTGACCAAATGGTCCATAGCAAGCTGCAGATACCACAGAATACTTTGGGATCTTGACAAAAAAGGATCAACCTACCAACTCAAATAATTTTTGAGCTGAAAGGGCAAACACACCTTTTATTTATTTATTTTGGCCTAAGAAGGGACCACTTTCAACAATTTCAGAGTGATTGAACGATCACTTAATAAAATGCTGCTGAATTTCACTTTCATTATCAATGCTGATTGTTTTTACACAATTATGATAATATTTTTACACAATAATTTCAACATCACTACCTATACACAAGATAGTAAAAGTGAATTACCTTCACATGTGTCTCAACTTCTTTATTTATTTAATCAGCCAGGCAACAACCTAGCAGTGATGTTAATAAATGTCACTTGAAGAGCATTTACCTTGCCAATGGGATCTGGAGCCGTCCACAGAACACTTATGATCCTGTTTGATTCAGATTCATTGCCAATGGGATCCTGAATCTTTCCATAGAACACTGGTAAGATACAGATTCATTGCCAATAGGATCCAGAATCCTTCCATATAACACTTATAACCCAGTTTGATTCAGATTCATTGCCAATAAGATCCAGAATCCTTCCACAGAACACTTATAAGATTCAGATTCATTGACAATAAGATCCAGAATCCTTCCACATAACACTTACAATCCAGTTTGATTCCGATTCATTGACAATAAGATCCAGAATCCTTCCACAGAACACTTATAAGATTCAGATTCATTGACAATAAGATCCAGAATCCTTCCACATAACACTTACAATCCAGTTTGATTCAGATTCATTGCCAATAAGATCCAGAATCCTTCCACAGAACACTTATAAGATTCAGATTCATTGACAATAAGATCCAGAATCCTTCCACATAACACTTACAATCCAGTTTGATTCAGATTCATTGACAATAAGATCCAGAATCCTTCCACAGAACACTTATAAGATTCAGATTCATTGACAATAAGATCCAGAATCCTTCCACATAACACTTACAATCCAGTTTGATTCCGATTCATTGACAATAAGATCCAGAATCCTTCCACAGAACACTTATAAGATTCAGATTCATTGACAATAAGATCCAGAATCCTTCCACATAACACTTACAATCCAGTTTGATTCAGGTTCATTGCCAATAAGATCCAGAATCCTTCCACAGAACACTTATAAGATTCAGATTCATTGACAATGAGATCCAGAATCCTTCCACATAACACTTACAATCCAGTTTGATTCAGGTTCATTGCCAATAAGATCCAGAATCCTTCCACAGAACACTTATAAGATTCAGATTCATTGACAATAAGATCCAGAATCCTTCCACATAACACTTACAATCCAGTTTGATTCAGATTCATTGCCAATAAGATCCAGAATCCTTCCACAGAACACTTATAAGATTCAGATTCATTGACAATAAGATCCAGAATCCTTCCACATAACACTTACAATCCAGTTTGATTCAGGTTCATTGCCAATAAGATCCAGAATCCTTCCACAGAACACTTATAAGATTCAGATTCATTGACAATAAGATCCAGAATCCTTCCACATAACACTTACAATCCAGTTTGATTCAGATTCATTGACAATAAGATCCAGAATCCTTCCACAGAACACTTATAAGATTCAGATTCATTGACAATAAGATCCAGAATCCTTCCACATAACACTTATAATCCAGTTTGATTCAGGTTCATTGACAATAAGATCCAGAATCCTTCCACAGAACACTTATAAGATTCAGATTCATTGCCAATAAGATCCAGAATCCTTCACTTTGTTATCCAGTTAAAATTCAGTTTGATTCAGATTCATTTGGATTTGAATCATCCTTAATCCCAACACCGGGGAGGGGGTCAGAGGTGTCCCATGTGTTGGCCGCCCGCTCGCTAAAGGGAAAGCACCCAGCCTGGCCTGTATGTATAGTAGGCCTACTTTGTAGTACAGAGGGTGGTTAGGGATAATGAACATGCTGAATTCTTAGTCAGTGGGAGTGGTCTATTACGTAGAAATATAATCTGATTGAACAATCGCATGATTTTGGGTGTCTATCAGGCTGTAGACGACCCCACGTCATCATGAGTGTTGAAAACGCGTAACACGCTCATAGAGGTGCGCGTATGTATCGTGTTGTATGCGTAGACGCAGTGCGGAATACTCGCACGCGCCAGCAGTACGCGCAACAAAAGATGTGAAGATTCCCGTATTGTGCGCCGGCATCCACTACTCAAAATATTGGACTTGCGTCATCTATCACACGGTAGAGGATAGTCAAAATAAAAATTCCTATCGTTTATTCTCTAAGTGGTTTATGCATGTGCGTCGTGGGGGATGGCTTGGAGCAAAAAGAGAGGTGCTTGCACGGCAGGCATGATAAGGGGGACCGGCAGGCACAACTATATAAATGGCCTAAAAACCTTGCACATACATTCCATTTCCATGGTATTTTGGCCAAATTTCTGGTGGTCACTATCTGACCATATGGGCCTTAATTAAATTACAGCCATATGCCTAACAGTGATACAGCTGACACCCACACTCAATTACATTAGGAACTACTAGTCACTAAGTGATTGCAGTTACCTAAAAATACATAAAATTCGGACTAATGCAGATTACAGAAGATCATGCAAATACTATAACGTCCATTTCAAAACACTACTTGAATTTCTGCGAGCGGCTTTGTTTTTCGCTACTTGAGCGTAAGTCACTGCCACAACTAATGTAGATTTCACTTCTTTTTAGTTCCGTTTTTCAATGTTAGTCATGCATAATTCAACATTCTATGCATGTTTCTTTCACATTTTGAAAATTATCTTTTGTGAAGTGAATATCAACCATAAAATGTGCAAATTGAGCCATTCCAGTTGAAATCCACACCCCTATGGAAGACATGACTTCAATCTTCCACACAATGGATGTCATTTTCGGGGTACTCAGTACAAATGACCATACGGGGATGACCATCAATGACCATCAATGACCCCTTTTTCAAAGCCTATTTTGGTATATTAAGGGCGTACTACACCCATGTATTGGTTTGATTGGTCTAAAAAAATATTTTTTCATTTATAGCTAGGCAATATATGCACGGATCATGTGAAATAAAGAAAAAAATAAAATAATAATAAAAAAAGGTGCTTTTAAACCATTGTATAGTAAGTCATTTTAGCCCTATATATTTTTTGTTTACATGTATCCTGGTAACTCAGATGCGTGTTTCATAACAAACCATATAATTTATTCTTTTCAACATGTTCAAGTAGGGGGCATGAACAGAATACATTAAATCCTTTGTTATACTCTCTATAGAAATGTACTCACTGATTATAACACTGAATAAATTAAATAGGCCTAATCTCTTCCACATAGACCATTTAATACTACACCATGTATTTATCTTCTATAATGTGGTGTTAGGAAAAGAGATTAAAAAAGGCTATAAGGTCATCAAAGGTCAGGTTATATAGGTCAATTGGTTCAGGTCAAATTCAGGCATCAACATGTGGTAGTCTGTGATATCATACATGTCATAATGAGGCATCAATTTTGATATTTTGTCTGTTACTGGATATATAATGGAAATATGTGAGGTGGATATACTAAAATACCTTGGGATGTAAATGGTGAGTACAATTTAGATTGCCTAGTTGAGATGAATTGGGCAAATAAATATAAAATAGTTACCAAAATCACAAAAATGAAGCTTACGGAAAACTACCTAATATGGTGGTATGGGTGACAAAAAATACAATCTTTTTCAACATTGCTGTAGTGTGGTTGTGGTAACCTGTTACCTATGGCTTAATTAAGTTTCAGTGAAATAGTGTCGCAAGTTCAAAATACAAAATATAGCTCAACATTGAAAATAGAAGCATTTTAACCGGTTCGTTTTTTTTTTTTTTTTTGAGCACCAAGTTCATGAAGTCATAAAAGAAATCAGGGACCGCTTATTCCCATTTTACATATCAACATTATTTCCCTAATGTGTTAGCAACACATATCCAAAATTTTAATGAAATCCGTTGATAGTAAGCTTTCCAAAATGAAGTGAATTTAAAACATCAGTGATGTACCACCTTTTGGCTTATATCATTAGAAGCATGTACGCTTCATTGATACTGATGCCACCAATTGAACGAGAAGATTTGCCCCTTCATTTTGCATACTACTTTGTCCAATTTCTTTTCTCATTTCTTCACAAAATGCAAAAAATGCAAAAAAATGCAATGGGTGTAGTACCCCTTAATGGGTCCTTTTACAAAATTTTCTCAATTTTTTCGGAAAACAGCCCAATTTTTCCTTAATATAGCCAAAATTTTCAAAATTTTCGCAAAATTTTGGGAAAATTTGTAAAAACTAAGACAATTTTGGTTAAATTCGGCCGAAAATGTTGATTTTTGGTATATCAACGGGTCCAAATTTCTTGACAAATTTCTTGATTGGTGGACTTGTGCCTTGATCACTGGAAAGGGGATCACTGGGTTTTCACGATCACCAGACTCGTGGCATTTTCCAAGAACTCTGATTAAGACATCTATATTTATTGCTAGATTATTTTCCTATCACTGTGACACGATTTGCCAATGGGGGCCAAAGGCGGCAAATTTGAAACTGAGATGAAGGAAACAATATGGAGTAAAAAAACAATAAAATACATCAAAAAACTTTCGAACCAAGTATGCTATACCTTTGGTGATTTTAGTATATGATAGCCTATTGTATGTTTAATGTAATAATTACAGTATTTCAATTTTCAAAAATGCCTCCTTTGGTGACCAGATCGTGTCACAATTGTACTATATTTTGTGAATGATATATTTTGTTATGACCATGACCTACACAGCATCCCATTCAAATCACATACACTGATTTTAATTCCAAGTAGGACATCGTTTCAATGGTAA
Organism: Amphiura filiformis; assembly: GCF_039555335.1. Taxonomy (NCBI): domain Eukaryota; kingdom Metazoa; phylum Echinodermata; class Ophiuroidea; order Amphilepidida; family Amphiuridae; genus Amphiura; species Amphiura filiformis. Next base: position 27,361,794 of record NC_092644.1, on the reverse strand, counting down.
TTACTGATTATGCATGTGAATCTACCATTCCCTTTTAAAGGAAATGTTGATATCTTCAGTAGATAGCAGCATGCTTGCAATTAAATATAAGCTATCTTCAGTACATAGCAGCATGCTTACAATTGAATATAAGCTATCGCTATCTTCAGTAGATAGCAGCATGCTTGCAATTAAATATAAGCTATATATATCGCTATCTTCAGTACATAGCAACATGCTTACGATTAAAGATTAGATATCGTCAGGAGATAGCAGCATAGTATTTGCAATTAAATGTAGCTATCTTCAGTAGATAGCAGGATGCTTGCAATTGAATATAAGCTATCACTATCTTCAGTAGATAGCAGTATGCTTGCAATTAAATATATAGGCTATCTTCAGCAGATAGCAGCATGCTTGCAATTAAATATATATGCATGTTAATCTACCATTCCCTTTTAAAGGAAATTTTAATCTTGTTTTTCCTTGCCCTTGCTTGGTCTTTCTAATCAAGCTGATGTAATACAGTTGATTTCCCTTGTGATATTCCAGCACTTAGGTAGTGTGGATGCACTAAAGAATAGCCAACCAACATTTAGACTACATCATATACCTTGTAACGTAACACTCATATGGGTCAGACAGGTCAGCTGATCAGGGAGGATGCGGACAACTTTCTGGTCAGCCAACGCTTCACCACTAATTGGTTGGCATTTCAGAACAACTTATATTCCAGAGTTTGATGCCCGCTGTGTAATCTGAAGCAACTTTTGTGTCATTGACAATAAAACTCACAGCTGGTGTAGCCTAGGGGGTTGGGGCTGTTGATCACCCACAATGTCTAAAAATTAGCAAATTTTGCACAAAATCAGAGGGTCTAAACCCCCATGTCACCCACCTTCATTTATGCCACTGAAAGAGTCAGGATGGCCAACATGTGAGGGACATTATGTTAATCAATTTAAGAGTACTTTAGTACTAAACATTTCAAACAATTTTCAAATTACAAATTGTGGGAATATGTGACACGATCTGGTCCATGGGGGCCAAAGGAGGCATTATCGAAAATTGAGTTAACTATAATTATTACATTATACATACAAAAGGCTATCATTTACTGAAAACACCAAAGCTAACATACTTGGTTCTAAAGTTATAAAGATTTTTGATGTCTATTTTCTTATGTAATTTATTGTTTTTTACTGCATATTTTTACATTTATCTCATTTTCAAATTTGCCGCCTTTGGCCCTCATGGACCAGATTGTGTCACATATACAGTTTGGCCCTCCATGGAATGCAAGCAAATATAAATGATAACCACCGATTTAGGTTATTTTCAATGTCTCTAATAGTAAATTGTAAATTTGTTTTTCAAATTTACAGTTAAGCTGCTAGTCATGAGTTTGCAGTTTCTTTTATTCAGTTTACAGCCACACATTAAAGCCTGTAGGCATCTTAATAAAAATGAGGGTACGGGGGATGTGCGGCAGATTCGGGGTGCATTTTCAGCCATTTAGCTTAGACTCTGGGTGCATTTTTAGCCATTTTAGTTTATTGATGGCACTCAAATTCATGAAAATTGGTTTAAGAAGGGTGTCTTTTGAAAACTTCTTCGAAAAAATGTGTATTTTTCATTGTTTTTTTTAAAATTCAGATCTGTTTTTCATCAAATTTGATTTAAAGTTGGGTAAGTTTTATGGAGTCACAGCTACACATCCCACCCAAACCAAAGTCTATGGGTCACTAATATTTTGCAGGATTTTAAATTCATAGTTCTAAAATCTACAGTAAAAAGAAAAACCAGGTTGTGAAAATTACAAAGTGACCTTTTAAGGTGGTGTTGAAGGCAAGGTTTATGGAAATCATGAAATCCAACATTTTTGCAAATATCTCCAAAACCTTTCATGATACAATCTCAAGTGAGTTTGTACTTATGTAGGGATATGTTGGCCATGTTATGAAGGTAATAAAACCGTTGCCATGGTAACCAAGCAGTCGCTATTGGCTTCTGACCAATCACATTGAAAGTTGTTTTTTTCCTCTTTTTTCGCAAATCACTTCATTTGTCCCAATAAAAGTATACTCACATGTTGAGTCATGTTCCTGTGCACCTCCACTGATTTTTCCATAAAAAATCCCAGTGGAATTCCCCCGGGGGGGGGGGTCAAAGTGAAATTTTTGTTTTTTGGCCACAGATTCCATATTGCTTACCAACTTTTTACGGGAAAATCAGCAGAGGTCATTCGTGATGTTCTTGAACGATTTGACACCATTCCAATATTTATTTTGACATGTACAATTTCAACCGTATGAGGGTAGTATCCAGGTCTGAAATTTCTTGGTCCCTGAAGAGCAATAATCAGAGGAGGTAGGGTGCTGAAAACACTGCCGAAAATTTTTAAAAACTATTATCTTCTTCTGTGCCAAAGATGAAAACGATCCATAGATCTTTAATTTGCATTTAAAACCACCTTAATGTATCATGTTAAAACACCGGGTAAAAACCCACTGGGTAAAACATTTTACACAACATTGGGTAAATTTTACACAACATTGGGACTGGTTTATTTTCAGTAATTTGCCTCATGTTGGGTAACATTTTACCCAACATTTTTTTACTCAGAGTTCTAACAGTGTATGATTGCTGAATGGAAGATAATGAACTAAACCTATGAAAAGGCCACTTTGGCTCATAACTCCCAAGTTTGGGAATTTTATGAGCATTTTGATTATGCTGATAAAATACTCTTACTCTACAGGATGTTTTGTCCTAATGTGCACCATAGGCCAGCTTCCTCAGATCTCATTCAACCATCATTTACTTCTGCCATTCTGCATTATCTGTTTGGAAGCAGTCGCAGCGTAAAATTAAATGCAGGCGCAATTGTAATGATGCCCTGTTGGCGGAAATTGCCGTCATTAAAATAGTTTTACACTAACGGTAAAATAGTTGGCTTAATAGTGATGGGATAAGAGCTGAAAAGGTTACAGGGTTCAAAATTGGATTCTAACAGTTACAGTTTTAACTGCTTTTTTAAATAAAATAGGTTTCTTTTTTGATCTGGTATAATTTGTAAATTAATGTGCAATTGAAGCTTGTTTAAGCTCAAAAAATGTAATGAAATTACAATGTGAATGTAAAAGAATGAATACTCTAAGATCATGTGTTTGTTAAATTTTGCACTATAATATGTTCATATATATTCACACAATACTTTGCTTAATCTGTTAAATATTGGTATAATAAAGATTATCAAGAAATTGTTGAGAAAAAGTCTAATGTTAGTCTCAAAAATATTACATTTTGTTTCTTTGTTTTCTGGGTAACTTAAAACATAAAAGGTTATTTATGCAAATTTATTTTCCATTTATTTCAAATATGTTTGCTGCATGCCTTCACTCCCTTTGATATTTTAATGCATAACGTAGCTGAGTCATACGTTCCATCCATCCTTCCTTCATTCATTCCTTCATTCCATTTTTAAATTGCTAATGTGATTTCTTGCAAAGATCCGAAAACCTTTCAAAAATGTACTGGTCAGTGTATAAGCTTACAACTAAAGTCCCAGACTAAATCTACTGCCATGTTCATGTGCATAATACAAGTTTCAACATGGATTGTACAAAACCATGGTAATTGTATGATACTACTTAACAATTTACCAGAGTTTGTCTGTGTATCTCTTAACTAATGGGCTTTCCTGATGGTATTCCTAAGCTCCATAAGTCCTTTAACGAGACCAGCGATTTGAAACTTGGTTAAATTTCTCCTTAACTTGAATGTGGTATTCAAGTGCTAATCCTATTTGACAAGCTCTTATGTGATGAGAAAAACAGGGAACATTTTTAAGTATAATGCAGTTCAATACCACACAAGCTTAATTTGCTGACTCTTGGTACATGTGAAACATAATGTTTGGCAAATTATACTGGTTTTTTTTAATTGCAAGAAAATTAAGAATAATTGTAAAGCAATTTGGATGGAACATGTGAATGAACTTGCCTATTCACGATAGGTGAATGCCATATACATGCTAGTTTTGTTAATTAAACTCATATATCATATTCCTTTGTACTGTGAATACATGAATAACATTCTTTATATAAAACAAGAAATAATAGTTGAGTGGTCCTTTGTATAACCATGACTAGCATTACTCAGCAGGAAAAACCTTCACATTTGAAACCCTGAATAAGCCCGGGGGAATCACTTGCACTTTACTATATTTATGCATCCACATACAATAACCAAGGAAAAAGGTCATTTTTGATGGTCAAGAGAGATAGTTACACATCTTGGTTTGGGTATCCAAAACAGCAAACAATACAATAAAGGTGTGTGTAATTTCAACCCTATGCTTGATCTAATTCCACCAGGATCAAGGCAGCAATAATGAATTGAGATACAGGTACAAATAGGGAGCAAAAACAATGAAATACATGAGATAATTGGTACTGTAAAAGCTAACAAGTTTTCAAGGAATGTACAGTTTTCAGCAATAATAATATACTTGGTTATTGTGTAAGTTGTGTAAGTTAATAAGCTATATAGGCGATCTTTGGTAGAGAACAGCATGCTCAAATAAGCTATCTTAATTTGATAGCAGCATGCTTGGAATTTAATATAAGCTATCTTCAGTAGATAGCAGCATGCTTGCAATTAAATAAAACTATCTTCAGTAGATAGCAGTATGCTTACAATTAAATATATAGGTTATCTTTAGTAGATAGCAACATGCTTGCAATTAAATATATAAGCTATCTTTAGTAGATAGCAGCATGCTTGCAATTAAATATAAGCTATCTTCAGTACATAGCAGTATGCTTACAATTAAATATATAGGCTATCTTCAGTAGATAGCAGCATGCTTGCAATTAAATGTAAGCTATCTTCAGTAGATAGCAGCATGCTTCCAATTGAATATGCTATTGCTATCTTCAGAAGATAGCAGCATGCTTGCAATTAAATATAAGCTATCTTCAGTACATAGCAGTATGCTTACAATTAAATATATAGGCTATCTTCAGTAGATATCAGCATGCTTGCAATTAAATGCAAGCTATCTTCAGTAGATAGCAGCATGCTTCCAATTGAATATGCTATTGCTATCTTCAGAAGATAGCAGCATGCTTGCAATTAAATATAAGCTATCTTCAGTACATAGCAGTATGCTTACAATTAAATATATAGGCTATCTTCAGTAGATAGCAGCATGCTTGCAATTAAATGCAAGCTATCTTCAGTAGATAGCAGCATGCTTCCAATTGAATATGCTATTGCTATCTTCAGAAGATAGCAGCATGCTTGCAATTAAATATAATCTATCTTCAGTAGATAGCAGCATGCTTGCAATTAAATATAAGCTATCTTCAGTAGATAGCAGCATGCTTGCAATTAAATATAAGCTATCTTCAGTAGATAGCAGCATGCTTGCAATTGAATATAAGCTATCGCTATCTTCAGTAGATAGCACCATGCTTGCAATTGCATATAAGCTATCTTCAGTAGATAGCAGCATGCTTGCAATTAAATATAAGCTATCTTCAGTAGATAGCAGCATGCTTGCAATTAAATATAAGCTATCTTCAGTAGATAGCAGCATGCTTGCAATTAAATATAAGCTATCTTCAGTACATAGCAGCATGCTTGCAATTAAATATAAGCTATCTTCAGTAGATAGCAGCATGCTTGCAATTAAATATAAGCTATCTTCAGTAGATAGCAGCATGCTTGCAATTAAATATAAGCTATCTTCAGTAGATAGCAGCATGCTTGCAATTAAATATAAGCTATCTTCAGTAGATAGCAGCATGCTTGCAATTAAATATAAGCTATCTTCAGTAGATAGCAGCATGCTTGCAATTAAATATAAGCTATCTTCAGTAGATAGCAGCATGCTTGCAATTAAATATAAGCTATCTTCAGTAGATAGCAGCATGCTTGAAATTGAATATAAGCTATCGCTATCTTCAGTAGATAGCACCTTGCTTGCAATTGAATATAAGCTATCTTCAGTAGATAGCAGCATGCTTGCAAATAAATATAAGCTATCTTCAGTAGATAGCAGCATGCTTGCAATTAAATATAAACTATCTTCAGTAGATAGCACCATGCTTGCAATTGAATATAAGCTATCGCTATCTTCAGTAGATAGCACCATGCTTGCAATTGAATATAAGCTATCGCTATCTTCAGTAGATAGCACCATGCTTGCCATTGAATATAAGCTATCTTCAGTAGATAGCAGCATGCTTGCAATTGAATATAAGCTATCTTCAGTAGATAGCAGCATGTTTGCAATTGAATATAAGCTATCGCTATCTTCAGTAGATAGCACCATGCTTGCAATTGAATATAAGCTATCTTCAGTAGATAGCAGCATGCTTGCAATTGAATATAAGCTATCTTCAGTAGATAGCAGCATGCTTGCAATTGAATATAAGCTATCTTCAGTAGAGAGCAGCATGCTTGCAATTAAATATAAGATACTTTCAGCAGATAGCAACATGCTTACGATTAAAGATAAGATATTGTCAGTAGATAGCAGCATAGTACTTACAATTAAATATAGCTATCTTCAGTAGATAGCAGCATGCTTACAATTGAATATAAGCTAACTTCAGTAGATAGCAGTATGCTTGCAATTAAATATATAGGCTATCTTCAATACATAGCATAGCAGCATGCTCACAATCAAATACAATCTTCAGTAGATAGCAGCATGCTTATAAATAAATATATACTATCTTGGATAGATAGCACCATGCTTGCAATTAAACACAAGCTATCTTCAGTAGATAGCAGAATGCTTATAATTTAGAAAATACAAGCTATCTTGGGTAAACAACATGCTTACAATTACAATATAAGCTATCTTTAGTAGATAGGCAGCATTTTGACAATCTGTCTTGAAACAACCGATCTCCATTTATAAGAATTATTTTACGATATCTTGTTAATGGATCCAGTACAAAAATAAGCATATATTACACACAAAAACATGTTATTATAGAAGACTTTGAAAACACATATTAGAGTTATTTTCTTCCACAACAATATAAATTTTATAATCCCATCAGGCCCCTGACAGTAAATTTCGCTAATTCACCATGTTCTTTTCCATCCCAGGTTGATCTAACCAGCGAATCCTGCTGTTGTTTTGGTTCCACGCCAGCACCCCCGGTAAACGCATGGAGGTTGCCATCTTGGAAAAAGGGGGTGCTCGCCAGCACCCCCTAACGCGCCCAGCACCATGACTACGCGTAACAGTACGCATTCCCGACTGTCAATCATCAGGGGTCAATCACCTCGAGCTTGACAACAATATCTGAATAGACTATCACCAAGTCTTACGTGAAGGCGCGAAATTAAGGTTAATTTTCGTGATTGAAGCAGTATTTTTCTTGTAGAAATATTGGCCTGGATAGCGGAATTGTTGGTCCATTTGATGTATTTAATAAATTAAGTTCATGGATGCGCTTAAGGGATCTAAAATGAGCGTTTATTGCGTTTCGACAGTATTTTTGTGGGACATGAGAGCACCTCAGACCTATCGAATTGCATTCTGAATACTGAAGCATGTCTTTCTGATATCAAATAATTTTCATTTTTGAAAATCACAATATAATACAAATTTTATGACAAATTATAAAAATTTGATATTTTACAAATTTTTGATATATAACAGTCCTCAAAAGTAAATTATATAAATCTAATGATATATTCTTAAAGTGTATGTAGCAGGGAGGAAAAGCCGACGGTCAATTGAAAATTTTGACCTTTCATATTGAAGATATGGATTTTTTCCCAAAAAGACCTAATTTTTTTTGGTGTTTTGGGAAAAAAATCCATATCTTCAATACGAAAAGGTCAAAATTTTCAATTGATCGTCGGCTTTTCATCCCAGCTACACACTTTAAGTATAAATCATCAGATTTATAAAGTTTACTTCAAGTACTGTTAAATATCAAAATATCACTTTTAATGATTTGCCATAAAATGTGTATTAAATTGCTAATTTCAACAAATCAAAATTATTTGATATCAGAATGACATTCTTCGTATTCAGAATGCAATTCGATATGTCTGATGTGCTCTAATGTCCCAAAATAAATACTGTCCAAACGTTCATACCCCACCCCTTAAAGTATTATTAAAAGTATTAAAAACAGCTGTTGAACATTTGAAAAAAATACACTGTAGCAGGCTTGAAAAAGTCTAACCTTGGATGCAGCAAGCCGTGATTTTTACGGGAAATTTTATTACTTGAACATGGAGCACGGACCCGATGCAGCCAGTAGAAGTGGCGGTATTAGTAGTGTTCCAGGCCTACGCGATGGCAGGGCAATGTCGGCTTTCATAGTTTTATTACTTTTATCATAGAGTGACACTTCCCAATCTGTTTATTCCCTGATCCTATCCTTTACCACCCTTAATTATCATTATCTATTGATGAGCAAGCAAGAAAGCCCCCAGCAGTCATATCCTATGACAAACAGCAAAGCAGGAACAAGAAAAACAGAAAACATACATTTTATACACTACATTTTGATATTTGCATTTTGAAAAACCTGTAGTGTTTGTGGACAACATGGTCACTGCTTAAAGAAATTGAACTTAACACTCAAAATGGCCGTTTATAATTGCCAGATCAATTTCCCACCTGAAACGACTTATTTTGCATGATCGCATCGCAATATCTGACCATGAACGTTATAATACACTCAGCAAAGGTCAATCTTGCCCTTCAGTGAACAAACTTTAGTATAACATTATTAAGGTTCTCACCACAACATAGTAATAGCTTCCACACCACAAAACCAGGTCAAATATCTGCCCTCTACTCTAGATTTGTAAAGGCCATTGAACTTTAGCATGCAATTACTACATTGTATTGTTTTTATGAAGACATCATGATTCAAGTTCCATCACAAGATATACATATCAAACCAATCGCCTCATCCTAAACTGGGACTTAGGCCCAGTTATCTCCCCGACACCCCATCCTACTGATGATTCCAAGGAATTTCCCCTGTGGCCGAAGCCTCTCTAAGTACGATGATCAAATAGTAGAGCTTAAACAGATTGTACTACATGCATGTCTGAAAATTATTTAGATGTGGGAGGACAAGGCTCAACTTATCAGACGTTAGAATTTGTCAGCTACCGTAGGGACTTCATGATATATCCTGCCGTATCAATTACTCTGGCTAAAGAAGCAAATAGATTAAAATGGTGTTGTTTTTTTTCCTTTCTTCAAATGAGCTTTGATGTACTAACCCTATTTGCACCTCGTTTTATTCAAATTCATTCAAGAGAGTTATAAGCTGTGGATTAATTTTGATTAAAACTCCTTTCGCGATTAAGCAGAGCTCCAGTAATGTCACTTTCCAGTTGATTGGGGTGCATCGTATCATGATTATAAGACGACGGAAAAAAAACACCCTGTTCTACGGGCGGACGGACATTTCAAATAGAGTTGGTCGGTCTGCGTTTTTTTTGCTGTCTTTTTCTTTGGAGGCTAAAATTACTCTAAAATTTCACCAAAATCTGAAAAAATCTGGTGAATTTTTTGCAAACATATTTACTAAATTATTCAGCCAAAATTAATAAATTTTGGCCCAAAAGCAGATGATTTTTCATGATTTTAGCCAAATTAAAAAATAAATTCTCCAAAATGTAATTTCTACATCGGTCAGGCCCGTAGAACAGGGTTTTTTTTGGTTGCCTAAACACAAATTTGAAGTTGTTGTTATGCTAGAATAATCTCACTTCTTGGAGACAAAATCCAAAATATATTTGTATTGCAGATACCGACCCATATAACACATGCAACAGAAATATTGTAAGAGCTCATTTAAATCTGAAAGCTATTTATTTTTCTTACATGTAGGGTAATATTTACCATATCTTACTAATCAGATACATGGACATAGAATTAGAGACTACCCTCAAGCAGTCTATTTTCAGATGCTCATGGGAAAAAAATAACAATTTAACAGATGGGCATGTATGATGGAATTAAGGGAGTATTTTGTGATCCTAGCATCCTCTTTTATGACAAAACCTTATTCCCAAAATTTCAGTTGATTCAGATTTTGTGTGAGTTATGCATGATTATGTGTATAACACTGCTCCATAAGTCACTGTATTGTAATTGTGTTTTGTTTTATATTAAAAAAAATTATACAAATTGATATTATTTTTGCAATCTGCAAATGGAGCTGCCTAATGTGCTCATTCATTTATTCATACACCCCCTGTGGAAGATATTTCCAAAATCTTCCACAGGGGGAGTGCCGATTTTTTTAACGAAGTGATGCAATCTGCAAGAAATATTTTGGACAAAAACATCAGAGGTTTCCAGTGGTATGACCATGACTATCTCAATTTTTCTGAGAAAAGTGGGGGATGAGGATGTAGATCACAAAATTCTCCTTTAAAAGGAAATACAAATGCACCCACTCATGAAATATCATTTTCATTGATAAATATATTTGTTATGTTATAATCTTTGGTAACAGTATTCACATCTGTTAGCATTCTTCTGACATACCAATTTCCACATATGGCCATTTTTCTCTAGCCATGCACACAGCCTATAATAGGGACCTATCATAATTCATATGCTGTCTCTCTTGAACTAACTATTCATAGGCTACTACCTCAAATGACCCATATTCCTCCTGTATTATGGAATTACCTATATCTTCCACAACGGGAGTGAGTATTTCAAATGGAAGCTACCCAATTGTGTATTCTATTCAAAACATATACTCCCTCTGTGGAAGACTTTAGCAAAATCTTCCACAAGGGTAGTGTGGATTTTAAATGGAATAGCCCAATGAAACATGTGTGATGCAAAACAAATGTTTACCGGATCTCAGCTCTACCATAAACTCATCATTAGTACAAATGATTATCAGTTGTAGGCCTGGTTCTGTACCAAACCTCATTCAAAAGAAGCTATAAAAACATGGAAATGTGTTCATCATTTTGCCTATTTTGGGATCAAATCTAAGCCATGTTTCTGGGACAACCTCACATCACGCACACACATGTTTGTCTCGAGACAGCAGGAAAGCACAACAACGCAAAGAATAGACTCCGCATTGCCCCACGATCATGAGGACCATTTAATACACATAAGCTTATTTATAATAATTTCACAATCTCATAGAAATTAAGACTATATTGAGATAATAACAGATTTCATATCAATTAAACAAATTATATACATTGAGATAATTAATTGCAGCAAGCATTTGGAATTATTGATTATCTTCATATAATCAATAAACACACGAATTATTGGAAAAATGTGTACAAGCCAACCATACAGGCTGGACAAACAAAAGTTGACTTCTGAATCACATTTAACCAATTTCATCTTAAGCAAATCTTAAGCATATCTTAAACAGATACATCTTTGGATCAAACAGAGGATTGGATTGGAAAACAGCATTTTTAACCGCAATTAAATAATTAGAAATCTCCAAAAGAATAAACAATGCCAACGCTAGCAAACGAACATTTTGTATTCAGCAAGATCTGGCATCAATGCTTAAACCATTTACTGATATATAATATATTAAATCCACCGTTATTTACAACCAAGTAAATAAAGATACTCCAAATAAGCAACAAATTTTAGCATTTATAACCCTGGTATAAAAACGCAGTAGAAAGGGAGAAAAGCATGAAGGCAACCAATAGCCCACTATAAAACGCAGTAGAAAGTGGAGACAATCTACTGACAAGATTCTTCAGGTTTTGAAGAAACTCCACCACCCTCAATAAAAACGCAGTAGAAAGTGGAGACAATCTACTGACGAGATTCTTCAGGTTTTGAAGAAACTCCACCACCCTCTATAAAACGCAGTAGAAAGTGGAGACAATCTACTTATGAGATTCTTCAGGTTTTGAAGAAACTCCATACAAAGCAATCAATAGCCCAATAAAACCAACAAATACCATAAAACGCAGTAGAAAGTGGAGACAATCTACTGACGAGATTCTTCAGGTTTTGAAGAAACTCCATACAAAGCTTTCAATAGCCCAATAAAACCATTCAATACCATAAAGCGCAGTAGAAAGTGGAGACAATCTACTGACGAGATTCTTCAGGTTTTGAAGAAACTCCATTCAAAGCAATCAATAGCTCAATAAAACCAACCAATACCATAAAACGCAGTAGAAAGTGGAGACAATCTACTGACGAGATTCTTCAGGATTTGAAGAAACTCCATACAAAGCATTCGATAGCCCAATAAAACCAATCAATACCATAAAACGCAGTAGAAAGTGGAGACAATCTACTGACGAGATTCTTCAGGTTTTGAAGAAACTCCATACAAAGCATTCAATAGCCCAATAAAACCAATCAAATACCATAAAACGCAGTAGAAAGTGGAGACAATCTACTGACGAGATTCTTCAGGTTTCAAGAAACTCCCCACCCTCTATAAAAAGCGCAGTAGAAAGTGGAGACAATCTACTGACGAGATTCTTCAGGTTTTGAAGAAACTCCATACAAAGCATTCATGCCCCTTCTATAAAGCGCAGTAGAAAGTGGAGACAATCTACTAATGATATTCTTCAAGATTTGAAGAAATTCCATACAAAGCCTCTATTTTTAAGCATAAAGCAGCATAATTGGACATACCATTTTATTGGAGTATCTTGAACCATAATACTGATTCACCCTTCCAGCTTTTGGGAGGGTGGGTGGGATTTTTTGGTCCATCAAGATCGAAGGAACAATTGCAAGTGCATCACTAGGAGAACTATGGACATAACAAAGGAATGAAAAAAAAATAAGCGGAGACCTGAATGGCTGCACACCACTAAAGTGACAGCTGACTGGACAGAAAAACTGAGCTTGTTGCTATAACAACATAACAACAACCCCTAAATTAAAACTGAATGACCAGGAGACCAAAAAACTTTAAGTGTACTTGAGAATGCTCAAGTGGGAATAAGAGGATAAGCCTCTACACCTAGATGCACATGACAGCCTAATGTCCCCTGCTGCTGAGACAATCTAGTTTTTAAAAGATTTGCAAACTTAAAAAACGGAATTGTCTCGAGACAGCAGGAAAGCACAACAACGCATAAAGAATAGACTCCGCATTGCCCCACGATCATGAGGACCATTTAATACACATAAGCTTATTTATAATAATTTCACAATCTCATAGAAATTAAGACTATATTGAGATAATAACAGATTTCATATCAATTAAACAAATTATATACATTGAGATAATTAATTGCAGCAAGCATTTGGAATTATTGATTATCTTCATATAATCAATAAACACACGAATTATTGGAAAAATGTGTACAAGCCAACCATACAGGCTGGACAAACAAAAGTTGACTTCTGAATCACATTTAACCAATTTCATCTTAAGCAAATCTTAAGCATATCTTAAACAGATACATCTTTGGATCAAACAGAGGATTGGATTGGAAAACAGCATTTTTAACCGCAATTAAATAATTAGAAATCTCCAAAAGAATAAACAATGCCAACCAAGTTTCTCAATGGAGAAACTTGATTAAACCCCCCCCCTCCCCTCCCCCCTCCCTCAAATCAAATGTACCAAGGTGGAAAAGCAAAAAGGCTCATGATGCTCCAGAAGAGTCTTGAACCAATCCAACCCCTCTAAGGACCAATGAAAGCTGTCATATCTAAATGGGACAGCCACACGCCATCATGTTGATGTCAGCCAGTAATCAGCTGCTGAAAATTTTTATTTACACATGTAGTGGTTTTCTTACAAAATCTCTATTGATGATCAGTGAGGAAAATATAATATATACACCAAAGATTTTTTTTTCTTCTTATTTTAGAACAAACAAATTATTACAATACAGCCTGTACCGAAAACATAGGAAAATATTGCATCACCCCATACACCCAATAAGATAAAAACAAATGTTATTAAATCAAAAGGGGGGCAATTTATTTTGTACAAGTATATTTAAACCATATGTTCTATGAAACAACTAAACAGGGATCTATTATAATAGCATACAGGTGTATAGGTATAATGATAGTTGCATTAAGTGCACCAAGCCCAAAAAATGAGTACGCATAAACATGACAAACTTTTAGGAAAGAAGACTGCAATTGTATAACTATTGCTTTAATAAGTTGTCAAGCTCAGGCAACTAACCTATAATAATAGTTTTGCACAAACCATAGCAACCAGATTTTATTTATTTGTCTGTTTGGTGTTAAAATAATGAAATAGAAATATATTTAGTTGTTCTCTCTCTCTATATATATACTCTCTAAAATTATATGAAATGTATATATAAATTATACAATTAGCATGATTAGATAGCACCATTAATTGTGATAGATATCGCTTTACATACAATATCGCTTGCTGCAATTTCCAAGCATGTTTAGTGTAAGTTATCAAATAGGTTACATACTTAAGGATGGACAGAATAGTGTACAGTATGAAATAATTCACATAATTCACATAATATTCACATGATGTGCAAATTGACATAAGCATCAAATTTCAGTTTTTTAACTGAACCTAACCTTGAAATGTATTTATCTAGAGATATTTTCATCTTATTTGATCTTGAGAACAAAACCAGAAATAGCTGTAAATGGCAAATTTTGAAAGAAATTATAACAAATCGCTATTTGACAATTGAGCAGAGCCACACAAAATATTACTGTAGCTCCCATTTCAAAGACCCATTAATCATGAATAGGGGCCTACCTGATCCAATTTTAAAAGTGACATTTATAAATAAAGTAATCCACTACCAATGAATGGTAACCCAGAGAATAATTTTCTCACTGCTAACTTAAAAGTTCTTGCAGATGAATGAAATAAGTTACCAGAGCTAATAATCTCATAAATAATCTTAAGTGCATTGCACTGAATATGTTTAATCATCCACAATTATCAATGTTAAAGCTTTAATAATCCTTTTATAGATGGTAGTACCGCATAAAAATAAATTGAACTGGTATCTACTAATAATTTTTTTTTTTTTTTTTTTTTTTTTTGAAAATGATATCTGTTACACAAATTGATCAATTATGCTCCAGAAAAAACCAACTACAAGTTTTATAACATATTGAAATGAAATGATGTTAAAACTCTCAATACCCCTTTAAACACGATAGTACAGCAAAATTAAACTAGTAGAAATCGAACAGTTATCTACTAATAATTTTTTCAAGAATTGAAAAAAAAAAATATTATCTGTACCACAAATTAATCAATCATTGAAATGTTCCCTGAATACGGAAAAACAGTGGCATGATCGACGGGAATTCCATGAATATTCAATAATCACCTACCCTTTTAAACTTTTAAAACTTGATATCGTTTGTGATCTTTTATTCACCTTACGATTTTATTCGGTATCTCCATATTACACATACAACAATACAAGGTAAATAGATATAAAATTCATTAAGATAATTAACATAAGATACACATAAAAAACAAAGCAAGGAGATATCACAGGATAGCCACTTAAGCCCAAAGGCCTATTTCCAAAGGGGTTCTTTATACATAGAAGGCAAAAGGCATAATATAAATACATTTTTAAAAAAATGTATAATATATTTTCATATTTTTAATTACCTTACACATTGTTGCTTTCTTTTTCCATATGAACGAAAGCATCAAATAATACACAGTTTGAATTACTTGAACTGGGAATTTAATGCAAATATTGAATTTCCCACAGAATATTAAATATGTTCCACATTCTACCAACTATAAATATAAATATAAATGTAAGGACCATTATTGTTGTTAGAAATTAAATTTTATATCTATTTTTGTTTTGTTTTTGTTTTTGTTTTTGTTTGTTTTGGTTTTGTTTTTTACTAATTGGATGTCTGGTCTGTTTTTAGGCTACTCTTTTACATCCATTCATAATTTTGAGCATAATATATAATGACAAGCTTATTATGATGTTTCACATCTTGCATGTGCTTATACTTGTATTTGCAAGCCACCATCATCCTGGAACACAAATCTAGACTTCTATATTTATGACTGTGTTCCTCTTTATTGATAAGTAATGCAAAATTGATAAATAGTAATATCCAATAGGGCCTACATATTTAATCTTAAAGCAATTTAAATTACTGTGAAAAGAAAGTTGAACCTATTATAATAGACATATTTTTACATCATTGATAAATACCATCATTTATATACTGTCATTATCCAACTTATCCTGTATGCGTAAATGATGCAAAGTAGGGCCTACATATTTCATATTAAGATAATTTTAATCACTGTGCAAATAAAAGTTGGACCTATTATAATCATTATGCAACTTGTGCTATATGCATAAATGATACAAAGTGTCCCTCGTAATATCGACTTAGTCTCTTATATTTTGCAATTCTTTTCTACACCTTAGGGCATGTAAAAAGTGTGTCCTATAGAAAGCGTTAACTTCGTTGTCTTTTAGATTATAAATTTTGGTTTTCATGATGAACAACATCCCATAAGACTAAAATGGTTTTATATTTGTACATAGCAAAATACATCACATAAAGGACATCATATCAGGTTGATAAAGTATTGATGCATAAAAATATACCTTGTTTTTTAAATTTAACCGGTATTTCATTGAAGCCAATAGTTCTGTAAAACTATGCAATATGAAATTTATCTAATTACATATAATGCACATGTACATGTATAGTCTCTATTTGTATTCGAGATAGATTTCAGAATCATGGGAATTGCAAGTCTATAGTTGAGTCATTAGATGAGCATTATTTATGGTTTACAGTATTTTGCTGAAGAATAACGACTGATATGGTAAAACGGGATATTCGCCAAGTTTTATGACAGAAGAAAATCATTAGTAATGGTATCCGATGCCAATTTAAATTGTTCATCTAAAGTGAAATGAACGTCATCAGCTACTGTCATAACAATTTCAACTTCGTCTTGTATTGTTCTTCTTGCTTGTGGAAGAATAAGAAGCTAATTCTAACAAAACTTTATTCCTCTCGATACCTGTTGAGCTGAAGAAATATGCTGATGCATACCACATGTAAATTGACATCTCAATTCTGCTGAATTTACTTTCTGCCAAATTTGTTATTGCAGGATTATCATTCTCCGTTATCTTTTCTTTCTTGAATATTTTTGAGGTGCATATTTAAACGACGTATTGCTGCCATGGCTGAGAATGTAACTAGTCAGCTTGAGTAACTTATGGGTCTATTCACATAAGCCACATATGATGCAATCCTCAACGCAATTGATGTGCAATATCAGCGGAAGACACTTCTGAAATATAACCACAAAAAAACAAACAGCAAAGAGAAGAAAACTATATGTGCTTTCCCCCCATTGTTTGATACCTTTGCACCTTATTATGTTGATATTAATGGTTGGTATGTAAGCCTGATCCAAGATACATAACTTCTAGATTTTATTTACTAATAACTGACTTGCATGCAGATAAGGTATGCAACCATGATACAAATCTTAACTTTTAAGGCTTACATTCGCCTGACAAATAAATATGTATCTCCATCCCATTAATAGAACATGTCCAAATACTCTGTCTGATTTGCATGTTGACCATTTCTTTTCGAGCAACATGTAATCCATTAAATGATACTCAATATGTGAGTTAATATGTCATCTTATCATACTGGTAATGCATGAGCTAATAATGGCAGAAAATTTATAATATAAACAACTGTCATTTCCTAATCTATCATCGTATTCAAATCGTGATAAAAAATGCAAACAAGCAAATTAAAAGATTTAGCGATAAAGCCACCACCCAAATTTTAGAAAGTTTCTGCCGACTTACATTTAATCGACTAACACTAAGACATATAAAATACTTAATTGATTTGTCTCAGTCTCAAACAAAGCATTTACGGAGAAATGTTTTGACTACTTGCCTCTTTGTAAGCAATGTGAAGCCGATGGCTTCAGAACCATGTATAGCTTCTACCCCCGTACCATCACCCAGTGGAACATACTTCCTGCATCCATCCTCCATGAGTCAACATCAAGCAAATTGTTCAACACCAAGGTCTGGAGCATACAGACACACTCAGCTCAACCGTGCATTACACAGGCGAGCCAGTGGATTCAACCCAGCCTCATCAAACTAAGCCACTCTGCACCAGTCACTGTTTTTATGCGCACCTTTGGATTATGCACCCTCAGTTGAGTTGTTTTTAGACATTTGTGATGCCACCAGAGTCTGGACGTCGATACCAATTGGTCCTGTCCAGTATTTCTTTAGATGTTAGATGTAGATGTAGATGGCCAATTCCACCATGAAAATGACAAAACCAGTTCTGCTCTGTGGATGCTGAATAGCGCTTCTATACACTTAAATATTAATGAAATATGAACATCCACTGATGCAGTAATGTATAGTTATCAAGCATATACTTTATAGATTACTACCCCACTAGCTACTAGTAATCTTTTTTCACTACCAAGAGCACAAAATTTTTTGGTCCATCAAGATCGAAGGAACAATTGCAAGTGCATCACTAGGAGAACTATGGACATAACAAAGGAATGAAAAAATAAGACGTGAGACCTGAATGGCTGCACACCACTAAAGTGACAGCTGACTGGACAGAAAAACTGAGCTTGTTGCTATAACAACATAACAACAACCCCTAAATTAAAACTGAATGACCAGGAGACCAAAAAACTTTAAGTGTACTTGAGAATGCTCAAGTGGGAATAAGAGGATAAGCCTCTACACCTAGATGCACATGACAGCCTAATGTCCCCTGCTGCTGAGACAATCTAGTTTTTAAAAGATTTGCAACTTTAAAAAACGGAATTAGTTTAGTTTAGTTTAATACCTTTATTGAACAAAATATCAAAAAGCGGTGTGTGGTGCAAAAGGGCAACCCTGAACAGGCACACAGGCCCACTGGATGGGGTCCCTTATACACACACCAAAATAAAAGAACTAAAATTACACAGTACATAATTATAAACACATTTAAAAAACACTATAAAATACATTAAAAATACAATATAATACTAAAATTGAGTTGCCAAATATAGGGTAAAGACATGGCTGGGTTACTCTCTTTAAATGCTACAAATTAAAACTTGTGCACCGTAAAAATGTTGTGTAAAAACTTACACAGCGCTATGTACTTCTTTAAAAGGTTACCTGGCCTTTTTAATATATTTCAAAAAACAGTACTGTGTAAAATTTAGTAAACAGTACTGTGTACAATTTTCCAGTATGCCATGCACTTAAAAGGGCATTTCGTGATCCACAACATCATCCCCCCACTTTTCTCAAAAAAAGTTGAGATTTTTATATCACTGGAAACCTCTAGCTACATGCTTATGTACAAAAAAAATTCTTGCAGATTAATTCGTTTAGCAAAGATATCGTGAAATTTGAATTTCGTTCTGGTATACCAGAACGAAATTACAACACATTTTCTATGGAGCAGCGTAATACACATAATCATGCATAACTCCCAAATTTTGGGAATATGCTTTTTTCGTGGATATGTACTGAAAAATGTCATAAAAAGAGGATGCGAGGATCACGAAATACTCCTTTAAATATTAATGCAAAAGTATTGAAACATGATCTTCATCTGTGGTGTTGTCTTTTTTAAAGACAGTTCTTGTTTATCATTATGCTTTATGTGCATATTATTATTATTTATTAAAATTTGAAACAAGCATTTTAATCATGTAAAATGCTATAGGTGGCAAGGATGTACTTGTCTATATTTAATCGTTTCCTTTTAATAATAGAGAATCCAGGTGACACAGAGGAAATAGGTTCTTTTACTTATTTGGGTAACTGTACTAATCAATGCACAGAAACACCTGGTGTCTCTTTCTTAGTGAGTGATGCCGCTTCTAAATCACAGGCCAATCTGGGTGCCAACATGTTTGAGAACCAGTTAACAATTTATATGTCTAAAGGGCAGGTGTTTTGTGTGTGTCTTATTGTGACTTTATGAGGAGAACCCAAATGGGAGTACATGCCTTGTGTTTTCATTAACTTTCTATTCTGGATGCACATCCGGAGATCACAGAAGGGGTACTACACCCTGGCCAATTTGTGCCTATTTTTGCATTTTTCTCAAAAATTATAGCGCATTGGTGACAAGTAAGATATGTATATTATAGGGGCAAGGACTAAAACTACTGCACTGGAAATTTTATTTCAGCACAGACAACAGTTGTGGAGTTACAGTCAAAAATGAGGAAAACCAATATTTGATCAATAAATCAATAACTACTTGCTTTGAGTTGCTGAATTTTCAGTACAGTAGTTGTAGTCCTTGCCCCTATAATATACATATCTTACCTGCCACCAATGTGCTATAATTTTGAGAAAAAAATGCAAAATAGGCATTGGCCAATAGTAATTCTTATGTAATTTAATGGATCCTGCCATTGTGTAGCGTTAAGGTGGTTATGGAGGCATTATAAAAGTGCTCTAAACATGTTTTAAACAGATTAATTGAGTAGAGCAAAAGTACACTGATCAATATGCCTTTTGTTTGAGTCAATCGGACATACGGTTATCAAAATATATCAGTTTATATTTTCTTTGTATCTTATTATTTTTTATCAATAATCGATCAAGTTAATGAGCTAAAATGACTGAGAAGCTCATTTACATATAATTTTTGCCAATATTTTGCTAAAATCCATGCATAAATGTTCAGGGTACTTTTATTTTGCATAATTTTGCCCTGAAACTTGGTCAAAGTGTTTCTAATATGTTCTAATGTATTATATAGTGAAGCCGCCCCTAATTTGCATATTTGCATAATTAATTAGCATTTATGCAAATTAGCTCATTAATTATGCAAATATGCAAATTAGGGGCGGCTTCACTATATAATACATTAGAACATATTAGAAACACTTTGACCAAGTTTCAGGCAAAAGTATGCAAAATAAAAGTACCCTGAACATTTATGCATTGTTTTAGCAAAATATTGGCAAAATTACATATTAATGAGCCTTTCCCGTCCTTTTAGCTCATTAACTCTATTGATTATTGACAAAAACAATAGGATACAAAGAAAATATAAATTGATGTATTTTGGAAACCGTGTGTCCGATTTGCTCCAAACAAAAGGCATATTAATCAGTGTACTTTACCCTACTCAATTAATCTGTTTAAAACATGCTCAGAGCATTTTCTAATTTCTAGAAAATGCATCCAATACCACCTTAACCAAACAAAGTTAGTGTTCTGCTTTTTTTAGTGTACATATTTCTTTGTTTATGGACGTGAGCATCTTACACTGTAGTAACCAAAATTAGTGCCCCTCCTTAACCCTAACCCAACAAAAAGGCTACAGCACAAAGCAACTACATGTATAAGCGCAAGTATCCCACGTGATCCGATTGCATCCTCACGTTGAACACATGCACATAATGGGCACGGCAAGCTTGGCCAGCAAGATACACCCCCGTGGAGTGGCATCCCCGACTGTGTGTCTTGCACCTGAGGGGCCGGTGATTTGAAACCGTGCCCAAGAAAAAAAAAAACTTTTCTTTTTCTTTCTTCCTTTCCTTCCCCTTTGCCAATAAGCCTTCAGTAAGTTAGGATTAATTAGCAATCACATAGGTATCTCATTGTATAAAAGAACAAAATTCATGAAAAACCACAAGGCAGCGGCCTTTGTATATATCAGGCTATTCAAATCCATACACCCCCTATATGGAAGACATGACACAACACAGGGAGTGTAAATTTCAAATAGGATTACCTGAATGGGTGACTCCATTTGAAATTCACACTCCCCATGTGGGAGATTAAGGTCATATCTTCGATAGGGGGTGTATGGATTTCAACTGGAATAGCCCAGAATATCTTGCATATGAACTCTTCATGTCATCCCTGATTATATTTAAAGCGTCCTTTTTAGTTTCCCAACTTCTCTCGTAAAACTGCTCTCTAAACATGAGTAAGATAACTAAGCTTCCTCTGCACCCTATAACTTAGTACTATTAAATCAAAGTCTAACGAACCCTGTGATATGTCAAGCCATAACCGGAATGATGGATAACTTTAAATGCCTGCGTTTTTCCCTTTAACACATTACTTAGTCCGAGGTGCTCTGACGATAACACTCCGATCGCCAGGCAATCTACGTTATTAACGTCAGAGAAGGACTACGTCCAGATTAGGGGGGATAATTGACTGCAAACAAATTGCCCCATTTTCTTTTACTTACTTGCTATGGCTTATTCCACGGTCTCATGTAGTCTCCTCCATCATATGAATATTTAGAGCTACATTTTAAACTGTCATTGTGTCTAAATCCTCAGTATTTTAACGATAATCACAGTCACTAAATCGTTCAAATTCATCGATAAATTTTTTACATGAGTGCTATTACGCATGCGCAGAAGATTGGATTTCGCCAATGGCGTAATTGGATATCCCTGGGCGATATCATATTATTTCGTTTCATTCCCACTCAGGCATGCACAGTCACGCATAGCCACTCAAGTTCTTCCTTTTAATCGTATAAATTTAAAAGTGCTTAGAATTGCTTAGAATTTTAATATTAAGACATTACCTTTTGTAATTATTATAATTATATTCTTTATAGTTGTTTATTACTGGTAGAATGTTCTATTCTTATTAATTAATTAATTATCTGGTAGAATGATTTATTCATATTAATTAATTAATTAAATTAATTAATTAATTAATTAATTAATTAATTAATTAATTAATTAATTAATTAATTAATTAATTAATTAATTAATTAATTTATTTATTTATTTATTTATTTATTTATTTATTTATTTATTTATTTATTTATTTAATTAATTTTAATTAATTAATTTTAATTAATTAATTAATTAATTTTAATTAATTAATTTTAATTAATTAATTAATTAATTTGTTCTTTTTTTTATATATAGGTTACTTAGCTACTGGTATTAGTATTTGTGACTGTGATATTTTTGTTTCTGTTTTTTATTGCTTGAATTTTCTTAAGATATTCCTTTTGTAATTTTTCATTGGCTTATTTAAATGTTTGGTTTTTTTAACAGAAATTACGGTTTTTTTTTATTGTCTTGTTTATTTGTGCATGAAGAGCCAGAAATATGCCCCTCCCCAACTCAACACAAAAGCTAGCAACCAACCATGAGAGTTACAAAATAGCGAAAAGGAATTATTGCACCACCCTTAACTGATTAATAAAATATTCAATCGCGATATAGGCCTATGCACAAGTATTATTTATGAAAACAGCGTGCAGCACGACTCTTAATATTAAGTATGCCTACAACTAGTGAAACCACTGAACTATTTTGTGTAAAAATTAAAGCGCCAAAAACCATCCGCACAAATAGTAGCATATAAACCCACCAAAGCGGTATAACGCTCATTAAATCGGTGTTGTTGTCGAACTAATCCTCCTAAAGCTCGTATTAAAAAGACAAGTAATAAAAAGTTAACTAAATGCTAAAAATGATGTAGGCCTAGGCGAAAAATTGTGTATTATTTTTTTGTCCTAGACACTCAACGATAAACCACTATCAAGTATGAATAAAAGACTGTTAATTGTCCAAATAAATCAATTTATAAACGTTGAGGAAGTTGTTCATTTTGTCATTTTGTAAAACAAAAATTAAAATAACTAACCTGACAGATTTCAGGATCATATTCCAAGATTTATTTTCTCATGCGCGCCGCCCAGGCCTGCATGTTATGCCGTCAAGAAAATCAACCCCTGGCCTACATTTTTCAACATGCAATATAATTCCAATGTGATGAATAGTGAGCGTTGCATTGAAGATGAGGATGCTTGGACGATACAGATATTAAGCACATGTTAAATGGGGGTGGGGTATGGGGATGTCCCAGTTTGTTTAACAAGGGCAATTATTATTTGGCCAAACAATTTTGGTCACCTGCGGTCAAATTAGTAAAAATTATCATATGCATGGGCATCAAGTGTAGAGTCAACATTTAGAGCCAAAATTTTGAGAGGTCATTTTGGTCACCAGAGGTCATCCGAGGTCAAATTAGTAAAACTGTCATATGGGCATGAAACTTGGTTAATACAGTCAACATTTAGAGCCAAATTTTTGAAGGTCATTTCGGGTCACCAGAGGTCATTGGAGGTCAAATTATTAAAAACTGTCATATGGGCATGAAACATGGTGGGTACAGTCAACATTTAGAGCCAAATTTTTTGAAGGTCATATCGGGGTCACCAGAGGTCATTGGAGGTCAAATTATTAAAAACTGTCACATGGGCATGAAACTTGGTGGATACAGTCACCATTTAGAATCATATTTTGGTAAGGTCATTTGGGGGTTACCAGGGGTCATCTGAGGTCAAATTTTTAAAATGTTGTATTGGCATAAATTCTGTCGAGATTTGATCAGCAACTTCAACAATTGGTTTGATTTACACTTATGGATTTCACGTTCAAGTCATTAACTGTTTTGACCGTGATATCATCAAAATAGGGGTATAATTTGCACTGTCCATGAAATTTGGATAAAAGGGTACTTGGGAATAAGCGGCGATAAGTTTATGTAAATATTAAGTGTCATTGAAAAGGGGTGTTTGAAATTCTTGTCATTGAAAACCACAAAAAAGTGGTTGTTTTTGGCCCCCCCCTCTCTCTCTCTCTCTCCCTCTCCTCTCTTTTTTCCTCTCTCTCCCTCCTTTTTTTCTCTTTTTTCCTTGCATACTAGGGGGAGGGGTACCAAATAGGCAATTTTTTGCCATGGGGAAAAGTCCCCACTGCCGTAGACCACTGGTTTCCCCTCTCAAGTTGGAGATAGCACATTACCCATAATTTGTTTAATGTCATCTATGGTACATGTACTCTGTACAAAATCGCCCCAACCCCCGCCTTGGGAAAAAAATCCACTTTTTCAAAATCAGCCCCCCAAATGAAATCCTGCGTGACGGGCCTGATGATATGAGGGAATCTAACTCTCAAAATAACAAAATAAGGGGCTGTGCAACAATTATGAGCCCTGGGGAGGTCTGAAAATTGTGAAAAAAAAACAGTTGGGGAAGACAGTACGGAAACGCTTTAATATGCAAAGTTTCCTGCACGCTACACTCGCAACATACCTAATTCTAGACCATTTAAGGTTTGCAAATTGGGATCCCAAAAATTTGGCATGTTCAAAGGGTGGGGGGAGCAAAGATTTTTTGGCGGCCCGAGGGGGGGGGGCAAGCGATTTTTGGCAGGCCGAGATGGGGGGGATTTTTGGCGGGCCGTTTGGAAATTTAACTTGGGGGCTCATAATTATTTGTTTTTATTTTACTTGGTCTAATTTATTTAATCCAAAATAAATTAACACATAAATATAAATCAATAACAGTTTATAAATCATAGTAATAAAAACACTGCTTCCTCATAAATAGATTTATAAAATGGGAAAACAAAATTAAGAAGAAAAGAAAATGCACAAATATTCACATAATTGAAAGTAAATACTTAGTATAAGCCTAAATAAAGATATGATGATGATAATAATAATAATAATAATAATAATAATAATAATAATAATAATAATAATAATAATAAAAAAGAAAACAGTAAATATTTATACATGATTAAATGTGAATACCTATCCCAAGAAATAATTCATTTACATTACTACATTTGTATAACACTGCTATTTCAATTTAACCTGAAAAAACCGAAAAAAAAACCCATAAAAACAAAAATGTACGATCTTTTTGCGATATCGCCCAACCCTAAACTCAAAACCAGGAAGTAATTTGACAAAATTGAATGTATGTGACAGTGCAAGATATAACCGAGCTAATATAACTTAATTTCTGCTTCTAAGAGGAATTACTTTCTTTAAAGGCCATGGATGACTTATAAAAAATATATGAAATAACTACTGGAGCAAGGCAGGAGGTGAGCATGAGGTTTCGAATAAATCGGTTGCATGACGTAAACACCCGTGGCTCTGCCCCGAATTCGCCACTACTATTATACGTAGCGGTAAGTAGGCCAGTGGGACAACGAAACCGCTACGTGAACGAGCTACACATTACTATTCAAAAAGCGCTACTTAGCTTAAGATAGGAACCCTGCTGTTATCAGTTAAAAGCCTTCCAACAGAGCTTTTAGAACAAAAACAGTTCTACAAAGTTCTTTATGCTCTCCAGCTGTTTCCTGACACATGCCTTATGAATTTATCCATGACTTTGACTCCCAAACTTGAAATGGTTTTAAAATGTTCACAGAAACTGAGTACAAGTTAAGTCCACCTTTTATAACACTGAATGACCCTTGGCACTGAATGCTGTACATATTTGAATGATAGCAGTTTACCATGGTATATTGTGGTGATCTTGCATTTCTTGCTATTGTATGTGGAAATTATACAGACTGACTGCGAGTTTGGAGCTAATACAATATATATTTTTTAGGCCTAATGTTCTGGTTATTTCCATATTCAAAGTTGAAACTTTTGAGGAAACAGTTTCAAAATCTTCATGGTTTAAGTACATTGCATAATTATCTTTTATGTCACTTTATCTTTGCCAAGACATAAAACTAATGAATTAAATATCACAAATGCCAGCAGCACTGATAACACCGAATGTAATATTTATACTACTTGACCTAGATACCATCGCCTAATGAAGATTGCAGATCTAGAACACATAGATCTATTAACTAGAACACTAAATAAGGTTGCCTGCCTACCACATGGTATAGACCGAACGTCAGCAAACACCGTCACCACAGGTGCGATGCGTAATAACTTGTATCTCTTTCGGGTGACTGTGTCCCCAAAATTTGCGATTTATTAAGCATTTAATCATGTGATCAAGAATTAGGGGACACTGGAAAGGTTTAAGCTGCTGCGTGGGATACGTCAAAGTGGAGGCATGTCGCACTCAAGTAGCCCAATTCCAGTCAAAATGCACCCAAACAGCTAATATTTGGGAGCTTTTATTTAATCCAATTAAAACACACCCAATTAAACAAAATTACACTTCCTCAAGCGCTTTAAAATGGAATATCAGCTTTTTTTTTTTTTAGACTTAAAATCTGAGGAAATCTGCAAAACAAAAGGAAGGAAATTGCAACAAAAAAACGTCATTCCTTGATACTTGCAAATGTAGCCCAATATTAAGAAATGGGTATAGCAACCTTTCTTACACTTCCCAGAATTCTTTGCAACATGATGCATCACCGCATTTCATCAAATGACACTCCCATTACAGGTTCCCTTTGATTTCATATTGAAAATAGACTGATAAACATGGTTCGAAAGTCAAGAAATAAATATATTTTGCAAGATCTGGATGTGCACTGTTAATTGAGGTACATTTCTTCACCATCGACTCATGTTGCACTAGATAGCAAATCAGAACAGAAAATTGAACTGGGAGCAATGCATTATGGGAAGTGTCAGATAACATTTTCATACAGGCAGCATGACATCTGAAAGTAGCCCAAGACTGTGCACTTTCTGACAACTCTGGCAATAAATGTTTGCTGCAACGTATATAATAAGAGACACTTCCTAGTCACGTCATATCAATGTACTATGTTGTTAATCATCCATGGAGATTACGTATAGAAAAATATTATTTTAATCTATTTAACCCGGTCACAGGTCCGTCAATGAAGTGTTCGCATAAACAACAAATCAGTCATTATGATCAGGCCTGTAGCCAAGTTATTTCATCAAATTCCAACAATACCACAGCCCCATTTCACAAAGCTTTATGATTGATCTTATGTTTCCTGGTTGTCCGTCCGTCGATCATTCGGTCAGTCAGTCATTCCATCCGTCTGCAATCTTACAATTGATTTACCACACATAATCCTCTATTAAATCAATCGCAAGATCAATCGTAAGTCTTTCTGAAATGGGCCCAGTAATTGCAATGATTATAAAAGCTTTTACAAATTCCAGTTAACATGGCTGGGTGCCAGGTGAGATGCACCCATTAATATTTCTAAAATGTCCACTTTGTGGCAAATATAATGTGCTAAAATGTCAAAAACTTATTATGATGACACATTTCTGACTAAATTTAAGACAGACCCTGAAATTCTGTTTGGAGCCTTAAAAGGTCCACCTTTTACAAACAAGTGAATTTCTTTCCAATACATGTTAACATTTTGGAAGTCTCACACATAACACCATAAACACCTTGGTTACATGGCTGGTTAGCACCTTTAATATGAGTATCATGAGACCAAGTTCAGAGATCAATCTTAAACCCCATGGGTACTTCTTTCTTACGGTACACCTGATTGGTTAATTACATGATATAATCATCTGAGTAACCAATCAAAATTGAGCTTTTAGCCATTTAAGCTTAATACCCATCAGTCCCACTGACCTTTCTTACCATATCTCTGATTGGCTCAATAAAATGACATTGGCCTCTTTGTAACCAATCAAAATATTTCTAAGAGACATTACAATATAGTTACATATAGAAAGACTTACCAATAATAAGAATGGGTTTCCTAGCAAATCGTAGTCTGCCCAAGATACCCTGGTATTGCTGACGACACCCAGCCGACCAAAGGCGTACGGCATATTCACAACTAAAGAATACAACTAATAGCACTTCCTGTGGATGATATCAAAATGAGCAAAAAGACAAGAGAATAGAATATATCATTACAATGAAATTTTCTTTTCCATTTAGAAATTATATTTTTTCAGCCACCATCTTGACAATCTTTGAACCTTTACAGTGTTGATTTTAGACTGACCTTAATGTATTGCCTTAGAATGAAACACAATTGTATAGAGGGTATCAGAATAATTAAAGGGTATATATCTGCTGTCTACTGAAGATAGCATAATAATTACTATAATTAGCAGAATAATTAAAGGGTACATATCTGCTATCTACTGCATAATATTTACTATGGTTAGCAGAATAATTAAAGGGTATATATCTGCTATCTACTGAAGATAGCATATATCTGCTGTCTACTGAAGATTGCATAATAAATACTCTAGTTAGCAGAATAATTAAAAGGCATATATCTGCTATCTACTGAAGACAGTATAATAATTACTATGGTTAGCATAAGAAATTAAGGGTATAATCTACTGAAGACAGCATAATAATTACTATGTTTGATTGTTGTAACATAAAAAAAATTAGGGTAAGTAGGTAGGGATTTTTTAACTTTTTGTTTTAGTATATTCACGGACATTCTTTGTGATAAAACGTTACCAAAGTTACAAATGCAATTTTTAAAGCTGGAAATTGCATTTGATATAAGCCTTGGATCTTTTTTACTTCTTTTTTTAAATTAAATTTTCTATTTCCTTTTTTTACTTATTTATTTATTTATTTATTTATTTTGTTGCAAAAAAAGTGAAAAAGAAGTCTAGGGTCGGGCCTAATTTTAGGGTAGGTCGGGTTACGCCAATCAAACTATTTTTTAGGCCTTAGCAGAATAAATAAAGGGTACATATCTATTACCGTAAAATGGGGTAACTTCGGTCAGCGGGGTAACTTTGGTTGGTCAAATATATTTTTTTAAATGGTCATATTTTCGTACAGCAATATTGTTTTTAGTCATATTTGGTGTCAATTTGTTACGAAATATGTTTGAAAGAAATAATAATTGCTCATGTCCAATTTCCTCGACATTTCTGAAAAAATCAGGATTTTTGACCAAAAATGAGCATGTTTTTGACATTTTTTCAGAAAAAAATAAAAATCGATATTTGTGAGCAAGGATGTGTGCTTGATTAATTTTGTAGAGCCCAAATGTCAGAAGAAAAAAACTTGTCCATATACAGCGAAGATCAATTTTTTTGATTTTTTTTTCTTCATGGAATGTAATGCTCTGGCCAAAGTTGCCCCAAATCTTGGGGTAACTTTGGTCAGGCTAACCTAACCCCTAGGGCACCCTTAAAAATTATTTAAAATCTTTTCAACTTCAATGTGTAGAAGGAACCCTAATGTCATAAAAAAAGAGATAATTGAAATACAATTGGTTTTGTTTGGAAGCAGTGGTTTAAAAACCCTGAAAGTTACCCCATTTTACGGTATCTACTGAAGATAGCATAATAATTACTATGGTTAGCAGAATAAATAAAGGGTATATATCTGCTATGTATAGTTAGCAGAATAATTAAAGGGTATATATCTGCTATGATTAGCAGAATAATTAAAGGGTATATATCTGCTATCTAATGAAGATAGCATAATAATTACTATGATTAGCAGAATAAATAAAGGGTATATATCTGCTATCTACTGAAGATAGCATAATAATTACTATGGTTAGCAGAATAAATAAAGGGCATATATCTGCTATCTACTGAAGATAGCAAAATAATTGCAATGGTAAGAAGAAGAATTAAAGTGTATAATGATTATAATGATTATAATAATTATAACTGAAATTCAATATGTTGTTTGTTTTGTATAAATTTTGTATTAAATGCATCCATCTTCACTAGGAATTTGGAAAGGAAAGTTGGGCAGCTTTTTAGTGTATACAGTCAGTTACTTGGGTCTATGCCTATGCATGTCTGTCTAATAATGACAATCAAAATTTGTAGGCCAACAAACTATAGTTCATTTGGCTTCCTCAAGGCAGTATCATCAGTACATTGTCTCATTTACTTCACACAGGAACAGGTGCACTGCCTTTAATCGCTGGTTTAAACACAGCAGTTTATTTTGAGGCAATGCAACTGATGTCATTGCCTCAAGGAAACCAAATG
Organism: Amphiura filiformis; assembly: GCF_039555335.1. Classification (NCBI taxonomy): domain Eukaryota; kingdom Metazoa; phylum Echinodermata; class Ophiuroidea; order Amphilepidida; family Amphiuridae; genus Amphiura; species Amphiura filiformis. The sequence continues at coordinate 27,331,074 of NC_092644.1, read as the reverse complement.
GAGTCATGTGCATACAAATTAGCTGACTTTACTCTGGTTACAGAAAAGATCACTGTTAGGGTTAGAATTAATATCGGAGCCTGAGATCAAAATACTAGTTCATACATACTCACGATATAACGACGTTTCTGATTGGATTTGCGCCCTTTTTTGCTGGTCATAAATACCGTTTATGACCAGTACGCAGGGCATAAACAAGCTGCGTGGAACCCAATTAACGCGATCCACGATTTGCTAGTGTTTTTGCACGATTTTGCGCAAGCATGTCACGCGCCCATCACACGCGGGCGCAAGAGATGAACGCGTTGACTCCTCGGCCGTTGACCTCACGAGCTGCTTCCTGCAAGTAGGCCTACTCATTTTCTCCCAATTTTTGAAGGAAAGCGGTATGAAAATGTTATTTAAACTTGTAAACCTTATTATTTTCATTTGTTTTGGATTGCTAACAATGTTCAGAATGTTGGGTATGTATGAACGGGGTTCATTCATAGGATTTCGGGCATGATCGTTGATTTATGCCCTCGGCTCATGCCTCGGGCATAAACAGCGATCATGCCCTCAATCCTATGAATGAACCCCTAATTTACATCTGACGATCAACTCCCCATAGCCTGTGATTGGTTAGTAGCAGGTAAGAGGAAGGTTGGTTCATCTGGTGCCTTCATCAGAGAAAAGGAATTGCAGAAAATGCCGAAAAATGATGATACTTTTACACTGCCGACACGATGCCTTCAGGAAAGGAAGTTTCCAATTACTAAGACCTAATGATGATAATCAAATTTGCAGGCCTACTAACTATAGTCCATATGAGAGAGTTGGAATGTTTGAAGGTACACATTGTTTTATCATTGTGTTCAGAAATTCCAATCATCACCACAAATCATAAGCAAATGATTTCCGAGTTTGATTGATAGGTGATGCCAGATGCAATTTTATCTCTGGTTCCGACATCAATTAATCAATCAATCAATCAATCAATCAATCAATCAATCAATCAATCAATCAATCAATTAAAGGGTATATATCTGCTATCTACTGAAGATAGCAAAATAATTACTATGGTTAACAGAATAAAAATAAAGGGTAAATATCTGCTATGTACTGAAGATAGCAAAATAATTACTATGGTTAGCAAAATAATTAAAGGGTATATATCTGCTATCTACTGAAGATAGCATAATAATTACTATGGATAGAAGAATATTTAAAGGGTATATATCTGCTATCAATCAATCAATCAATATATGAATAAATTAATCAATTAATAAATAAACAAACAAACAAACAAACAAATAAATAAATAATAAATAAATATTGAAGAGTGAACTCACCATATAAAAGAGCACAGTGTCTGCCAAATCTTTTAATTCATGATCCTCTATTGTTGACAAGACACTAAATATAAGACACACTAGAACCACAGAAAATCTGTTGAGAGAAAAGAAAAAACACCAAATGGTTAGGGTCAAAGGTCAAAGGAAAAAAAAAGCAAGAACTTCATTATATCTCAAAACATTTGACTCACACTACCCTTCTGGATGGACAATCACATGGATAGATGTATACAGGGACTGCCTTTTGAGGAGATCGAGAACAATCACTCTCTACTGCTCTCCTTAAATCTGAAATAGGAGAGTGATGTTTAGCTCTCCTTAGTTGACCATTATCTCATTACATTCTATTGTAAATGCTCTAAACAGCTCTCCTTGAAGATTCAGAAGAGATATTTAATGCTCCCCTGCAAATTTTAAAAGACAGTCCCTGTGTATGCACACACAAAATGTCCATTATTTTTATGCATGCATCCTAGCTGTAAATCCATGTTCTAAATTTAAAGTTAATTTATCATCATTGAATAAGGCAAAAACCAGAAAGCAGAGCTTTTAAATTTCCCATTATTATAGGGCATTTCTTTTATTAGGTCTTGGAAAGGATTTTCGCTAAGTTATCGGAAACAGAAAACAAACAAAATTTGGCTGTGAAGCGGTAAAAAATAGTGGCCCAAAAATGCACTAAAGAAAGAAATTGGCCATTTCTCATAATGCAACAAATAAACCAGCCTAAAAATTGCAAACCGCTTTGCCTTTGTTTACCATTAATTGCTTCTGAGACAAACTTTGTTTTATGCCTAATGTGAATAATTTATTTTCAATTACACAATAATAGCTCCATCTGTTCTTTCACACATAATATACTACTATATATAGAATACCAAATGCCTTATACAGAATACACATACCAAACCGTAAATAGCAAGAGTACCAGTTAGTCTCAAAAATGAAAAAGAATTCTCACCCTGGGGGAAACTCTCCCTATAGCGACAGTTTTCTTTACAAGAAGGATCCTCACCTGCAGGCAAACTAATTATATTTTGGCTTCTGGCTTGCTTTCTCTCTTGTTTTCAAGCCTAAACTGATCAACTTTTTTTAAAGTACACGCTATGTATGTTACTGTCATTCCTTTGGGAGATGCTAAGATTAGAACTGGATAATTAAATTAGTTAATCAACCAGAAAAGCAATTTACTTTTAACTATGAAGCCCAGTCATATTTTACCTCATTTTGATTTAATTTTTTGATGATTTGTCTTACTGTTTTCAGAAATGGGCGTTTTTACTGTTCTTGCTAAATTACATTAAAAAACACTTTCGCCCAAGAGTTGAATCCCATTATATTCTGCACAGAGAAAATACAGGTGAATTTTATTTTAAATTTTCTTCTATTGAGCAGCAATTTGGGAATTAATTTGAGTTAAAATGATGCACTACCTAAATATAGCCTACCTCACTATATTTCTAGTAAACACTATAAAAGAGATATATATATATTTGTATACATTTCTGATTAGATTTTCCAGAAGTGGGTGATTTTTTTTATAAATAGTAACAATGATAATGATGAGAATTGTAATAATAATGATAATGGTAATAATAATATAATTATGACGGAGATGATGATGATAATAATACAATAAAAATCGCAATAATAGAAATAATATTAAATATAAATCATCTATCATAATAGGAATAATATAATGAAGATGATGATAATAACAATAATAACAATTACAATAACAGAAATAATATGAAGCTGTCACCACTGCACCCAGCACCTTTAAAAGACAGACACTCATGAATTTAGTAGATTTTCCAGGATATTTTCTTTCACAATTTTTGAAATTTCACCTGTACATGTACCCACTGGTATTGAGTGTTTAGCTTTATCAGTTTTTTCTTTCTGAAAGAGTCCGGTTTGTCCAAGCATACAGCCGAGGTCCATCATAAAGTCGCAAATATTGGGACGGCCATTAAGAATCAGGGCGAACAAAATAAGGGTTTGGGTTAAATTAATATGGTGTTATAAAGAAAAAAACCTAATTATTCCAGAATTGGGGAGACTATGGTTAGCCCTATACCGTCCCACATGCTACGGCCCAAATACAGGTTGATCCTGTTGGTTATCCACTTTATTTTCTTTTACATGCAACATATCTACATTCACGAAAAGCAATATGTTAAAATTACAACTGTAATAATGTAAACTTATTCATCACAAGTTGGTTGAGAATAGCGTGTCATCGCAGCATGATTCAATCAATTCAGTAGTGGGTTAACACCCAATTTGAGTCGCTTTTGAACTAGAATAATAGCCAGTAGCAAATGACCACTTCACACAGCTCCCATATGTGTTATTCTTACAATGATGCTGCTGTTAAATGCAATGATTGGGCCGTTCCATTTAAAATCCACACAACCCCCAATGGAAGACATGACCTTAATCTTCTTAACTGGGAGTGTGAATTTCCAATGGGGTTACCTGAATGGGTGACTCCATTTAAAGTCTACACCCCCTGTGTGGGAGATTAAGGTCTTGTCTTCCATAAGGGTTTTTAGGGGGTGTATGGTTTTCAACTGGAATAACCCATTACATTTGAACAAACAGGTCTGCATGGACATCAACTGCAATTATGCTCATCCATTGTAGCTCACATGTCTACAGTAATGACACGTTTTTCTTTCCAACCAAAGCTCACATTTTCCATAATTTCTTGTGCAGAAAGCTTGTTTTAACTAGATTATTTCATATGAACAATTGAATGCACATGATACATCTAAATATTTGAATGTTAGTTTTAATTATATGTGATAAGCTTGACAAGATCAAAAGAAAGGACAAACACTCCCCTGGCCCATATGATTACCAACGGTTTTCATATGACATCAGTACCGTAAATTGTTGGCATATATGCGGCCCAGTTTAGTCTTTACAGGAGGTGGTGAGGGGTAAGGGGGTTAAACCCCTCAAAATGAGCTGGTTTGCTAAGTCAACCCCCCTCCCTCCCCCCAAAAAAAGATGGCCTTCAAGACAAAATTGTACCTTTATTTTGGGCAAAAACATGAAAATAGTGTAAGATTGAAAATTGGCCTGCTAAACACAAAATTTCACCTTAATTTTGGGCTAAAATAGTGTGCAATTTAATGCAATTTGCATGTAAGTATTACAGTTACACAGGACCAAATTGATGCCCACCTGGAATTTTGTTTGTCTTAGTCCCCTCAGACAACTGACCCTGATACGCTACTGATCATGTAAAATACTTGCCCCCCCTCCCTGCAAAAGGATTCTTACAAAGACCACACTGCATACACCCACTGATTGTGTATAGCAAATCAGAGATGCTATATCGGTAATCTCATTGTTAATAATAAAAGCTAGCCATGTCATGCAATCTTCTGTGTCACCTAACCTTGGCCAAAACTTGACTTTCACAAGGTTAAAACTGATAATGCGCTGTTCGAATTGAAATCCATACACCCCTTATGGAAGACATGACCTTAATTTTCCACACAGGGAGTGTGAATTTCAAATTGGGGTTATTACCTGAATGGGTGACTCCATTTGAAATCTACACCCCCTGTGTGAGAGACAAAAGAGCTTGGCTTCCACAGGGGGTGTATGTTTTTCAACTAGAACAGCCTGATGACATCATCCACCAGTAGTTGATGAATATCTTCACATTATTCTTATACATCCCAAAGCCACTAACCTTGGCCAAATCTTGACATTTTCAACCCAACAATGAAAATGTGATGTACGAAGAAAGCATTTTAATAAGATTTGGTTAAAAATACACATAATTGTATTATATTTTGTGTAATTTTTGACAGTTATGTCTTCCAATTCAAAGGCTAAACCCACTATACCAGGGACTGCCTTTTGAGGAGAGTGAGAGCAATCACTCTCTAACTGCTCTCCTTAAATCTGAGTGATTTTTAGCTCTCCTTAGTTGACCATTCTCTTCTTACACTATTGTAAATGGCTCTAAACAGCTCTACTTAAAGGCTCTTTAAGAGCTATTTAATGCTCCCCTGCAAATTCCAAAAGACAGTCCCAGCTATACACAACTTTTTACAAAAATTAGTCATTTCAAAAAAAAAAATAAGATGCCTTTAAAATCACTATCAAGTACGAGAGATGAAAAATGAAGACATAAAATATTGCTATAGGCCTACTATAATCGTGCAATAAACTCCATCTACACATGAGAACATGCCGACTTATATAATATCACCCAGAATCAGCCAGGGGCCAATTTTGCTTTATTACATCTACTGGCTAGTTTACATACCGTCCACATGCATGTCTGCTTATTTACAAGACGTGTGGTGCATTGAAAACCGGACTATAGATGCGGAAATGTCCCCTTTGACTTGGGCAATTGATGTTGACTGATAACATTTGTATGTAGCTTTAGGAAATAGCATTTTTTTGTGCGATTCAATTTTTCAAGTGCAATTTTTTCAAATTTTCATGCTTGCTTTTTAACTTGACAGTTTTCAAGCTTTATTCATAAACTACATGCCAAACAAACATTTTCACAGGTTTTTAATTTCACGCAAGCTTAGAAGACTATTAAAAGTATGAAATTAATGTGGCATAAAAATTTCACTTTTACATTGCTTACATCTTAGCAATGATATAAAGATACCAAACACAGGTCAATATATTATCTATTACTCCTTTATAATTTTGTGATTCTAGTATCCTCTGTTTATGGTATGTTTCAGTAGATATCCACGAAAAAAGCTTATTCCCACAATTTCAGTTGATTCCGATTTTGCATTATGCATGATTCTGTGTATTACATAAGCTGCATAGGCCACTGTGCTGTAATTTTATACAGATAACAGAACATACACTTCTAGTGCCCGTTTCTATTCATCGTTATGTATTCTTCTCCCGTACATTATTTTCGCGAACTACCCTTCACAGCCCAAATTATATAAACCTGCACGCTAAACAATGCATTATCTAAAACCTGCACGCTAAACAATAGATTCTAGATAATACGTGCACGCTCAAATACTAGAAATACTACTTTCACATAACCATATAGTAGAGTTAGGTGGCGCTTTCGACACAGAGGTCACATAACTATATAATTGTCTGTTCGATATATATACCATCAAAAAAGTGCGAATATACATTCTGTGGTGTTAAAATGGTATTTACAAACGGTGTTCTATAATAGGGTACAATTACCGAATAGGGTGCAACTCGTTAGACTTGAGTCCAGTCCTCGTTTACGGAGTTTAGGGTTAGGGTTTAGGGTTGGGGTAGGGCAGTCTTGTAATAAGACTAGTAGAGTTGCACCCTATTCGGCAAGCTCGTGCAAAGGGCAGATCATTGTCATAAATTATGATTAATGACCTCAAATAAATCAAACATCAAATGAGAATAATCGAGCTTCTATTAATTAAAAAGGCCCAAAAACAGGTGGATCATAATTATACAAGATGACACCATTGCAAAATATTCAGCATTTTACAAATGAAATACATGTAGGCCTATATCTAAAATAACATAGCCGGGGCCCGGGAAACACACACTAGCGCATAATATCATGATCATGCTTTATAATACCATAGGCCTTCAAACACATGTGTTTGAAGGCCTATGATAATACTGAACAAATTGTTAAATCCCAATGTCGTGTGTTTTAATATAAGTAGATTTTAAAGTTCAAATTATAGAGCTATAAAGTCCAGTTGATATTCACCGTAGTACTAGTCGGACATCTAAATCGATCGTTTCCAACTGGTTCAGTGCTCTCTGTGTTCGAAACCACGATATTAAATGATCACAACATAAAGTCAATTGGTTACAAACCATGCGTGAATAAGTTACTAAAGTATGACGTAGGGCAATCGATTCCATTGATAGCTAACTTATACGGCATTGATTTTCTTTACCAGTTAAATGCTACGTAGCTGGTCAATGTCCTGACGGTGTTTTTAAAATGTAAGATATTTTCCCTAATATTAAAACTAATATAATGAATGCAGCAATTAATATTGCCTATTGTTTTAATAGGCCTACACTCAAAGTGTATGACGGATAATGTACTCGTGCAAATACATTCGTCAAGATAATTGCACTTGCCATGGAGTTATTGCATTTAGCTCTTGAGCCTATCGGCTCTTGAGCTAAATGCAATAACTCCACGGCGCGTGTGATTAGCTTGACGAATGCATTGCACTCAGTTCATTATCCTTATCATAAATACCAATTTGCAAGTACTTTGTCCAGAAAATGAATCAGCAAGAAATGTTATGCACACATACATGATGTAACCAGAGAAGTTTCTAATGTTATAAAAATCTCTACCTATTTTTCAACAGTGGAGGGGAGTCTGAGGCAGTGGATCACAAAATGCCTGTTTAATGATTTCTTATCATATTCATTTGTTGTAACTAAGGTCATTGGAGCAAAATCCACACTACATTTGAATTTCATACACCCTCTGAGAAAGATTCAATCTGAATCTTCCAAGATAATGTGAGTAATGCAAATGGAGCTGCTAATGTGTTCATTCCATTTGTAATTCATACTCCCTCTGTGGAAGATATTTCCAAAATCTTCCACAGGGGTAGTGTGTATTTTAAATGGAATAACCCATTGAAGCACCTCAACCACATCTTGGGCGTTGCACTCCACTAAAAAAAAAAATCAGGAAAATGTTTATTTTTCGCAAATGTTCAGAGTCTTGCACTTCTAAAGCTGAATTTATACTCGATCGCCGAGCGATTGCGATTAAACGCTTTTTGAAAGCGATGGGCAATCGCCGTATTTTGCGATGCATCACTCGTCGCTTTTGCATTTATACTTATCACAGCGATAGCGATTGCAGACTATAATTAAAATATTCTAAATGCCACAAAATACATTTTTAAAACATCAGTTGCTGTCAATAATTATTGCTTTGAATTAATTCATTATCAAAAGTTAATAATCGAGAAAGGTAAATTAATTAGCAAAATAATAGATGTTGAAAATGATTGGTTGACGCATTCACGTGTCAAGCGATATCGCTGGGAAGTTGAGATTTCTTCAACTTGCAAAAGCGACGTCGTTTTTGCCTCCGCGATTTGAATTGATTGATCGGCTTGATGCTCTGGAAATGTAAATAAACATTGAGCATGCATGAGAATCGTTTTTCTGCCAAACCGATTGAGTTCAGTACTGCCAATGATGATATCATTTCCATATTTCAATTGCAATAATTTCATCTGAAAGCAGGTTTTTGTTTCAAACATAATGATCAATTTGTCATACTTTCCAGGAATCACAATTAATTCTCTCATCAAGAGATCAAGAGAACCTGATTAAATAGGCCCTAATTGTTAAGCTGTAACTTACAGTGTGCAGATACCGTAAAACCTCGTCTACAAGCATATATAGTGTTTTTGATTAAAGCTAAATTAATACGATGCATGCGTAAATAGGGCAAAACAATAGATTGGTCTTACAATAATACTTGTTTGTATATGCTTGGATCTGTAATTTATTTGCTCAAACTCCATAATGGCGTCGGGATTAATTTAGCTTTCATCAGAAGCACTCTACATGCTTGTAGACGAGGTTTTACGGTAGTACATATTTTTTGAAGAATCAATCTTTTACGAGAATCATTACAAGAATCAATTCTTTGATTCTCGTTGAATTTGAAACCTTGCGTATCAATATTGGTTGACATAGAGACACATGTGTTATTCCAGTTGAAATCCATACACCCCCTATAGAAGACATGACCTTAATTTCCCACACTGGGAGAATGAATTTCAAATGGGGATACCTTAATGGGTGAGTCCATTTGAAATCTACACCCCCTATGTGGGAGTTTAAGGGATCTGGAATGAGCGTTTCGACAGTATTTTTTGTGGGACATGAGAGCACATCAGACATATCGATTTGCATTCTGAATACGAAGAATGTCTTTCTGATATAAAATAATTTTCATTTTTGAAATTCACGATATAATACAAATTTTATGACAAATTATAAAAATTTGATATTTTTCACATTTTGATATATAACAGTCCTCGAAGTAAATTTTATAAATCTACTGATATATTCTTAAAGTATATGTAGCTGGGAGCAAAAGCCGACTATCAATTGAAAATTTTGACCTTTCATATTGATGATATGGATTTTTTTCCCCCAAAGACCCAATTATTTTTTTGGTGTTTTGGGAAAAAAAGTCCATATCTTCAATACGAAAGGTCAACATTTTCAATTGATCGTCGCCTTTTATCCCACCTACATACACCTTAAGTATAAATCATCAGATTTATAAAGTTTACTTCGAGTACTGTTAAATATCAAAAATATAAATTTTCAATCATTTGCCATAAAATGTGTATTACATTGCAAATTTCAAAAAATCAAAATTATTTGATATCGGAAGGACATTCTTCGTATTCAGAATGCAATTCTATATGTCTGATAGGCTCTAATGTCCCACAATAAATACTGTCCAAACGTTCATACCCCAGCCCTTAAGGTCATGTCATCTATTGAAGGTGTATGGATTTCAAATAGAATAACCCAATCTAATGGGGATCTCTTTCACTTTTGAACTTTCAAAGACTCATTAACTCTCTTCACGCGGGAGTCGACTGCAGACAACATGTTTAAAAAAAAAAAAGTTAAATCAAAAATTTCAGAAATGTAAATTTTCATGACCATATTTGGAATCAGCATCAAAAATGCATTAAAATGAGTACAAACAAGCCTAGTATTGATTCAGTAGTTTTTAAGATAGCTCTTGATATTTTGAGAAAATATTTCAAAACTTGAACTTTTTCCGTTGAAGCGCATGGCTAGCACGCAGAGCATTAAACCTTTAAGGTTGATCATAAACCCATTCCTTATTCTCACCATATGTACAAGGAATGTATTCTAGTTCTCATCTAACTTTATTACAACATGGCATGTATGTTATGTACAAATGGGTGATATCTAATATCCAATGCTAACATTCATGAATTCGTAATAGACAGCGCAGGATCCAAAACGCAAACAACATTACTGACGCCATGTTATTTCTTACGTTTCATCCAAATTATCAATCACAATTGGTAGGATATTAATAAGAATTATGTAATTTTCTCACAAAGTTTCTCAAATTGCTGACATTGTCTTTAATATGCCTGCTTCTGGTGAATGTTATACTTTAATGGGTACCAAATATAGGTAGGAATTATTTGTTTAAATCTGCTTTTCACAGAAATCCCATCGTGGATTAGCTCATCTTGAGCAAATCACACATACTGCACGTAGGCTTTCCATTTGTGGTTTTAATCTAGGTATGTTTATTTAGGGGCTGTAAAATAATTATGAGCTCTGTGGAATGGTAAAATTGGGGGAAAGATTTTTTTGGCCAGTCGAAAGGAGGGGGCATGCACATTTTGGCAAGCTGAAGGGGGGGGCAAGTAATTTAAGGCACATCACATTCATGGGACACATTTCAAATAAAATGCTCTAAAAAGGCTTAGGAAAACAGTAAGGAACATAAACTCCCACACAGGGAGTATGAATTTCAAATGGGGATACCTGAATGGGTGAGTCCTTTTGAAATCTACACCCCCTGGGAGTTTTAGGTCATGTCTTCAATAGGGGGTGTAGGAGTTCAAATGGAACAGTCCAATCTAATGGGGATCTCTTCTTAAAAAGTTCTTAAATTACTGACTTTGTCCTTAATATTAATATGCCTGCTTCTGGTGAATGTTATACTTTACTAGGTACCAAATAAGAAGGAATTATTTGTTTATAATAAATCCACTTTTCACAGAAATCCCATCGTGGATTAGCATATCTGAGCAAATCACACATACTGCACGTAGGCTTTCCATTTGTAGTTTTACTATAGGCAAAGTACTGGTAAAGCATATACTAGGCTTTTATTCCCTCATGTTCTATTTCTATGTATGTCTGTCTGTCTGCCTGCCTTATCCCTGTATGTTTTCTGTCTCTTTTCTATCAGAGTTGAAATCCACTTTCCAAAGAAATCCCACTTAAGGCCAGAGTAATGGAAGACACATTCGTCCACGACCGAATTTGAGATTTTTTGATATTTATCAACACTAAGATGTATTCTTTCATTTGAAACTGATAAAATACAACTTACTAATATTTATTCGTATTTTTGCTTGATTTATTTCACTCTTTTCACTCTAAAAAGTCACATGGCTCAAGACAGCTTAGTAAATTGGCGGAAATAATGAGTCAGAAATGTGAATCGAAATATTGTGTTCTGCAGCGATTCGCGTCAGCGTGTGTGGCGCAACTCTCTGGCGTATATCCAACGCAGTCAAGGCGCATTCGGTATGTTGTTAACGCCAGCAAATGTGGTGTAAACAAAACAAAAATTTGCAGTCAAAATGCCACTTAGATTTTTTTTAATTATTTTGAATTTTGGCGCACTGAAAGCAGAGATTATAGATTCATTGGTGCAAAAAGATGCATATTTAGACCATGCACCAGATACAGCTTTTACAAGTGTGAAAGTCTTACCGTTTTAAAATTTAAGGACGTTTTGTGCATAATTTTGACATTTTTTTACTAAAACGTCGATTTCTCAGAGTTCACTTTTGACAATATTGCACGATTTTTGTGACAAGATAACTCGAAAAATATGCAAGCAAAGGGTAAACTTTTTGCACTATCCTTTAGAGTACATCAAAGTCTAGGGAAGGTTTTTTCATTTTTCAAAATATTTGTTTTAAACAAAAATATACACCATTATGTGCAATTTTTAGCTTAATAGAGTGACAACATTGCTTTTTTCTCTTGTTTTTTTTAATATTTTGAAAAAAGAGATAAATTTTAAAAAAATAAAAAACCTTCCCTAAGTTCATGTCTCTTCTTTATGAAAAGCGAACTGAATTTTTTTTACTCCGAACGGATTTTTTTCTAAGTTGTCACAAAAAAATTGGGGTAAGGAAGTGAATTTTTGTGATTTTTTCAAAAACTTGAGATTTTTGAACAAATCTGACGTCACCATGGGATTCCTTGACTCATTTCCTTTCCAAAAATGTATAGTTTTATATACTTTGGACATACAATTCAGAAATAATGAAGCTCGAAAAGGTCCATGTTCTCTCCCATTACTCTGCCCTTAAGCAAACCACATAATGTGACCTGCTACCACGAAATGCGTGCAAAGTTGCAAGTTGGTAGTTTCAAGACATTCTGGCGGCTGAGTTGATGTTCTTTGTTTGCCACGCACCTGTACAAGCCAGTAGTATGTCCTTCATGAATGTCCATTATTGTGCTCCATTCACAAATGACATGCAGACATAACTATTGGCTTGAACAGCATGAACAGGTACATGTGAAACAAAGAACACCAACGCAGCAGCCAGGACGTTTCACAACTACCAACTTGCGACATTACGCTCATTTTGTGGTAGCAGGTCACATAATAGGCAGCTACTGCAAGTAGGCTTTGTGTATAGATTTCAACTGGACAGTCAAAATTAATAGGAAAATTTTCACGGGAAAATTTTCTGGACACGTGACATATTAGCATTATGGAATGTGACCCCGAGCACAACGGGTGGTCTTCCAATGTATTTGAATAGGAAGAATTCCTCCTTTGATGCAAAATAAGTAACTTGTTGCAAGTTCAAAATATTATGGTAAGAGTTTCCGTAGATAAATATTTTTTTCCGTAGGTAGATATTTTTGAAATTACATTTTGATGATATTGTGAAGAAATTAAGATTGCATGATATTCAATAAATTTGAAATACACAAATTTCTATCGAAATTGCGGCCAAGAATACTATTCCAATTCAAAATTACTAAGACTTGAATAGCGAGGTCACCGCCAGGGGTCAGAGATCAGACTCGAGGTTACACTCACATTGATACCCATTGGTCACGTGTCCAGAAAATTTTCCCGTGAAAATATACCCATTAATGTTGACTGCTGGAAGGGCCATATTCTTTCATTCTCTCTTCCTCTATCTGTCTATCAATATGTCAGTCTGTCTGTTATCCGTCTCCTTGTCTGTATAGCATTTTCTTTGTCTCTTGTATATCTGAGTTTAAACTTTTAGACTGCTGTTATCTGACCAAATCAAAATTTGGGTAAGGTTATACCTGAATTTTGAACTACAGTAAGCCAAAAAATTAAGGTACCAGTTATGTTTACCCTCTGTATATCCTAAACAAAGACAGATATGTCATAATTGGAACCAGAAGCCAGTAGGTGCGTCTTTTAGCTCGATTTTGAGACCTAATTTGTTGAAATTGTTTAAGAAATAAAGACATGATGATCCAAAACCCTAAGGAAGGTGCCAATTTAAAAGTTGCAGTTTCCTCCATTGCATGCGCTATTGATTTGTACACAAACCATTCGCGAACAAGAGAACTAACGCCATGCTTTCATTGATTAGCACGTTATAACTAGCGTCACGCTTTCGTTGATTAGAACACAAAAGTGCAACTTTTGATTTTGTTTTTTCGGTAGGTTTTAGATCACCGTTTCTTTAATTCTCAACCAATTTCAACAACTAAGGTCTTGAATCAGAGCTAAAGAATTCAGGTATTAGCTGCTTGTTTTAATTTTGACACATTTGTCTTTATTTAGGATATACAGATGTGAAGACAACTGGTATCTTACTTTTTTGGCTTACTGTATATAAATCCTTCAAAATAAACTGAACCAACCCACATGTGACACTGTTAGAAACCATGAAATTGGATTGGATACAAACTGCATAAAATCTAGCGCTTTCCGCCATATTACTGCCTATTTTATCCAACGCATTGTATAAACTGTCACATCAATTAAGACCAGATGCCATCACCCAACCCAGATCATCAAAACAAAGCATACAATGGGCCATTCCAGTTGAAATTCATATACCCCTGTAGAAGACATGACATTAACCTTCCACACAGGAATTGTGAATTTCAAATGGAGTTACCGAAATGGGTGACTCCAACTGACATCTACACCCCCTGTGTGGGCAATTAAGATTATGTCTTCCACAGGGGGTGTGTGTGGATTTTGACTGGAACAGCCATCACCCAACACAGATCATCAAAACAAAGCATACAATGGGCCATTCTAGTTGAAATTCATACACCCCTGTAAAAGACATGACATTAACCTTCCACACAGAATGTGAATTTCAAATGGGGTTACCTAAATGTGACATGATCAAGGGGAATGAGTCACATGTCGGCCCTGGTCGAAAATGAGTTTTACAGTTGTAGTTACGTCAATTTATCAATCGCTGAAAACAATATAAAACAAAAGAATTTGAACACTTTCTTTGCCAATATCTCAAAATCAATATTAGCGACATCCGACTCATTTCCCTTGATCGTGTCACAAATGGGTGACTCCAACTGACATCTACACCCCCTGTGTGGTGGAGTAAGATTATGTCTTCCACAGGGGGGTGTGTGGATTTCGACTGGAACAGCCAATTAATGTTTCACACCATGCATACTCAAGGGATCATTTTCTCAATATAAAATCACCTGAGAAATATATGAAGCATTTAAGACGTCATGGTTCCGATCCAATGCTGCATTGTCACATGAGTTCACGGCATAACCTATTTTAATGTTGCTATCTACAGTAGAAAGCAGGAAATGTCAGAAGTTAAACGATCATTTTCCGATTTTTGAACATTTTCTTATTTGACATGCATTTAATTTTTCACCGGCATGTCACATCACATCCACCAAACTATAAATAATTTTCATCTGAGACTACCTATTTTGTTTCGGTCAACTGGGGATCAGAGAAGGTATCTTGCACTTCCCACAATGCATTTCTTCCATTTGCTATCTACTGATTTGATATCTGGTGCAATAGGTCGATAGTGACAAAAAGTACCTCAATGAATAAGAGTACATCCAGATTTTGCAAACTATGTTAATTTCTTGACTATCGGCCCATGTTTAACCAGTCTATTCTCAACATGAAAACAAAGAAAACCTATACGAAGTAACAGGAGCATCATTGGATGTAATGGCGTGATGTATTATGTTGCAAAGGATTCTGGGAAGGGTAAGATGTCTTCTTTGACTAGGGATAGTATGTATCATTCCCATCCATTGCTCTCATTTCAAAACTATTTCAAAGTAGCAATCACTGATTTCCTAAAACTAGAACACATGAAATTCATCAAAATTTGTATTATTATTCATTTATTTATTTCACAATATTTCAGCAGTAATTTGGCAGTTTTGGAACAAGGATCAAATATGCTCATAAATTATACAAATGACAAATGTGGCAACCATCAAATAAAAACAGAACCTTACGCTGGGCTATTCCAGTTGAAATACATACATACATGATCGCCTTTTTCTTTTTCCTTTTTTGTCGTCAAAAAAAGATCAATTATTTGGCCGCAAAGTGGGGAAAAACAACAACAAAAACCTGGGCCAAAAATGCAATTAAAAAAAAAACCTGTGTAGCACATAGCTGTTTTTCCCAAAAAAAAATAAATGCATAGCATCTAGCTGACCATTCCTGACTACTAAATGTTTCTGAGACAAACATTTTTTTTGCCTTATGATTAAATTCACCTATTTGCCCCTAATTTTGTTTCAAAAATTCATAAACAAACATTGGTATTAGATTGTGACAGGAGGGCCCAATTGAATTCACTACACACCATGAATGGGCAATTCCAGTTGAAATCCATACACCCCCCATTATAGAAGACAAGACCTTGACCTTCCACACAGGGAGTGTGAATTTCAAATGGGGTTACCTAAATGGGTGACATCATTCAAAATCTACATCCCCATGTGTGGGAATAAGGTATTGTCTTACACAGGGGGGTGTAAGGATTTCAACTGCAATAGCTCAATGCAATAAAACTGCAAAATTTGCTACTATTTACTGCTGAAAATGTTAGAATTTAATAAATTACTTCCACGTATTAATAAATTTCAGAATCTTCAACTGTATCATGATTTGATATTATCTAAAAACGGTGTCACCCCGAAGAAAAACATCTCAATAAAGTCAAGTTTGCTCAGTAAATTAGTGCATGTATGTAATTGGTGGTGACGTATGTGAGTCACCATAGTGGGAAAATAACAGCTAGACTTGCAAAATTAGCATACCTAATCCGGAATATGTCTGGTGATGTGGATCATTTATATTCAGTACATACGATGCTTATTGAGTCATATTTGCTTCAGATGAATTGCACTTGGGTAATATAATTACACACCTACATTGATACAAACTATATGCTATATTCTTAATTTTTTAGTTTCATTATTTTAAGGGGAAAAAAATACAAAATTGGGTTTGCTATCTACTGAAGATAGTAACGTATTCCAATATTGATACATAGTGTAATTAATGGTAATAATGTTTAAGTTGTGCATAGATAAAGTAAAACACATTCTTAGTCAGTAGCTGGAGTGCAACTGGTTATACTGAATTGAGTTTTGCTATCTACTGAAGATAGTAACTTACTCCAATATTGATATATAGTGTGAAATTAATGTTAAAGTTGTACTATGAAGTAAAACACATTCTTAGTCAGTAGCTGGGGTGTAATTTGTTAGCGCTTAATTTCATTGGTTATACTGAATTGAGTTTTGCTATCTACTGAAGATAGTAACTTACTACCCAATGTTGATACATTGTGTGAAATTAATTATATTAATGTTAAAGTTGTACTATGAAGTAAAACACATTCTTAGTCAGTGACTGGGGTGCAACTTGTTAGCGCTTAATTTCAATGGTTATACCGAATTGAGTTTTGCTATCTACTGAAGATAGTAACTTACTACCCGATGTTGATACATTGGTGAAATTAATGATATTAATGTTAAAGTTGTACTATGAAGTAAAACACATTCTTAGTCAGTGGATGGGGTGCAACTTGTTAGTGTTTAATTTCAATGGTTATACTGAATTGAGTTTTGCTATCTACTGAAGATAGTAACTTACTCCAATATTGATACATAGTGTGAAATTATAATGACAGTAATGCTAAAATTGTACTAGATGAAGTAAAACACAATTCTTCATCAGTTGCTGGGGTGTAACTTGTTATTGCTTAATTTCATTGGTTCCTCCATGAGTCAGATACCAGGAATATTGATTCCAATATATAGCCAATAATAGAATTCAACTTCCTTTGTATTTTTTATTCTGAGCAACACTCAAATGGCCGTATTTCTGGATCCGTAAGTCTTATTATGGTGTGGTTTCCAGCTAAATGAAGCGCTGAGAATGGATCATGTTATGAAATTGAAAACTGAAATTTGATTTTGATTGACATCAGGGGCTTATTTCCAACACATAAGATATGCCAAGTTATTTAATAATATTATCTATGTGTTCATTTTAAGTAATGATCTGTAAAAACTGATTAAGAGTCTGCATCTTTTCAGACCTAAATGACCCTTGACAACTTTAGCTTATTCCTAACACTAATGGACACATATTACCTCCTGTACTGATTCCCTGTAAAAAATGTAAGCCCCTTCTTGCTTTTGCAAAGCCAGTTCAGTAAAAATGACACACACTCTTTTAGATTCTATCAAACAATGAACACATTTGGCAGCACTTAGATCAAATAATTTATAAGTGTACTAGTATTTACAGGTGGTGTATGACGTGCATTCCCTAAATTCAGTAAATTTTCATCGTCAACCGTGTAATTGAATGGGATTATTTTGAAATTTTAAAACGCTTGAAATATCACAAACAAATAGGCCTATGTTGATAAATAATATAAATACAAGCTAAAACCGTTGGGGTTCGATAATGAACCCCACAAAACTAACCAGTATATGGGAAAATGCCATACGGCCGGGCGGTTTCACGAGTTGCCGGCTCGATCATGTCATCCGCCGCCTGAGTATTTATACCTCATATTGAGGGATTACAACCAAATAAGTAAGCATTATTTTCTCATTATATCAACAACACTAGAATGCTAACGATATAATGCTGTCATAGAATGTGTGGGATGCCTAAGCCGGTCACAAATGAAGAGTACAGATGTAAAATGCGATATACAAAATAGCTGCCATGTGTGACGTTATCTTTATTGTTGCCGATAGTGTGATTTTTGATTTTTGATTGCTTCTTTTATGAATTGACATAAACTTTTAAAGGCCTATTCAGTGATCCTAGCGAAAGTGTAACAATATAAAAATTGAGTAAAGTTACTAAGAAGTAACGGATAAGTCATTAAAATTGTCATTGGGTATTTTTAAAATGGAAATTAGGCATTAAAACAAGGAAAACAACAGTATCAAACAAAAATCTTTAGCTTGTTTGGGTAAAATTCAGCTGAAAATTTTGAGTTTTGTTATATCGATGGGTCCAAATTTCTTGAAAAATTGGTATATTGATGGGTCCACTTTCAAATTCTCAGCGGTACACCCCTACCAAAACCAAAATTGAGTACCAACTGGGATTCATCCTAATTTGTACCCTTCTCTAATTAGTGATTACACAGGTGTCTCATTACATAAAATAGCAAAATTAATTTTTTAAAAATGAAATACACACGGCAGGCTTCTGATATGCCACATTTTGCATCGGAATTCTCCAGATATAAAGCAACATCTGTTTGGCATGGACATATGCAGTTTTCCCTGGCCCATTCCAATAATCGGCTATTAGATAATCTTCCTCACACAATTATCCCCAGACAGAAATAAAACAACACGATAACAACCATTTGCGACTCATGTCGACATTAGAAAAAGATCAGTGAATTTATTTACCAAATGTTTTTTAACAAAGAAAACTGGAATCAGCCATTACACAAGCAGCCCAAAATTGGACAAGCGATTGCTGGTACTATACTTTTCTGGTGGATACCTAAAAGTAGCAAAAGGGCAAAGCAAGCAAGAGACAACTAAGTTGACTCATAAAAAGCAAAAAAATTGAACAAAGGCGATTGCCGGTGCTATACTTTGTGGTGGTTACCTAGAAGTAGCAAAAAAGGGCAAAGCAAGCAAGAGACAACTTTGTTGATGTGAATATACCTCATGACGAACTCCTTGGGACATCCTGGAGTCCATGTAAGTTGACTCATAAAAAGCCCAGATAAATATTAAGGAGACAACTTTACCCTGTATGAAAATACGTGGTGAGCTCCATTCGTGATTACCTATAGAGCCGGTTGCTCACTAAAATGCCAAAGTCTTTGCAAAAATGAGGCCTTCAAATATAAAGATATTGATCAAAGCATGATCTCAATAAAAAGCAAATGGCTTTTAAAAATTGAATGGCTGAAACCTTCGTTTTCCATATAAATACATAGCATGCTCCACTAGACTACTGAAGCCATAATTGCTCTTCAGGAAGATTACCTGACAGAAAATAATGATTGTTTTGAAATAACTGGTTAAGTTAATGTAATAACTACACTATTACATTAAATATCAAAAATTCGGACAGAAAAACTGCCTCTCACGCACTTCATGTATCAATTATACTATAAGTATCAAGTAACATTGCCATCATTTTGTGGTGAATATATCTGCTTGGTTGGCTTTGTTACTCGACTATTAATAAAAATAAATACCCACTCTACCTATTCACGAAGCCTCATCTATGACAATGATAATTCTTCTACTAATACTGGAAAGTATTTCAGATTTTGTTTTAAATATAAATAATATCTTCAACCAATATATTCCCTGCTTCCACCATTAATGGGTGTGGTGGGTGGGAGAAAATTTTTCACCGATCTTCCTCCAATGCTTATCGACAGAGAATGACATTCCGCTCACAAGCATGGCGTCGAACACGCATAATACCGACAGCCGTGATTGGACCCTACAAACGCACCAACGAATCACGCCATTGGCCAAAGCTAGTTACCGGAAAAACCTGACCTTTGACCGGCCTGAAACTTTCTTTCTGCAGGTGATAAATTGAGTTTCACCGCGATATACGCAATGAAACTGTATTATCCCCAGACAGAAATAAAACAACACGATAACAACCATTTGCGACTCATGTCGACATTAGAAAAAGATCAGTGAATTTATTTACCAAATGTTTTTAACAAAGAAAACTGGAATCAGCCATTACACAAGCAGCCCAAAATTGGACAAGCGATTGCTGGTACTATACTTTTCTGGTGGATACCTAAAAAGTAGCAAAAGGGCAAAAGCAAGCAAGAGACAACTAAGTTGACTCATAAAAAGCAAAAAATTAGACAAGCGATTGCCGGTACTATACTTTTGTGGTGGTTACCTAGAAGTAGCAAAAAAGGGCAAAGCAAGCAAGAGACAACTTTGTTGATGTGAATATACCTCATGACGAACTCCGCGGGACATCCTGGAGTCCATGTAAGTTGACTCATAAAAAGCCCAGATAAATATTAAGGAGACAACTTTACCCTGTATGAAAATACGTGGTGAGCTCCATTCGTGATTACCTATAGAGCCGGTTGCTCACTAAAATGACGCGGTCTTTGCAAAAATGAGGCCTTCAAATATAAAGATATTGATCAAAGCATGATCTCAATAAAAAGCAAATGGCTTTTAAAAATTGAATGGCTGAAACCTTCGTTTTCCATATAAATACATAGCATGCTCCACTAGACTACTGAAGCCATAATTGCTCTTCAGGAAGATTACCTGACAGAAAATAATGATTGTTTTGAAATAACTGGTTAAGTT
Source organism: Amphiura filiformis (assembly GCF_039555335.1). Taxonomy (NCBI): domain Eukaryota; kingdom Metazoa; phylum Echinodermata; class Ophiuroidea; order Amphilepidida; family Amphiuridae; genus Amphiura; species Amphiura filiformis. Next base: position 27,310,084 of record NC_092644.1, on the reverse strand, counting down.
AATGTAATAACTACACTATTACATTAAATATCAAAAATTCGGACAGAAAACTGCCAAACAAGTTTTTTGTCATTTATGCAAAAAATTGCCAAACACCCCCCCTCCCGAATTTACTGATCCGGATTTTTTAATTATTGGCTCATCCGGGAGGGTATGAAAATGCATGAGGGTTGGCATTGAAAAGGTCTATCGCATTCGCGTACTGCCAGAGACCAAATTCTGATGGTTGCACAGTCATAATCAAATATAGGCAGGCCTGTTGTCTACCTTGCGTAATTGCCGATTTAAAATGGCAAAATGCGTGACCACGTGAGTGTTCTCCCCAATGACTTTGTGAGCATATATCTACTTATATTCCTTGCACCCTTTCCCATTTCATCCGCGTAGCCCACCAAGATCAATCTTGTGAATGGCAATAGCGCTCTAAGCCCTTCCAAGCACTCCTTCACCTTGTTCCTGATTTCCCATGTATGGCGCTTTAAAATATCATTTGTCCCTGTGTGCATTGTGCAATATTACCGTTATGGAAAGTGGTTCTTATACATTGTACATTAGGCGAGCTACTCTGTCCACTATATCTCCATGTCTTGAGCCTTTTAATTTATCCCTGGTAGTCTCATTCTACATCGCCTCCGCCGTGGAGTTGTGTTTGGCTCTTCCCTGCCTGTCTCACGATACTGTCCCCTACCACACACATTCTCATGTTAAGACTCTGTAATTAAGCAAAACAGAACAACAAGCAGCAAATTGTTTCTACCAAAAGCTAATAATTAATACTACAAAGGTTCCTTCTCCAGCTGATGAGTTATGTCTACCTGATAGGCGGAAACAGAAAAGGAGCTAATGAAATTATGAGACAACTTGACTCCTATGCCGTCTGACATTCCCAATTTGCTGTGTCTGGATACTACACCAAGGATCTATGTGGGATAATAAAGTTTTACAATCGTAATACTTATTACGATAAATTATTTTCTTCTGGGCAGGCGATTACCGACAGCCTGCTAGCGAATAGATGCTAGGGAGCAAAAAAAAAAAAAAAAAAGATTAATATATAAATTCATAACAATTAATTGCTGCTTTCAATAGTCTATATTGGACTTTACAATGGACTAACAATCTGTGTGAGTTCCTGTCTGATTACTACAAGATCTGCACAGGAGAGACTACCTGAAACATACATACAATTATGGATTACACAGGTTGACTAGCCTAATATATAATCGAAAGGCTGAGGATTTCCACTTTCCCTATTAATATTTCGTCACTGATGCCCCCATAGCTGCCGCCGTCGCGTCACCTATTCTACAGCTATGATGACTAAAATGACCTGGTTCCAATTTCCAAGCCTATTAATTTGATTCCTTGCTTTAAGATATGTGAGAATTGAAACAGTGTTAGATGGTCACCACCAAAATGAATAAATAAAGGACCTGGTCGTACCAGTCTGGATTTCAATAATTCTAGCATTGTCCTAACAGGACATAATGACTGATATGATGAACTCTCTATCCTTAACTTGACCCCTGACCCTCTCTGATCAGCTTTTGAAAACGTAATTGCTACTTCCAGCACTTTTGGATTTGTATCTAGTACTCTTATGTCCTGTTTTCATATCAATCTCGAAATATCACTCCCCTTGTTTCCTCTGTCATGTCAATTCACCTACCCTTAAAAACCGGAAAAAGGCTAGCAAAGAGCTGCCTTAAAAAAAAAAAAAGCTGCCTTAATCAATTTACTCAAGATTGTTGGAGTAATAGGTAACATACACGTTTTGTTTTGTTTTTTGAATAAAAAGGAACCTGTCTGATCTAACCAACCATTTATATTGTGTACTGAAAGCTATCGCGAAATATTTGAATTTATTGATGAGGTGACCCCTTTTGACGATAGGAAGGAAATGAACGCCACTATGTGCGATTGATTCGCTGGCCATGACGATCCTAAATTAATAAATTTCTCCCAAAAATCCCTACAATTATCTATACCTTTACGGTATGACATCCATGTACTTGAAGCTACTGATGCACGTACCAATTGATGCGACTCCTCCTTTAAAGCTTCCATAAAAACTGGGGCACCGTTATAGACACTGGTTTTGCTCGTGGTGCCTCCTCCCTAAACTGTTCCATCTGGAAGCGGGAAAAGGCATCAGCTATACTATAAAGTTTGCCTGGAATATGCTTAGCACAAAATGTTAGCTTCCATTTTGAACATTGCAACACGAAGAACCGCACTAGCCTCATGATTTTGGCACACTTTGAAGATTGTCTATTGATGATAGATACTGGCAAATTATATATCTGACCTGATGATGACCCTCTTCCTTTAAATTAATCTCCCCATAACACTACTGCGCCACAACCGGGAAAAAAAAATTCTAACCACGCAATTGAATGACGAGGCAGTTTCATTTGGCTATCCTTGAAACCACTTACCTCCAAAAATCCCCCGACTCCTATCTCACCGCTAGCATCCGTTAACATGGTTAATAGCTGCAAATCGCTTTCATCCGACCACGTTACTTCGGTATAATGGCTGCCCCATTAAAATGACCTAAGAACACCGCCGCATTTCTAAGTTGCTTTGTGCTCCCGCTGACCATCTAATTTTGTACCATGGTTTCTTGCACACGCACGTTAAGTCAATTGAGCGACGTAAGAAAGCCCTTCCTGGATTAACGGCTTTACATACCAAAATTTAACGAACCTATTATCGATTGCCGATCCCTTAGCATTATTTTTGTCAGCTTAAGCGCATTCTTGATTTTACCTCTAATATTGATCAATTTGCAATCTGCAATCTCAAATAAACGATCTTAGTTGTTGGGCCTACTGACGTATCTGGGGATAATGGTACGCCTAATTTCTCACAAATTAATGCTGCAAGTTTTAGCCCCTGTTTCCAAATTGCTGGCGCATTCCCCCTGAGTATGATACCCTCGTGGTTGCACGAAAGGAACAAAATTGTAGTTCCTGTTCCTGCTGTCACCGGTGCAACACCTGAGTGCATGTACATAAAGGGCCCGCAATTTCTCATCTAATATCGCCCACGTTTGTTTGTTGATAGAATCAAGTTCAAGATTTGTATGTATGTCTATAAACGTTTCCAAGGTAATGCTCCTCAATATTTATGTGTTTTACTCTCTCATAGAGAAATACCTTCAACTGGTTGTAGGACAAGATCTTCCAAAGACACCACCTTACTAAAAGCTCGTGTTGGTAAAAAGTGCATCGGTGACAAATCGTTTTGTGTTACGGCACCTTCATTATGTAACAGCCTCCCACGTGACATCCGGGAGGCTTCATCACTTCACTCTTTCAAAAAAATGCTTAAATGTCATTTGTATCCAGAATGTTTTTTATTTTATTTTTTTTTTTTTTTTTTTTTTTTTTTATTTTTTATTTTTTTTTTTTAATTCATTTGTTGTGACTACCAGGTACCATGTGTGTATTAATTGGCGAGGCTCTCGTATTATTACTGGATAATTGCATGAAGCAGCACTTACATTACTATTGTTGGCTAACCTGTTGATTGAAAATGTATTGTTATTATTATATTTATTCAATAAACCCCAGAGAAACGAGAGTTGCTGAGTAAGCGCTATCCGAACCATAAACACATGCATGATCAGACAACGAGAGTTCAATTTCCCCACAGAATTTGGCGGTAGCATCGTTCACTAATGGGTCTCATAATAACATAACGATCGCTGTGATATCATTTCAAGATGTTTCTTTCCCAATTAAGCCAAACAGCCTATGAGGAGGAAATTTATGCATGAGCAATTACATCAATGACGTAGTAATGAATACCCTCTATTGGTCACCCTATTGATTGACAAGACCCTTGCATTATTGTTGTTAACCTATTGATTGGAGTACATGCATTATTGGTATTATTTGCCTGATTGACGATTGACAATGGATTCACCATGCTGTACTAACATTTGTAACTTTATTATCAAGAGATTGAGCATTGTTAAATATACGGTTTATATATACCTGTTATAAGCCTGTCTGCCATACTTGCATACTGTTGTACAAGTTGTATCTGTTGTATGACTGGTATGATACTGGTATTGGTACTTCACGTACTTGTTGCTGTTCTACCGGCACTTGTTGAACTTGATGTTGCTGTTTTGCTATGGTTGCTATGGTTTGTTTTGTTGCACCTGTCTATCAAGTTGCATTTTATCAACATGCACGCTCTACTTGTTGGTTAGAGTTCGGCTGACGGTGGCTGTATTTATTGCTCAACGCCATTTTTCGCCCGATTTCACTCTTGTTCTTCCCCTTCCTCGGTCTCCTGGTGTACTACGAGCCCCTGACTGAGCTTGAGTTCCAGTTCTTTGAATATCGAACTATTCAATTTAACCGCTGATTTCTGTTGGTTGATTTTCTTCTCCCCATAATTTCTAGTAAGCTTACGCTGATACTATCTGTATTACCTGTCTTCCGGTAGTGGCAAAGTCCCAATGAAATCTTGACAAATTAATTAGTTTACGCTGCTATTGTACATGTGTATATGGTACATGTACGTCCGCTAGTGGCAAAGTCAGGTACATTTAGTCCATAAAATCTTGACGATCTCGACAATGTTTACGGCGAAATTTCACACTCCAGAAAAGAATTTTCTGCTCCAAACGAAAATATAGCTGGTATTTCATACTGTCTTTGTAAAGTAAAGTGCATATGAAATGCACAAAGTACGGCACACGAAAATCTTTAGTCCATTAAAATCCTGACGATCTCGACAATGTTTACGGCGAAATTCACACTGAATTATCTGCTCCAAACGAAAATATAGCTGGTATTTATACTGTCTTTGTAAAGTAAAGTAAAATAAAGTGCATATGAAATGCACAAAGCACGGCACGAAAATCTTTAAGCTTAAGAAAATTTTTCACCGATCTTCCTCCAATGCTTATCGACAGAGAATGACATTCCCGCTCACAAGCATGGCGTCGAGCACATAATACCGACAGCCGTGATTGGACCCTACAAACGCACCAACGAATCACGCCATTGGCCAAAGCTAGTTACCCGGGAAAAACCTGACCTTTGACCCGGCCTGAAACTTTCTTTCTGCAGGTGATAAATTGAGTTTCACCGCGATATACGCAATGAAACTGTATTCTGTTCTGGTTTTACCAATTCACTGCATAATCAATGAATCAAAACCAAGTGTCATATTTGCCACTTTGTTCAACGGTATTAGATTAGTAAGAATGGAATTGGTAGGTTATGAAAACAAATGTGTGAATGTGAACTACAGCTTCGATTGTCTGGTTGTCAATATTACGAAAGAAACAGAAATCTGTGAAAATTAATAGTTTTTTGCGGATGTTAAATTCAGGCAGGTGGGTTGTTTCCGTGTAAATATTGTATGGGCTGCGTCACGTACATGGGTTAGTTTTTCAGACACAAATCCACATTGTAAATTGAAATAGGTTTAAAATTCTTCAGAGCATGACAAAAATTTCCTAAGTGCTAGAAAATTGTTGAATAGTCACCCTTCAGAGCAAATTCTTTTAAATTGAGGCAAAGTATTAATTTGGAGTGATAGTACCCTTTTTCTGCAGGTTTCTAAAGCTTATTGCAGAAGCTCCAGATGAAAACAAGAGTGTATAGGTGAACTACTTCAACAGCTTCAATTGCCTCAATGGGCTATTCCAGCTTAAATCCACACTACCCCTGTGGAAGATTTTGGAAATATCTTCCACAGGGGGAGTATGTTTTTCAAATGTAAATGGTCAAAGTTAATCATTTTGAAACCCATACTCCACCTGTATTATGGCTTACCTCTATTTTCCACAACTGGAGTGAGTATTTCAAGTGGAAGTCACCCAATTGACTATTCTATTTGAAACTTATACTCCCTCTGTGGAAGACTTTAGCTAAATCTTCCACAGGGGTAGTGTGGATTTTAAATGGAATAGCTCAATGGCACACTTACATTGCTATCTACTGATGATAGCAGCCTGAATGACATGTTCTCTCATCTACAGGCCTTAAAAGAAGCTGTAATGTTGTAAAAAGAAGTTTGTTTCATTTATTTAACCATGAAAGCTCATGATGATCTTATGACGTATTGCTAAAGACAACAAAACCTGGAGCAAAGGGCGCCAATCCTGGGGGAGGGTCAGCAAAATGACCCTTTTTCAACCACTTTTTGACAATTCAGGCTGATTGTCCCCCACATTTCAAAACGGATTGACTCTAATGCCTGGAGCATAATTTGTCAAATAGTAACATGCACATTGACCCAAATATCGTACTCATCTAATCTGTGAAAATTAACAGTTTTTCGATGATGTAAATTCAGGCAGGTAGGTAGGTTGCTTCCGTGTTAATATTGTATGGGCTGTCACCTATATGGGTTAGTTTTACACAGACATGTGTCCACATTGGAAATGGAGAAATTCAAATCTAGGTCAAAATTTCTTCAGGGCTAGAGCATGACAAAAATGTTGAAATTTGCACAGGGCCGTAGCAAGCGGGCGGCCGGGGATGCCATGGCCGCCCCACTTTTTGAGAAATTTGTTATGTTTTTCTTTATATCTTTATTTCAATTTGGCATATATATTTGTAATTTGGCCACCCACATTTGTGATGGCCGCCCACATTTTCAATCTTGCTACGGGAAAAGGCTACATTATGCAATAAAATCCTTAGGAATTTGTCAAATTTTCCAGCATAGTGGCGATGCTGGGAAGGGTTCCTAGAGGCTTATGACAGAGGTGCCAAAAAGTTAAAATAATGTTCTGTCGGATCTATACTGAGGTAAGTCACAATGTGAGAATAAAACACAGTTTCATTTACCATGACAAAATATGCTGTAGGGGCTTAGCCTGATGTTAACCTTATGAAGTACACAGATCACCTACTAAAGACAACAAATTACACAAATAAAGACAAAAAGACCTGGATTACCATTCATCTAATAGTAACATGCATCAGCATAGAGCATTTTCCATAAGCGCCAGTAAATTTTGGGAAAATGTGCGCCAGTAAATTTTGGGAAAATTTCAAAAGTAAGTTATGAGAAAAGGGAGCAGCTGCCTCTAAGCATCCCCCACCCTTGATGGCAGCCATGGTATTTGTAGGCATTTTTATGCTCATACTCTACCATTTTGCATCAAATTTGTACCTACTTGAAAGTCACTTTGCCCCTCTTTGCCCCAAAATCATGATTAATGCTCTGCGTGCTAGCCATGCGCTTCAATGGAAAAAGTTCAAGTTCTGAAATATTTTCTCAAAATACCAAGAGCTATCTTAAGAACTACTGGATCAATACTAGGTGTGTTTGTACTCATTTTAATGCATTTTTCATGCTGATTCCAAATATGGTCATGAAAATTTACATTTCTGAAATTTTTGAATTTTTAAAAATGTTTTGAAACATGTCGTCTGCAGTCGACACCCGCGTGAAGAGTGTTAAGCAACTGTTTGTACATGTTGTATGGGCTCTAAGCTTACTTGTAGAAGCTTCAGAAATTGGCAATCATGTTCTGTCAAACTATCTACAGGTTTCGAGATTCTTGAGTTACACGAGTCAAAATGTTCAACCATTCTGTAGTACCTCAATGATCTTATCTATGATGAGGAAGTATTCAGAAAATTACCTAAAAAATTGGTCAAATAAATATAGGCTCATCTTGGCGTATTTTGGGGGGCTTTGGGCGATGAGCCCCAGGGTAAAAAGCAGGGGAGGCCAAAAAGCGAAGGGCTGCGGAATAAGAAGGGTGGCAAAACAGGGACGGCAAAAAAGAAGGGGCGGCAAAAAGAATTAGTAAATAAAAAAGGGCGGAAAATTTTGAAAAAGTATACAAATTTAGAAAAAAATGGTACTATACATCAAAATGTGTTGCTTTTAGGGCGTTAGCGCCTAAAATCCTTCTTTTTTTGCTCTTCACTTTTTCAAACCACCAAAAAAAAATTGGGTCAACCTTTTCGGGCTGTTGGCGAAGGGGTGGCAAATTGAATCTTCTTCAGCCCCGGGTAGGAGCTGCCACGATGCGCCACTGAGGCTGTCTAGGGTTCAGTAGTCTGACCTTCAAACGTAGCAAATTACACAAATTTGCTGATACAGACAGCATGTCTTGGAGTAGAATTCATTCATTAATAGTGACACACATATCCGCATTGACCCAAATATAACACTATGTCAACTTTCAAAATGAAGATGGTCATTTTAACGGCTATTTTAATTGATGTTGCTGAAGCCAGATGGTCACTGCTAAAGTCAATACACTTTTAATTATAGTCTATTAAATGGGGGTCAATCCTCTGTTAAGTGTTCGTTAAATGGCTGTCAAAACAAAGCACAGTACAAGCTGTTGATTTAAATGCCTTGCCAATTAGGAATTGATTGCTGGTTATCAGGCCTGGTTTGCAACAAACACGTACATTACACTTTTAAGAGGAGTGGCATCAATCATACATTATAAATTGATATGCCTCATTGTTGCATGCTTTCATGTTCTGCTTTTGTTTCTCATTTGCCACATATGCAGTAGGAAGAAACACACAGCATAAGCCTTATTTTTTTGGCCTTATTAAGGCAAAAAAAAAACAAGTTTGTTTCCTGTAGCCCATGCGCATTACGTTTTTGAAGGCTTATTTTGCGAATTAGAACATTTTTTTCACTTTTCAAAGGAAAAAAAACCCAAAAACGGAAAAATCACAAAAAAAATAATACAAAACACCACTGGAGTAAACATTTACACATTACACAACAAATGAGTGTACTGAAAAACTACTGGAGAAAATATCACACATTTTTTAATACCTTTTTAAATCTGCAGGAAAGAAAACATAAAATAAAAAGAAGAAAAAGAGCAAAAAACTAACAAAATAAACACAGAAAAGACTAAGAAAGGATGCCAAATACAGGTCGGTCTTAATAAGAGTATATCAACAAAATCTAGGCTGGATTTTGCAACATATATATATGCACCCAAATCCATTAGAAATCCATAAATCCATCTTAAGGCTTACCACATGTTTGCTGCGTAACTAGATGGATTCAGTTATCAATGATGCATTAAGATGTACATATGAATCCAGAACTGGGTCTCCTCTATAGGCCCATGTAATCTTCAGAGATCTTCCAATTATGTTTGCTCTATAACTGAGACAATCAATTAGCTCTTTATTTGCTCACGAATGGAATTAATTATTTGCAGTGCCAACTTGCATTATTCAATTAATAAGTGACTTCAAATAAGGGTGATATATGGTAAAAAAACAATTCAACTCTTAATGCTCTGCGTGCTAGCCATGCGCTTCAACGGCAAAAATTGAAGTTTTGAAATATTTTCTCAAAATATCAAGAGCTATCTTAAGAACTACTGAACCAATACTAGGCTTGTTTGTACTAATTTTAATGCATTTTTCATGCTGATTCCAAATATGGTCAGGAAAATTTAAATTTCTGAAATTTTTGAATTAAAAAAAAAAATTTGAAACATGTCGTCTGCAGTCGACACCCGCGTGAAGAGAGTTAACGGTTGTTTCAAGAATGTGCAATATATTTATTGCAGCGATTTTTTATTTTACTGGGGTGATCAATGGGCTATTCCATTTAAAATCCATACTACCCCTGTGGAAGATTTTGGAAATATCTGCCACAGAGGGAGTATGAGTTTCAAATAGAATAGACAGTTGGGTAACTTCCATTTGAAAAACTCACTCCAGATGTGGAAGATATAGGTAAAGCCATCATACAGGGGGAGTAGGGGTTTCAAAATGATTAACCCTGACTAGTTACATTTGAAAAACATACTCCCCCTGTGACAGATATTTCCAAAATCTTCCACAGGGGTAGTGTGGATATTAAATGTAATATATCCCAATATGAGAGATGAGATCTATTGTGCATTAATACATACTTCAAGGGCTTTTTGTTTTATTGTGACAAGCGAAGCGGAGCCAGTGGTGGCACCACAAAAAAATTTGGAGGGGGGGGGTCATTTCCCCCATGTTTGGCACCGCCACTGAGTGTACCATAGTAAAACTGAGACATGTCATACTCTGGAAGTATGCCATTAAAGTGGTGCTTTTCGTGGCATTTATTCTGTAAAGCTCCTGGAATATAACATGTGAAGCACAGCGGCCTAATGGTTAGGGCGGAAGCTTCATAATCGAAAGGTTGCGGGTTCGAGCCCCACCATGGCCAGTGTGTTGCGTCCTTGGGCAAGACGGCTTAATTCCCAATTGCTTCACTCCACCCAGATGTAAAATGAGGAGCTGCTAGGGGTTAAATAAATCACAATCTAAGTCGGCTGAGAGTACCTGCAATCTGGACCTCTTAGGAGATCAGTACTTATGTATTGTTAAAGAGTTTTTGACAGAATAAAGATTGAATGAATGAATGAATGAACGAACGAACGAATGAATGCTGTACACCAAATAAATGAAATGTGCTTTCTTATTATGGTGTACAATTGTACGCACCATACAGTTGCTTGATATGTTGCACAGCTATGCTGTTACTGTGTAATTACAAATGAAATTTGCACCGTATAGGCAGTCCATAAGCGTGATATACAAGTCCAGGCTGATCAGGATTTCACCAATAAAACACTGACATGGATTACGTGTCATTGCCCCATATTGTGAGGTCCACTGATACCAAGTTAATTACCTCAGGAGATATGCGGCATCACGTCTTTGTACTCCTTTGTACCCCTTAGGATTCAATTTCAAGTTATTTGCTCGGAAAACAGAACATTTGTATTCAAATTTAGGATGGTATTAGACAATTTGGCGTAATTGCAGGAAGACAGGCCGCCTCTAAAATCAGGTTAGGGTAGTTAGGGTTAGGGGGCACACCAAAAAAATTGTCATTGTCATAAAATTGAAAAGAAACAATACTAATTTTGAATACATTATCCGATATAAAACATTTTTTTAATTAGCTTCCCCCACATTGATAATACATGCAAAAATTCCGACAACAGCATGAGTAAGCATTAAAGTTAGTATTCATATAGTATTTAGCTTCATGACTTAGTAATTTGTCAGAAAAATAGTGTTCAAAAATCTTCTATAATAATATTGTTGCCAATTGAAAAAAGTATGAATATGTTGAAAACTCGTAAGGTGAAAACTACATTTTATTTAGACCTATGGATCTTAAAATGTGATCAACTTCATAATGTAGAAAAAAATACACACAAATTAAAAAATAATGATACTTCTTTTTAGTGACAAACGACTCATTTGCTTGCATCAGTTGCTTATTATGGACATGCTGTTGACAGAACTGCCATAATTATTATTCTCCATACCGCCTGTAAACACACCCCTACACACAATGGGCTCTTTTATTTGAAATTCTTACACCCCCTATGGAAGACATGACCTTAATCTTCCATGAGGGGGTGTAGATTTCAAATGCAATCACCCATTCAGGCAACTCCGTTTGAAATTCATACTCACTGTGTGAGAGATTAAGGTCATGACTTCCACAGGGGTGTATGGATTTCAGCTTGAATAGCCAAATGATGTCAAACTTGTATTGATGGGCGATAATACTATACAACACTTGTGGGTCAAATATCACCAAGATGTGCCTACGCAATTATAGCAACGATAATATTTTTATGAACAGAATGTTTGGTATTCAAAGCTGTGTTTCCACACTGTTTTTAATGATGATGTTGATGAAAGGAAAAAACATATTATAGACCAATTATACATGAACTACTCTGATGGGCAAATATGACCGTATGCGGGGTCTCAGTAAGTAAATAAGCAAAGGAGTTCCACAATGTTCTACAATTGTATGTATTTTTGCATAAAAATTGCATGCCATAAGAGAAAAGTAGACTTACATAGTGTGTAAAAATGCCCACACAACATTAAAATTAAAAATTGAATGCCACAAATACTTACATGGTGTGTAAAAACTCCCCCACAACAACGTTGAAAACCAAATCCCACAAGATAAAAACAAGACCGTACATTGTGTTTAAAAATGCCCCCACAACATTTGTGACATATAAAGTCGTTAAAATTCATTTTTCTCTATTATTACAAAATGTGAATCAGGATTTTAAGTAGCTCTGAAACACCAAAAACATTTGAAAGAAAAAGACACAAGAATTGTGCTTGAAATGTTATAAATCCAAGTACAGTTAGCATCCTGGACAACCGATTCTTTTGTTACGCAAGGCTCACTCAGTCATTTAATGAGGCAATACAAACGATCGAATTTGGTGTTGAAATGAGCTAAATTTTTAGTTACACCTTTTCGATGTAAAATTAATTTTCTCAGCCAAATGAAAAGCAATCATGTTCATTTTTTCAGTAAATGTCAGGAAAAATTGTAGTGCTTGATACTGTATTTTTTTCAAATTCTAGTGTTAAACTTAGGCGTGAAATTTAGTCATTTAGTGTAAGATTTTCGATTTTGATAGGCTTAAACTCTGCCTGCGAGCCTTTTTTTGGATCAACCTTTTAGCTTTTCAAAGTAAGATAGTTCGCTAATGAAGGATTTTTCCCAACTTTCTAACGCACATCACCGTGAGCGATATATCATAGTTTTGTCAGAATTTGCGTTTTCATTTCACCATTTTTACTGCCGGCTGACCATTTTTCAAAATCAACGCGTGAAATCTAAGGCTAATACTAGCATTGTGGATCGATATCCCTGGGTTTAATAGGAATACCGGCATGGCTACAGTGTTGCTAGAACTTCAATATAGCAAAGAAATTCCCAGGCCTATAGCGCTCCTACTGATCATGTTTAACCAGAACACTCAATTGGGGATTTGGGCTACCAAATCGCTGGTCGGCAATTTGCTTTCAATGGAAAATTGACCTGGATAAACAACAAAGGAAATATCGACTATTTCTGCTGGTTGCTCTCGAGATAAAAGTACCGAGTTAGACATTTTCGGAGCATGAAGGGAAAAAGGGTAAAACAAACACGGAAATTCTGACAAAACTATAACATATAGACCCACACGATGTGCCTTACAGGGGTGGGAAATATCTTTCTTTAGCAAACTATATTAGTTTGAGACGCTAAAACATGAATTCCGTAAAAAGCTCGAGGGCTTAATTCAAGGCCTATAAAAATCAAAATATCACACTAAAAGACACAATTCGATGCTTAATTTTAACACCAGGATTTTTTTTTTAAATGTATATCCAAGCACCAAGTTTTTAACTGACATTACTGAAGAAAAAAAAATTATTGCTTTATATTTGACCGAGAAAATTAATTTCATAGCAAAAAGGTGTATCTCTGAATTGTGCTGATTTTAACATGTATCGATCGACTTTTAGCGCGACTAAGCATTTCTAAAGAATCGGTTGTCCAGGTGGCTGACTGAGTAAGTATATTCCTTTTTGCTGAACCATGAAATGGTATCAGCCTACATAAGTGCATGTTACTTGCTTACTTACTTTACTTTTGGATTGAAATGGACATATCTCAAAATGAAACAAAAAATGCCAAGAAAGTATGACCCCCTCAAGTGGTGTCAAATGAAATAAAAAGAAGTAAAGAATGCATCAAAATTATTTTCCTCACTGGGGTGACACTCCTCATAAGACCCGGGTCAATATTCCTATTTTGGGTCCTTATCTCAAAACCCCAAGAAGGTATAACCTACTGAGTGGTGTCAAATGAAAGAGCAAATACAAAAGAATATAATAAAAATAATTTCCCCAACGGGGTGACACTACTCATAAAACTCGGGTCAGTATCCCTATTTTTGGTCCATTTGCATCTCAAAATCCCAAGAAAGTATATAAGACTCGGGTCAATATTCCTCTTTTGGGTTCTTTTGGGCCCTTTTCTTATCTAGAAATTCCAAGAAGATATGACCCCCCTCTCACAGTGGTATACCACATAGGGCCTACTGCTGAAGCACCATGGTTCAGTAAATGGTGCAGTAACCACTCTAGATTTTCATAGTATTAAAATGTTGCTGTCAAAATATGGGTCAGTTTAGGAAGGCGCCATAGCAATATTCATTCTTTCTCAAAGGTCTCTGATCGGGGCTCTGATCCCATAATTCAGAAACATACTTTCTCATCACTGAACATGACACACACATATATATCCATGTATATTTATGATACTTGGGATATACATAAAACCCGGCCATGGATGATATAATGTCAGATGTGTGCGTACCTCATAAATCAAAGCTAACTTTTCATGTTTTGAACCAAACACTCCAGTAGACAAATAAACATTAAAGGAGTCATTTGGGTTTTATGGGAACTACAGAATACTTCCATCAATGTTATGGCAATTTGACTTGGAATCAGCACAGAACGTGACTAGATGTATAATTTTTTATCAAAACCTACATTTGGTGACTTTAGCCCTACTTACATTCTGCAGGTTACTCCCTATTAAAAAAATACAGAACTATTTTTTTATAAAAAAATAGTATCCTGTTTTGCCCAATGAAACTAATGTTTTACTGCCAAAGCGAAAGGAAAACAAATTTACCCATGGCGAGAAATGGACGATCCCAATTGTGTATTGTCAAGCCATTGCTTGCTCCCTGCTGTGTTGTGTTGCTATTTCGGCTGAGATCAAAGGTAATTGGTGTTAATTCTGAAACAAAACGCTCAATAAAAGGTAACTTGATAAAGTGCCATCCATGATTAGCAAAATCTTTTGTGTCCTTGTCCTTTTTGGCTTTCTCGGTCTGAGGGTAAATAGCTAAATCTAAATCCTTTAGTTAATTCTAACTGGTAATAGAAGTAAAAGTTTAATAGTTTTGCAATGTGAGGGCAAATGGGCCAAAAACATGCTATTTTGGACAATTTTTTACCGTGAATTGCAGTCACAAAATTCAAAGATTTGGCACAAGTCTAAGCATTCAACATTTCACCTCGGTTATGAGTTTTGCTAATAAATTTAGTTTTTTATGTTAGTTTGAACAATTAGTTATAAAAGACATTAAAAAATGTGTTTTCCAAAAAAATAGAATGCATAACCTGAAATTAGTCTCAGTACAAGTCTTTGGGCAAGATAGTCACAGCATACGAAAAACACCCAAAAAAACTCATGCTTTTGGCCCTTATTTCCAAGAATTGACCAAATTTAAAAATTTGACTTTCATTGCCAGTTAGAACTAACTAAAAGATTAGGATTTATTTTTATTCCAAATATATTCACATTAGTACTATGTGTAATAAATATCTTAGCGGGCTTAATAATTTCCGACGACCATGAAAAATGCAAAAATTTACCGCTATACAGTAGTCTTTTACACATTAATTCACCGGTTTTTGTTTGTTTTTGCGAGAGTATACTTTGTCTGTTTTTTGTTTTCTTTTTGTTGTTTTTTGTTTGTTTTGTTTTTTAGTTTTTGTTGTTGTTGTTGTGTTTTTTTACTGGGGAAAAGCTCTGTCTTCAGCCAATAGGAACAGGCCTTGTTGATTCAAGTTGGCCTGAGATTATTTTTCATATCACATCACAATCAGCTTTCATTCGGATCCATTCATCCTTTCATTCTCTGTCCAAGGTAATTCCATTCTGTGTTCTGCTTATGACAGGGTTTCAAATTCAATCAGTTAAAAAGACCATTACTTTTACCAACATTAATTATGCCACAAATTTGAATTTGTTCACTTAGGGTACCTAATCAACACACAGAATGAAGTGTTCATGCATTTCTAATTTCACACTACGTTGGTTATGCATTAAAAATGTAAATTTCAAATACTTGGTAGTGGCCTGTGATCTTTCTCATATGCCTTATAGTATGTATATGCCTACCTCTGTCTTGATCATTTTGATACAGCCTGTATACTATAGCTATCCAATTTCAAATTAAGCTTTGTTCTCTCGCAATGATAAAAAGCGTCCGAAATAAATGTCCTGGTCTGAAAAAATGTGACAGAATTTCCAAGAATTGTTTTCTTATTGCTAACACTTAGCACAACACTAAACATTAAAAGGTTTCCAAAATGTTCTCATTGTTAATGCACATTATCAGATAGACTGTATAGACAAATCCAATTTCACACATTCCTACACCTCAATGGCAGCCATAGCCGCGATGGGGACCCAGCTATCTTACTAAAATGTGAAATGATGCGGCCTTGAAGGGTATTTTAAACTGCATTCTATCACCCGTGTTACGTAGACAAAAGAATGATGACAGTTTACAACACAAAAGAATCTAACATCGAATTTTAAGCGGGTTTAATCCACCCAATTGGGCACTCACAACACCTGTTTGGTGCATGCGGGGACCCGATAATGGCCGACCAAATCCTGACCATGACTTGGCTCGTTGGATTCGTCTATACATACAGACTGAATAGTATAGATATGATAAATCCATTGAATGTATACCAACAAGTTTAGGAATGGATTGTTGCTTTTACTTAAGGAAAATTGACTTCTCTAAATTTAATGCATTAAATAAAAACTTACGTAGAACTGGTGCAAGAAAATATGTTCATAGCCACACAATGCATTTTCTCTGCAGTGCTGCATTTTTCTTTATAACTGCTTTTAACATGAAAGGTATTATCAAAACCACTTTAGTAGTATGAATTTATTTTAAGAGAAAATTCATTTCGGTAGTTTCTGCCTTAACAGAATTGATATGGCAAGATGAATGATGTTTACTCACAACAGTCTTTAAAATAGCACATCTTCAGATGCACTAAGTAAATACAATTTGTGATACGGTCAAACGAGTCAGAAATCGGAAATCCTAGTTTGCAGATGTGGGAAGAATTGTATCACTATTTCTTATGTAATCCCTTTGCTTTTGTGATGACTAAACTTTGAATAACTTTCCACCTAATGGTGATAGAAACACATGCTTTTCAGTGAAACCAAGCTTAAAAATTCCCAAAATTAGAAAAATAAAATATGAAATTTGGTTTGAGTCAACATGAAACTCCTTTCTGCATGATCACACATACATCGGGTGACAAAATGAAATGAAAAGAATCAAGAATCAAGATTGTAAATGACAATTCCAACTAAAAACGATGGTGATTTACTCATGTTTTAGTGACTGGCAACTCATCACATCTAACTAATGAAATGAAAAGAATCAAGAATCAAGATTGTAAATGACAATTCCAACTAAAAACGATGGTGATTTACTCATGTTTTAGTGACTGGCAACTCATCACATCTAACTAATGAAATGAAAAGAATCAAGAATCAAGATTGTAAATGACAATTCCAACTAAAAACGATGGTGATTTACTCATGTTTTAGTGACTGGCAACTCATCACATCTAACTAATGAAATGAAAAGAATCAAGAATCAAGATTGTAAATGACAATTCCAACTAAAAACGATGGTGATTTACTCATGTTTTAGTGACTGGCAACTCATCACATCTAACTGTAACAGGATGCACCGTAGAGGGTGTGACGAGTTGGTCAAAGATGTTGGTGAATGTGTAGGCCCCCTCGTCCTTGTTTAGAGTGTCAACAACATCTTTGACCAGTGCATCCTGTTACCCATAAAAGGAAACAGTCAGATTTGATAAGTTACCAGTCTGATGAAACCACTAGTGTAGTGGTGAAACGTCACTAAAACATGAGTAAATCACCATCGTTTTTAGTTGGAATTATTCATAACCAACAAAATTCAGAGTTTAAATCAACATTCCTAATGAACTTGTTCAAAGAATCAAGATTGATTTCCATACTGCCAAGTGCATTCAGATACCTTGTATATAAGTTGACTGCAAAGTGGTGGTTAAGGGGACTTCTCTGTGATCAAAACAACTATGTCAGAAATTAAATTTAAAACAACCGGGAAAACAACTCACTGAATGGAGAAATCTACCACAGATTGGGTTTAAAATTTAAATTTGAAATGAGTCATTTGAGTTCAGTTTGTTTTTCAATTACAAACTGCAAAACAGCAAGTGATAAAACTCATATTCATGATAAGTTGTCACACTAAGGATCCATAACATGCTCATATATTAGTGCAAAGTTCTTTATCCTCAATACATTTACACATTCATTGAATGACCTTTGAAAATTTGGGTACAAAAACTCATACTCTGCAACTTGAGGTCAAATTTTTCACTATGATTGTTTAATTTAGGTTATTGAACTATGCCATTGGGATGAGGCCATAAGTGGCCCATTAGTGTCAGTGACCTGACTGATTTTATTTACAAATGTAAATTAGAGTTTATCTTCATCCTGAAGAAATGTTTATGTTTTGTACAGCTTTGAAAAACCTGATGCAATTTTAGTTTTGATTCATTATCATACACAGGGAACTTGGCTGATGTTGCCTAGTACTGGACCAGTGTTAGGTAACATATATAATAATAATAATAATAATAACGCATTTATGGGGCGCCTTATGCCAGAACTGACCTCAAGGCGCCTTCCAATGATATACTAAACTACAAATATAAAATATCTTAAAAGTACTATCTTAAGCTACAACAATGATAACAATATTGGCAAGCATATAAAACATATGGTGGCACGGAGGTCTAGCCGAAGTGACACTTTAACTGGACCATCCCTGGACCAGCATACAATGTTCTTTTCATCTGGTTCAGTACTGGTGGAGACTTAATTACTGTATATCAATTGCAATTCAAAACTCAGAAAGCTCAGTAAATGGAATAGCCCATTTCTCCTCTGGGCTTAAGGGATCTAAAATGAGCGTTTATTGCGTTTCGACAGTATTTTTTATGGGACATGAGAGCACCTCAGACTTATCGAATTGCATTCTGAATACGAAGCATGTCTTTCTTATATCAAATAATTTTCATTTTTTGAAAATCACAATATAATACAAATTGTATGACAAATTATAAAAATATGATATTTTTCATTTTTTTGATATATCACAGTCCTCGAAGTAAATTATATAAATCTAAAGATATATTCTTAAAGTGTATGTAGCAGGGAGGAAAAGCCGACGGTCAATTGAAAATTTTGACCTTTCATATTGAAGATATGGATTTTTTTTCCCAAAAGACCTAATTTTTTTGGTGTTTTTGAAAAAAATCCATATCTTCAATACTGAAAAGGTCAAAATTTTCAATTGATCGTCGGCTTTTCATCCCACCTACATACACTTTAAGTATAAATCATCAGATGTATAAAGTTTACTTCAAGTACAGTTAAATATCAAAAATATCAATTTGTAATGATTTGCCATAAAATGTGTATTAAATTGCGAATTTCAAAAAGTCAAAATTATTTGATATCAGAATGACATTCTTCATATTCAGAATGCAATTCGATATGTCTGATGTGCTCTGATGTCCCAAAATAAATACTGTCCAAACGTTCATACCCCAGCCCTTAAACACTCCATAATATCCAAGATGTCGTCAGTCTTGTATTCAACACAGAGAATACCTGTCAGCTATGACACCAATGCTCTTACAGGCCCCTATATAAACATAGGCAATTATAAATAATTCATTGCCAATATGTTTACATTTCTATCTGTTACACACTATCTACTCATGCTAATCATATCAAGGCATTTGCCTTGTGATATCTCCGCATTTCCCCAGTGATAATCCTAGTTTGAACCAAAGACCGAGCACATCTCAGTACAGGGGCGGATTTAGATGGGGCGCACCCGTCGCGCGCCCCCTCTAGTTTTTGCAGAGCGGCGCCTGACTTAATGTATTTTTGCAGAGCAGCGCCTGGCTTTGTGTGGGCAGCTCGCATGGGTGGCATGGTGCCCCTTCTATTGAAAATCCCTGGATCTGCTCCTGCAGCATACCCTAATTCTCCTACTATGGAGGTGACACTTAGGCAGGACTGGTAGCCTGTTATTGTTGAGACCCCTTTTCAGCATCACTGTCTATTTACTATCTATTTCCTATTGGAACAGAAACTTTCATTTATCACTGATTTTTTTACTTATTTAAAAAAAAAAGCCATTTTACAACTAAAATATCTGAAGCTTCTGTAAGACCGTTTTGGCTCTCAACCTAAACCCCATTGTAAAAAGGATTATGTTCTTGTTATGACAGTCAACAGCTTAAAATTGACAGTTGTTATCAAAATAAGCAAAAAGACCAGAATAGAACAACCTGATCCCTGACTACCACCCCTATCCTCCTTACTTTACATCAAGCCTTGTTATGTACACACAAGAAACTTGTGACATTTTGCACTTGATGGGAGAAGTGGTAAAATTCACATGAAATACAAGTTAGCCTGCCTGGGCAATAATAACACCGGATAATAACAAAATTGTGATGTGTGTCAAAAACCCTGGCGTCTTCTGTAAAACATACCCACAGGTAGAACGGTCAGCAGAGTGGATGAGAAAACGGTTGCAAGAATCAAAATATGACCTGGATAAAAAAATTTAAAAGTCATTTTACAACTAAAATTTCAATATCTGAAGCTTCTGTAAGACTGTTTTGGTTCTCAACCTAAACCCCATTGTAAAAAGGATTATGTTCTTGTTATGACAGTCAACAGCTTAAAATTTACAGTTGTTATCAAAATAAGCAAAAAGACCAGAATAGAACAACCTGATCCCTCTAACCACCCCTATCCTCCTTACTTTACATCAAGCCTTGTTATGTACACACAAGAAGCTTGTGACATTTTGCACTTGATGGGAGAAGTGGTAAAATTCACATGAAATACAAGTTAGCCTGCCTGGGCAATAATAACACCGGATAATAACAAAATTGTGATGTGTGTCAAAAACCCTGGCATCTTCTGTAGAAATATCCACAGGTAGACCGGTCAGCAGAGTGGATGAGAAAACGGTTGCAAGAATCAAAATATGACCTGGATAAATAAAAATGAGGCCAAAGTTGGGCAGCAAATTTCGACTGCAAAATCCCCAAAATGCAAAATATGGGTCGGTCAGCAAGCAAAACAGTTTTTTTTTGTCACCTCAGTTACAATTCTGAAAAATTCCAATTTGAGTCTATTGCAATTTCTTTTCTTTGAAGTACCTCATAAATTATCATGTTTATTTAATCTAAACCTGGCATGGGATGCGCTGCTCAAAGAGGCCAATTTAACTATTCCAGTTGAATATCTGCCATAGAGGGAGTATGAATTCAAATGGAATGAGCACATTAGGCAGTTTCATTTGAATTTCATACATCCTCTGAGAAAGATTCAACTTGAATCGTTCCCTGAGGGAGAGTTAGTTTCAAATGGAGTTGCTAATGTGTTAATTCCATTTGAAATTCATACTCCCTCTGTGGAAAATATTCCCAAAATCTTCCACAGGGTAGTGTGGATTTCAATTAGAATAGCCCATTTTGGTGTGGAGATGGCGAATATCATTAAGTTAAGATGTAAATAAAGTGAAACAGGTCATCAAACATTTTGTATAATAGGTTGTTCGACCTACATTTAGAGCTTTTAATAACAGCTATGCCGGATTCTAGAAAATTGTCAACCTAATTGTTCCTATATGTAGATAGGCTTTCTCGATGGGAAGTCATAAGAAGTTATATTTCTACGAGTACTCCGTCGGTTATCAAAAGAGACTGTACACTTCGAGCTTCCAAATAAGGCTTTATTGTGACGATCCGCGCAAAAAATTGTATTTTACACTATTTTTGCCCATGATCGGTATATAAAAAGGGCTTTATAGTTACAATGTGCGCACATAGCGCTCAAAAAAATTGATTAACCAATCAGAGGATCTGTAAGAAAGGCAGTAGTGCCAAAGGAGTTAAAACATACTTGTTGTCTTCAAACATTAAATCAGAAAAGGTTTGTTGATCTCACTTACCTAGACTATTTTTAAAATTAAAGAGCAAATTAAATGATGCTTTTATATGACGTTATTAAATAGTTGGTTCAATGATCTTTTTGCAATTGGTAAGTTCAACAATCTCTTTCTGTCACGTTCACTTTCTTGGTTCCGGATACTACACTGTATGGGGAATCGGAAAAGTAACCCCCAAAATAAACCAAATTTGATAAAAAAAGATGCTAAAATATATGTAATGTTTTGGACTTTGTAATAAAAAATTGGAGGATTTGAAATTGAGAGCCAAAAACTGGTCTATGGCCGGAAACAATTTATGCTCAAAGTGGATCTAAATTGTTTTATTTGCTCAAAAAACCATTTTGTTGTTGTTCTTTTAAGCCATTTTTTGGACAATTTAAGCTATTTGTTTATGCTCCCTGCCCACCTAGGTTTCATTATCATTGAGGTATAGGACTTTTTATTTTTTCGGAGAAGAGCAGGTAGGGCAACTACTCGATTATATTTCTACATGTTCATACTACATACTCTGAAAATTTTCCAAAATTCGCACGAGAGCGTTTTTTTTAAATCACATTTTTGTTCCTAAAATGGGGTTATAGCGACCTCAACGGGCACTCTCTCCATAGGGCTACATGTAAAGACAAGTTATAGACAAAGGGCCCTAAAATAAAACGGACTCTGCATGCGAATTTCCTCAAATTTTGCATATGATGTAGATTTAACATCTGGAATGTAATGCAAGTGATGTCGTTGCTGCTCTTCTAAATTCATTTTTAAAATGTCCGCCCCAGACCAAGGTGTGCCCCCCCCCACCTTTTCAGGTTTTGTTACTCTCAATTGCCAATGTGGCTATTGGCAAGTTTTGAGCTCTGATACACACACTGTCACACCCACACACACAGACTGACCATGCATCATCACACTTGTAATATTTCATGCGTTCATATTAAACTCTCTTCTTTCAAGGATTGTTATCATGGCTTGGAGATCTGCACTTGAAAATGTCACTGTTGCTCCGTGTATCAGTCAGCAATTTCTTATCTTTAATATTTTACAACTCGAGCATAGGCAGAATGGATAATATTACCAATGAGGAGTTTCATATCATTTAGACCTCAGGGTCATTATCCCCAAGTCTATATTTTTCCCATATTATAGTGTGATATAAATGAAATATGATTTGTTCATAAATAAATTGTTGTGATGACTTACACTGTGGGATTTGTGAGTGATATGTTGTGATCACAAATGGAAAGAGAGATACTATCTATTGCAGAAGGAAAAGTATGATATTTCACATCTTTGTTTACAAAAGAGAACTGTAACTCTCTCCACGTGGATATTGACTGCAGACGACAAGTTTCTAATTTATAAAAAAAAAAAAAAAAATCAAAATTGTAATTTTCATGACCATATTTGGAATGTATGAAAAATGCATTAAAATGAGTACAAGCACAGTTGGGTCATTTATCAAGCTTTTCATAACCATGGAAAGGTGAAATTTGGTGCTTTAGGGTATTTAGAAAAAAATGAGCCTCTGTGCTCCTCCCCAAAGTGTGGGCTAACTCAAGGAGATGGCAATCAAAATGACAACCGGCAGCTATTTTAAATTATAACTTTTGAGCGGAGGATTTTATGGTGCATCATTTTAGTCCGTCACAATACTTTGTACTATACAATACTATACAAAAACAACTGTTTGTTTGTCATCCATTACTACCTTTTGTGATTTAGATCAGTTGGTGAGATAGATAGCCAAGGACCCACACCTTTTCACACTTTTATGATTATTAGGGGCAAACTTCCCCCACGTCAGTGTTCCCTATATTATCTACCTGGTGCAATTTCTACCTAATTTAATATCACTGCCATTTAATGACTACATTAAAGTGCCACTTGAACAATTATTTTAAGACCATAATACTTTAAACACCAGTGTGTCCAGGATTTTTTCCTGCAGGGGGCTCAGACGGGCTTTCAGAGTTATGCGGGGGCTTAATGGATAAAATCGCCAAAAACGTCAGATTTTACATGATTTTTAACAAAGTGCGGACCACTTATAAATAAGATTGATCACCTTTAATCCACAAGAGTAAGTTAAGGGGGTACTACACCCCTCGATAAATTTGTGTCTACTTTTGCATTTTTCTCAAAAAATAATAACACAGTGGTAACAAAAGTTATGTATATTATTGGGGCAAGGAATCCAGTTACTACACTGGAATTTCAGTGACCCAAGACAAGCGGTTCGTTATTTATGATAAGAAATAAGGTACCGCTATGATGTACCTCATTTCTTATCATATATACTGAACCGCTTGGCTTGAGTCACTGAAATTTCAGTGTAGTAATTGGATTCCTTGCCCCAATAATATACATAACTTTTGTTACCAGTGTAACATTATTTTTGAGAAAAATGCAAAAATAGTCACAAATTTACCACAGGGGTGTAGTACCCCCTTAACTGCAATATCTCCACTTTGAGTGAACAAACGAGCTGACTAGCCATGCCCCCCTCTGCCTACACACGATCAGTAAAACTGGCAATGCCAGTGCCCACAAGCTCTGTGTTATAATATAAAATTTGCTTGCATTTGTCAAGTCAATAAGCCATATATTTGTTGAAAATTATAAGAGCTGGATCACATTCTATGAAGTCAATTTTCCTTTCACTATTAATATTTTTTCAACCAGTCAGGCATAATAAATGCTTCTAGGCACCTTTGACAATATTGATTACTATATCATTATTCATAGCAACATAACATGGTTCTAATTAATTTTATCCCATGTTATCATCAGATATTCCAGTTGAAATCCATACACCCCATATGGAAGACATGACCTTAAATTAAGGCTTAATCTCTCACACAAGGGGTGTAGACTTCAAATGACCCATTCAGGTAACCCCATTGGTTATATAAAGGGTATATCATTCAGAAATCAGAAAACATTTTTGAAAACTTAATGCAAAACATTCTAACATAATGTTGACAAAATATTTTCTGAAAATGTTCGCCAAAAAGTATTTCGCAATAACATTTTGACAACATTTTAAAAATGTGCTACAGTTTTTTTTCTCCATATAAAACGTTTTAAAAATATTTTCATGACCTTCACATAACCCGACATTTAAATTGTATTAAAAACATTTTGCTGATCAGTTTGAGGATTCATCATTACGCAAATACTTTGTGCAGAAAATCTCCCTTTAATGGATCCAAAAGGTTTCTTTACCTAAGCCTAGATCTATAAAGCCAGGATGGGTTGCTAGGGACAGACGGAGTAGCTTGTGAAGTGGTGTGGAAGAGTGATTGATTAATATTGTCGTTGTTGTCGCGGAGGAGGAAGCAACCCAGCATCCCCATCTGGGTGTAAAATTAATCTTAGGGTGCCATGCAATATGTCATATATATTTATGCCAAAAGAAAGTGTGTCATGTTAAAGCTGCCTTCTAATACTATTAAAGGACGATAATGTCAGTCACTAAGACACTAAACCCAACGTGGTTGCTTTCAGTGTCAAATTAATGCTCTACATGCTAGCCATAGGCTTCAACATAAAAAGTCCTAAGTTTTGATATATTTTCTCAAAATATCAATAGCTATGTCAAGAGCCTCTGATGGCTCTGAACCAATATTAGGCTTGTTTGTACTCATTTTAATGCATTTTTCATGCTGATTTCAAATATGGTCATGAAAATGTACAATTCTGAAATTTTTGAATTAAAAAAAACTGAACTTGTCGTCTGCAGTCGAGTAAACTATATGGCACTGTGTAATATTGCTACCTTTCTATTATTCTGATACAAAAAATTGCAAGTCGGTATCATGCATCAGCTATCACCCCATCAAAGTAGCTATCTTTAGTCTTGTGCAATATGCAGCATTCGCTTGAAATTACACATGGCAGCCATGAGTGTAAGATTTTAATATCAGGGTGCCACACAAACTGTTATAATGTTCTGATGCTAGGAAGTCCCTGCAGTCTCACAAGCAAAAACTGCCATACTATATATAATGATCTAATGTAAATAAGCTTACATATAAATCAACTCCATCATCAAAATACTAAAGAAGTTCTCACTGCTACATTAATGCACTACAAGAAGTAAAAGTTGCTGAATCATTTTGCACACAAATCTTTTGAAAAAAATAAGCTAAATTAAAAGCTGAATCATTCCTTTTTAATTAACATACCATATAAGACACAAAATGAAATTCTGGAGCTTCTTAAGGGAGCTATTTCATACCTAGCTACAGTATTTGCACATTGAGCCCAGAATTTACCAGCTATGTAAATGTCACAGGTTGCCTTGGTCAACTGGGTATATATATCAGGGTAGAACTGAAAGAAGATTGCATACCCACAGCCATAGAATAGCTGCCATTTGTGTTATGTCAATTAAACTACTCTCTCTTCCTTAGTAATTATTACTGTATTTTGCAAAGATCTTCCACACTGCCCCATTTGGCGCAGTTTATGGCATAAACATGAAGTGGGATTCTGATTGGCTAATTGAATCATGTCATCATCACATCAGCACCTCATTCATTGATCTGCGCAGCATCGCATGACGCAGGCGTGGTTTTATGCGATCAGTCAGCCAGAGCGATAGGTCTTTGCAAAATAGTGTAGTAATAAACTTATGTTCCAAATATACATCAAAGCAATATTTCAGGATGTGTTATTGATCATCCCAAACCAACATTAGAAACTAAAATCTTGGTGGAATACAATAGTTTGTGCGGCTAAAATAACCAATTGTGCTACTCCAGTTAAAATCCATACACCCTATGCAAGACATGACCTTGACACAGTGAATGTGACTTTCAAATGGAGTCACCCATTCAGATAACCCCATTTGAAATTCACAATCCCCGTGGAAGATTAAAGCCATGTCTTCCATAGGGGGTGTATGGATTTCAAACGGAACAGCCCATTTTACATGAAGCAGCTATTCATGTCAATTTCACACATGATCTCCTTGTAGGCCAAAGGTGATATGGGCACATGAAACATCTGGGAATTTTGATTAAAAAGACTTTTTTTCTTAGTCACTAGAAGGTGAAGTAAATCAAGCGGTACCAAGGGAAGTGGGTTTAATTAGACACCACATGTTTGGTTTAGTAGGAAACATTGATTTTACAGCAAATGGAATTTTGTGATTGAAAGAAATTCTTACTAATATACAATGCCTGTGATCACATTTAAATTGCCAAATAAAAGGCATTTGCACAATATGCTATAGTGATATATTGCAAATTACAAGGTTTTCACGTAATGCTATCAGCAGTAGATAGCAAAATACAAAGTGTTCACACAATGCTATCAGCAGCAGATAGCAAAGTGTGAGGTATTTTTACAATGCTATCAGCAGCAGATAGCAAAATGTGAGGTATTTTTACAATGCTATCAGCAGCAGATAGCAAAATGTGAGGTATTTTTACAATGCTATCAGCAGTAGATAGCAAAATACAAAGTGTTCACACAATGCTATCAGCAGCAGATAGCAAAATATGAGGTATTTTTACAATGCTATCAGCAGTAGATAGCAAAATACAAAGTGTTCACACAATGCTATCAGCAGCAGATAGCAAAATGTGAGGTATTTTTACAATGCTATCAGCAGTAGATAGCAAAATACAAAGTGTTCACACAATGCTATCAGCAGCAGATAGCAAAATGTGAGGTATTTTTACAATGCTATCAGCAGTAGATAGCAAAATACAAAGTGTTCACACAATGCTATCAGCAGCAGATAGCAAAATGTGAGGTATTTTTACAATGCTATCAGCAGTAGATAGCAAAATACAAAGTGTTCACACAATGCTATCAGCAGCAGATAGCAAAATGTGAGGTATTTTTACAATGCTATCAGCAGTAGATAGCAAAATACAAATTGTTCACACAATGCTATCAGCAGCAGATAGCAAAGTGTGAGGTATTTTTACAATGCTATCAGCAGTAGATAGCAAAATACAAGGTGTTCACACAATGCTATCAGCAGCAGATAGCAAAATGTGAGGTATTTTTACAATGCTATCAGCAGTAGATAGCAAAATACAAGGTGTTCACACAATGCTATCAGCAGCAGCTAGCAAAGTGTGAGGTATTTTTACAATGCTATCAGCAGTAGATAGCAAAATACAAGGTGTTCACACAATGCTATCAGCAGCAGATAGCAAAGTGTGAGGTATTTTTACAATGCTATCAGCAGTAGATAGCAAAATACAAGGTGTTCGCACAATGCTATCAGCAGCAGATAGCAAAGTGTGAGGTATTTTTACAATGCTATCAGCAGTAGATAGCAAAATACAAGGTGTTCGCACAATGCTATCAGCAGCAGATAGCAAAGTGTGAGGTATTTTTACAATGCTATCAGCAGTAGATAGCAAAATACAAGGTGTTCACACAATGCTATCAGCAGCAGATAGCAAAATGTGAGGTATTTTTACAATGCTATCAGCAGTAGATAGCAAAATACAAAGTGTTCACACAATGCTATCAGCAGCAGATAGCAAAATGTGAGGTATTTTTACAATGCTATCAGCAGTAGATAGCAAAATACGAAGTGTTCACACAATGCTATCAGCAGCAGATAGCAAAATGTGAGGTATTTTTACAATGCTATCAGCAGTAGATAGCAAAATACAAAGTGTTCACACAATGCTATCAGCAGCAGATAGCAAAATATGAGGTATTTTTACAATGCTATCAGCAGTAGATAGCAAAATACAAAGTGTTCACACAATGCTATCAGCAGCAGATAGCAAAATGTGAGGTATTTTTACAATGCTATCAGCAGTAGATAGCAAAATACTGAAGTGTTCACACAATGCTATCAGCAGCAGATAGCAAAATATGAGGTATTTTACAATGCTATCAGCAGTAGATAGCAAAATACAAAGTGTTCACACAATGCTATCAGCAGCAGATAGCAAAATGTGAGGTATTTTTACAATGCTATCAGCAGTAGATAGCAAAATACAAAGTGTTCACACAATGCTATCAGCAGCAGATAGCAAAATATGAGGTATTTTTACAATGCTATCAGCAGTAGATAGCAAAATACAAAGTGTTCACACAATGCTATCAGCAGCAGATAGCAAAATGTGAGGTATTTTTACAATGCTATCAGCAGTAGATAGCAAAATACGAAGTGTTCACACAATGCTATCAGCAGCAGATAGCAAAATATGAGGTATTTTTACAATGCTATCAGCAGTAGATAGCAAAATACAAAGTGTTCACACAATGCTATCAGCAGCAGATAGCAAAATGTGAGGTATTTTTACAATGCTATCAGCAGTAGATAGCAAAATACGAAGTGTTCACACAATGCTATCAGCAGCAGATAGCAAAATATAAGGCATTCAGACAATATGCTATAGTATCAGCAGTAGATTGCAAAATAGAAGGTGTTCACATAATATGCTATCAGCAGTAGATTGCAAAATACATGTACAGGGTATTCGCACAATATCCTATCATCAAGGTCTTCACATAATATGCTATCAGCAAATGATAGTAAAATACAAACGTTCACACAATATGCTTTCAGCGGTAACTAGCAAAATACAACGTGTTCACACAATATGTTATCAGCAGTAGATTGTAAAATACAGATACAGGTTATTCGCACAATATGCTATCATCAGAAGATAGCAAAATACAAATTGTTCACACAATATACTACAGCAGTAGCTTGCAAACATACATGTACAGGGTATTTGCATAATATGCTATCAGCAGTAGATTGTAGAAATAAATGTACAGGGTATTCGCGTAATATGCTATCAAAAGTAAATAGCAAAATACAATGTGTTCACACAATAATATTAGCAGCAGAGAGGAAAATACATCAGGTTTTTGTACAAAATGCTATCTACAATAGATATCAAAATACTAAGTGTTAACACAATGCTATCAGCAGTCAATAGCAAAATCCAAGATGTTCACACAATGCTATCAGCAGTAGATAGCAAAATACAAGGTATTAACACAATATGCTATCAGCAGTAGATAGCAAAATACAAGGTATTAACACAATATGCTATCAGCAGTAGATAGCAAAATACAAGGTATTAACACAATATACTATCAGCAGTAGATAGCAAAATACAAGGTATTAACACAATATGCTATCAGCAGTAAATAGCAAAATACAATGTGGGTGAAAACCCCGGGATTTCAAGAGATGAAAAATACCAATAAAGTAGTGATACATGTATTTTTGTACACATTTCGCTTCAATGCTTGATGTGATTTGTGCAAGAGGAAATAATGTCCAAGGTCATGTTACGAATTCAAAGAAGGGAAATCATAATCAATATCTTAATATGAATGTATGATTAAATGCAATAGTTGGCAATATAAAGTAAGATTCATCCTAGCGTACTATCTCCAAGCAGACGTCTTTGACTTATATGGTCTACAATTAAAGGAGTGTTTCGTGATCCTAGCATCCTCTTTTTATGACATTTTTCAGAACATATCCACATAAAAAGCCTATTCCCAAAATTTCAGTTGATTCCGATTTTTGCGTTTTGTGAGTTATGCATGATTATGTGTATTACACTGGTCCATAGACAATGCGTTGTAATTTCGTTCTGGTGCACCAGAACGAAATTCAAATTTCACTATATCTTTGCAAAACGAATTAATCTGCAAGAAATATTTTGTACATAAACATTATATAGCCAGAGGTTTCCAGTGATATAAAAATCTCAACTTTTTTTGAGAAAAGTGGGGGGATGAGGCTGTGGATCACGAAATGCCCCTTTAATGTCACTGCCAATTTTAGCCCACTGGTATACTGCTTTCATTGGTGTTAAGTCTTCAAGTGCTTGTCACCTAACAGAATAAACTCTCTTCACACAGGTGCCACCTGCAGACGACAAGTTTCCGCAAAATTTTAAACATTCAAAAATGTTAGAATTATACTCTTTCATGACCATATTTGGAATCATCATGAAAAGTGCATTACAATGAGTACAAAGAAGCCAAGTATTGGTTCAGTAGTTTGTGAGATAGCTCTTGATATTAGAAAATATCTCAAAACTTGGACTTTTTATGTTGAAGCCTATGGCCAGCATGCAGAGCATTAAAGATCCATTTGAGACCAATCATGCTGCATTCACCTTACACTATGGACCACAATTGTCTCATCCCAATGGCATAGTTCATAACCTCAATTAAACAATCATAGTGCAAAATTTGACCTCAAGTTGCAGAGTATGAGTTTTTGTACCCAAATTTTCAAAGGTCATTCAATGAATGTGCAAATGTATTGGGGTTAAAGAACTGTGCCCTGATAGATGAACATGTTGTGGATCCTAGTGTTAACTTATAAGCAATACTTGACAATAAATAAGATTCATCCCCATATCTCCAGACAGGCAGCTTTTGAGTTACAGTCTGATAAAAATATTAATGTCACTGCCAATTTTTGCCCACCAGCTCATTTCTTTTATCGTTGTCAAGCCTAAACCATTTTCTGTACTACAATACTCCCTCAACCACACTGTGCCATTTGCAGGCTGCTACTAATAAGGTGCACATTGAATACAAGCAAAACAGGTTTTAACATTGACCTTAACCAGGGAGTACTTAAATTTCGAGTCCTAAATGCCTTTTTTTTTAATGGCACACAACCTAGATATCTCCCGTAGCTGTTGTTGTACTTTAAAAATAGGTCAAGAATACAAATATTCCTTGTTTAATGCCTTTTACTCTTTGAAAATATCAATACAAAACACAGCTTTTTAAATATTTGTCTAATCTAATTTATACAAAAATATTATTAAATTATGAAACAATGTTATCAAAAGTCCAAAAATATCCACTCAAATTTATGTCTATTCATACACATTTAACTTCTCAAAATGCAGCAAATAAACAGCAGATTTCTTTTGGTTTGATTTGAACTTGGACCTTTTCATGCGCAAAATTATAAAAATCATAAATATGGCATAATCAAAATTAATTTACAAATAAGTGCAGGGTAAAGTACAAATCAATTTTGTAATTTTTCACATGAGGGAACCTGTTCATTGTTTTTTTTTTCACACATATTCAGTGTTAAATCAAGATGTATTGGGCTATTCCAGATGAAATACATCACCCCCTATGGAAGACATGATCTAAGTCTCCCACACAGGGAGTGTAGATTTCAAATGGAGTCACCCATTCAGATAACCCCATTTGAAATTCACACTCCCTGTGTGGGTGATTTAGGTCATGTCTTCTATGGGGGTGTGTGGAATAGCCATTTATAAGCATAATAATTGGTTGGCTTTTAAATGGCTTGCTGCACTTCATCGATGCACTTTGTTAAAACAACTTATCTACTTTTTGCAAGTTTAAGTTCCCACAGTGGGTTTTGATAGTAATTTACTTGAATTTATTTATTTTCACAGGTTTACAAATTTTCCTTTTATTTTGATTTGGTGTTTCTTTGCTACATTCTGTTAAAACACCCAGATTTTAGGATTGCAGGTGCCTTTCCCTTTCATCAGAAATTGGATTACATGAATATTACACCCACTGTCACCGACAGCGTGTTTATAGTGGGAGCAGATGTGCGGTACATTGCGGTATAATTTCTATCCAGTTAGAAATTATCCGGATACTTGCCCACTATAAACACTAGCAGTATATGTATGTACAATACATCGATATCCTTCTCAACCGAAGGATATTGTCGCGAGATATTTGCACTATAAACACACCAGTATAAATTGTGTGCAGTATTACCGGAAGTAGGAGCTTCTTCATGATGCGTATAAATTTGCGCGCAGGACATTCGGAACGATTCTCACCCCCAATAGTTATCAAAACAGAAACTACAGGTTTGCTGCCATGATCATATTGTTGACTGGGCTGTTCGCGCTACAATATTTACACATTCCCTGTGTGACCTCGGGGTCATTGCAAATGTACGATAATGTTAGTTGGTATATAATTTGTGCGGTAACTGTGTCTCACTATATACAGCAAGGGTATCGGTATATATACAAGGATTATCGTGTACGGTATACTCAAAATGCGGTATATTCTCTATAAACACGCTCCTTGACACAATGATTGCTGGGAAAATTGTGGCAATGAAGTTCAGCCTTGGTAGCCGGTACACACACACCAGTAACTGGCACAGAGAAACATTTTCATCATCTTAGATCAATGGAAGCTGGTGCCACATCATCAATGGCAAACAAAATGGTCACTTAATTTCAAAGTCCTGTGCCGGAATCATCCTATTACTACATGAATAACACCATGTAAATTCTGCACAACAGAAGATATTGTTCTACTTTATTATATTGTCATTTAATTGCACGTCTAATTAAGTGAATGCTCACATAATTAAGTGTGTGCTTATTCATCCAGTTATTACAATAAAAAACGTCAGTAGGCTTATGACATTATAGTACTAGATGTGCAACACAAAACTTAATATGAAGGTAATTAAAATATTTGGAGCTTGAGTGAAGCGAGAGAGGGAAGGGAGAGGATTTAGCGAGAATCCATTCTCACAGAAAATATTCTAAACTGATTTGTGCGAATCTAAAGAGATTGAGAGATTTGTTGGGCCTAGGGCATACTAAGAAAATGGAGGGAATCTTTAGGTGAGCATCAAATTATTCTCACAACAGACCTAAACTGGACGTAAGTGAAAAAAGTTGTGAGTAGAGCAGCGAGGAAGAGAAACAGGATCCACAGGGCCATAACATTCAGTGTACTATACTTAAAATGAACCCATAGATGAAATGCACTCTCATAGGCTCAGGAAGAATTTTAATATTGGGGGGGCAAATATTTGGGTCTGCTTTGAGGTGTGAAACACTAAAGGTGGTGGGTGCGGGAGGGGGTATCCCATTTTGAATTATAGCTAAAATTATGAATTTTACCTTAAAATTATGAATTTTATCCTAAAATTATGAATTTTACCCTAAAATTATGAATTTTTTGGGTCCCCCTCACCAAAATTTAAATCAATTTTAATTAATTTGTATCAAAATGTTAATAAAATTTGTATTCGTTAATCATTTCGTATCTCACGAGCATAAAACATGCAACTTTTACAAATGATGCCAGCAGTAGAACATTAATGCCTTGCATGCCATAAATATCAGCAAGCTAAAAAAACAAACTTATTTTGTGAATTACAGAAAAGTTTCTCACCACAATGCTTACTCTATTTCAGTGAATATTTCAGAGTTTGGGCATGGCAAATTTCTAAGTCCAAAATTATTAAGAAAGTTTTGATCTAATATCTTCAGCAGACATCAGAGACTCAACTATCACTATATCACATCGCACATTTAATAACTCTTACGACCTTCTAGAATAGAGTTCAACTATGGTGAAATGGTCATCAACTACACTTCTAGAAAACATCTTTTTAGGTATTGTTTTTTATTGAATCTTTGAAAGTAATGATGGTAAGTATATAAATGTGTACATTTTCAGAAAGGAAATGACACAAGGAATCCAACTAACATAACAGATTCCTGCAAAATGAGCAGTTTTTGAGAAAATCACAAAATTTGATTTTACTTTACTGCCTCGAGGAAGGGATAGGTCTATAGACTATATGATCCC
Organism: Amphiura filiformis; assembly: GCF_039555335.1. NCBI lineage: Eukaryota > Metazoa > Echinodermata > Ophiuroidea > Amphilepidida > Amphiuridae > Amphiura > Amphiura filiformis. The sequence goes on along the minus strand of NC_092644.1, from coordinate 27,275,772 downwards.
TTTTTTTTGTACATTTGTCCCTTATTTTGTACATTCACAGAACAACATTTGAATATGTTGGACACAAAAACGTTGATGTTGTCAAAGCTCCAGTCATGCAAATCCCCACATAATGACTTTTCTGCCAAATTACCGGTTTTTGCACAATTCCCCAGCGAAATTTCCTCACGTGCAATTCCCCCTTGATACATTCTATTTTCACCCGTGTCATTTTTTTTTCTGTGCAATTTGCTATTTATTCCACACAAATCCTTGAGCCCTGCATGACATACTTTCTACTGCAATTTCAAGCTCCATACTCACTTTCATACAGATAAAAATTTGGAGTTCTGTTTCATGATAAAAATTGATTGCAAACAAGCATCACAAGTCATCCGATGCTCTACAGCATATGAGATTTAGATCCTATATCACGGGAGATTATCAAACTCAAGACTTACGCAATTATTAAAAATAGCTCCCAGGCATGCACTTTTAAAACAATGTGGATTAATAACAATAATTGTTATGTAACTTGAGTAACCTTTCATATTCAGTGTACTATTTGCAGTTAATACCCCGGGTTAATACTCAACGATAATATTCAACAATATTTTAAAGAAAAGCTTGAAACATAGCCCCTTTTTGAAATTCATATTTCAATATCAACTTAGGCCATCTTAATTTAATAAATAGTTTATCTCAAAGCCCCTGCTTTAGTAAAATCGCCAGCTTTTGTGTCATTCAGTTTTTTGATGTATATTTTTCCAAATCCACACACAAAAATCTTACGTCTGACATTGCAAGGCGGTCAAAATAGCCTAAATTGTAAATCTCAATCAAATTCTTCATCTTGACCAAAGTGACACCTCCTTGAGAGATGAAAAGGTGGTCTATTTTTGTTTAAAAGCTTACAGATAATTAAATTCAAAAAAAATATATTAAAAAAACCATTCAGCATTAGGTTTTTAACTTGTGAAGGGCTTTGAGAAGAACTATTAAATTAAGGGGGTACTACACCCCTGCCCAAATTTGTGCCTATTTTTGCATTTTTCTTTAAACTTATAGCGCATTAGGGACAATTAAGATATGTATATTATAGGGGCAAGGACTACAACTACTGCATTGTAAATTTTATTACAGCACAGACAATAGTTGTGGAGTTATAATCAAAAATGAGGGAAAACCAATATTTGATCAATAAATCAATAACTACTTGCTTTGAGTTGCTGAATTTTCAGTACAATAGTTGTAGTCCTTGCCCCTATAATATACATATCTTACTTGTCACCAATCTTCTATAATTTTTGAGAAAAATGCAAAAATAGGCATAAAATTGGCCAGGGGTGTAGTACCCCCTTAAGATGGCCTTATTTCAAAATGATTTATACATGTTCAGAATGAGAAGCACTCCCATATGAAAACCACCATGCTCTGAGGAAAAGGGTTTTTTTTCTCTGGGCATAGCCGTCACTTTGGTTAAGTTATGTTTTGTAGATGGGCATACTAAAAGTGTTATCGATTGTTGTATGTGTTGTATTATCGTCGACATGACCCTAAATCCAACATGTCAAAATAAACTATCCCTTTTCGACACTTTACATATCAAAAAGAGAACAAAATGAATAAGCTTACCGTACGATCATGTTTTCATCGGAAAGTCAAAAATTACCTCCCGAAGTTGACCCGAACCAGGAAGTAGAACAAACCAAGAAGTATGTTTACACTGGAAGTCGGCAATCATAACTTAAGCTTATCTATCAACTTTTTTCAGCATTTTTAAAATCTCAATCAAGTGTCGATAACACCTCTAGGACATACTGCTGGGGTGAATTTTTAAACAAAAAGGTACTGCAAAGTAGTCTACTTGAAACTGCAATCAAATATGACAATTATTCAAATATGCTCATTTTTTATTTTGATTAAATGATTCAATAGCTCAAAAATCACAACCTATGTTTCCTCTTTTGCTTTACCTTGTAATCTAAGACCCATAATGATACGTTATGGTGTTTATATAGCCTAGAATTATATGCCATTTGGTGATTTGCGGCACAAACAAACCTGCTTCGCTGGATTTATTTTCCTCCCTACAGCAGATGATAATGAACCATTAAAATATCTAGAGCATCACATTATGTCAAGAGAAAGGTTTGTTAGATTTGCTCCATTAAGCCATAACAATCCTTTTCCACTATGCTTGTGATGTAGACCAGGGTATTGAGATAAATGCTGGTTTCATACTTTCCTGCCGCTTGCCGCTTTGACGATGATTTTATTATACTATACTATACTATACTATACTATACTATACTATACTATACTATACTATACTATACTATACTATGCAGGCACTTATATAGCGCTCTTACAAAGAAAACCATGGATCACAGTGCTTCACTGTGCAGTCGCATCAAAAAACGCTTGCGGCAAGCCGGTATGTCGACAGTCTACCGCTTTACCCAAGCGGCAACATCGCTAGGAGTTGAATTCAAGTCAACTTGGAGCGGTGCCGCTCTGACGTATGAGAACAAAATACGATTTTGGAGCAGTGCAGAGCGGCAACATTGGCTTTCAGAGTCATGCCCCTGCCGCTTAGCGTCGTGCCGCTCCGCATGCAGGAAAATACAAGTGGCGTCACGCTGCTCAGCGGCAAGAGACGGTAAGTATGAAACCAGCATTACCCCAAAATACACCAAATTTGATGCAAAAGAGACCCAAAAATATACTTATTGTGTTGACTTTAATATGACTTCTGCTGAAAATGAAAGTAATTTGCAATAATTCAGAAACATTTTCACACAGTTTGGAGAAAACTGGCCGGTACGCATCATTAATTGATCTTGTACACTGGCGTGCTGTATGATGTTTGTGGATTTACCCTGACCGCTCATATTTATAAGTGCCAAACCTGTTTATCAGGGACAGTCTGTGTAGCTCAAACCAATGAGCATTGGCCGCACAAACCAAAAGCCCCTGCAAGTTTTTTCTCTGGTTCATCTGCCTCTATGCATGTTATGTTTCCATTGTAATTTAATGTTCAACTGTGCTTGTGTGCTATGTGTGGATCTTCTTTCCCCTGATTCACACTTTTATTAAAAATTTTGAAAAAGCACACCTTCTTTAAACCAGTTTTTGGAATTTTGAACCGAATCTAAACCTAAGAGCTTAAAAAATGCTTCCCGAATCTGCCACATTACCCTCTACCCACCGTTCGAAGAACAATTCAAAATATTCCACCCATGTTTGGGTTGCAGAACAACAACAATCATGAATATTTAAACAAAATGGTTCTTTGAGAATGATGAACCAACAAGTTTTATTTTGAGAGAAAATGTGTATTATTGTATAAACATCATAAAATGTAAATATTATAACTGTTGCAATGCAAAACATAGTGGGCTATTCCATCTGAAATCCATACACCCCTATGAAAGACATGACTTTAATCTTCCACACTGGGAGTGTGAATTTCAAATGGGAGTGGTTACCTGAATGGGTGACTCCATTAGAAATTCACACTCCCTGTATGGGAGATTAAGGGCATGTCTTCCATAGGTGGTGTAAGGATTTTAACTGGATTAGCCCATTCCTGATGGGAGCTGGATGTATAACCATATCCGTAATTTATTGATACGTACAATTGTTTTTAAAAATTGTTTTCATGGATGTAATAACATTTATATAATGACAATATATATATACCCTGCACAAATAACAGAAATTAAGAAATAATTTATCAGTAAATCATAAAAACTATTATTCCAATACATGTAGCATTCAGGGCAAACATGCTTTCAGTTTAAGTGCAATTTCACAAAATATTCCATTTATTGAAACAAAAGTCCATACAAAAACGTCTCTTTTAACTCATCATTTTCCCACCATATCCTTAATTCCATTACAGACTCTGTACAATGACAATTACAAGACCTTGAGTTCACTTAGCCTACAGCAACCCATACCTGATGTACAAGAAATAATTAAGATCTCATAATTTCATTTTCAACTATATCCTCACATTTTTTTTTTATCCTCGCTGCTTTTATCTAAGACATCCTTTGTTGTAACAAGGAGTAAATTAAGTCGGTCAAAATGCAATGACGTATGTCTGTTTCTGGGACAGTGTACATAATAAAACTGTTATGGTTCTGTCTGTTTGCGGAATAAGATTACCTTCCTATACCAGTCATCAGCTGATGCCCTGGAGGAGGAAGTTTTCTACCAGTTGGGGCTCCATCATAATCTTAAAGATGTTGTTGTGTAAGGGCACTACAGTTGAATCTACGGAAGAAGTTAAATAGCTACCTCAAGACAAAATAGATACTTGTTTTCTTTTTTTTTCTGCTCTAAACAATGAGTGTACACATCTTGTAAACTGTACCAAAGACTCATGTATTCCAGAACGTACAGCAGGTGCTTCCCATCTGTCAGCAGTGATGTGATCATGCTCTTTTGCCCCTCTGTATAGACGAATCCAACGAGCCAAGTCATGGTCAGGATTTGGTCGGCCATTATTGGGTCCCCGCAACACCAAACTGGTGTTGTGACTGCCCAATTGGGTGGATTAAAGCCGCTTAAAAATCGATGTTAGATTCTTTTGTGTTGTAAACTGTCATCATTCTTTTGTCTATGCGTAACACGGGTGATAGAATGAAGTTTAAAATACCCTCCAAGGCTGCATTATTTCACATTTTAGGTGAGATTGAGCCGATGGGGACCCAGCTTTGGCTGCCATTGAGGTGTAGGAATGTGTGAAATTGGATTTGTCTATATCCATAGCATATTGCAGACCCTATTGCAATACCATTCAAACACTTACTAATAAAAATCACAAATTGCCCAAATAAGGCTGTAACAATACTATGGGCATGACCGACCCAGATTTTGCATTTTGGGTATTTTTTTAGCTGCATGCACATAAAAACAGCAGCTTTTTGGCAGAATTTTCAACACAAAATTGCAAAGATTGTTGAAATTTTTATTCAGATTGTGCAAGGTTTCTCTGATTTTTAGGGTCATTTTAGCCTCTTGCAAAAAGAAAAAAAATCAACAAAATCCCAACCAACTGACCCTACTTGGAATGTCCATTCTTCCATAGGTTTTTTTTTCTCGCTGCCTGAAGGAAAAATATATCTAATTGGCAGCTTAAAGTGGTTTTTTTCTTGCACAAGGCAGCTACATATTAATTGATGAATGTTTAGGTTCCTAAATGTTTCTTTTATTAAACTTTGTTGCCATCTCTTACCACTTATCTTGTTTGATATCCTTAAATCTCTTACCAGTCTTTCTCTCGCCAATTCTCTTGCATCTCTCTATTACTCTTCGTCTCCTGCTCCCCTTTCTCTCAAAATCTCTCTCTTTCTTACCAATAGCTGGTAAATTGGGTGCACAGTTGACTGGAAGGCTTAGTTTTACTACTCTAACATTTCAAGATTTACGAAGCGCAAGTTCATTACACAAAGCCTTGTGGGATAAGGAGGCAATACAAATGTTACAGTGTGTTTGAAAAGCGACGATGTAGTTATAGAAAGAGTAGGTTAATTTATAACTGTAAATACGCTATTACCCTATTACGTTATTGGGAATACACTGTGGCTATATCCATGATTGAAACATTGATTGTGTGTCTGCTTGAGAGATGGAGGTCTCTCAACAGAGCGTATTAGGTAAAGTTCAAAATATATGTTTATAGACCAATGGTATCCTTTAATGCATGTCTATATATATGTTTATATATAGACCTATGGTATCCTATAATGTATGTCTGTAGAATTAGTGTGCCATTAATGGTGTACATTTAGAGGTTAATAACTGCGCATTGGTTATTTGGAGGGTATTGTGAAAAATCTAAACATTTTGCCTTTGGAACCGAGGAATATTCCGAGGTCCAAAGCAAAATGTTTAGATTTTTCACAATGCCCGACATATAACTGATGCAAAGTTATTAACCGAATTCATAACCGTCATTTTTAACGTATCACTCAACCAAATTTCAGATTTTATTCTCCGAAATTTGTTGAAATAAACAATTTTTATCAAAACTTATATTTTGCCCTTACCAATTACAACACTGCGCCATCACGCCATGTGTGAATATGGTAGTTCGCGCTGGCGTGAAGTGTTCCGGCGCACAGATGCTTACACACGGAAGTCATGTATCAGCGTAAGCATACTGCGGAGGTCATTGATGGAAATCAATAACCTCCGCGTCGGTGTGCTTATATCATCTAAAGAGCAATTTGATTGGGACGCACAAATGGCGTAATACGCGGAGGTTATGAATGCCTCGTAGAACTTGTGTACATTTTTGATTGCCCTATATCTTGATGCTACATTGCCATGGTGGTTATAGAGGGTTCCTTGAAAATGGTTAAGGTATTTATTTGCAACCTATCACTGGAAGTACTGGAAAGGGTGTCAACTTTCCTGTAAATCTGTCAAAAATCCAGGTAAGCTGAAGAAAAACAAAACCTGTCCTACAGGAGAGTAGACAGACTTGCCAAGTAGGGCTGGTAGGTCTTTAATTTTTCCTTGAAGAGGTTAAATGACCCTAAAAAATCACTGAAAGCTTGAAAAAGCTTGAAAAATCTGGACAAAATCTAAAAAGGTTGGAATCAACTGCACAGAATCAATTTCTCACATTCTTGGGAGAAGTCGGACACAAAATTTCTCAGTCGTCAACCTGAACTTTGACCTACTGAGGGGCATGCAGTCTAGGTTGAAAGCACCCTGAAAGAAAGGTGGATGAACTATCACATAGAAACAGTTCTACTCCATCTTTGGAGCACCAATGGGAAAACAGCTTATGTTATAATCTGCTGATGTTATATAAGCCCCTTATTGATATTATCCCCTATTCATGTTTATTCCTTTGAAACCCTTCCGCCTATTTATGATAGCTTATGATGTATCATGTGTTTCAGTAGATGAATAGGATTTGATAGATTAAAACATTAGGAGTATTATAATCAAGATGTCTTCCGATTATAACATTAGAAGTATAATCAAAAAGTCTTGGAAAGAACTGAATACATGAATACAAAACCCACCCAAGTCCATGGGAAGTGATTTTGAGAGAAAAACCTGTGTATCATTTTAATTCCTTAAGTTAGATTTACCTGGTCAATATGGTAAGTATTACGTGCAAATGAGTGGATTAAACTGTATAAAGCATGACGATTAACATTTCAGGGACTTTGTAGGGTTCATTTTAAATTTTGGACTTGGGTGGTTTTTTAATCATATACAAAGACAACAACGTTGTAATGAGATTACCACTAGTAAGATAATGCAAAATAAAGCACACAGGTATGTATAATGTTGATAAGCATTCTGCCATGTAATATAAACCACACACCTTTCTTTATTAAACCCATTTTCTTTTCAAAAGTCACTCTCCAGCAATGAATGTGTTACAAGTGGACTTTTATACATACTGGATTTCAATCAATGTGTTACAAGACTCAATTCACGGAATTGAGTGGTTCTGTCATACATGCTATTTCTCACATGCTTAATAAACACAGATGATGAATTTGAGCTGTTCTTTCATACATATGACAGGCCTATGTATAGCAACAATTCCCCATGCTTAACTCAATTTGGCTAACGTATGGACTTGGGTGGGTTTTGTATTCATATATTCAACTGAACAGTACAATCAGAAAATATAATTTTTTAATATTCCCAAATCAAATGGAAGATAGATAGATAGATAGATATTTATTAGAACATACGCTTTTACATCAGCGGCACACGTTTAAGACGGTGCGTTCTACATTTAGTCTACAAAGTTACAAAAGGTGATTCAAAAACAAGCAAAACAAAACATAAATACATTGATACAAGTCCAAAATTGAAAACGGGTTCAAACATTTCCCTGGCCTGAACCACTCATTTAATTATAATAATTTGATAATCATACCTCATTATTTATCTATTCCAGTGTAATCATAAAATTCTTATATGTAAGAATTTTACAATTACACCAGATTAAGAATTAAGAGGCCAATTTTTAAAATTCAAAAATTATATATGAAAGCTGGCTTATCACAAAACTGTTTAAAGTATTAAATTCTGTTTGGTTCTGGCATGAAAATGTTTAAAAGTTAGAATTTAAGATGGTACAGTTCTTTCAAACACACCCTGTAGCAGAAGCAGAAGAACAATAGAAGATAAGAATAATTCACTGACTGAGCACAGAGCACTGATATTAATAGCAGAGAAAACAATGGATGTTTGATAGAAAGATGCATTAGAGATGTGTTACAGGATATAGCAAACCATCTGAAGGTGGTTTTAAATGCAAATTAAAGATCTATGGATCGTTTTCATCTTTGGCACAGAAGAAGATAATAATTTTTTTAAATTTTCGGCAGTGTTTTCAGTACCCTACCTCCTCTGATTATTGCTCTCCAGGGACCGAGAAATTTCAGACCTGGATACTGCCCTCATACGGTTGAAATTGCACATGTCCAAAAAAATTTGGAAATGGTGTCAAATCGTTCAAGAACATCACAAATGACCTCTGCTGATTTTCCCGTAAAAAGTTTGTAAGTAATATGGAAGCTGTGGCCAAAAAAAACAAAAATTTCAATTTGACCCCCGAATTCCACTGGGATTTTGTGTACGGGAAAATCAGTGGAGGTGCGCAGGAACATGACTCAACATGTGAGTATACTTTTATTGGGACAAATGAAGTGATTTGCGAAAAAACAGGAAAACACCAACTTTCAATGTGATTACCTTCATAACATGGCCAACATATCCCTACATAAGTACAAACTCACTTGAGATTGTATCATGAAAGGTTTTGGAGATATTTGCAAAAATGTTGGAATTCATGATTTCCCTAAACCTTGCCTTTAACACCACCTTAATGAGATGTCCATAAACATTGGGTAAAGATATTCAAACATCAACTGCTTTCATGCATTTGTTTAGTAAAGTTAAACAAAGAGAAAAAGAGAGAAAATTTAAGAAAATTTTTTTTTTCAAATAGAAAGACAGAACATTTTAGCATTCTTGAACTGATCATTAGGCCCCCCCAAAAAAAGGTTCATCTCAAAGCTTGCGTGTGCATTTGTAAAATAGCGTAGATTTGACAAAAAAGAAATGCGGAAATTTTTTCTCAAAATACCATAAAAAAGTCGGGGGGAAAAAATTTGCATTTCGCATTTGTTTTCAAACCACTTGTGAGCTTTGAGACAGACCTTTTTTTTTTTGGCCTTAGCTGCATTAGCAAATTCTCTCAAATGTACGCCAGTTGGTAAATAAAAATTCCTTTAAAAAGGAATGGGGAGCCCAATGGGAACTTTGATGTGATGTGCTGAAATGTAACCAATAAGAACAGAGAATTTGAATACACATGAAGTGACCTTTAACTGACCTCCCTGTCTCTTTGGTAAACTTGTGTATTTATCTGCATGTAGAATTTGTAAGCTTGTACTTTGTAGATTTGCTTATCTTGTTATTGTTGAGTCTATATGTAACTAAGTCCTATGTAAAATGTCTGCCTTTTGAAACTTGTCAAACGTGTATCTCATTAAAAGCTTTTAATTGAGATTGTCCACGAGCTGCTCCTGGGATGCATAAAGAGAGAGTTGATAACCATTGCCCTAAAGTTTACATATGAAGAGTGACCACTGATAGGAGCTAATGGTAACAGGAGAACCTGCACTTTGCCATTTTGCATGTCTCTCATAGGCCCAGCAAACACAAAAACGTTTTAAAAACGTTTTAAATAAGTTATATTTTGGCTTTTGGTTTAGGTAAAACGTTTTAATAACATTAAAATGTCGGGTTGTATAAAGGTCATGATAACGTTTTAAAACGTTTTGTATGAAAACACACTACAACAATATTTTTTTCAAAAAATGTTATTGTAAACTATTTTTGCAAACATTTTTACCAAATATTTTGTCAATACTTAAATAACATTATGTTAAAATATTTGAACCCAGCAAACACAGAAATGTTCTTAAAATGTTTTTTTCAAAACTTTTTAATAACATTTAAATGTCGGGTTATATAAAGGTCATGAAAACGTTTTTAAAACGTTATTGCAAATATTTTGGGCAAACAATTTTCGCAAAATATTTTTTCAACCCCAAAATAATATTCTGTTCAGAATGTTTTGTATCAAGTTTTCAAGAATGTTTTTGGAATGTTATTAAAACGATTTTATACCCTTTATATAACCCGACATTTAAATGTTTTCTGTAAAACATTTTGTTTGCTGAGCAGTAGATTATCAAAGAATGTTTTTTAAGGTTATTAAACGTTTTATACTCTTAATATACCCTTTATATAACCCGACATTTAAACGTTTTCTGACAACCTTTTATAATCTTTTGCGAATGATGTCGAAAACGTTTTGTGTTTGCTGGGTGGGTGGGAAAACAGGTCACTTCTAGATCATTTTGCCACACACCCATAAACTTCCAATAAACTGTGGTTCACTTCAAGTTTGGTAGAGACATAGGTGTGCATTGCACTTGTGAAAGTTAACCACAGTGTACACAGAGCATACAAGGGTGGTTTGTCTGCTAGCTTGCGGTGCAACTGCGAAGAAACATTGCCATCGATACCAAACTTGATGTCATCCAATGTATAGTGTGCATGCTAATGCTACATCCTTAAGCAACACTCATATTTTATGGTTTTTATTGTAAGAGTTCTGAACTTTGCTGACAGATACCAAAGATGCGTCAATTTAGCTCCAATAAATGACAATCCAATATGGCAGATATTTATACATTGCACTATGTGGAATCTGAAAATGACCAAAATGTGTAAACTACACATGGCAGCTTTTACTTCTACTTTGTTGTGCACTGCCAAGTCTCCTGTCAGACTTAACTAAACCAATTACACTTACTGATAATACAACTAGGTAAGATCAAGATCCTTGAAAATAGTCTAGTCTCAAATCCAGTTAAAAAATAATGGGCCAGATTCTGCATGTAAATAAACCAATGCCTGAATACAGACATGGTACACATGCTGAACAGGGCTGATATTCATAAAACCACGCTAGGCCTAGTTGACAGCTAAAATTGACTTTAGCAAGCTGCTAAGCCTAGCTGATTGCTAATTCTTATTCATAAAACCCAGTTAGAGTTAGCAACATTCTAAAATTTTGCCAAAACTTAGAGTTGATCTGGGGCAGCGCTAAGTCACTAGTTGACAACTAGTCAGTCTGCATTTGGACATGATTTATTGTTTTAATTTCATATTAACTGTTGTCAATTATGAAAAATAATGTTCTCAGAATATTCTGTTTCTGAGGTCTTCAGTGTGTTTTAGACATAAGAAACTGTCTTAAAAAAAACACACAACAAATTTAGGGTGAATGAATAAACATTGAACTAAGCCAGTATTGTTTAACCAAATTTGCACAAGAAAATGATTATGATATAGCAAGTAATCTTTAGTTAAGCAGATATGTTCAATCGAAGCAATTCTGTTCAATTGTTTGATACGTAAAATATATATTTTGGAGACATGTTACCAATGTTCTCTTTGGTAAAGATGCATGACTTATTTTCAATAACAAATTATATGTCAATTTGATAAAGATAAATCATGCTTGGCTTACTCATGGTGGACATTTTGTTATGATTTGCCGTAACAACCTTGTAGGCCTATATAGCTTACAAAATACACATGTAATTTTATTAATGAAATCTCAATGAAGACCATCAGCAATGAGTCATTACATTTTGATCATTTTGACTGTGGTTCAGAGCTCAAGTATAATAGACATGTATTATATAAGCCTATTGTATTAGATGTTACACAACTGTTGAAGGCCATAGCACCCAAAACACCCAAATAAGTTATCAGCTAAATATTTCTAGTTGATAGCTAGTTAGCAAAGTGTTTAGCAAGGTTTTATGAATAAGAAATTAGTTGATTGCTACGTAGCTATCAACTAGTGGATTTAGCATCTTGCTAAGCACTAGTTGGTTGCTAATTTAGCAAGGCTTTATGAATATCGGCCCTGGTGTTTTGATATTGTTTACCTGGAAAATTGATTTCATTGTACATTTATGAATACATATTGGTCTCACATTTGCTTGTACTAATTCCGATTCCAGATAATATAATACAATACACACAAGTGGTACCGGTATAATTTATTATCACTTTTAATTGTCAAGTCAATAGCAATTTCAGAGCACATATATCTTCACTTTGCACTGGATCTTTGAGCAAACTCAATAGCATGATGTAGTTGGTACAGTAGATAGCACATAGCTATCTTCAGTAGATAGCACATAGCTAGCAGTTTAGAATTTTGCCATCTTCAGTAGACAGCATTATGTATATATTTTATAATGTTGCTATCTTCAATAGCTATTGCTTGACTATTAGTAGAATTAAGTGTTGCTATCTTCAGTAGATAACATATGGCTAGCAGTATATAATGTTGCTATCTTTAGTAGCAACATAGTCAAGTCAATAGCAATTTCAGAGCACATATCTTCACTTTGCACTGGATCTTTGAGCAAACTCAATCGCATGATGTAGTTGGTACAGTAGATAGCACATAGCTATCTTCAGTAGATAGCACATAGCTAGCAGTTTAGAATTTTGCCATCTTCAGTAGACAGCATCATGTATATATTTTATAATGTTGCTATCTTCAATAGATATTGCTTGACTATTAGTAGAATTAAGTGTTGCTATCTTCAGTAGATAGCATATGGCTAGCAGTATATAATGTTGCTATCTTTAGTAGCAACATAGTCAAGTCAATAGCAATTTCAGAGCACATATCTTCACTTTGCACTGGATCTTTGAGCAAACTCAATAGCATGATGTAGTTGGTACAGTAGATAGCACATAGCTATCTTCAGTAGATAGCACATAGCTAGCAGTTTAGAATTTTGCCATCTTCAGTAGACAGCATTATGTATATATTTTATGATGTTGCTATCTTCAATAGATATTGCTTGACTATTAGTAGAATTAAATGTTGCTATCTTCAGTAGATAGCATTATGGCTATCAGTATATACTGTTGCTATCTTCAGTAGACAGCATCATGGCTAGTAGCTTAGAATGTTGCTATGTTCAGCAGATGAATTTATGGCTAACAGTATAGAAAGATGCTATCTTCAGTAGCCAGCATTATGGCATTATTATATATCTTGCTTGACTATTAGTAGAATAGAATCTTGCTACCTTCATTAGATAGTATATGGCTTATAGCAAAGAATGTTGCTATCTTCAGTAGATAGCATTGTGGCTAGCAGTATAGAATATTGCTATCTTCAGTAGATATAGCTTGACTATTTGTAGAATAGAAGGTTACTATCTTCAGTAGATAGCATTATGGCTAGCAGTATAGAATATTGCTATCTTCAGTAGATATAGCTTGACTATTAGTAGAATTAAATGTTGCTATGTTCAGTAGGTAGCATATGGCTAGCAGTATATAATGTTGCTATCTTTAGTAGACAGCATCATGGCTAGTAGCTTAGAATGTTGCTATGTTCAGTAGATAGAATTTATGGCTAACAGTATAGAAAGATGCTATCTTCAGTAGCTAGTAGCTTAGAATGTTGCTTTGTCCAGTAAACAGAATGGTGCAGATAAACTGAATCTTCAGTTGACAGCTTTATGGTCCGAAGTTTAGGCTGAACAAACATATTTATGTGTTTCCGGTTACATATGTTCTCCAAGGAACAGTTGGTCAGTTGGCTAAATATTATTTGTTTTTAAAAAATTTTGAATTCCAGCCACTTACTCTCAAAAAATTGGGTTGGGTGATATTACATAGATATTTTTACTTCCATCAGTGAACGTGAATAAAATCTAAGGATCAAACACACACAATAAATGATCCAACTTGGTCCTTTCTAATTTGTGAGTGTAGTGTCAAAAGAGTATTACAGAGTGCATTAACCATGTATTTCTGTTTAAGCACTCAAAAATATTTTGGGTAGGTAGAGTTGAGAAGGGGTTGGTCGGGTGACCGGAAACATAAAAATATTTTTGTCCAGCCTTATAATAATACTACCTTTAGTAGACATCATGCTAGCTAGTAGTATAGAATGATTACATTTATGACTAGCAGCGTAGAGCCCTGTAGATAACTAGTCGCCAAACAGTTTCAAATGTTGCTATCTTCAGTAGATAGCATGATGAACCACAGCATGTTCAATTGCTATTTTCAGTAGATTGTCCTCAATAAGCTTCAATGCACCAGAAAATCTTCACTCTAAGATACAACCAGATATTTTGCCCTATTCAACCCAAACATATCTGTAACTACTGCAAATACATATATTTAATTTAATACCACCCCTAAATCACACCTACAAGACTCGTACATAATTTCACACCATAAAGTACATTATAACGTTGTTGAATCTAATACATCACAGACACAACTATGAAGAGACCCTTGAGCCAAATTAAAGAATCCCTAGATTCCGATGCAAAGTTGACGCTGTAGTTTAAATTTACTATTGGCAATGTGCCTAGCATGCTATATATATCTTTTAAAAGCAAAGGTTGTTACGTTCATACAACTGTTTGCAGATCATTGAAACAATTAAAAGTAAATTAGTATATAATTATCTTCATGTTTGCATATGTGACTTCACTTAATTCACTGTAAGAGATGCCAGTATTGGCAATCTGATTCAACTGAAAAAATACTTTCAATACTAACTCAATGGCTATGTTGTCAAAATAATGCTGAGGAATTTGGTCAGTAACATTTATTTGTTTTAATTTATCAAACTGATTTGCAATATTATAAAAAGCTTTTGTGACTACAACAATATCCTGGAACCTGGGATATACCGGTGTCTGGAGAAAACCAAAGACAAACATTTGCTCTCTCGCTCTCTTTCTCACTAATTTATAGTACAGTATATAGTCTCTGCTTTTGATAAAAACACTGCTAGGATCAAAAGATCGGGCCACTAAAAGCTATAATTTCTCAATAATTTACTCACTTTCACTACAAAATATATTTACTTATCATTACTAACCTATTATTTATATATTTTGCAATATCTTGTACTCATATGTACCATTTACCATATGAAATCATATAAATTCGAATTAAACTTACAAATAATATCTACATCCAATCTTGTTTTCAAATCAAAAGGAATCAATAACCGAACACTAATAAACAAAGCTTAATAGCTTAAACAGCCATTTGAAAACAGAATAATTACGTGGAAAAAATAATCTTATTAAAAGAAGATATTAACTCCCACAGCAACCTTGACATCATCATCATCATCAATCTATAGCAAATGAGTTTATTCCCAAGAGACTAATGCTCTGCCTGCTAGCCATAGGCTTCAACATAAAAAGTCCAAGTTTAGAGATATTTTCTCAAAATATGATGAGCTATCTTAAGAACCACTGAATCAATACTAGGCTTGTTTGTACTCATTTTAATGCATGTTTCATGTTGATTCCAAATATGGTCATGAAAAGTTACAATTACGAAATTTTTCAATTTTTTTGAAACTTGTCGTCTGCAGTCGTAACCCGCATGGAGAGGCTTTGCTAACCACAAACAATCATTAGACACTTTACAATACAGACCTATTTATAAGGCTTACTTCTAGAACAACCTTTAAACATTTACAAGTGTAATACTATGCATGTTGTACTACAGTTTGTCCACTCTGAAGTACAAAATGACAGTCGCGCGTATACAGCGCGTAAACAGTGCGCAGTGCTGCGCCTCTGCTGCAGGTATGCGTGCCTTTGTACTTCAGAGTAGACTGACTGTATTATATAGCATGTTTTGTGTTGGTGTTTGATATGTCTGAAAATGTACAAATATTTCACAATTTTGTAAAATTAAATTGGATGTATCTCTGTTGTTTGTGAGGATTGGGCTGAAGCATTTTGAAGAGTACACAAAAGAATGCAACTAAATAAACAATAAAATATTTGTGATTTGAAACATATTAACCAATCCTGATACACAAATACATTTTAAAAATCAAACAAGATATCTCGCATATTTCTTTTTATGGTATGCCTTGTTTATTTTAATTTTACACAGATCATTTCCTCTGCCACTTTCAAGACCCAAAGTGTCAGTACCCACTTTATAGTTCTATGTCTTTTCTGTGGATATCTTTTTTAAGTTGAGTATAATAATAAGTGGTTCATCGTAAATCACTCATTTCTATGCCTTACTTGCTCTTATAGTTACCCAAATATTCTAGGTTATTTTTGCACACCCATTTCTCTGTCAAACCAAAGACACAAATAATTTTCCTCCTTTCGTATAATTTCCTAATGTGATGCATCACAAGGCATTGATTTTATATTGCAAGACCATTCTTGCTTGGTCAGCAAAATGCAATGATGTTTCCAAATGGATGATTCAAACATGTGCATCATTTGCGAAAATCAAACGTATGATTTAACAGCTATTAATATGTCAAATTAACACACAAAATGCAATAAAAGCCCATTCATTTACTGGGTTGATTTGATGACAGATTGTCATTATTGAAGTGTTCACACTTCAGTGGGTTGACCAACTGTCAGTAAATGAAGCTATAGTAATAATGGGTTGATAATTTGAAATCCATTTATAACCTCATAAATAAATGCGATACATATAAATGAGGTAAATTGGAAACCGAAAAAGCGGGGTTTATGTTCATCGTGATGGATTCGTTCCAAAAAAATAAAGTTTTTCTGCGGGGTTTATGTTCATCGTGGATTCGTTCATTTAAAACAACAGGGGTGTCCTCACAAAAGCAAATTTTTTTTAAAGAAGCAGATTTACTTTTAATTTTAAAAATTATACTTAAAAGCTGAATTAGAAATATTGGTCAGCCCATCCATTATGACACGATACTGGATAGGCGAAAGACAAAATCCTATCTTTTATTCTCTAAGTCTTCCATAGGTGGCGTATGGATTTTAACTGGAATAACCCATTTTTAAGGAGTGAGTTTTTGTACCCAATACATTTAATGCTCTACCTGCTAGACATAGGCTTCAACATAAAAAGTCCAAGTTTTGAGATATCTTCTCAAAATATCAAGAGCTATTTTAAGAACCACTGAACCAATAGTAGGCTTGTTTGTATTCATTTTAATGCATTTTTCATGCTAATTCCAAATATGGTCATGATAATTGACAATTCTGAAATTTATGAAATTTTGCAAAAAAAATTGAAACATATCGTCTGCAGTGGAGGACACCCACGTGAAAAGAGTTTTAAGGTCAATCTTTGAGTGTACGAGAATATTGGGGTTAAAGAACTGTGTCCTGACATATGAGCATATTTGATATCCTTGTGTTAATGGGCTATTCCAGTTGAAATCCATACACCCCCTAATAGAAGACATGACCTTAATTTCCCACACAGGGGGTGTAGATTTCAGATGGAGTCACCCATTTAGGTAACCCCATTTGAAATTCATACTCCCTGTGTGAAAGATTAAACTCATGTCTTCCATAGGGTGTATGGATTTAAAATGGAATAGCCCAATATATTAAATTCTGTTCCAATTTTGTCAGAAAATAACATCTGCTCACTTTCTCTCGTCAAAATTTGTACTTTTAAAATGAAATTTTCGCACTGCATTTATTTTCACACTTTTAGTCACGCAGCTACCAAGAAGCTAACAACACAGGAATATATTCCATTTGTGCATCTAGGTCAATAAAAGGAAGCTTAGATTTGTGAAATTAAAAACAACTGAAACAGGTTAAAATTGGCAAAGTGTGAACAAATAAAATGCGCAAAAAATGGCCGCTTTAACAGCATATTAAATTTCCGTTCTGGAGATATGGTCAGTTTGCTGCTTTACCTATCTCATTACTTATGGATTTGACTTTGCATATTAAACTCTGCGAGCGTCAATATTTAATAACTGTCATTACTTTGAAATATAACACGTAATTGATAAATACTTTAATGCCCAAATCAAATCCTTGGCGCTTGTTACAGTACTGGGGTGTAAATATCAATTGCGTTATATCCTATGCAAGATTTTTGACACAGAATTGTAATGTTTCTTTTATTATTTTGCAGTGTAGTGTAACAACCTATTTGAAGGTGTTAACACAGTCTATTTTTATCTAAATCCTGTATGTTATGACAGCACTACCCAAACCAAAAATTAATCCTGTTTTGCACATATCCAAAGCCTTAGCCAGGAGGGTGCAACACAGCCCCAAAATGCCAATTACAAAAAAAGTCCACTTTTTTCTCTAAAAAGCATTGAAAATCTTTTTTTGAAAGAAAAAGGCACACAAAAGGTCTGCTTTTTCTGGGAAGAATATTGAAATAAGCCTTTTTTTGAAGGAAAAATTAGCAAAATGTTTTATCTCCCTGCACCCCTACCAAATAAATCATGGTTATGGGCCTGCAATTGTCAACTGAAACTGACTTACATTTTTACATGGTATGAAATTTTTGAAGGGAAAAATGACCAATGGAAAGATCTGATCATTAATCATTGTCCTCGTCAATGTCACCTTCCTTGTATTTTTATTTTCTTGTAGTTATTACCATCAGTTACATCATCATCACTATCATCATTATCATTCTCCACATCTTTATCCCCATCATTGTTGTCACTGTCATTATCTTCATCATCATCTTCATTATCCTCAGTCATTGTCACCATCATCATCACATCATCATCATCATCATCAAGTTCAACATCATTATCATCAAGATCAACATCTTTATTTTCATCATCACCATCATCTTTACATTGTTATCACATCATCATCATAATATCATCATCAACACCGTCATCAACAAGAACATTGACATCACCATCATCACTAGTAACATCACATAATTGTGACCATCCACCACAACTGAGCCCGGATGTCGCCAGTGCCACTATTGAGATATGCTCCATTGAACTTAACAATAAACAATAAGAAACAAAGGATTTATTGACTGTTTTATTAATTTTTCACTACTTAAATGTCAAGTACTATAGAGATGATATACATCATTTTAAAGCTAATTTCAATCAGAATATTTTGGTTGAATATCTTAAAAATGATGATTGGCGACTTCAGGGCTCAGTTGTGCTGGATGGTCACATATGTGACGTGTCATGTCAAAAGCAGACACTTTTGGGCAGGATCATAAATGGAGATATAACAAAAAATCTACTCGGGGGTGATTTTTTCACAATTTACGTTAAATTGCGAATTTGTGATGTTCTTAATGTTAAAAATATTGTCTGATTTTTTCAGACTGGAAAATAACTGGCATCTTGTATTTTTTGAGACATTTTTCAAGGTAATTCCTACTCTCAACATTGTCAATAATATTTTTAAAGGCCGATATCTCAATTTCGAATTTTATAATACCATAACTTACGAACTCAGTATCTTGGCTTAGGAATGTCCGAAAAGCGGCGTTGTGGAGCAAAATATCTCTATATTTAAGATATGTAAAAACCTCAAAATTGATAACCTGCCCAAAAGTGTCTGCTTTTGACATGACACGTCACATATATAAGTACCTCTAATGGGCTATTCCATTTAAAATCCACACTACCCCTCTGGAAGATTTTGGAAATATCTGCCACAGGGGAGCATAATTTCAAATGGAATGAGCACGATAGGCAGCTCCATTCAATTTCATACACCCTCAGAGAAAGATTCAACCTGAATCTTCCCCTGAGGGAGAGTGAGTTTCAAATGGAGCTGCTAAAGTGTTCATTCCATTTCAAATTCATACTCCCTCTGTGGAACAGGGGTAGTGTGTATTTCAAATGGAACAGCCCAATGCAAGTATACAATTACAGAACAGATGATGCTTACCCATTTACCATGGGAATAACTCTCCTAGTGTAAGGTCAATGCCACAATTATGTATTTTTAATTATTGAGTTATATTATTAGGCAAAAAAAAAAGTTTGTTTCCTGTAGCACACGCATTTCGTTTTTTAATTTTAATTTTTATTTTTTTCACTTACAAAAAAACAACAACAAAAAACGGAAAAATCGCATAAAATAATATAAAACATTACTGGAGTAAACATTTACATATTACACAACAAATAAACAATATAAATATTCTTAAATATTCTTAAATATGATTTTTTTTTTGTGTCGGAGAAACCCACTGTAAATTGCCATTCCAATATGCAGTGAAAAGGGTATTTCTTTTCATTTCAAGAGATGGATTAAAAAAAAACACATTTCGCATTTGACTTTTTGGACCTGCTACAGGAAACAAACATGTTTTTTTTTTGCCTTATCATCAGTTACATCATCATCATCATCATTGTACTCCTCTTCCTTGTTGTTGTCATCATCCTCATGAAGAACAATGACATCATCATCAATATCTCATCATCATTATCTGGGGTGCAATTAAATTTCAGCTTAAAAGAATTAGTTTTGATTCCCATCAAAGAATTTTGTGAGAATCAATTGATTCTCATCAAATTACCCGCATATTGTTTTGATAATCGCAAAACAAATTTTCATTCCGAGAATCGATTATCTGATTCTCAACGAAATTGCATCCCTGATCATCATCAAAAACAACATCATCATCACTATAACCATTCCATCATCATCACCATAGATACGCTACAACCACCCTCTATTAGGAGTACCCTCTAATTCAAATATACAATTACAAAATGGATGATGCATATTATAGTATATACTATAATCCTTGAATTAACTTTCCATGCACAATTAAATCTTTTATTAATTGTATTTATTATCATCAGTTATGTCATCACTATCATCATCATTGTCCTCTTCATCATTGTTAACTTGTTCTCATTGTTGTTGTCATCATCATTAGTATCATCATTGTCATTGTCATCATCATAACATCATATTTGTATTGTTCTCATTATCTCAGCATCATCATTGCTACTGTCATCATCATCATCATCCAATCAACATCTTTATTTTGTCATCATCATCAACATCACTATAACCATATCTTCCATCATCATCATCACCATATGTGATGCGATCAAGCAAAATCAGTCGGAACTCGGAAATATTAAATTTTCAGTTTCTTATAGGATAGTAAAAAGCATTTACAAATCTGAATTTTGCAGAAAACCCCATTGAAATTGAACAACCAGTTCCAAAGATATGAGCAATTAAAGAGTTTCCAAAACAAGAGGAAACAAAAGAAAATATTTCCTTTGTTTGGCTATATCTCAAAATTAATATTTCCAAGTTCCGACTGATTTTGCTTCATCGCATCACATATAATACATTACAACCAACCCTCTATTGGAGTACCTCTAATGCAAGTATGCAATTACAAAACAGATGACGGTTATACACTAATCATTGGATTAACTCTCCTTGAAAGGTCAATGCCATGATTAAACTCTTTTCAAAAGGGATTTAAACCAACCTATCAAATATCATTATTAATAACGAAATGCTGGGATTTCGGGCGCTTCAGCTTCCATTCTAAGCAGCATTATAACGATTATGACAATAACAGGTAGTGGTCAATAAGCTTCTCTAGATTAAGATTTTATGAATTCAATTTTGTTTTAATAGTTTTACAGAATGATTTTAGAAATGAAAACTTTACTCTCTTCCAAATTCACTCTTCTTTTGGAGCTTCATGATTTTTCATAACAATTTTTCATAGCGATCGGTTCATAACGAAAAACTTTCTTTGTAAATTTTACCATGGCCTATGAACAATAAAATAGGCCTTTTAACCAATCAGATGACAAAAATCTATATTATTAATCAGTATATAAAACAAATATTGACTGCTTTATTCGGGTCATGGTTAACATTATAGGCCTGTGGTGATCTCAAAACCATGCTATGACCCTCGGCTGCGCCTCGGGTCATAGCATGGTTTTGAGATCACCTTGGGCCTATAATATTAACCATGCCCCTCATAGCAGTCAATATTTGTATAAAAAATCCTATACAGAATGCTGTCTTCAGTAGACAGCAGAAAAAGACAATTTGGAATAAACATTGTTGACTACTTTAAAACCTCCTTAGTCATATTTTGTACAAGTGTTTACACTAGGGATTTTCAATTACACTTAGTTATGGGCCACAGAGGGCCAAACTCATTTCATGTGTTTGAGGGCCAAATACAACTTACGTTTTGCTATGTTTACTGTAAATTTTGTGCCTATTTTTGTTTCAGCACATACAACAGTTGTGGAGTTACAGTCAAAAAAGAGGGAAAACCAATATTTGATCAATAAATCAATAACCACTTGCTTTGAGTTGCTGAATTTTCAGTACACTAGTTGTAGTCCTTGCCCCTATAATATACATATCTTACCTGTCACCAATGTGCTATAATTTTTGAGAAAAATACCAAAATAGGAACAAAATTGACCAGGGGTGTAGTACCCCTTAAGGGCCAACCATCAATGGTTGTCTGTTGAGAACCCCAGGTTTATAAGATGCTTTTGTCAAGGCTGAACCAGTCAGCTAATTTACAGAATGCAGCAAAGTATTTAGAATTATAAGAAATAACATGTTTGGACGTTTGGACTATGTCCATTCACAACCTAATTCTATTTCATATAATAACATGGCATGACCACACAGAGTGTGGATTTCAAATAGAGTCCAATCACCCATTTCAGGTAACCCCCATTTGAAATTCACACACCCTGTGTGGAAGATTAAGGTCATGTCTTCAACAGGGGGTACACCACATTTCGCCATACTGCATTTTAGAAACGCTTGCTGTTAGAATAAGAATTTTAATGCTAATTTATTGCACATTCTAGGGAAGCGTGGTTACCGTTTAAAAATAACCGAGTGAGAGGGTTTTCAAGAAAATATTTTTCCTGTCAAAACTGAAGCATCCTCTGTATAAAAGAAAATATGAATATTAACTGCACATCATATATAACGATTCGTGATACCCAATTGTGGCACATTTGATGTCGTTTATGAGGCAGAGAATTTTATTTCAATTTTATTCTGTCGGTCGGACATCCGGGCTATTTCTAGTCTCGGGCCCAAACTACATGTGGCTCACGGTTTGTTGTGAACAACAGAAACCGGCTGTGAAGGAGGCTACATAGCGATGTTGCTGGAGTGACATTCAATTTCGGAAAAAACGACACTTTCGACCATGGAATTTAATTTTAAGTTTGTCAGTATATAAGCGGTAAATCAAGTAAGTTTCTTTCACTCTGAAGACTTAGAAAGCGGTTGTTTGATTCCACTGACTATTTTGCGATCGAAATTTACATAACACCAATGACAGAAATCATCAACAAAAATCGAATCAGGAACTTGTTTTCACTCGAACATCATCAACCGGAAGTGACGTGACACGGACCGACAGAATATACGCCAAAATATTTTTTTTATTGAGCGAGAATAGTGATAGAAAAAACGTTGAAAATTCCATGTATAAATTACATTCGACCCCACAAATGATTACTGTTTCGTTTTTATGGTAATCTAATCTTTTATTTCCTGAAATAAAATTATGGGTCTAATGTGGATTAATTGTATAATTGATGAAAACATCGGCGTGTATAAAAGAAGCTACAAGAAAAATGGTAGGCCACGCCACATTGATAATCTATGCTTTTAGTATACGGCGAGTTCGTAGCGCATGTGTGAATCAAAATCGATATACTATTGTGCGTGTATAGCCTATAAAACACGTAGTTATCAACAAATGAGCGCTATTAATACACATTAATGTTTTTAAACAAATAAAGTTCCAAAATATGGTACGTTTTCTGTCTTTGCTTGTCACTTGGTATGTTGAAGTAATGAAGTTGCGATTATATTTTTAAATTTTCATTATGACACCATCAAGCCTGATAGCCGAGCGGTCTAAGGCGCTGGTGTTATGTCAATATCGTATAGGAGTACATTGTAGCGTCTCAGTGCAGCGTTGGTTCGAACCCCGCCGGCGCCTCTGACAAAATAAATTTCATTTATTTTTTTAAATTTCATATTATGTTAGGGAAATGTGGCTGGGAGAATGTATGTATGGCGAAGAGTGGTGTGAACAGGGGGTGTATGAATTTCAAACAAAACAGCCCAATTTGTTTTATCCCATAGCCAGCAATAGCCTATTTTTAGATACATCTCCATGTTTCAACAATCAACTTATAGTTTGTATACTATAGTCCTAAACTGATTTGTCAGAGGAGAGTGTTTTCACCTTAATTAAATCAATATAAGTAATCAGTTTCAATGTAACATGGTCTGAAATAGAGACTAGTAATTAAATTAAGTTGTTATTGGTTACATGCTACTAGTCTTTATCACAGACTATAAATACAATTGCCTTCATCTGATAGATAGTTTGTTTGATGTTGGTCAAATGATTTCAGCATCACAGACAAAAGACTTTTGTTCACAATATGTGCAGGAATAAACCAATTCTTTATCATATGCAAGCGTGCAATTGGTTTCAAAAATAATTTGTCGCAGCACAACTGAAGTATGATAAAAGTAATAGTTAGCTTGAGTCACAGAATTCTATATACACAAGAACCGGTCATCCCTATACCGCTGCGTGGCCGCAAACGTAACCGTCCCGGCTGAAAAATGAATAAAAAAGGTGCGGCAAGACTTTTTCGCATCACGTCGTCGAAGTTCACTTTCCAATTATGCAATCTGTAGTTAGGATAACGAAAACGACTGGCAAGCAAGTCTACTAAAATACCTCAAAATCTGAAGGAACAAAATGGCGGACCCGTCGCCGGACCCTTTCCAGAACTAATACAGCATATCTAGCCATTATCAACATGGGGTCATCGGTTTGAATATTTTCCTTATATAAAAAACTAACACCTCCGCTATATGGTATTTCATGATATAACATTAATGGAAAGAAAAGTGCAAATGCTTTTCGTGTTTGAATCGGACGAGTGACAAGCTCTAATGGCGTCATGATGTAAACAACGTAATTGTCATTAATAATTAATTAGGTAAACCCAAATATGGAGGTATCCAAAAGTATGCTAATTCGAACTTCGTCTAATCAGAATACGACCCTGGTATCCAATTCTATGCAAATGAGTTGAAGGAGGTTACGTGAACACATATACTTATTCTCATCTAGCTTTACTAAAAGATCTTTGGCTTGAGTACATCTAAACATGATTGGCCCTGTAAATTATGTTTGAACACAAAGCCTAGAATGAAATGTTGAGTGGCAGTTAGCACATTTTCGTATTGTCAATTGTCACTGCTCTTATTTGAAAATGTGGGCGCACGGTTGTGCTGTTGAATAAGGTTTGTATCTTAATGCTCTCATCCAGATTTAGAGAGGTGGTGCTTTCAAAATATCTGGAAAATTAGCTAATTTTACATCATTTTATAGCAAATTTTGCAAAACAAACTTAATTTATGGTCAGAAATTATTACAAAATAGGAACCACTAAGCATACTATTAGGTTTCCATTTCATTTAAGTTTGGGTTGTATGCAAACCCATCATCACATCCCCACCAAAATTCAAATTTAAGACACCCATAGTGATTCATAAGGAGGGCACGGTGGCTCAGTGGTTACGGCCTTGGACTCATAATCTGAGAGCTTGCTCAACGTGCGTGGGTTCGATTCCCCGTCTCACCACTGTGCTGCGTCCTTGGGCAAGGCGCTTTGCCTCGCCTTCCTCACCCCACCCAGTTGCAATGGGAAGCTGTTAGGGGTAGTCACAATCGTTATACTGATGGATCCTGTGCCACTTGTAGGCTGCAAACGTGGTCCCGACATATTCTAATGACGGCAGAATAAATGTAAAGCGTTTTGAGGCTGTTTACGGCATAAAGCGCTATTATATATAAATATCTACATTTATTTATTTATTTATTTATTTATTCAAAGCCCACAACTTCCAATATTCATACTACCAGAAACACCACAGCACCAACCCAGCAAAGTCAGCAAATTCCAAAACTGATACAGGGGTATGTTTTATTTAGTGATTGTTTTTAAAAATACAATTGCAAATCAAGTTCAAGCTGCCCTCAAGTACTGTAAAAATATAAACTTTTATGTTACATTTATTTTCATTTCACTTTCCAACCAACTAGCACAAAAATAACAACACATGAAAATAAAACTTTTGTGTGTACATCAACGTAAGGAAGTTTGGATCCCCCGCCCATAAAAACAACAACAAACAAACAACTGAAACAGTTGAAATTGGCAAAGCATGAAAATAATTCACCCAAAAATTCCCACTTCTGCAGTATGTTTTTAGGATTATGTTCAGTAAAGATAAGCACAGAGAAAATGCGCTATTTTTGAGAGTAAAATGCGCACAATAGTTTTTGAAAATGCACAAAAATGCGCAATTTGCACATTTTTACCAAAATGCGTGATTTTTTTCCCAAAAAAAGTTCAAATATATACAATATTTAAAAAAAATTACCATTTTTCTTCTATATTTTCTTGATATTTTGGCCTATTTCTATACTTTTTTTAACATGGATTGCGTTGCAGATCATTATGGATTCTTTGATTTTAGTGAAAACTTCAGGTTTTGGGAAAATGAGTATTTGAAAAATGGTTATTTTGGGCAAATCTTAAAAGTCGCGGTCGGATCTAAAATGCGCAATTTTCAGCGTTTTTTGCGTATCGCGCATTTTCCCTGTCCTTAAGCAAAGATGATTTGAAATGCTCTTGTCAAAACATTCTTGCACATCATTGGCTTTGAGAAACATAATCCACAAATCTCATGGGGTACAGACACGTCAAAATTAAATTTCATAACAAGGACGTCAATAATCCTGTTTGCTTAACTAAGTTGAAAGGGACAATCAGAAGAAATATTCTGAACAAAATATTTTGCCAAACTGCACTACCAAAATTTAATAATGATCAAACAAAACAAGAGCTCAATTTCAATTATTATGTCTCATATTATATGTTACAAATTGGAAATATCTTTGTCAACCAACCGAATTTGCAAAGAAAGGTTATGTTGTCATAGATTTATGATGGTATAAAAATATCAACTTTTTGGTGCAATTTGGGCTGTGCAGAATTGATTTTTAATGCTCTTCCAGATTGCAGGAACAATTGTTAAATTAATTTTAGGGCAGTTCATTGCAATAGTCTTAAAATGATTTTTTTCTATACTGAGATTATTGCAATCCAATTTTATGTTCCTTTTTCTGCAATCTAGTCAGTGCTATTATAAAACACTATTTGGTTTAATTTCTAGGAGAAATTGCACTGGACTTAATATCATGTCGACATGGTAGATGCACTCATCTCCATACAGGAGCAGTTTTCATTTCTTGCACAAAATGACCACATTGACAGAATGACAGAAGAGGTTGTTGATTCAAGCTTACCCACAATGCACCACAAACATACTAGTGCTATCTGTTGGCTCATCCTCATTTTGTAGCAAAACATGAAATTGACAGAAATGTTTAGTTGATTTTCCCAATGGATCTTGGGATAGGTATATTTTGTTGACTTTAGCCAATGCATCCTGGGATAGCATCATTGTTTGTCTTTGGCCGAATCAAGGGTCAGGTTGACAGAGCTAATTCACACGTAAAGATAAAGCAAGTCCAGTGATGAGAGGTAATAAGCTCCTAATTGATTGAAAATGTCACATAAAATAACAAACCATCGTTGCACTTTGATAGCTTTTAACTAAATCAACATGCTGGTATAATGAGATACAACATGTTAACATCAGGATATAATTTTTGCAGATTCAATTTTTCATTGTTACGGCAATTTAGTCCATTTTATGTTTTGTTGCATTCACTTGTAGAGCCATTGAGTAAGACTCTAGTTATGAGTGGAGTGTGGAGATAAATCATGTGAAATAGTTATTATTTCTGCTTATCATGCTTGTAGGATGTCCTAACCAAAAAGAACAGAAATGAAAGTTTGGAAAAAAAAATGTGTAAATAATGGCTGTCAGAAGATATTGTGAGAATGGACATGTTTCTATCTTTAAGATGAAGATATGCGGTAGCTAATAAATAAAATGGCATAACTCAAAAACGCTTTGTTGGCCAAAATTAAAATTTGGCAGGCAAGTTTTTCTCACCCAACTACACATCCTGTATCATTTTAAACCAAATCTGTGCATGACACCGTAGCCGATGTTTCAACCTTAAATTGTAGTCTTTTTAAAGACTACAATTTAAAAATTTGTTACATATTTTGGCTTCATTCGTTTATTTTGCAAAACAAGATTTGTTTGAGATGTATTTATACTATCATGCTAGGCCTTACTACTATTTTGTGCAATCAGTTTCCATATTGAATTATTTGTATTTGACATTAAATGAATTATTTAGTTTGTATTTGGTGCAATCGATAGTTTTGAATAATATTAATGTTTTATAGCTATGCTGGTTCATAGGTTGATTTTTGTAGTATTTTATCTTTTAAGTAGTTTTAATGCTTATTGGGTCCCCCATATTATTTGATCCTTTATTCTAAGCTATTCTATATGCTCTGCCTATGTATGTAGTATTAATAGCATTTTAAACATGTTGTAAAGTTACATTGTAATTTGATTTATTTTGTAAGCATTGTATTTATCTAAATTTGCAATATTATTGTGTATTTGAATGTTTGTAGTATTTTTAAAACCTTAATATGTTATGTAAATGTTGTATTGATCCCTGGGCCTCAAGGAAGAACAGATGATTAATTGTGTTTTCAACTGATTGAGTGTCCCAGGTTAAAGAAGAAATAAAATAAACAAACAAACAGCTGGTAAATGTACCTTGAAATACATGCTATCTACTAAACATAGCATACTTATACACAAAGATATTCCAATGTGCTATCTACTGAAGATAGCACATTAAATGTACTATGAAACATGCTATCTACTGAAGATTGCACATTGAAACACTTATGAAGAAATTCTATCTAGTCTATTCGGGTAAAGATAGCGCATTGGACATTTATGGGGCATATGTTATCTACTGAAGATAACACATTGGACATTTATGGGGCATATGTTATCTACTGAAGATAGCACATTGAACATCTATGGGGCATATGTTATCTACTGAAGATAGTGCATTGAATATCTATGGGGCCAATGCTATCTACTGAAGATAGCACATTGAATATCTATGGGGCCAATGCTATCTACTGAAGATAGCACATTGAACATCTATGGGGCATATGTTATCTACTGAAGATAGCACATTGAACATCTATGGGGCCAATGCTATCTACTGAAGATAGCACATTGAATATCTATTGGGCATATGCTATCTACTGAAGATAGCACATTGAATATCTATGGGGCCAATGCTATCTACTGAAGATAGCACATTGAACATCTATGGGGCATATGCTATCTACTAAAGATAGCATATTGGATATATATGGGGGCATATGTTATCTACTGAAGATAGCACATTGAACATCTATGGGGCATATGTTATCCACAGTTTGAAAAAAGTAGGGTGTTAACCCCTGACTGTTCCCAACCCGCCCCGGTGTTCAAGTGGACCACAGTGGAAATAAGCTTCAAAAGAGGCTTTCTTGGGTTATCCAGGGCTGTCAAAACCCGAACAAATCAAATCAAAATAACATATTGGTTCATGTATGGGGCATAATGTTATCTACTGAAGATAACATATTGGTGCATGTATGGGGCATAATGCTATCTACTGAAGATAACATATTGGTGCATGTATGGGGCATAATGCTATCTACTGAAGATAACACATTGGTGCATGTATGGGGCATAATGATATCTACTGAAGATAACATATTGATGCATATAGGGAGTATAATGCTATCTACTGAAGATAACATATTGGTGCATGTACGGGGCATAATACTATCTACTGAAGATAACACATTGGTGCATGTATGGGGCATAATGTTATCTACTGAAGATAACATATTTGCATGTATGGGCATATATTACACTAAAGATAAGACATCAAAATATCTATGGGTATGCTATCTAATGAAGATATCATATTTGAAACATATATTATGCTTTCTACTGAAGATAGTGCATTGAAACATATATGCGGCAGTTAAGAATGTGTGTGATTCACAAAAGTACTTCAATTTTATAAACACATCAAAAAAGGTAACTACTGGAACTCTCTTAGATGGAAGGCCATAGCTTTGAGCACTTACATCATATTAAATCTAAACTGAAACATTATATAAGAGGCACAATTATTTTCCATATGTTGTCAAAAACCCACAAATCATTGCTATGGTGACCCTTTGAATGCAAAAAAACACAAATCAACCATTCTCTGCAGGCTTATCATTGATGACAAGGCACTCGAACAAGAAAAAATAACAAAATCAATGTGTATAAGTGTGATTTTGGTATTTGCATCTCTTTTTATTCAACGGTTCACCATGACAACAAGTTTGGATGTAAATATAGCATCAGAATATAGAAAATAATTGGGTGCCTTTTTGCAGATTCCAAAATTACACGGAAAGCTACTAAGATGAACCAACATACCTTATATTTTGCACACACGTACAACACATACATTTACACATCACATAAAATGCATATCCTCATTCTCATCCTTGTATAAGATAACAAAATTGTCATGCTTTTAACAAAAGCCAATGCATTACGTGACAACTGCTGAAATGCTGATACCGGTAGATTTTCAGCAAAATGGCAGCAACATATGAAACTATTCTTTTATCAATATTTAACAGGAACTACATTAAAGCATACACAATTATAGATAAGCTACTTTTTCATGTTGCTTTAAAATTTTGTCGTAAAATATTTAACAAATTTTAAACAAATTAAAAATATTTTTTTTAAAAACATCGTGCATGGGTAGACAAAGAGTTAAGATTTTTTTTGATTATAAGAGGCCATTATCTTATCCTCCGGTCTACGTCAAAATTGGCATTCCCATTAACATTCCTTGTTGCAGATTAGCTACAATTTACATCACAGAGGATAACACAAGAGATGATGCATAGATCACTTAACTAGCTGAGACCTCACCAGCCGTATATGAGTCTTGATTTAACCTTCTGGATGAATATAGTCTAAGAGCAAGGGGTTTTGAAAAATGGTCGAGTTCAACACCTATGTCAACCAATCTTTGATACCATGAGGTGTTAGTATAGACCCTCTAGACCCCCCCCCACACACACACACCCCACACAATTTGAATGCACTACCCCTTTAGCTGTGATTTAGTTGGTCTATCCTATCTCCTCATAGTATTAAACAATGGTAGACATGGGTGTTGAACTCAATCCTTAATTAAGGCCCGTATGAGATTTAGCTCCTAGACTACCTAAATGCAGTCACTAGCAAGGCTTATATTAAGCAGGCACCCAGGGTTTTTTTACCCCATGGTTGCCCAGTTTTGGCTCCTGGTGTGTCCAATATTTTACAATACAAACTATAGGACCAGGAGCTATCTTTGGGACTCATTTTAGCTCCTGGTCCTGGCATACTTAATATAAGGCCTGGTGTCTAGCTTGGAAACAAAATTATAATATTTTGACAAATTTTTAGAATTCATAACAGATTTATATAATTATAATTTGGCTTACGAAATGGTGCTGAATTATTAACTACATAGAGATATACTTAGAAGTATCTCTAGGTGGATTGGAGAGTGCTTGCATCTTACTGACCCTATCAAATACACTCAAACAACATAACAATTGACATGGCAGACATGTTGGTTCTAGGTGCCAGAGGGGCAGGTCTCTAGTTCGATTCCACAACCATTCATACCTATCACCTATTTTATTGTATGATCATGCGAATTGTCCCATGGTACCTTACTTACGGAGGATAGAATTTGATTTAAATGAGGACGAGTGATGTGGTATTCAATAGGGCCTATTACCATTGTGAGCAAAGCAATGTAAAACTGTTTACCATTGCTTCTATTAAAAGTTATTTCCACCCGAACTGATTGACATGAAGAACTCTAGACTCTTTTTGTAAGCAAAAATAGAAACTTGTTGTAGTCGACATCATATGGGTCTGTGACAGATGGCTTCAAAGTGTCATTAATTAATGTTGACAGATGATACAAATCACCATTACACTGAAAAAACACCTTCACTATTTATTTCTATATCACGCGTATTTCAACAATATAGCAATATTAACTAATAATATTTTGGAATAACTTGTGTTGAGCATGTTTCTAGCTGTATAGCTGGCTTTACACAAGAAATTTCCATGATAAAAACACCTTTGTGTGAGTACTCAGAATTCAGCAGTCTCACAACAAAGATGGCTGAGGTGATATGTCATGAGCAAAGCACCTACTTTGTTTAAGTGCATTTGTAAAAAAAAATCAGTTCTAAGTAAAGGTTTTGTCTATGCATGAATCAGCATATGTGATGGAACAATGTCAAATTGTCCTTCAATAGGCTTCTGTAGAGGCCTTTTATAGACTTTCCACAAGGTGCTTTCCACTATGACTATACAAGAGCAGCGTTATCTGTTGGATCAACATTTCTGAAGCAGGATGAGCTATTGTCAAGAGGTTTTGGATTAAAATACTTGATTGTTGTTTTTCAAGGAGATTTTAAAGTTTTGCAATGCAATTTAAAACTTTATCAAATTTTGTGTAATTTCCTAAAATTTTGTGGCATATCATTGAATTCCGTCTACTAGCGTATATGCCTCTAAATGAGGGTTTGTTTCACGGCAGAGAAGAAAGGCAAGCACCCTCCACAAAAACATTATTTGGAGTTTGAGCAACATTATTACTGATACAGGTGGCTGTATAAACATGTACCGTAAAACCCTGTCTACAAGCATATAGTGTGCTTCTGATGAAAGCTACATTAATCCAGTCGCCATTATGGAGTTTGAGCAAATAAATTACGGATCCAAGCATATACAAACAAGTATTATTTTAAGACCGATCTATTGTATTGGTATATTAACGCTTGCTTCGAATTAATTAAGCTTTTATAAAAAACAATATATATGCTTGTAGATGGGGTTTTACGGTATTATTGTAAGACCGACCTATTGTAAAGTTTTTGTGGTTTTCATCTCCATCAATGTGATCATCAATTCTTATCAGCATTCAACGGTATTAAAACTTTTTAGTACCAAGGTATGGCAATTTAGCTGCAGTATGGTATGTCTTAAGTAGACCAAATGTTGCACTTAGTGTGCCCAAATTTTATGTGTACTTTACCAGCAAATGCTTAAAATCACTGAAAACTATGTATTTAGCTAACTTCCACTACCAGCAAATAATTATTGTGCAAACTCATCTACCACTATATATGGATGTTTACCAGTCAAGGTTTCCAGTAATTGCAAATTTTGAATAAAATGTAAAATTAGCAACAAAGGCTTCTGCAACTGATGATGATCTCCCAAGTAGCAAATTTAAGCCAAGTTGCAGGATCCATGTAGCCCAAATTGAGTGATTTAAGTGAGGAATTGGCAACACTGTTGGAATTACCCACTGTCAGTGAATCAGATCTAGAACAAATGCCAAGTGGAAAATGGGATTTATATATCAAATGTGTACATTAAAAGATGACTATGGATGAACAAAGGCACCGGGTTGATTGATACCAGGATGAGTAAACTAGACAAGCAAATCTTGTTTTCCTACTAAGCTCTACTTAGGGACTGTACTCCAAAAACAGTCTCCAGAAAACTGCTAGAAATGATGCCAAGCTGAGATGAATAGTTCAATTCCAAAAGCCATTATTGTCTTTTGGTGATCTTTTGCAGACATGCAAATTTCAAAAAATGCAAAATTATTTGATATCAGAAGTACATTCCACATATTCAAAATGCAATTTGGTATGTCTGATGTGCTCTCGGGTACTCTAAAATACTATGCAAATGTGGGTGACTGACCCCTTAAAATAAAAGAATAAAAGATCATATGGGATACAGCAAATTTACGGATTTCATGCTGTGAAACAAAACAACAGCCATGTGACAAAATGCTTTTCACAAAAAATATATTTTGTAAGGAAACAATAATCACAACTCTAGCACACGACGAAAGCTTTGATGGAACACCTCAATTACTTTCATATGGAAAAACCAGGTAATGCTCTGAGATGCCCGAGATATCTATGATGTAGCCACAATTTTGACATTTGTAGTGCATGGAAGTCCTTAGAATGGTTTCAAAAGGGTTGGAAACACTGATAAATATACAAAACAGCATAAATCTGGGCCAAAAAGTGCATTTAATCGACAGATCTAATAGCCCGTGACGTCTGCGTGATGTCACGGGTCTAGACATGTACAGGTAGCCGGGTATAGCCCCCTTCATCTGGCCAGACGCCACCAACGGCATCTATCTCTAGTTCCGAAAAACTGGATTGTGCACCTCCTATTAAAAGTTGCACATCACTCAGTTCAGTTCAGTTCAGTTCAGTTCAGTTCAGTTTCAAAGTATGAAATGGTGGTATGACATAAACTGATAAAAGCTGCTCCCAAGTTGTCATAAAGGTCGCAATAGACTATTCCAGTTGAAATCCTTACGCCCCTGTTGAAGATATGCTTATAAATCTACCACACAGGGAGTGTAGCTTTCAAATGGAGTCACCCATTCAGGTAGCCCCATTTGAAACCCACACACCCTGTGTAGGAGATTAAGATCATGTCTTCCATAGAGGGTGTATGGATTTCAAATGGATCAGCCAAATAAGAATCAACCGATACACACCATCTTACTTTTCACATCAGAGATGATAATGGCATGTCTCAACACATACCAGGCATAGAGGTCATCAACTGTGCTGATGGGCTAGAATATCTCAAACATCCTCATCTATCAGACACAGTTCCTTCACCCCACTATCTTTGTACATTCATTGCATGACTTTTGAATATGTTGGGTACAAAAACTCATACTCTACAACTTGAGGTGAAACTAAATAAAGATATTTTAATAGAGATAATTGAACCGTGCCGGTTGAAATTGGACAAATTGGATCGTACTGATAATGGTTACTAAAGGTAGGAGAAAAAGTATACAGTAACCATGTCACCCCCTGCTGATAACTAGTTACATCAAATAAATATGCAATTTGAGTGCACATCAAAATACTGTCAGTGTCGATTTTGGCGCAATTCATTTTCATGATGCATCATTTTCAAAGATTTTGCTTGTTTTAATTTCACATTTTCTGAAGACTTACTCAATAAGTAGTTTTGGCAATCTGTGAGTTTTAGCAAGCTTTGAAAAGTCTTAGCTTAGAGAACACAAAAAGTGAAACAAACTTTATCTATGCTGAAAATGTTCACTTTTACAGTAGCATTTGCATTGCATACTGCCGTATTTCAAAAGGCTGCCTTGTGTGATTTTTTTATTAGTGTTACCTATTAAATTGTGATGAGATTTATATTTAATTGTGATGAAAATTAACTTTCCATATTAATTTTGAGGTATTATCACAATATTACAATATCATGTCCATTAATAAAAGCAACAGCATGCTGAAATATCAACTAGCAATATGAAATACAACAATGATAATAAAAATCACACAAGGCAGCCTTTTGAGATACGACAGCCTGTGATGTAGATGATGATGTGTGTGTGGAGACTTATAGATATGGAGAGGGAAACAGCTGATCAGAGGTCATGTTGTAACACATTGTGTAATAAAAATTCCCTTTAAAAGGGAAAGCCAGCCTCAATGTAGAAGAGGTCTTGTAATTAGTTTTGGTCAATGTGAAAGGCATTTTTAGGATAGCAGGTCTAACAAATTTGACACTTGTCAAAATATTGAGAGCAAGTTGTAAACACACTAGCACTGGACAAGTTGTTCTATGGCTGCAACTTTCCCAGGTGTCTAGTTGCAATTTTAAGCATTGTTTAAGTCTCACCTCAAGGAACTCACTAAATAAAACTTAAATTGTCATACAACTTGGCATAATTATCAAAACTACAAAAAAAATATTTAGGCAAGTTGAAATGAAGGTGGGCAAGTTGTAAAACATAGCAACTGGTCCGGTCTGTGCAAGTGGGCAAGTTCATCCCCTGCCCATTTCTAAGAATCATATCCCCCAGTGCTTTGCTCAATATAATCGACTCATAATTTTGTTCATCAAAACTACCCACTAGAGTGCCCCCCCCCCCTGGTGGCCCCTCTCCCAGACACCCACAGGCCATATCATAAGTAAATATGGATATCTATGGGGGCATATTGGATATCTATGGGGCATATGCTATCTACTGAAGATAGCACATTGAACATCTATGGGGCATATGTTATCTACTGAAGATAGCATATTGAATATCTATGGGGCATATATTATCTACTGAAGATAGCATATTGAACATCTATGGGGCATATGTTTTCTACTGAAGATAGCATATTGGATATCTAGGGGGGCATATGTTATCTACTGAAGATAGCATATTGGATATCTATGGGGCATATGTTATCTACTGAAGATATCACATTGAGTAAAAAAAAAGAAAGGAAGGGTTGTTTTCCAGGATTGTTCTGCAAGAGTTTTATCAACTTCTACCAAGATTTGGCTAACCACTATATCTTATTTTGAAGCTCTTTGGAACAAAACAATATGGCATATTATAGCATTACACATCCATGATGCAATTTTAAGTACTGTACTCTCTGGGTCTAATCTCTTTAAAAACGAACATATACATCCAAGAACTCTGCTCAACTTGTACAGCAGTCAACTCAACATAAATGTGTGCATTTGTTCTACAGTTTTAAATCATTTTATCATTTATTTATAAACAATGACCCCATTTACAAGATAAACATTAAATCATTTTATTTTAGTAGCACTATATTTCAATAACGGGGAAGAGTTTTCAATTTGCATGAAGTGTATGCCAGTCACTACACCCTGCAGTGCCACATGTATACTGCGCCAATAAAGTATCCTTACACTTGGAAAAATAATCACAATTTCAAAACTGAACAATATTGGGGTAAATTTGTTTTTTAATAGATGCACTATCTAATCCTGCACATTATGACACCACATTG
This sequence comes from Amphiura filiformis, assembly GCF_039555335.1. NCBI lineage: Eukaryota > Metazoa > Echinodermata > Ophiuroidea > Amphilepidida > Amphiuridae > Amphiura > Amphiura filiformis. The sequence goes on along the minus strand of NC_092644.1, from coordinate 27,238,862 downwards.
AATCCAATGTGACCTCAAGAAGTTAAGTTACAAGCAATTGAATAGACGAAGGTCCAGCTTTAAAAGTGACAAACTGGCCTATACAAGGCGCAAAAAGATTCTAACGAGCGCAACAAAGAGACAACACAGTTTCTTCAATGAAGCGTTATTTAATGCAGTTTTTATTTCAGTTTTTACTTCTCTGTACTTTCACAACTTTCATTTTATTTGTCAGTTCTTTTGTTTCAGTTTTCTTTTGTTCCTTTTGTTTTAAATTAAAGCCAAACGCATAAATTAGCCATTTACCACTCTCAAACCAGATGTCTAGTCTGTGGAGTTTTGAATAGGCTAATTTGTCACTTTTAAAACTGGACCGTCGTCTAGTCAAATGCTTGTAACTTTGCTTCTTGAAGTCACATTGAATTCAATGTGGTGTCATAATGTGCAGCATTATAGAGTGCATATATTAAAAAAACAAATTTACCCCAATATTTTTCAGTTTGGAAATTGTGATTATTTATCTAAGTGTAAGGATACTTTATTGGCGCAGTATATTTAGTCTATGTCTATTGAGGTATGGTAGCAGTTTCTTTACTAAACATCACATTAAGATAATCAAGCCTAGCCTATATATGTCAAGTGTTAAGGTTATATGGGAAAATAAGCAAATTGCATTCATGTCTTTTGGCTATAACAACAGCTATACATGTATATATATTCGAACTTGACGCAATCACAAGTGACGTATTCTACAGGGAAAATGAAAGTGAAGTGTTCGGAAAAGATGAGATATTTTTATTACCAATTCATTGTAAGTGACTTATGGTCATATTTACATGTAAATATTATGAAAGATGCACAGCTTTTTCAACCAACAAAATTAATTTTCTTGCTTTTAATTTATAAATTACCCTGTTGTCACATGGACACTTAAATTGTGACCATATTCACTGTTGAAGTAATGTAATAATCGGATTAACTACCATAGTACAGCAGTGGATGCCATTCACCAGTATTTCTAAAAGGCTGCTAGAATAAGAAAAATTTTAATGCTATTTTCTTGCACATGCTGAGGAAGCCTGATTACCTTTTTTTTTTTTTTTAGTGGGAGGGATTTCAATGAAATATTTTTTAAGTAAAAACTGAAGCATCATATGTATAAAAAAATATTTGAATATTAACTGTACATCATATATGACGATTTGTGATACCCAATGGTGCTACTGTTTATGTGGTTTAGAAAGCAGAGAATTTTATTTCAATTTTATATACGCCCAACATATTTTCTGAATTTAGTGAAAATGAACACTGAATTGAAGGTGAAAATTTGATGTAAATTTTACGTAGGTCCCAACTAAAGATTACTGTTTCGTCTTTATGGGAATCTAATCTTTTAATATCTGAAAGAAACTTTGGGGACCTACATGGACTTCTATTATAAAGTTGCTATAGAGTTGCTCCATGGATATACCTGAAATATAACTTGTCAGAAATCAAGTTATGATTGTTGAATTTGGGTCATAATAAACTGAGCTCAAAAAGAAACTTATAATTTTTCACACGGTCATATCTTGAAATCCTGTCCATCAAATTGAACCAAAATTACACACAGGTTTACTTCAATACTCTACTTTCAACACATGTCAGTAACCAAGCAGTTATCCAACTGACACAACAGCAAAATGCACTGACATGGGACAGCTTCCTGGACCACATTCACAGCCCAGCCCTGTTTCATGAAAAAAGTGTATGAAAAGCAGAAAGCAGCACTGTTTTATCATCTGTGCAAGGATCTTGTGTACATTCTCACAGATTTTTTGTGCTGGGTGCCAAATGTCCCATGACAGTGCATTTTGCTGTTGTGTCAGTTGGACAACTGCTTTGTTACTGACATGTGTTTTGAGTAGAGTATTAAGGTAATCCTGTGTGTAAGTTTGGTTCATTTTGATTGACAGTATTTTAAGATATGACCTTGTGATTCACAAGTTGTAAAAAATTATAAGTTTCTTTTTGAGCTCAGTTTAGTAAGGATTGATAAGCTGATTGCAACTTAACAAAAATTTTAATATAAACCCCATTCATAACCTCATTAATAAACGCGATGCGTGCGATCCAATCATATTTTATTATTTGTGAAAACGCGAACGCAAATCGAGGTCATTAATATCTCACAATTGACCGCAAAATGCGTAATTGTTCCAATGTCGCACACAATTGACTTCTGCGTGCGCGTTATTGTGCGTCCAACAAACTGCGCGCTCGCTGGCTGCCATATTTGGATTAAGGCGCTACCATATTTGCACAGATTCTGATACGCACTTTTTGTTATTGGTCGTTTTGTTTTAGCCTGATCGATTTTGGGAAAGGGAAGATGTAAAATTGTTTATTTTACAAACTTTTGAGGAAAATTTGGTGTTATTTTGTAAAGTTAAAAGATCAAAGTGACGAAGTTATGAATGAGGTTAATAACTTTGCATCGGTTATATATGGGCATTGTGAAAAATCTAAACATTTTGCTTTGGACCTCGGAGATATTCCTCGGTTCCAAAGGCAAAATGTTTAGATTTTTCACAATGCCCTCCAAATAACCGATGCGCAGTTATTAACCTCTAAGTAATACCACCAAACATTGAGGTTTTTTGTTTGTTTTTTTAAACACCCATGAATCATATTCCACAACTTCAGGCACATTTACGATTGTTGAATTTTAGTTCGCAGTAAGAATTGACAAACTACATGACATTACAAAGACTTTAATATAAACCCCAGTTCCCCCACCAAGCATCAAATCAGTTGAGCACACAAATCGTGAGCATCACACCATCACAGTCATTCATAATACATCACCGCTTTCATTAAAACCCAGAACCCAGACTCCCTGGTATCATCAGATCAGGGTTTTTCAAGTAAATGTCAATGGGTTACACTATGTAAATGCCATCCTATTTACCTACTATGGACTAATTAGGCACTGGGTCTTATAAAACGGGCTATTCCAGTTGAAATCCATACACCCCCTGTGGAAAACCCTAACTTTCCCTATGGTTTTTGGTGAATGGAAAAGAAAAAAGGAAGGAATAAAGAAGAAAAGATATCTTACACTTCCCACAATGCAGTTCTCCAATTTCAATTTCCTGTACTGATTTGCTATCTAATGCAACATGAGTCGATAGTGATGAAATATGCCTCAATGAACACAGCACATCCAGATCTTGCAAAATATGTTTATTTCTTCACTATCGACCCATGTTTAGCCAGTCTATTCTCAAAATGAAAACAAATGAAACCTGTACAAAGTAATGGGAGTGTCATTTGATGAAGTGAGGTGATGTATCATGTTGCAAGGATTTCTGGGAAGGGTAAGATATCTTCTCTGGGAATAAAGAGAAAGGATGAACAAACAAGTTGTCCGGATTTGAACCCAAAACCATCGGCATCTATCCATTGTTGTGTTGTTGGCCTGGCCGACAAAACCATGCCTATATTATGGTATTTATGACTTTGGATGATTATATCATGTGCTTTGTGCTGTTGTTGGATTGGGACGGGTTTAAGGTTGAACCACATGAGAACTACATGCCGATTGGCCAAAAAGATTTTTCATTATCAATTAGACCAATCAGCAACATTGTTAGGATAATTTCACCACACAAAAAAATTGGGGCAAATTATTTGCAAAGCTGCATTCTGATTGGTGTTTAAAGTAAAGATATCATGTAATTGACCAATCAGAGGCAATGTTAGATCGGTAGTGCTCAGGGGTTAATTTTCCACACAGAGAGTGTGAATTTCATATATGGGGTTGCCAGAATGGGTTGCTCCATTAGAAATCAACCCCTCCCATGTGGAAGATTAAGGTCATGGCTTCCACAGGGGGTGTGTGGAGTTCAACTGCAATAGCCCAAGAGTAAGAATCTGTAAATGGATGAATCTAATAACCGATGTCTTCAGTAGTTGTCTTATCATTACAGATTGCCTTCGAAAAGGTCAAGCTTCTAATTAGCCTTGATTCATCAGCGGCATATGCATCATTCCTTGTAGATAAAGGCTTCGTTAATAATACTGAAAAAGAACATTTAATTAGCTGTAAGACATAAGCTGTTATTATTTCCAAGACATAAAATCCGATGTTGTAACACAAAAAGTGCAAGGGATTTAACCTTTATGTGAAGAATCATGTTTGAGAAGTTTGCTAAATCTCTGTTGAGTAAAAGTAGACACATATCGGATGATGCTTGGATGCCTTATTCTGTCGTAGCATCACACCATGAAATTGAAATATTCTCCTTGCCACATATTGCTTTGGTTAAGAAGGTGTTGCTGATGCTCATGCAATGGTATACCATATTTCGTCAAAGAAACGCCCCCGGGGGCGTTACATTTTCCAAACGGGGGGCGCTTATTCAAGGTCAATTTTAGAACGATAATTCCCGTTAAAATCATTAGGTAAACTTAAAACTCACACTAAAATGACGAACTATGAACTGGAAACAGTGACTTCTGGTTCACTTCCGGGTTTCCAAACCAGATTTTCGCCAGAAAGTGACGCTATTATCGACCATGTGTGCAACTTGGTAAGCTTACTACACAAGATAGCGTGGAAATATCGGCATTTTTGAAACATCTTGGTTGAAAAAAATGGTGGGGGCGTTTATTTGAGGTGGGGGGGGGGGCGACTATTTGACGAAATACGGTAGGTGAAGTCACCAATCACTAGAACTTGATTCCAAAGCAGCCAGCTATTCAAGTTGAAATCCATACACCCCCTAACAGAAAACATAACATTAATCTCACACAGGGAGTGTAAATTTCAAATGGAGTCACCCATACAGGTAACTCCATTTGAAATTCACACCCCCTGTGTAGATGATTAAGATCATGTCTTCCATAGCAGGTATATGGATTTGAACTGGAATAGCCCAATACTCCTGCAAAATACAACTCTTGACGATGACCAAAAATCCATCGCCCAATGAGTTTTCTTCATGGAAGTAATAAAAATTTCCCTCAAATTTAATTGCATGTGTAGTATAAAATATTGATTGGCATTTAGTTTCTTGTTGGCCGCAGTAGGTTTTCATGTCCTGTAGGTAGTTTTTACATACAATGCATGCACAAAGATGGCATATTGATATGCATGTTATCAAAATGTTATTAAATTTATTCCAAATGTTATCAAATAACATTTTACCTCAAATTTAATTGCAGCTTTGATACAACTTGTATGTGGAGTATAAAACATTGAATGGCATTTCGTTTTTGCTAGCTACAGTAAGTTTTCATGTCCTGTAGGTAGGTAGTTTTCGTGAACATATACAATGCACACACAAAGATGGCGATTGATATGCAATATGCATGCATCAGAGGTTATATCAAAATGTTATCAAATTTATTCCAAATGTTATCGAAATTTATTCAAAATGTTAACGCCACTGTCTCAAGGATACAAATGACACTTTAATCCTGGACTAAAATCAATTCTTCCCACACAGAGAAACTTACTGATTCTTATATAAACTCTGCATGTATTATTTTGCAACCAGACTGAGGAACACAAACACCACAACCTTATTCAAGCTACATTAGTGTGTCTCGTCTCAAAATGAGAGTAATTCGTCGCTCGGATGACGTATCGACGTATCAGCCATTTTTGACAAAATGAGATATGTTAAGTTTCATAATTTATGTATTAACCTTTCCAAAACTTTCAGAAAAAGACCTTTTTGTTGTCCTAACTCCCCAAATAAACTAAAGCTCTAGATAGATTCAGATTTTAGTCATGTTGCATAAAAAGACATCCACTTCAACAGGGACCTAATGTAACATCAAGTAGATGAAGGTATACCCTGAATTCCCAGGCTTTGAAATAGATGCATGAATGTTCTCAAATGTCTGACAACATCACGCCTAGGCAATTCACATGGCCATGGAATATAAATGTATTTCTCGTTCGTTTTGTTTTTGCCAAAGCATGCATGCTAAGTGCAATGAACATTATAGGGGGCCTGTCTCATGCCGGGGTCTCATGCAGGTTCTTCAGAAGTATAAAGACCTTTCTTTTTAAAGCTACAGTTGCTATGCATAATACTTCACAAGCACTTTGCCACAACAAAGTTTTGAGTGATCTACAGATTTGTCTTTGCTAACATTATAGTTGTGTTCACATTGTCGGACGTACGCCCGGCAGAACTTGGTCGGCCTAAGTTGCTAGGAGTAGCGATGGGCGCTGCCAGGAGTAGTGGCAGTGTGAACGATGGTTCAGCGTTAGTTCCGCCAGGCATACGTCTGACAATATATTCCTGACAAAAGTCAGGAGTAGCGAGCTAGGTGTAATCTCTGTCAGGCGTATGTTGCAATGTGAACGCTGCTACGCCTGGCACCCGGTGAAAGTTTGACCTTTTTATTGTCGGATGCTAAGACATTACATTACACGTGGTTGAAAAAGGTCACAGAAACGCCAGAAGTGGTAGCTGATGTTTACGCCAACCTTCAGTGAATGCTTGGTGGAACTAGTCGGCGTACTGCTAGGAGTAGACTAGGTGTGTAGACGCGGTAGGAGTAGGGCAAATGTTTGTTGAATTTTTATCAATGTTAGCGTAAGTTTATACTGCATGTAACTTTAAATATGAACACCAATTATAAGACTCCTACGCACATCTGGGGATTTCCCTCGTTGCACATCTAAGATGCCGCTATGATAATACATTATTCACAATGCAAGTCTTGGGGGAATTTCAAAACTGGTTAAACGAGGAATAACTGTTTCAATTGTTTACGAAGTAGTTGTAAAAATATGTTTTCCTTTACCCGCATATCCAACATGGCCGCCATTGTCCTACCTGTAACCATGGTAATTAACTTGCAATATTGAGACTTGTGGTGGAAGTGTGATGTCGAAATATTGAGAGTTGCACATACAATGTAGGACATGTTAACCCCATGAGAACTACCTGCCGACTGGCCAAAAAGAAGTTTTCATTATCAATTGGACCAATCAGCAACATTGTTAGAATAATTTTACCACGCAAAACAAATGGTATTTGCAAAGCTCCATTCTGATTGGTGATTAAAGAGAAGATATCATGTAATTGACCAATCAGAGGCAATGTTAGATCGGCAGGTAGTGCTCAGGGAGTTAAACATCATGAATTGTAGACAAGATGTAAATTTGTAAACATTTATGGAGAACAAGAGTCTTCTGACTAAATGTCCATATGCGATTTATAGCCAATGACGTATAACCAAAGAGTACAGTCTGGGAGTACATCGACTCTGCCATGTTTGCGCGTCACTCATGGATGGTCAAATAGTGTGCCTAGTGCTATTTCACTATCTCCCAAACAAACTTTGATTCAAAGTGCATGGTTGTTTGCACTGTACCAAAAACCCTCAAATATGGCAAAAAAAATTATACAAAGACTCATATTATGTATCATTCTAATTTGGGCTTCAGCCAATAAATGATGGAGGTACATTGTATATTTTTATTTGCCAAGTTTTGGTACAAAATAAAAGTTGACTCAGGCTTGGTTGTTGGGAGCTTTCCTTCTATGCACAACCTGTTAACTTATGTACCGTAAAAACTTGATAGCTAGCATATGTGCTTACTATCAGTGGCGTAGCCAGGGGGCAGGGTGACAGAAAAAAGGGGAGAATTGTCAAAAAATGATGAAAAATTGTGAATTATACATAAAAATTGTGTGTTTTTATGTTGGTACCGCCTATTATCCTTTCTTTTTTTTTTGCTCTTCACTTTATCAAACCATGCAAAAATTTTTTGGGTCAACACATCACAACATATGTCGGCAAAAAATATTTCCATCGGTACATTTATAAGTTGTGCCCCCTCGGTTCCAAAATCCTGGCTACGCCACTGCTTACTATCGAGCAATTTTAATAAAACATGCAAACATGACGAGCCCCATCCACAAAAGTATAAAGGGTTTTGAGCAAATCATCGATACACATAGTTAAATACGAACAAGTATACCCTGCAAATGTGTGTCTCAATCCCATTAGCTCAGTTGATAAAGCGCCAGACTTTGGTACAATTTTATGTTTTCAAAAGCGTTCGATAGTAAGCACATGCTAACTATCAAATCAGGTTTCACGGTAGTTCATTAAAAGTTTTGTTTTTCGTCTACCACCATCACCTTCTTGCCAACATACACCAATATTACTAATAAACTATTCTATAAGTCATAAGATTTTAGATAAGCAATGTTTTCTTCTCAGCTTCCTTACAAACATCATACACCACGGTCCCTTAATCTTAAGTATTCCACAGAAGCAGACACCCAAGCAAGTCAGACAAGACTAACACAATAGATCAGACCTGCTAAAAGCAGCAGACTCTATATCAGACCACATAGAGTTGATCACATACTTGGGTTTCAGTCACATCAAGAAAATATTTGTACGACAGGGAAGCTCTTAATGCAGCTTTTTGCATTGCATGCATGCTTAACGCTTTTTTCATGTACCAAAACCGTAGTATGGGCCAATTGATTACTCTGAACTATAAAAAAGTGATTTTGAATGAAGCAAATACAAATTCAAGGTAATTTGATTGCACTGTATATAGATTTGAAATATAATGCCTAACCGTCTGTTTCTACAGAAAATGTAACCGCTTCGTCATCGGCAAAAACCTACTCCAACGAGGTTTCCGTTGGCGTTGAAAAGGCGTTGAAAAAAGGCATTGGAGGCTGTTTCCACAGGAGTGATTAACGGTTCCGTACCGTTTCCAAAACGTTATTTGGCTCTGTGGAAACACGCTCTAATATATATCAGAGGATGATTTAAGCACTACCCACCACGCCACTGTGTTGACTTGCGGTTAGCACAGCTGTGTGAGTGAACATGACACCACTGCTCGCACGTTGCATTGACGGGCATGGTTAAATTTGAATTTGGACTGATATATTTACAATAAAATGCATTCAAAATGCTAGTCGATTTCACATTTTATGTTACCTACAGAAGGTGTGAATTATCCTTTATGCATACATCACTTTTGTTCTGAAATCGACCAAGTAATAATGACACGCGCAAAATTCTTAAACAACATCTTTTGCACAGAATTCAATGGGATTTGAAAAGTAAAGTGGCAGTTGAAACTCTAGTGATAACACATTTGCAGTGCATGATGGGGCTTCCTTAAATCATCCTCTGAATATATATCAACCAAACTTGAAATTTGACATCATTTTGAAAAGTTTCAGGCAAAGGTTTGAATCCATTGGCTATATGAAACATATATAGGTATAGGGTTATGTTAAGTTTAGTACTGGAAAGTGGTAATTGTTGTGTGAGTAATTGTTTGCACTTTGCCGATTTTATACTAATTTTTTGTTTTTTAAACTTGGGGTTTTGAGTTTTTTTACAGAGACCTACCGTAAAATGGGGTAACTTTGGGCACTTTTCAGAGTTTTTAAATCACAGCTTCCAAACAAAACCAATTATATTTCTAATTAACTCTTTTTTATGACATTAGGGTTCCTTCTACACCTTGAAGTTGAAAAAGATTTTTTAATAATTTCGTAAAGGTGTCCTAGGGGTTCAAAATAGCCTGACCAAAGTTACCCCGCATTTGGGGCAACTTTGGTCAGAGTATTACATGCCATGAAGAAAAAAAAATCAAAAAAATTGATCTTCGCTGTATATGGGCAAGTTGTTGTTTTTTGTGACATTTGACCCCTTGCAAAATTAATCAAGCACACATCCTTGCTCACAAATATCGATTTTTATTTTTTCAGAAAAAATGTAAATTTCGAGAGAAAATTGGACATGAGCGACTATTATTTCTTCAAAATATATTTCTTAACAAATATTACTAAAAGCAATATTGCTGTACGAAAATATGACAATTTAAAAAAATATATTTGACCGGCCAAAGTTACCCCGCTGACCGAAGTTACCCCATTTTACGGTATCCATAGGAGAACACATTTTGTGCATTGTTATTTTTACACTTGCAGCACGGAGCGTGAAAAGTGCGAAAATTAACATTCCGTGAATCTTTCTACCTGAATAGTGAGTAAGACCCCTACAGAGAAATGCTGACAGGTTTTCAGCTGTTGCCTGCTACAAAAGCAGTGGCTGGAAGTTCTAACACATACTCTGATGGTTCTAAACAGTGCAACATGCAGGGCCCTAGAGAGACCTAGATATATAGGGTGGGGAAAATGTTTTCTACAAATCAAAGCAAAGCTACTCAGAAATGCAGAGTGTATGCAGTGCAGCATAAAAATATACCTTTAATCAGTTAATAAGTCTATAAGTGTATATCGATCACTAATTTTAATTTCAACATTTTGAAGAAGAAAAAAATCACTTTGCAATGCTTACTTTTTTTAGTTACTTTTATTTTCTCCTACAATGCAATACACATTCCTGTACCTTAAATTGGAGACTAAACTAATTAAAATATTCTACAGATTTATTAAAATAGGCCTATTATACTTGGTATACTCTGAGAGATAAGGATGCTTAACTTTTTATCTTTCCCAGAGTGGCTAGGGCACATGAATGTAAAGATAAAAATCCCTTTAAAAGGGATGTGCCGGCACAGAGATTAACTTTTAATTGTGCGGGATATAGGCCTAAAAAATTGTATTGCCCTCAAAGCTCCAAAGTCAGGGTTGGTCGATCGCTTTACTTTTTATTTCTTTTTTTTTCTTTTGCCACATACAATATCAAGAAATGGTAAACGATGATTTACAGGGTTTCTCATGCTTGTGTTTTAATAAATCAGAGTTGTGCAGTATGAGTTACAAACAGGCAAAGCATTTTCACAACATTTTTGTGTATTTTATACCAAATATGAAGAAAAAATCTATGTTTTCAGATTCTAGGATCGGTCGAAAATGGCATTACAAATCTTTTTTTAAGCCATACATAGTTTGGGTAAACATTATTTTAGTAAATTAATTGACTTTTATGTCCTTGCGTTATAATGTCATTTAAGGGGAGATTGACCGTAGCCCTCATATTTAATGGTAACCATTTAGGATCAACTGTTACCCCTGATATGTTATAAAGTCTCCATGAACATTTTTGAGGTTTAGTCTGTCAAATTCAAAAGAGTTACAAAAGCAACCAGGCAACATAATGCCTGGCCCAGCAATGTTTCCTGGACAGGCAGTTGGACCGGACTATTCAATGTACTGTTCACTCAGTATACTCATCGCTTAAATACTAAATAGTGATCATCACATTGGGCTAGGAACCTCAGTGACCGTATCCAGTCATCTCATGTCATTTTGGTTCACTTTTTGCGACATTTTTATCACAAACTGGATGTATCAATTTTAACTGTCTCCAACTTGCACCACTCAGCACGTTTCTGAACCACGTATAGCCTGTAGTGCTGACTGGTGGTAACCAAGTTTATCATAGCCACTTCTGCCTCAAATTATGTTATCATATGAGAGTCATATCTTGTGAAATGTCAGTCCAGTTTACTAATCATATTGCCCCTTTTCAATGCATATATCATGTATATACTGGCACATAGTGACCTTTGCAAACAGGCACTAGGATCCACAACATGCTCATCTATCAAGGCACTGTTCTTTAACCCCAATACATTTGCACATCCATTGAATGACCTTTGAAAATTTCGGTACAAAAACTCATACTCAGAAACGTAAGGTCAAATTTTGCACTATGATTGTTTAATTGAGGTTATTGAACTATGCCATTAGGATGAGGCTATTGTGGTATAGTGAGGAAACAAATTGCATTCCTTATGTGATCATTTGAATCCATTTACCTTAGAGGTTGTTCTATGTCTGGGTTTTCTAGGTTATGAAATTTTAAAGATGAAGTACTTGACAACTTGCTTCTAATAAAAATTAAGTATCTACAGATAGAGTTCAGACCCCCTGTTTTTAAATTTTCTGCAAGTTCAGGGGTCCTTACAGACACCCAATTTTTCAATCTAGCGCTATTGCAGACATACTATTTATGCTGCATTTGTGCAACTCGGACTCACCAAACTCCGGACCCCCTACCTTTTTTATTTTCTGCAAGTTCGGGGGTCCCTGCGGACACTGGAGTGTTTAGTTCTAGCGCTACCCTTGACCATACATTTGCCTAATTGTAGGTATTGATTGTCCTTGCACATTTTTTTATGATTTATGCCCAAGTGTTCATTTGTTTATTTATTTATTAATGTTTTGCATACTTATTCATTCATTCATTCATTTAAAAAGGCCATTTTAAGACACCAAATGGAGAATTTTGTTCTGCGTACTTTGATACCTCATTTGGCACGATGCAACTTTATTCCACTAAGCTATGTGTATTCAAATGACAAAAGGTAAAGAGTTTCAACAATGACACATTTGGATGTTTCCTCCTTCAAGGCGATTTCCGCTGCCTTTTGTTACGGCCTCATTACAGCATGACAGATGAATGCTCTCCACTGTCTTCTCTGTTCAATATCTATGTGCTTCGAGGGAAAGTCAATGAAATTTTTTTATTCAAATTGCTATAACTAATTAAAAGGGCATTTCGTGATCCACAGCCTCATCCCCCCACTTTTCTCAAAAAAAGTTGAGATTTTTGTACCACTGGATACCTCTGGCTACATAATGTTTATGTACCAAACATTTCTTGCAGATTAATTTGTTTAGCAAAAATATCGCCAAATTTGAATTTTGTTCTGGTATACCAGAACGAAATTACAACAGTGGCCTATGGAGCAGTGTAATACACTAAATCATGCATAACTCGCAAACGCAAAAATCGGAATCAACTGAAATTTAGGAATACGCTTTTTTCGTGGATATCGACTGAAAAATGTCATAAAAAGAGGATGCTAGGATCACGAAATCCTCCTTTAAGTCGTACGGTGCGAAATGAGTTAAAAATACGCAGAACAAACTTATCCATCAATCAACTACTTTATTTTGTAATTTAGTTGTCTTTAAGAAATAGATTTTGTTTTAAGTGTTTGAATACTTAGTGCGCACTGTGAAGTATACAACAATGGCATTTAGCAGTGCTCATTGTTTTACCATGTCGGTTAGACATTGATGCGAGTTCACCCCACTGTCTAAAAAAAAAATCCATCTACTAATTGTTGCAAAATAAGAAAACATCAAGGCTTAATTTACAGACATGCTGGAGACAGTGGGCGACTCCATACAATGTACTACATCTGCATCAATGTATACTACTGTGATGTGCATTTGGCGCAGGTGTCAAAATAAGATCTTTTGAAGCAGTGGCAAATTTTTAAAACTGCCCCTGGTTCATGTGTCTTTGTCTTGTACCAGGCAATTTCACGTCAACCTGGGGTAAATGCAGAGCAAAAATAAATATTATGCTGTTCTGAAGATGATTTTGCCTTAGTAAACTGGGACAATTTTCATTCAAAAGTTTTCCCTGGTCATGAAGATTTCCATGGGATCTAGGGGCATTTGGAGGTTGGGCAAAATTGCTCCTGGATCCTGCTTATTTGGAGCCTGATTTGGCCTATGTGGCGTACAAACAATCGTACAACTGAACTACCACGACTTGTCTTTGAATGCAACACTTAATGAGTGCACTATTTTTCATGTGTTTTTCAGGTCGCAAAAATCACACCATGACTGCATGAAGCGTGTGCGTGTAAAGCATGCTATATAAGTCTACACTTCAAATATGGATCTCAGAAGTGCACATTGATGTGGATTTACTGCCTAGATGTGGAGCCACCCACTGAGATGCAACCCACTTTTTTGCTATTGCAAGAACAAATTCATTCCAATTAAAGATCAAACTAAAATTTAATGTGACATCTCAAGTATATAACATAGTGTTTCCTACCAATGTACTTTGCCTTAAAACTAAGACACCGTATGCAAATGGACACCATATATAGGGTAATCGGTGATATCTTCTTATTTATCTGATCAAAACATAACAAAATTATACTCCAAGAAGTGTTATTTTTTGCTATCAAATCCAGAGCATTTCACCTACTTTTTAAGTTTGGTCTTATATATATTTAAAAACCCACCAAAATCCCCCTATATTAATATTATGCCCTCTATTTTTCACCTTAGGTTATCATACACATTAAAATTCATAACATGTACAACTTCATGCTTATAGAGTATAACTAAGCCGAGTTAAAAAATATTTTGCAGGATTTTGTTTAATTACTTCATATTAATTATTCATAAACACGCTATCCATATCGCCTGAATCCCTGGCATGTTGGTTTATGTTGCTCTCATTCATGAATATTAAACGCAGTGCATATGATGGATGTAAATTATAAAAAAACATACAGAGCTTACACACTCTTGTCAACAAACATGAGTTATTACATGATGACTTTATCTGGAACATCAGTAATATATTATTTTCAAAGACCCTGGAAAATAATTTTCATCATAGTATTTACCAACATAGAGGGGAAGACATGCGAAAAGTCAGACAGAAATTGAGACAGTAGGCATGGCCCAAGCTGTGTCCAGGTGCCCAACCCTCGTCTGATTATTAAAGGCAAATGGAACAAATGCATTCAAATGTGCATGGTTTTGACATGTTTATCATTTTTAGAAACCTCTTATTTAGCAGTGTTTTCAAATTACGTTTGAAATTCACCACAACTGATTAGCAGAAATACTGGGGCTTGGAAAACCTAGGCAAAACTGACATCAAATGCTATATGGTTAATGCTTTATTGTTCTTATATGTAAAAACTCCATAATTGCTAAGGGTTTCAGAAATATTGACTAACCTTACTTTTTACTTTAAAAAAATAAGGACAGTCCCTATTAACTAGGGACAGCTGGCAGGAATGCAATTATAGCATTCCATAGACAAAGGAAAACAAACAAATGTGCACGCTTGTTTTGGTTGCATATAAAACAATCAATGTTTACAATATCCAACTTCATTTGCATGGATGCATCACATGATGAGGACCAAAAAAGCCATGATATGAAATTTGAGTGAGTTGCTATCTACTGAAGATTAGCTTATACCTTTTCATCATCATGTTTTACCAAACAATGTATGACGGTGGCAAGAGTTAAGGATATGGTGTAACAATAGCCTAAAGTTGTGGTAGTGTGCTGCAAGTTTGATCAGGAACTAATGCAGGATTCCATATGAAACCAGTGATTTAAGTGGAGCACTTGAGATGCTATCTACTGAAGTCTTTTTTGTCATGTTTTTCAAAACAATTGTGTGAGTAACAGGGTATTTAGCCTTTGTGGTAGTGGGGTGTAGGTTTGATCAGGAACTTATCAAGCATTATCAATGATGACATCAAAGACAACTTGACTTGCTATCTACTGAAGATAGCCGTTTCCAAGTAAAATATGTTACAACACAATGTATTTGTGGAGGTAATTTAGCATGATGAAAGTAATAATAATGGTTTATATGGTGGTGGGATGCAAGTTTAATAAGGAACATATTTTAATATTTAAAGGAACATTATCAGAAATATATTTAGGAAGTTTTAGGAACATATTTTGAAAGCCCTCTCATATAAAGCCAATGATGACATGAAACTTATGGAGTTACTATCTACTGAAAAATAATGTATGTAACAATAGTTTTTGAGCTGGTGGGATTAAAGTTTAATGGTGTCATCAGCGGTTGGGCAGGCACTGCTGGTATGTCATAAATTCTGCCTTTAACATCTAAGTTATAGACATGGCCTCAAGCTGTCTGAAGATTTACAGTGTCAGAAAAATCAAGACATCATTCAGACTTTTTAACCATGTAGAGGCACTGCCCGCACTTGGAGTGCCATTATCCAAAGAGAACACGAGGTGTCGGCAAAATCCATGAGGCAGTGGCAGCATTAGAAATTCTTTTCTGGAGGGGCAATGGGAAAGCAAAGTGAAATTTGATCTTCACTCAAATAGAGTGATTTTTGCCCAAAATAGTCATTTTTATAGCCAAAATATAGCAATTTTTGCCAATGCCCCCCCCCCAGTCAAATATTCTTGAAGACATATCTTTGAGTCAGCTTTTGACACTTTCAGTAGTCAACACCTTGCCAGTTCAAAATGAACAGAGCCTCATTAGGATTTTTTTCACAAAATCATGTAACAAACTCCTGGCCATCTGGATTGACATTCATATGTAACATTCTACAGTTTTTCATCAAGTGTTTAATCTCACCCTCTACATATGACTTGATATTTACACATCGCTGTAATTATCGATCACACATTGCCATGATCCAGAAAAAAGTGTTTTAACTAACGATGAGGCTGTAAAGGTCAGATGCTATAGCTCCCGGTCTGCCTAACGTCTTCCACCTTGTTGGTTATTGGAAATCAATATCATAATAGTAACAAATTATTCAGTTTTCATTAATACAGGCATTACATGTTAAAATGTTGCATAATAATGACTTGATACATAATGTGCAATTGTGTATTATGTAAGTAAAGAGAATTGGGTAAACATGTTCCATTATGAATAACATGATATGTTGTAGACAAATTTATATTGGAATGGCATGCCTTGAGTAAATTCTAACCATTTCCTTCAAACTTTCCTCACTGTTGATACTAACTCAGACTCACATGATGATCATAAGATGATCTTTACTCGCCATGTTATAAAAAACATGACCACAGATTGAATATATGCGCAACACAAGCAACTCAAAGCTATGAAAATACATACACACAAATACGCAGACAACATGGCAACATGTAAACACAGCAGCCCTCGAATTAAGGATCTGAAGGGGCACGGCAACTTTTTTAGGGCAAGTTGATAATTGCCTTGGATTTTCACTGAAAAGGCAAGGCAGCACGGCAGTTTGTAATATTTCAAGAGGGCATCATGGCAACTGTTGATAATTTGAGAAGGGCACTAAGGCAATTTCTCAAAAGCGAGGAAAACACACACAAAGAGTCTGATAGATGATTTTATAATGAAGGGGCAGGGCTGGGGCACTGACGGCAACTTCATCAGAGGGCACGGCAAGTGACTGCCTTGGGTAAAGGACATATTTTGAGGGCATTACGGCAGTGGGGATGGGCACCCACGGCAAAATGCCATGGGTGCCGTGGGTTAATTCGGGGGCTGAAACACAGACTTACTATTTTCCTTCTTCTCTTGCTCACTCCCTTTACATACACACCTACATGTATTCAACAGCAGGGGACTCAATGAATGCGGACATGTTTTTTCAGATTTTCGTAAGTACAAATTACACACAATTTTTTTTATTTTAACCTATCAAGCAGGGACTCTAAACAGGGTCGGTCCCCTGTTGCAGTTGCAGTAACATCCAAGGTTGGAATGTTAATGTCCACATTTGCCGGCAATCAGCTCGGCACCCTAGCACATTACCCATCATCATAAAAAGACCCAAATATTGACGGGCGCAGTCAACAAGTTGTTAGTTTAAAAACAAAAAACTTTTGATATAAGTACAAATAAGTCATTTGCTCATAGTATATATAATAGACCAGTAACCAGTGTGTACACATTTACTGCTTGAATGCATCTCAAAGAGGTCACTTTTCTGCCTGATTTAAGACACCACTTGTAAACCATTTGGCCTTAAACTATATACTGTATAATCTATACTAATAAAATAATAAGCGGTCTCTATCTGTCTATCTGTCTATCTGTGTATCTGTGTATCTATCTATCTGTCTGTCTGTCCGGCTATGCGTTCGCCGCTGCGTTCCGCCGATCGAGCGAAATTTCGGATATGGATAGGTGACGGAAAAGCAAGTTAACCGGTGGTTTTGAAGGGCCCCTCGAGGTCAAAGGTCATCTAGGGGAAAATACCCCAACTGGATAGCAAAAGCAGCAGCAAGTGGATACAAAGATGTGTAATGGGCAACTCTGGACAAGTTTCATTCAGCTTTTGGCTGTTTGCCCAATTTGAAATGCACTGTAATGTCTACCCAGAATGCATTGCTGCAAAGCTACAGGTGCACTAGCATTAAGAAAATAATGAGCTCTGTGTGTTCGATGGCAATGCGTTTCTCCGCGCTTCGACGCATCATTCCGATATTTCGGACATAGATGGGTACCGGTCGTGCGCGGTTTACCGGGTAGTTTTGAAGGTCATCGGAGGTCAAGGTCAAAGGTCACAGATTTCAAACTTTGTCCGATCGGGCCCAAACTTGGTGGGTGGGATCCTTGATAGGACGGTAATATATGTCCAAAATAAAAGCGAGGTCAACCGAGGTCAAAGGTCATTACGGAGGGGTCAAATTGCAAACTTTGTCCGATGGGGCTCAAACTTGGTGGGTGGGATCCTTGGTGCGAGGGGAATATATGCCCGAAATGAAATCGAGGTCAACGGAGGTCAAAGGTCAGTTCGGAGGGGTCAAATTTCAGACTTTGTCCGATCGG
This sequence comes from Amphiura filiformis, assembly GCF_039555335.1. NCBI lineage: Eukaryota > Metazoa > Echinodermata > Ophiuroidea > Amphilepidida > Amphiuridae > Amphiura > Amphiura filiformis. The sequence continues at coordinate 27,220,535 of NC_092644.1, read as the reverse complement.
GCTCAAACTTGGTGGGTGGGATCCTTGATACGAGGGGAATATATGCGCGAAATAAAGTTGAGGTCAACCGAGGTCAAAGGTCATTACGGAGGGGTCAAATTTCAAACTTTGCCCGATCGGGCTCAAACTTGGTGGGTGGAATCCTTGGTATGAGGGGAGCATGAAAAACATTATATGGAGGTCATCCAAGGTCAAAGGTCATGGATTTCAAACTTTGTCTAATCGGGCTCAAACTTCATCATCTGAGTTCAAAGGTCATCTGGGGTCAAAAAGTATCTCTATCATCATCTGGGGTCAAAAAGTATCTCTATCATGCAGATGGTGCCCTTATTATAGCTACAGGGCTATTACAGCAGCAGGTGCACTAGTTGTTATATAAAACTAAGGCTTACATAATTTATATCTTCCACTGATAACCTTCAGTGTTTATGTATGAGGGATTGTTTATGCTATAAACCTCAGTGAAATGTCAAGATCACAATGCATAATTTTTCAATTTCATGGCCTCAATGATGTCATGATATTGTGTCACTGCTCCTGGCTTTGTGCCATAAAATAATAATTCCTATTTTGGAATTTTACAAAATGCTGCAAAACCAAACTTTGACATGTATTTCATTTTAAAAAAAACCCAAATTTTGCAAAAGATAATGATATTATCTACAAATCAATGATATATATTTTCAAATCTCCTCAATCTTCAATTTCCTTTGACATTCCAAGAAAAGTTAAGAATTTGACACTGAAAACCCAGGGGGACTCTGAATCCCCTACCCTCAACTGATTTGTCAGTTTTTGACACTTCTTTTCAAACCGGGACCCATGCATGTTTAGGGATTTTTTTACCTAAAAAATGGCTGATTTGACAGTTTTTGACCATTTCTTATCAGGACCCATGTTTAGGGGTTTCTTTCAAAAAACAAAAACAACACCCAATCTCTTCCGAAGTCATGACCTGTTCTATGGCTGTGATGCATAGGCTATATCCGGGGGGCACCTCAAAAATTTTTGGTGGGTATGCTCCCCCGGGATTTTGAGGTGGTGGGTCTTTGGGAGCTGACGGCGTACCGGTAGAAGGGGGTCTTTCGGAGCTGCGAACCGGCTGTGAACAAGTAAAATGGGGTCTTTTAGAGCTGCGAAAAGTCAAAATCAAGGGTCTTTCTTGGCTTTTTGGTTGAAAATCGCCTGAAAATGAGGAATGAGCAATTTTGGGGTCTTTTAGAGCTAAAATTATCAAAATCAAGGGTCTTTCGGAGCTTTATTTTGGTCAAATATAGGGGGTCACCTAGGTTTCATTATCATTGAGGTATAGGACTTTTTATTTTTTCGGAGGAGAGCCGGTAGGGCAACTACTTGATAATATTTCTATATGTTCATACTACATACTCTGAAAATTTTAGAAAATTCGCACGAGTCCGTTTTTTAAAAATCACATTTTTGTTCCTAAAATGGGGGTTATAGCACCCTCAACGGGCACTCTCTCCATAGGGCTACATGTAAAGACCAGTTATAGACAAATGGCCTTAAAATAAAACGGACTCGTGCGAATTTCCTCAAATTTTGCATATGATGTAGATTTAACATCTGGAATGTAATGCAAGTGATGCTGTTGCTGCTCTTCTAAATTCATTTTTAAAATGTCCGCCCCAGACCAAGGTGGGTCTTTCGGAGCTGCGAAACCCAAAAGGGGGGGGGTCTTTCCGGGGAGCATACCCGTATGGTCATTTGTGTTGAGTGCCCCCCCGGGGCTATATATGTTTTGCTTCTATAATTTTAAGCAATGGAGCAATTGAACTCATAACTGTAATAAGAATGTTTGGGTGATGAACCCCTGATGTGGGTTATAGTAGAAACATTAAACGTGACAATGTGCAAAGTTCAAAAATAATACAAAATAAATTAAGAAAATGTGAAGGAAAGTGTCCTTTCTCCTGGGACTAAATTCCACTTAGACCAGGTCTAACTTTAGACCTCTTTTGTGCATACGGACCTGAGTGTTTTCAGCAGATATGATAGCTTATTATAGTTTGTATAAGGTAATAATTATAGTATAGGCACCAGAGTTTTGCGCGGTTCGCGCAAAAGCGCACATTTTCGCGCATTTGGGTGTCCAAAGCGCATTTTGGGTTCCATCGAGAATGTTCACGATTTTGACCCATCGATAAGCTTAAAGTTAAAACTTACGATTTTATGCCCCAAATCGGCAGCATTTACAAGAAAATTCACGCAATATTGGTTCTAACTTCACTTATGTACATCAAAATACAAATAACGATCATTAAACCAAGCATAATGTGGGGAAATTTGCCCTTGCTTTCGACATTTCGATCGACGATTTGTGATGGTCGCCATCTTTATTTTTTATTTTTCCAGAAACTGGAAATGAACCGAAGTCGTTCAGTAATTGATTGACAGGCCATGGTTTTACCGATGTTTTCTCGTGTTTTGCATTGATAACATGGGATCACGCATTTTAGCGCATTTTGACCTATTTTTTGGCGCATTTTCGCGCATTTTGAAAAGTGGCCAGCGCATTTTGCCGTTTTAAATCGCGCGAAACTCCGGTGCCTATTATAGTAACTCAAATTTCAAAAATGCCTCCTTTGGCCTCCATGGACCAGATTGTGTCACAAATGTTACAATCAAACCACCTATCTACACACTAAAAACTACAGGGTTATATTTTCCGTGGTCATTTTGAATTGACCACGTTTGGGGTTGTTTTGACCCTTCAAGGGGGTTGTACTGTTTTAATTTGACCACATTCACGAGGTCATTTTAGCCACGACATTTAACGTGGTCAAAAACTTAGTGGTCATTTTGCCGATACCGTCGGCGCATTGATATCAGTTTCAATCTTCCGCTTAGATTATCTCGTTTCATAAATGAGTTTAAACATGAGCTGCGAGCAATGTTTGTTGATTAATAAATAAAACTAAATTTTTGACCGAAGTTACCCAATTTGTCAACTTTATAATGACTTGCATTTGAACTATTTGCACACACGGTGTGCATCGGCTCACGTGGTCACATCAGCGCCATATTTGTTCTGATTGTGCAGCTCAGCGGATTGTCGTGTGTGCTTGTCTGCATGATGGAATATGAAAAGTTAGTTGAAAAGTGAGACTGCAAGGATGCATAGACCCTTGTCTATGCACGCAGATTCATTCAATTTCATGCTGTCGTGGCTGGTGTCTTGGCTGCAGTTGTTATATAAGCTTATATCATGTAAGCTTATAATACGTGAACTGTCATAGGCGATGACTGACTGTGTGTGAGTGTGATACACAGATGCATTTTGCAGTTTGCTGTTTGTGTAATGCTTTCTCTGTGCAGAAACACACTTATGTCCTGGTGGGACCAGCATGACCATAGGCCTACTAAAAAAATCCAAACAACCCCTAAATGTGGTTATTGAGTAACCCTATAAAACAACCCTTTCAAATGGGTCATTTCATTTGACCCCGAAATGAGGTCATTAAGTAACCCAATAAGGCAACCCTTTTGAAGGGGTCATTTCATTTGACCCCAAAATGTGGTAATATTTTGACCCCAATGGGGTTACTATTTGACCCAAATACGTAGTCATTGCAATGACCCCGACCAATGGGGTCAAAATGACCCCGTTAGTGGTATGGTGTTTAGTTGATAACTATGCTGGGGTCAAAAATGACCCCGTTTGGGTCATTTTTTGACCCCGTAGTTTTAAGTGTGTATACCTCTAAACAATAACATGCCAACCTAAAAAAATGCAATATTACAATAATGAAATAAAAATCTCATTCAAAACTCCACCCATTCAGTGGTCAAAAGAGAGGATTGGTACTGAGAAGATGAGCAACAACAAGTCCATGTAATAAATGCCATATTATTATACTAATGATTGAGTCAATAATATCTGTACTGGTATTCTTTTAATTAAGTTGGCAGAAAGATGTCAATGAACATGTCAAATGGTCCTTACATGACAAATCAAAATTCAATGAAATCATTAATTATATTGCATGTGGTATGGCACTAGAAATTAGCTTTAATAGGCTGAGAGTGAAATCATTGCTTTGTCATAAATTTTAAAACAAACTCATATATTGCACAGTGCACTACTTCTTAAAGGAGTATTTCGTGATCCTAGCATCCTCTTTTTATGACATTTTTCAGTAGATATCCAGAGTTATGCATGATTTAGTGTATTACACTGCTCCATAGGCCACTGTTGTAATTTTGTTCTGGTATATACCAGAACGAAATTCAAATTCGGCGATATTTTTGCTATTTATAAACGAAAGAATCTGCAAGAAATATTTGGTACCCGGTACATAAACATTATGTAGCCAGAGGTATCCAGTGGTATAAAAATCTCAATTTTTGTTGAGAAAAGTGGGGGGATGAGGCTGTGCATCATGAAATGCCCTTTTAATATTTACAGAAAGTTGACATTGTAGGCCTAAACCAATTTGTATGTATTTTTGAAATTATTGAAGAAAAAAAATCTATTATTACTGACTAGCGGTCTTTAGAGCACCTTTAGAAGAGCCCTGCATATAGATGATGTGATTTCTGACGTCAATGCCTGACAGTATGCGCACGCATCATCACAATTTCCATTGTTTTTTGCCTGGCAGTATCTTGCACAAGCATCATATTTTGTTCAGGGCTCGTGTTTTTAAAACTCCCGCCACATCACAATAAGACTATTAAACAGTGTATTGGTTGCATGGGGTTCATTCAAGCATAAAGATGCTACCAGTCCCTTGCCTTTGTTGATAAACATTGAGGTCACCTCATCTATAGTGTGGGGGGTTTAAAACAAGGTTAGGGAGGAGTGATGTCAGTGGCTAACCTTCATGGTTGCCACTGTGGTCAAGCAATTAGAACAGCAGTAGGTCACAAATTGTATGCCTCATCTATTGATCTCAATTTCTCAAATTTAAATCAATTTTGGTTGATGTAATGATGTTCCTGCCATAAAAGATGATCAGTTAACCGTAAATTTATATGTCCCATTTATTGATAGTCAATATTATCATGATTATTTAACTATCAATTAAGGGGGGTAAATGTTTAAGAAACTAGTTTCTAATTTGCAAGTTCTTCATTCAATCATTGATTGTATTGACTCAAAACATGGTAAATGACTTCTAAGGCCTACATACGAAAATAAGGCGCTTTCACACAGTATCCTCAATTCTTCTATCACTCCCTTGGCAGTCTTCTAAGCAGCGACCATACAAGGGGGGGGGGTCAAGATAAGATAAGAAACCTAGAAATATATACAAAATTACTGGCATACTATTTTAGGCCAATATGCTCAATTTGGTACAATTAATTACCGAATAGGGTGCAACTTGCTAGACTTGAGTCCAGTCCTCATTTAATACGGTTTAGGGTTAGTGGTTATGGTTGGGGTAGGGCAGTCTTGTAATAAGACTAGTAGAGTTGCACCCTATTCGGCAATTGCTCCCTCAATTTTCACATTTTTTTCCTATCCCCCTTGATATTCTTGTCCCCCCCCCCCCCCCCCAAAAAATAAACCTAGAGCTGCTGCTGTCCAAACAGCTCACCCATCATTGCCCTCACAGTGTGGATAGTGTTAATGCATGATGCATGCATGTACTTTAAAATAGCATGACATTTTAAAAGGAAACATTGAGCCCTTGTGTGTGGAATATGTTAAATGTGTAACATACTAACAACTCCGTTTTTTCAACACAACATTATTTCTTTTACATGTATAGTGCCTACACAGATAGTCAGATAGGCCTACTCTCACAGAAATGTTCAAAAAATATACTTTTATTTACTTAGTACTAGTGCATATTATACATAAATGATCATCTGTTTTGGAATCAATGGGGAAATGAAGTCACAGTGACAAGTATTGCAGTGAACTGAAAACTCACCAAAGCATATTTTTGCTTTATGAATTGTAACATTTTGACTTCCTCTTGCCAGAATTATTGTGGAGTTAAAATTCATATTGTTTCTTTATTTATTTGTTAAGTTTATTTCTTTCTTTTTTTCTATTTTACAAATTTTCACCATTCAATCTTTTCTCATACATTGGGCTAATCAATCTTAAATCCACACTCCCCCTGTGGAAGATTTGGCTCAAGTCTGTCACAGAGGGGGTTTCAATTTTGAATAGAATATACAATTGGGTAACTTCAATTTGAACTACTCACTCCAGTTGTGGAAGATATAGATAAAGCCATAATACAGGGGGAGTATGGGTTTCAAAATGATTAACCCTGACCAACTACATTTGAAAAACATACTCCCTCTGTGGAAGATATTTCCAAAATCTTCCACAGGGGGAGTGTGGATTTCAACTGGAATAGCCCATTTTGCTGTACTTGTGTGCATCAGGCAGTCATGCAGTCAATGCAGATTTCTATTGATGACCAGTAAGCATGGTAGGTAGGCAAGTGATGGGTCAAATAGCACTGGGTCAAATATCTTGTCATATCAATTGAGCCATACTAGAAATCAGACTATTGTAAACATGACTAGTGACCTCTGTGATGAACTTGAAGACCATGGGAAATAAAAGTTTCTGGACAGACTGTTTTACCTTAGTTTAAGGCCAAGTAAAATCCGGAGTAAAATAGATAACATGTACATCGTCCGGACTTTCTCAAAATTTGGTGAGGGAGGCCCTTATTATTTGTTAATTTGTTACAAATTTACACCGGTACCGTATTCATTTCTTTGTAAAGTTGCAAAATTTTGCAAAGGCTTTGTCAACACATTATAAAAATGGGAAAGTCCTAATATTTTTGTTATTTTCCCAACAAAGCCCTGCCCCCAGCTTGAAGAAAGTGTTTTGCAATTTGTTTATTTATATAATGATAACCAATAGGGTAACTTCTTTTGAAACATGTGCAGGCACTATAAACATTGATTTTTTGTCCTAAAGTTAGGGTTGGGGTTAGAGTTAGGTTCAGGATTAAGGTACCAAAACTTTTTGGACTACCGGACTTTAAAATGGATAGCGGTGGTAGACTGGACGATAATATAATTATAACTGAACAGCTCTCAAAAAGTTCTCTGATTTCAAACACAATCTTTCACTGGATCATTTCAAATTCAAATCAAATGAGTCCAAATTTAAAATCAACTGTATTTTCATACTCACACTGCAAAATGATAAGCAAAGCACTTCCACCCCGTAGGCCTTTCCAGAAAGTTGTACACACGTCCCTGCACGGTCATTTTCACAGCTTTTTGCTTGCTCATATGTTCCGAGTATTTTCGCTGTAATTCACGTTTCGTCTGTACATTGTTATTAACATTTCTATTATTAGGCCGTCCTCGATGCACTCTCTGTGGACTAGATTGTTGTGATGTGAATTCCACAGACGGAAAAGTGTAAGTCGCCGTTTCAGATTCTGTACTTGCTGGGTCCATTTCTACAACACTAGATCTAGACGTGAACGACGAAGTTTTACGGGACCGTGGAGCACTACCGCCGCCTGATGTTGTAATTCCTCCTGTTGCGGCTCCTGTTGGCCGATCTGTAGACATAATTTGAATTTAATCACAACAAATAAGGCATTGACGGAGTAGAGTACCCTTTGCAGATAGGGTAAAGGGTTTCAGATAGATTTATCCAGAGTTAGATCCGCAAAAATTAAGCATATTATCCTTCCAGTGGCTCAGCCGTGGTCTGTCATCTGCACTGCAAACACGTTTTCTCCTGTGCACGACAGCAATGTGTGTTGTTGATGTTATTACTCTCATACCCTGACCTCGCAGAATGCTCGTGTGTGCTACTCAAAGCACGTGTATATAGATGACCTTGTGTTCGAAGAGGGGCGAACGCACACAGACAAGAATGCGGCGTGTCTGGTGGCTGACAGCTATGCAGATGCATGCCCTCAATTTGGTCAACTTCGTTATTCTTCGCTTGATAGACATGATGAAGGCGCTTTTCAATTACAGATACACCTGATACCAAAATCAGCATTTTGATGGGGTAAAGTGAGGGGATGAGGTTGTCAATCAGGTTACCCACCTTTAAATTAGTTGCCCGTCACATTTTTTTCAGTGAAATATGAGGTCATGATTTCATTATTCATTATTTTGGAAAATTTCATTATTCTCAAAACTGGTATTCTTAGATCATCATTATAATAGACATTTTGTAACAGATTGAGAAAAGATTTGAATTTATTATTAAAATGATAATATAATTAGCCTATCATTGAATTTATTATTAAAATGAAAAAAAAAATTGCAATTTTTTTAATCACTTATAGAAACATGATGAGGTAATCCTTAAATTTCCATTATTTACCACATCATCTACCTACAACTAAGAAAAGGGGATGTCAGACATTTTGAGAGTTTCACGTTTGATTATTTCCATCTCAATTGTCAGATATTGACTTTTTTTATGAAAATAATGAAAGTTTTGGTCAAATTGAAAAAGTGATGAGGGCGGGTGACGGGAAACTAATCATTTCATTACATAGGCCTAATAGAGGACATAACTTTGTGAAAACATTTGAAGATCTTGTTATGGAATTTGATATCTCTATTATAATGACTTAGGCTACGCTCTCAGAGTCTGACGCTGCATTGTACTAGAAATACTTTTTCTGTGAAATCGCTATATATAGAGCCAACTACAGCAGTCATCGCTGTTCAAACCCAGTGGGCACAGGTTAAGATTTCGACGTTAATCAACGTTGATACAACGTCGAAGTTTTCAACCAAACCTGATTTCAACCTAGAGGTTAGTTGAAATCAGGTTGAAATTTCGACGTTCATACAACGTTGAAATTTCAACCTGATTTCAACTAACCCTAAGGTTGAAATCAGGTTGAGGTCCATCAGGTTGAAGTTCATTTGCAAATACAACGTGATTTCAACCTGATTTCAACGTCAGGTATATATGCCCACTGGGAAGTGGATACCAACAAGACAAGTGGCCAAGCGGTCTAAGGCGCTAACTCTTAAAGTATCCATGATAGCGGTGCGCCGTGAGTTCGAACCCCGCCTCTGCCAAACTTAATTGTCCTTTTTTTAAATTTCATGTTGGGGAATGATGTGGCTGGGAGAATTTATGTATGGCGTGGAGTGGTGTGAGAGCCAACCGGGAACACGTATTCATTTAAATATATCGGCATTAATTTAGTATCACCCTTGTGGCCGCCGTGCAGTGGAAAACCTTCTTTCATTAAAAAGAAATGAAAAAAACAAACAAACAAACAAAACACGGATTTTTAGGATTTTTTCGCTATATCTACTGAAGATAGCATTTAGAATCTCATCCCGATTCATTGCATATTTCTACTCTAGAAGTAGGCCTAATGTTTTACATTATTTTCTCTAATTTTTTACTTCATCATGTATAGCGTCGAGTTTTTTCCTTCTAATACACCAGTCCCCATCAGAAAGTTTAAAGCGATATTACAGACTCGTCACTTTCTGCATCTGCATGTTTCTCTATTTTTACCTCTTTTCCCCCACTTTTTTTTAAAAATAGCGCCGGATATCGGGCGAATGCCGGTTTGTTTTATTCGCGCAGAGTAACCGTGCGCGTTTTAGAATTATTTTCGCTATATCTACTGAAGATAGACCTAGCATTTAGAATCTCATATAGTCCCAAATTAACGCCTATAGTCCCAAATTAAACCAAAACAAAATGTCGCAACATTTAAAATTTTAATTTGATTCTCAGTAGATATAGCACCAGTAGGCCTAATTCGATTCGAAAATATATATCTCGCGCAGGGGACAATGAAAACATAGGCCTGCATTTTATTTCAGCTATTATACTATATAGTATTCAGTAGGTAGAACAAAAAAACACATGTATAATTAAAATTATAAACCAAAACAAAATGTAGCAACATTTGAAGTTTTAATTTGATGTTCAGAAGATAGCACACCAGTAACATGATTCTATCAAATATCGCTTTAGGGTTCGTATACCACTAAATCCGCCTGTAAAGCGGTTTCCGGTAAAAGTTTCAATTTTAATATTACCCATGTAAATCAATGCAGGAGCTCTATAGACACCGGCACCAGAATCGAGCAAATTACGGCATGTCTCGCCACATTTTCTTTTAGTATAAACATCGGCATTAGGCCGAATGCAAAGCTAAAAAGAAATGTTAAAATGACGAAGCTGACCAAAATTGCTATCTTCAGAAGATAGCAAGCAAAAAAAAATAATAATAATATTAAAAAAAAAAAAAAAAAAAAAAAAACAACATTGCCTAGCACGCATTGTAGATGATGATTCAGTACGGCGCGAAATGGCAAAACTGCATTGAACGGGGCTGCGAGCTCAGAGTAAAATCGGCATTAGGCCGAATGCAAAGCTAAGTTAAAATGACGAAGCTGACCAAAATAATATCTATCTTCAGAAGATTGCAAGCAAAAAAAATTAATAATAATAATATTTAAAAAAAACCCAAAAAAAACCCAACAACATTGCCTAGCACGCGTTGTAGATGATGATTCAGTACGGCGCGAAATGGCAAAACTGCATTGAACGGGGTTGCGAGCTCAGAGTAAAATCGGCATTAGGCCGACTGCAGAGCTATAAAGAAATGTAAAAATGACGAAGCTGACCAAAATTTAAAACGGCACTTAAAGCAGAGATTATCATCTGGCTGTTTCTCTATTTTTACCTCCCCCCCTTTATTTTTTAATAGCGCGGCATATAGGCCGAATACCGATTATTTAATTCGGGCAGAGTAACCATGCTCGTTTTAGGATTTTTCGCTATATCTACTGAAGATAGCATTTAGAATCTCATCCCGATTCATTGCATATTTCTACTCTAGAAGTAATGTTTTACATTATTTTCTCTACTTTTTTATTTTATCATGTAGCGGCGAGTGTTTTCTTTCTAATACATCAGTCCCGATCAAAAAGTTTAAAGCGATATTACAGACTCATCACTTTCCGCATCTGCGTGTTTCTCTATTTTACCTCTTTTCCCCACTTTTTTTTTTAATAGCGCGGCATATAGGCCGAATGCCGGTTTGTTTTATTCGCGCAGAGTAACCGTGCGCGTTTTAGAATTTAGTATCACCCTTGTGGCCGCCCGTGCAGTGAAAAACCTTCTTTCATTAAAAGGAAATGAAAAAACAAACAAATAAAAGCTCGGATTTTTAGGATTTTTTTGCTATATCTACTGAAGATAGCATTTAGAATCTCATCCCGATTCATTGCATATTTCTACTCTAGAAGTAATGTTTTAAATTGTTTTCTCTAATTTTTTACTTCATCATGTAGCGGCGAGTTTTTTCCTTCTAATACACCAGTCCCGATCAGAAAGTTTAAAGCGATATTACAGACTCATCACTTTTCGCATCTGCATGTTTCTCTATTTTTACCTCTTTTCTCCCACTTTTTTTTAAATTTTAAATAGCGCGGCATATAGGCCGAATGCCGGTTTGTTTTATTCGCGCAGAGTAACCGTGCGCGTTTTAGAATTATTTTCGCTATATCTACTGAAGATAGACCTAGCATTTAGAATCTCATATAGTCCCAAATTAACGCCTATAGTCCCAAATTAAACCAAAACAAAATGTCGCAACATTTAAAATTTTAATTTGATTCTCAGTAGATATAGCACCAGTAGGCCTAATTCGATTCGAAAATATATATCTCGCGCAGGGGACAATGAAAACATATAGGCCTGCATTTTATTTCAGCTGTTATACTAGTATTCAGTAGGTAGAACAAATAAACACATGTAATTAAAATTATAAACCAAAACAAAATGTAGCAATATTTGAAGTTTTAATTTGATCTTCAGAAGATAGCACACCAGTAACATGATTCTATCAAATATCGCTTTAGGGTTCATATACCACTAAATCCGCCGGTAAAGCGGTTTCCGGTAAAAGTTTATCACGCCTATAGTCCCAAACTGTGCATAAAAATTCTGGAAAATCGGTACAATATTAAAAATTTTAGTGTTGAAAATCGTGTTTTACTAGAACTTGTGAATGTGATCTCTACAAATTTGAAAAGAAAATGCGAAAATTTGAGTGATATTTACGATTATGTGCGCATGAACAAACGAGGTCAGAACGCGGTTAGCAGTCGGATGTAAACACGGGAAAATGTGGCCTTTTTATATAGGCCTAGCACTAATTTTCTCAAAAATTAGTCGGACCTAAAATGTGTAGTCATTTTCAGAAATGTTATTCAGAATTTTGTTCTAGTTAAGATGATACCAAATATATATATTTCAAAGTTGGACGTAACTCGACTTATGGCCAAAACGCGACCCCTATTTAGCACGTAAAGTCTCTGGGAAGCTTTTTTGTGGTATGCCTTTATCTCGTTCAGCAGACAAAAACGACAACCAACGGGCATTTAAATTTGAGCTATCTGCAGTTGATAGCAAAATCACACAGATCCCACAAACACCAAAATGACATAAAACAGATAGAGAAATGTAAGAGCTTTATTTCTAAGTTTGTTTCAGCAAAACAAAAAAAAAAAAAAAAAAAAAAAAAACAAAAAAAAAAAAGTAAAAAAAAAAACAAAAAAAAAAAAAAAAAACCAACATTGCCTAGCACGCGTTGTAGATGATGATTCAGTACGGCGCGAAATGGCAAAACTGCATTGAACGGGGTTGCGAGCTCAGAGTAAAATCGGCATTAGGCCGAATGCAAAGCTAAAAAAGAAATGTTAAAATGACGAAGCTGACCAAAATAATATCTATCTTCAGAAGATTGCAAGCAAACAAAATAAAAATAATAATATTTAAAAAACCAAAAAAAACCCAACAACATTGCCTAGCACGCGTTGTAGATGATGATTCAGTACGGCGCGAAATGGCAAAACTGCATTGAACGGGGTTGCGAGCTCAGAGTAAAATCGGCATTAGGCCAACTGCAGAGCTATAAAGAAATGTAAAAATGACGAAGCTGACCAAAATTTAAAACGGCACTTAAAGCAGAGATTATCATCTGGCTGTTTCTCTATTTTTACCTCCCCCCCCCCCCCCCTCCTTTATTTTTTTAATAGCGCGGCATATAGGCCGAATACCGATTATTTAATTCGGGCAGAGTAACCATGCTCGTTTTAGGATTTTTTCGCTATATCTGCTGAAGATAGCATTTAGAATCTCATCCCGATTCATTGCATATTTCTACTCTAGAAGTAATGTTTTACATTATTTTCTCTACTTTTTTTATTTGATCATGTAGCGGCGAGTGTTTTCTTTCTAATACATCAGTCCCGATCAAAAAGTTTAAAGCGATATTACAGACTCATCACTTTCCGCATCTGCGTGTTTCTCTATTTTTACCTCTTCCCCCCTTTTTTTTTTAATAGCGCGGCATATAGGCCGAATGCCGGTTTGTTTTATTCGCGCAGAGTAACCGTGCGCGTTTTAGAATTATTTTCGCTATATCTACTGAAGATAGACCTAGCATTTAGAATCTCATATAGTCCCAAATTAACGCCTATAGTCCCAAATTAAACCAAAACAAAATGTCGCAACATTTAAAATTTTAATTTGATTCTCAGTAGATATAGCACCAGTAGGCCTAATTCGATTCGAAAATATATATCTCGCGCAGGGGACAATGAAAACATATAGGCCTGCATTTTATTTCAGCTGTTATACTAGTATTCAGTAGGTAGAACAAATAAACACATGTAATTAAAATTAAACCAAAACAAAATGTAGCAATATTTGAAGTTTTAATTTGATCTTCAGAAGATAGCACACCAGTAACATGATTCTATCAAATATCGCTTTAGGGTTCATATACCACTAAATCCGCCGGTAAAGCGGTTTCCGGTAAAAGTTTATCACGCCTATAGTCCCAAACTGTGCATAAAAATTCTGGAAAATCGGTACAATATTAAAAATTTTAGTGTTGAAAATTGTGTTTTACTAGAACTTGTGAATGTGATCTCTACAAATTTGAAAAGAAAATGCGAAAATTTGAGTGATATTTACGATTATGTGCGCATGAACAAACGAGGTCAGAACGCGGTTAGCAGTCGGATGTAAACACGGGAAAATGTGGCCTTTTTATATAGCACTAATTTTCTCGAAAATTAGGCGGACCTAAAATGTGTAGTCATTTTCAGAAATGTTATTCAGAATTTTGTTCTAGTTAAGATGATACCAAATATATATATTTCAAAGTTGGACGTAACTCGACTTATGGCCAAAACGCGACCCCTATTTAGCACGTAAAGTCTCTGGGAAGCTTTTTTGTGGTATGCCCTTTATCTCGTTCAGCAGACAAAAACGACAACCAACGGGCATTTAAATTTGAGCTATCTGCAGTTGATAGCAAAATCACACAGATCCCACAAACACCAAAATGACATAAAACAGATAGAGAAATGTAAGAGCTTTATTTCAAAGTTTGTTTCAGCGTCATACAGTATTCGGTTCTTGAGATATTTCAATTTTAATATTACCCATGTAAATCAATGCAGGAGCTCTATAGACACCGGCACCAGAATCGAGCAAATTACGGCATGTCTCGCCACATTTTCTTTTAGTATAAAAATCGGCATTAGGCCGAATGCAAAGCTAAAAAAGAAATGTTAAAATGACGAAGCTGACCAAAATAATATCTATCTTCAGAAGATTGCAAGCAAAAAAAAAAAAATAATAATAATATTTAAAAAACCCAAAAAAACCCCAACAACATTGCCTAGCACGCGTTGTAGATGATGATTCAGTACGGCGCGAAATGGCAAAACTGCATTGAACGGGGTTGTGAGCTCAGAGTAAAATCGGCATTAGGCAGACTGCAGAGCTATAAAGAAATGTAAAAATGACGAAGCTGACCAAAATTAAAAACGGCACTTAAAGCAGAGATTATCATCTGGCTGTTTCTCTATTTTTACCTCTCCCCCTTTATTTTTTTAATAGCGCGGCATATAGGCCGAATACCGATTATTTAATTCGGGCAGAGTAACCATGCTCGTTTTAGGATTTTTTCGCTATATCTACTGAAGATAGCATTTAGAATCTCATCCCGATTCATTGCATATTTCTACTCTAGAAGTAATGTTTTACATTATTTTCTCTACTTTTTTATTTTGTCATGTAGCGGCGAGTGTTTTCTTTCTAATACATCAGTCCCGATCAAAAAGTTTAAAGCGATATTACAGACTCATCACTTTCCGCATCTGCGTGTTTCTCTATTTTTACCTCTTTTCCCCCTCTTTTTTTTTTTAATAGCGCGGCATATAGGCCGAATGCCGGTTTGTTTTATTCGCGCAGAGTAACCGTGCGCGTTTTAGAATTTAGTATCACCCTTGTGGCCGCCCGTGCAGTGAAAAACCTTCTTTCATTAAAAGGAAATGAAAAAACAAACAAACAAAAGCTCGGATTTTTAGGATTTTTTTGCTATATCTACTGAAGATAGCATTTAGAATCTCATCCCGATTCATTGCATATTTCTACTCTAGAAGTAATGTTTTACATTATTTTCTCTACTTTTTTATTTTATCATGTAGCGGCGAGTGCTTTCTTTCTAATACATCAGTCCCGATCAAAAAGTTTAAAGCGATATTACAGACTCATCACTTTCCGCATCTGCGTGTTTCTCTATTTTTACCTCTTTTCCCCCACTTTTTTTAAAATTTTAAATAGCGCGGCATGTAGGCCGAATGCCGGTTTGTTTTATTCGCGCAGAGTAACCGTGCGCGTTTTAGAATTATTTTCGCTATATCTACTGAAGATAGACCTAGCATTTAGAATCTCATATAGTCCCAAATTAACGCCTATAGTCCCAAATTAAACCAAAACAAAATGTCGCAACATTTAAAATTTTAATTTGATTCTCAGTAGATATAGCACCAGTAGGCCTAATTCGATTCGAAAATATATATCTCGCGCAGGGGACAATGAAAACATATAGGCCTGCATTTTATTTCAGCTATTATACTAGTATTCAGTAGGTAGAACAAATAAACACATGTAATTAAAATTATAAACCAAAACAAAATGTAGCAACATTTGAAGTTTTAATTTGATCTTCAGAAGATAGCACACCAGTAACATGATTCTATCAAATATCGCTTTAGGGTTCATATACCACTAAATCCGCCGGTAAAGCGGTTTCCGGTAAAAGTTTATCACGCCTATAGTCCCAAACTGTGCATAAAAATTCTGGAAAATCGGTACAATATTAAAAATGTTAGTGTTGAAAATCGTGTTTTACTAGAACTTGTGAATGTGATCTCTACAAATTTGAAAAGAAAATGCGAACATTTGAGTGATATTTACGATTATGTGCGCATGAACAAACGAGGTCAGAACGCGGTTAGCAGTCGGATGTAAACACGGGAAAATGTGGCCTTTTTATATAGCACTAATTTTCTCAAAAATTAATCGGACCTAAAATGTGTAGTCATTTTCAGAAATGTTATTCAGAATTTTGTTCTAGTTAAGATGATACCAAATATATATATTTCAAAGTTGGACTTAACTCGACTTATGGCCAAAACGCGACCCCTATTTAGCACGTAAAGTCTCTGGGAAGCTTTTTTGTGGTATGCCCTTTATCTCGTTCAGCAGACAAAAACGACAACCAACGGGCATTTAAATTTGAGCTATCTGCAGTTGATAGCAAAATCACACAGATCCCACAAACACCAAAATGACATAAAACAGATAGAGAAATGTAAGAGCTTTATTTCAAAGTTTGTTTCAGCGTCATACAGTATTCGGTTCTTGAGATATTTCAATTTTAATATTACCCATGTAAATCAATGCAGGAGCTCTATAGACACCGGCACCAGAATCGAGCAAATTACGGCATGTCTCGCCACATTTTCTTTTAGTATAAAAATCGGCATTAGGCCGAATGCAAGCTAAAAAAGAAATGTTAAAATGACGAAGCTGACCAAAATTGCTATCTTCAGAAGATAGCAAGCAAAAAAAAAATAATAATATTAAAAAAACCCAAAAACAACAAAAAAACAACAACATTGCCTAGCACGCGTTGTAGATGATGATTCAGTACGGCGCGAAATGGCAAAACTGCATTGAACGGGGTTGCGAGCTCAGAGTAAAATCGGCATTAGGCCGAATGCAAAAAAAAGAAATGTTAAAATGACGAAGCTGACCAAAATAATATCTATCTTCAGAAGATTGCAAGCAAAAAAAATAAAAAATAATAATATTTAAAAAAACCAAAAAAAAACCCAACAACATTGCCTAGCACGCGTTGTAGATGATGATTCAGTACGGCGCGAAATGGCAAAACTGCATTGAACAGGGTTGCGAGCTCAGAGTAAAATCGGCATTAGGCCGAATGCAAAGCTAAGTTAAAATGACGAAGCTGACCAAAATAATATCTATCTTCAGAAGATTGCAAGCAAAAAAAATTAATAATAATAATATTTATAAAAAAAACCCAAAAACCCCAACAACATTGCCTAGCACGCGTTGTAGATGATGATTCAGTACGGCGCGAAATGGCAAAACTGCATTGAACGGGGTTGCGAGCTCAGAGTAAAATCGGCATTAGGCCGACTGCAGAGCTATAAAGAAATGTAAAAATGACGAAGCTGACCAAAATTTAAAACGGCACTTAAAGCAGAGATTATCATCTGGCTGTTTCTCTATTTTTACCTCCCCCCCTTTATTTTTTTAATAGCGCGGCATATAGGCCGAATACCGATTATTTAATTCGGGCAGAGTAACCATGCTCGTTTTAGGATTTTTTCGTTATATCTACTGAAGATAGCATTTAGAATCTCATCCCGATTCATTGCATATTTCTACTCTAGAAGTAATGTTTTACATTATTTTCTCTACTTTTTATTTTATCATGTAGCGGCGAGTGTTTTCTTTCTAATACATCAGTCCCGATCAAAAAGTTTAAAGCGATATTACAGACTCATCACTTTCCGCATCTGCGTGTTTCTCTATTTTTACCTCTTTTCCCCCACTTTTTTTTTTTAATAGCGCGGCATATAGGCCGAATGCCGGTTTGTTTTATTCGCGCAGAGTAACCGTGCGCGTTTTAGAATTTAGTATCACCCTTGTGGCCGCCCGTGCAGTGAAAAACCTTCTTTCATTAAAAGGAAATGAAAAAACAAACAAACAAAAGCTCGGATTTTTAGGATTTTTTTCTATATCTACTGAAGATAGCATTTAGAATCTCATCCCGATTCATTGCATATTTCTACTCTAGAAGTAATGTTTTACATTGTTTTCTCTAATTTTTACTTCATCATGTAGCGGCGAGTTTTTCCTTCTAATACACCAGTCCCGATCAGAAAGTTTAAAGCGATATTACAGACTCATCACTTTCCGCATCTGCATGTTTCTCTATTTTTACCTCTTTTCCCCACTTTTTAAAAATTTTAAATAGCGCGGTATATAGGCCGAATGCCGGTTTGTTTTATTCGCGCAGAGTAACCGTGCGCGTTTTAGAATTATTTTCGCTATATCTACTGAAGATAGACCTAGCATTTAGAATCTCATATAGTCCCAAATTAACGCCTATAGTCCCAAATTAAACCAAAACAAAATGTCGCAACATTTAAAATTTTAATTTGATTCTCAGTAGATATAGCACCAGTAGGCCTAATTCGATTCGAAAATATATATCTCGCGCAGGGGACAATGAAAACATATAGGCCTGCATTTTATTTCAGCTATTATACTAGTAGTATTCAGTAGGTAGAACAAATAAACACATGTAATTAAAATTATAAACCAAAACAAAATGTAGCAACATTTGAAGTTTTAATTTGATCTTCAGAAGATAGCACACCAGTAACATGATTCTATCAAATATCGCTTTAGGGTTCATATACCACTAAATCCGCCGGTTAAGCGGTTTCCGGTAAAAGTTTATCACGCCTATAGTCCCAAACTGTGCATAAAAATTCTGGAAAATCGGTACAATATTAAAAATTTTTAGTGTTGAAAATCGTGTTTTACTAGAACTTGTGAATGTGATCTCTACAAATTTGAAAAGAAAATGCGAACATTTGAGTGATATTTACGATTATGTGCGCATGAACAAACGAGTCAGAACGCGGTTAGCAGTCGGATGTAAACACGGGAAAATGTGGCCTTTTTATATAGCACTAATTTTCTCAAAAATTAGTCGGACCTAAAATGTGTAGTCATTTTCAGAAATGTTATTCAGAATTTTGTTCTAGTTAAGATGATACCAAATATATATATTTCAAAGTTGGACGTAACTCGACTTATGGCCAAAACGCGACCCCTATTTAGCACGTAAAGTCTCTGGGAAGCTTTTTTGTGGTATGCCCTTTATCTCGTTCAGCAGACAAAAACGACAACCAACGGGCATTTAAATTTGAGCTATCTGCAGTTGATAGCAAAAGCACACAGATCCCACAAACACCAAAATGACATAAAACAGATAGAGAAATGTAAGAGCTTTATTTCAAAGTTTGTTTCAGCGTCATACAGTATTCGGTTCTTGAGATATTTCAATTTTAATATTACCCATGTAAATCAATGCAGGAGCTCTATAGACACCGGCACCAGAATCGAGCAAATTACGGCATGTCTCGCCACATTTTCTTTTAGTATAAAAATCGGCATTAAGCCGATTAACTTTGTGTTGATTGGCTAAAATTTACTACCGTATTTTCCAACTTCCAATCAGCACCTCTGTTTCATTTTCACCCAGATATTGAGTTGCCGACTTCCAAAAAATTTCCATTGAACTGTACACAAAGTAGCTCCAATTTCAGAGACTTCCGGTGCAGTTTAAGCGCTTGTTTTATTGAGATATTTTACCTCTAATGATAAATAAAATACATAATCATAGACAACAGGTATTCAGAAAAATATTCTGTAATTTTCTTGGCAATAGCTCACATAAAACATAAGGAAATAATAGAATTTAAATCTTTTCGTCAGTTTTTCATCTGCACAAAATGTGTGTGCATGCATGGTAGGGAAGACAATAGAAATTACACTAACATATAAGTACTTGTGCAAACAAGATAAAAATCAATAGCTGCATAAAACTGTTAGGTTCTATTTAACTGTCTGTGTTAGGTGGACAATAATGGCTCAAGAAATTCATATAGGCCGAATGCAAAGCTAAAAAAGAAATGTTAAAATGACGAAGCTGACCAAAATAATATCTATCTTCAGAAGATTGCAAGCAAAAAAAATAAAAAATAATAGTATTTAAAAAAATCCAAAAAAAAACCCAACAACATTGCCTAGCACGCGTTGTAGATGATGATTCAGTACGGCGCGAAATGGCAAAACTGCATTGAACGGGGTTGCGAGCTCAGAGTAAAATCGGCATTAGGCCAACTGCAGAGCTATAAAGAAATGTAAAAATGACGAAGCTGACCAAAATTTAAAACGGCACTTAAAGCAGAGATTATCATCTGGCTGTTTCTCTATTTTTACCTCCCCCCCCCTCCTTTATTTTTTTAATAGCGCGGCATATAGGCCGAATACCGATTATTTAATTCGGGCAGAGTAACCATGCTCGTTTTAGGAAATTATAAACCAAAACAAAATGTAGCAACATTTGAAGTTTTAATTTGATCTTCAGAAGATAGCACACCAGTAACATGATTCTATCAAATATCGCTTTAGGGTTCATATACCACTAAATCCGCCGGTAAAGCGGTTTCCGGTAAAAGTTTATCACACCTATAGTCCCAAACTTTGCATAAAAATTCTGGAAAATCGGTACAATATTAACAATTTTAGTGTTGAAAATCGTGTTTTACTAGAACTTGTGAATGTGATCTCTACAAATTTGAAAAGAAAATGCGAAAATTTGAGTGATATTTACGATTATGTGCGCATGAACAAACGAGGTCAGAACGCGGTTAGCAGTCGGATGTAAACACGGGAAAATGTGGCGCTTTTTATATAGGCCTAGCACTAATTTTCTCAAAAATTAGGCGGACCTAAAATGTGTAGTCATTTTCAGAAATGTTATTCAGAATTTTGTTCTAGGTAAGATGATATCAAATATATATATTTCAAAGTTGGACGTAACTCGAATTATGGCCAAAACGCGACCCCCTATTTAGCACGTAAAATCTCTGGGAAGCTTTTTTGTGGTATGCCCTTTATCTCGTTCAGCAGACAAAAACGGCAACCAACGGGCATTTAAATTTGAACTATCTGCAGTTGATAGCAAAATCACTCAGATCCGACAAACATCAAAAATGACATAAAACAGATAGAGAAATGTAAGAGCTTTATTTCAAAGTTTGTTTCAGCGTCATACAGTATTCGGTTCTTGAGATATTTCAATTTTAATATTACGCATGTAAATCAATGCAGGAGCTCTATAGACACCGGCACCAGAATCGAGCAAATTACGGCATGTCTCGCCACATTTTCTTTTAGTATAAAAATCGGCATTAGGCCGAATGCAAAGCTATGAACTAAGAAGTTACGTTCCGGAA